>NW_027361696.1:45242500-45989375 GCF_039654945.1 Dendrobates tinctorius | reverse complement strand
ACTATTCTGCTGGTGCAGTCAATGTGTACATACATTACATTACTGATCCTGAGTTACATCCTGTATTATACTCCCAAGCTGCACTCAGTATTCTGCTACCGCAGTCACTGGGCATGCATTACATTACTGATCCTGTACTGATCCCGAGTTGCATCCTGTATTATACGCCAGAGCTGCACTCACTATTCTGCTGGTGCAGACACTGTGTACATACATTACTGATCCTGAGTTACATCCTGTATTATACCCCAGAGCTGCACTCACTATTCTGCTGGTGCAGACACTGTGTACATACCTTACTGATCCTGAGTTACATCCTGTATTATACTCCGGAGCTGCACTCAATATTCTGCTGGTGCAGTCACTGTGTACCTACATTACATTACTGATCCTGAGTTACATCCTGTATTATACTCTAGAGCTGCACTCACTATTCTGCTGGTGCAGACACTGTGTACATAACTTAATGATCCTGAGTCACATCCTGTAATATACTCCAGAGCTGCACTCACTATTCTGCTGGTGCAGTCACTGTGTACATACATTACATTACTGATCCTGAGCTACATCCTGTATTATACCTTAGAGCTGCACTCACTATTCTGCTGGTGCAGACACTGTGTACATAAATTAATGATCCTGAGTCACATCCTGTAATATACTCCAGAGCTGCACTCAATATTCTGCTGGTGCAGTCACTGTGTACCTACATTACATTACTGATCCTGAGTTACATCCTGTATTATACTCTAGAGCTGCACTCACTATTCTGCTGTTGCAGTCACTGTGTACATACATTACATTACTGATCCTGTACTGATCCTGAGTTACATCCTGTATTATACTCCAGAGCTGCACTCACTATTCTGCTGGTGCAGTCACTGTGTACCTACATTATATTACTGATCCTGAGTTAAATCCTGTACTATACTCCAGAGCTGCACTCACTATTCTGCTGGTGCAGTCACTGTGTACATACATTACTGATGCTGAATTACATCCTGTATTATACCCCAGAGCTGCACTCACTATTCTGCTGGTGCAGACACTGTGTACATACATTACTGATCCTGAGTTACGTTCTGTATTATACTCCGGAGCTGCACTCAATATTCTGCTGGTGCAGTCACTGTTTACCTACATTACATTACTGATCCTGAGTTACATCCTGTATTACACACCAGAGCTGCACTCACTATTCTGCTGGTGCAGTCAATGTGTACATACATTACATAACTGATCCTGAGTTACATCCTGTATTACACCCCAGAGCTGCACTCACTATTCTGCTGGTGCAGACACTGTGTACATACATTACTGATCCTGAGTTACATCCTGTATTATACTCCAGAGCTGCACTCACTATTCTGATGGTGCAGTCACTGTGTACCTACATTACATTACTGATCCTGAGTTACATCCTGTATTACACCCCAGAGCTGCACTCACTATTCTGCTGGTGCAGACACTGTGTACATACATTACATTACTGATCCTGAGTTACATCCTGTATTATACCCCAGAGCTGCACTCACTATTCTGCTGGTGCAGACACTGTGTACATAAATTAATGATCCTGAGTCACATCCTGTATTATACTCCAGAGCTGCACTCAATATTCTGCTGGTGCAGTCACTGTGTACAAACATTACATTACTGATCCTGAGTTACATCCTGTATTATACCTCAGAGCTGCACTCACTATTCTGCTGGTGCAGTCACTATGTACATATATTACATTACTGATCCAGAGTTACATCCTGTATTATACTCCAGAGCTGCACTCAATATTCTGGTGGTGCAGTCAATGTGTGCAAACATTACATTACTGATCCTGAGTTACATCCTGTATTATACTCCAGAGTTGCACTCACTATTCTGCTGGTGCAGTCACTGTGTGCATACATTACATTACTGATCCTGTACTGATCCTGAGTTACATCCTGTATTATACCCCAGAGCTGTACTCACTATTCTGCTGTTAGAATCACTTTCCTTCCATAGGGGAAGAAAAGAAATTAAACGAAAAAACAGGAGAGCGACATAATACCGAAAACACAATGATGACTTTTACATGCCAGCTATGAACACTTCGTAGAAAAAGTGACAGATCCCACACTTCTGAGTCTTGTTTTTCTGCTGCTGCGGCACATTTACTGACTTTGGTAGGAATTATAATCCGGTGCGGAACTCAGAATTTTTACATATTGGATTTCCGAATGAAGGATTTTGTACCAGATTCACAGCAACACAGATGATTTAAGAAGAAAATTTTGCAAGACCTATCAGAGGCGCAGGCCAATTTTACTCCTAGGATGTTGATGAGGATGGGGTAATGGGAAAGAATATTTCAGGAGAGGCAGAATGCAGAGAAGTATCTCCCATCAGCACAGAGTATTTCAGGAAATGAACGTGCTAATCGTTTCAGGAGACATGGAGCAGATGTCAACGAGTGACAGTGGAATAAAGAGAAGATCCTGCAGCACAGAGTATTTCAGGATAATATGCATGCTGACGTAAACAGGAATATCACAGAGATGGATTGTCACCAACAGAACAGAGTATTTCAGCACAAACCTGCGTAGATCTAAATCAGGAGACAAAAGAGGATTGTCTCCAGAAGCACAGAGTATTTCAGGAGAGGACCACAGAGGGGGACCGTCTCCAGCAGCACACAGTATGTCAGGAGAGGACCACTGAGGAGGAACGTCTCCAGAAGCACAGAGTATGTCAGGAGAGGACATAAGAGGAGGAACGTCTCCAGAAGCACCGAGTATTTCAGGAGAGGACCACAGAGGAGGAATGTCTCCAGCAGCACATAGTATGTCAGGAGAGGACCACAGAGGAGGTACATCTCCAGCAGCACAGAGTATGTCAGGAGTGGACCACAGACGAGGAACGTCTCCAGCAGCACAGAGTATGTCAGGAGAGGACCACAGAGGAGGAACGTCTCCAGCAGCACAGAGTATGTCAGGAGAGGACCACAGACGGGGACCGTCTTCAGCAGCACAGAGTATGTCAGGAGAGGACTGCAGAGAAGGAACGTCTCCAGCCGCACAGAGTATGTCAGGAGTGGACCACACAGGAGGAACGATCCCAGCAGCACAGAGTATGTCAGGAGAGGACCAAAGAGGAGGAACATTTCCAGCAGCACAGAGTATGTCAGGAGAGGACCACAGACGGGGACCATCTCCAGCAGCACAGAGTATGTCAGGAGAGGACCACAGAGGGGGACCGTCTTCAGCAGCACAGAGTATGTCAGGAGAGGACTGCAGAGAAGGAACGTCTCCAGCAGCACAGAGTATGTCAGGAGTGGACCACACAGGAGGAACGATCCCAGCAGAACAGAGTATGTCAGGAGAGGACCAAAGAGGGGGACCGTCTCCAGCAGCACAAAGTATGTCAGGAGAGGACTGCAGAGAAGGAACGTCTCCAGCAGCACAGAGTATGTCAGGAGTGGACCACACAGGAGGAACGATCCCAGCAGCACAGAGTATGTCAGGATAGGACCACAGAGGGGGACCGTGTCCAGCAGCACAGTGTATGTCAGGAGAGGAACACAGAGGAGGAACGTCTCCAGCAGCACAGAGTATGTCAGGAGAGGACCACAGAGGAGGAACGTCTCCAGCCGCACAAAGTATATCAGGAGAGGACCACAGACGGGGACCGTCTCCAGCAGCACAGAGTATGTCAGGAGAGGACCCCAGAGGGGGACCGTCTTCAGCAGCACAGAGTATGTCAGGAGAGGACTGCAGAGAAGGAACGTCTCCAGCAGCACAGAGTATGTCAGGAGTGGACCACACAGGAGGAACGATCCCAGCAGCACAGAGTATGTCAGGAGAGGACCAAAGAGGAGGAACATCTCCAGCAGCACAGAGTATGTCAGGAGAGGACCACAGAAGGGGACCATCTCCAGCAGCACAGAGTATGTCAGGAGAGGACCACAGAGGGGGACCGTCTTCAGCAGCACAGAGTATGTCAGGAGAGGACTGCAGAGAAGGAATGTCTCCAGCAGCACAGAGTATGTCAGGAGTGGACCACACAGGAGGAACGATCCCAGCAGAACAGAGTATGTCAGGAGAGGACCAAAGAGGGGGACCGTCTCCAGCAGCACAAAGTATGTCAGGAGAGGACTGCAGAAAAGGAACGTCTCCAGCAGCACAGAGTATGTCAGGAGTGGACCACACAGGAGGAACGATCCCAGCAGCACAGAGTATGTCAGGATAGGACCACAGAGGGGGACCGTTTCCAGCAGCACAGAGTATGTCAGGAGAGGAACACAGAGGAGGAACGTCTCCAGCAGCACAGAGTATGTCAGGAGAGGACCACAGAGGAGGAACATCTGCAGCAGCACAGAGTATGTCAGGAGAGGAACACAGAGGAGGAACGTCTCCAGCAGCACAGAGTATGTCAGGAGAGGACCACAGCGAGAAACATTCCCAGCAGCACAGAGTATGTCAGCAGAAGAGTGAAGAGGAGGAAAGTCTCCAGCAGCACAGAGTATGTCAGGAGAGGACCACAGGCGGGGACCGTTTCCCGCAGCACAGAGTATGTCAGGAGAGGACCGCAGAGGAGGTACATCTCCAGCAGCACATAGTATGTCAGGAGAGGACCACAGAGGAGGTACATCTCCAGCAGCACAGAGTATGTCAGGAGTGGACCAAAGATGAGGAATGTCTCCAGCAGCACAGAGTATGTCAGGAGAGTACCACAGAGGAGGAATGTCTGCAGCAGCACAGAGTATGTCAGGAGAGGACCACAGAAGAGGAATGTCTCAAGCAGCACAGAGTATGTCAGGAGACGATCACAGAGGAGGACCGTCTCCAGCAGCAGAGTATGTCAGGAGAGGACCACAGAGGCGGTAAATATCCAGCAGCACAGAGTATGTCAGGAGAGGACCACAGAGGAGTAACGTCACCAGCAGCACAGAGTATTATAGGAGAGGACCGCAGAGGAGGAATGTCTCTAGCAACACAGTATGTCAGGAGAGGACCACAGAGGAGGAATGTCTCCAGCAGCACAGAGTATTTCAGGAGAGGCCCGCAGAGGAGTAATGTCTCCAGCAGCACAGAGTATGTCAGGAGAGGACTGCAGATGAGGAATGTCTCCAGCATCACAAAGTATGTCAGGAGAGGACCACAGTGGAGGACCGTCTCCAGCAGCACAGAGTATGTCAGGAGATGACTGTAGAAGAGGAATGTCTGCAGCAGCACAGAGTATGTCAAGAGAGGACCATAGAGGAGGAAGGTCTCCAGCAGCACAGAGTATTTGAAGAGAGGACCACAGAGGAGGTACATCTCCAGCAGCACAGTATATGTCAGGAGAGGACCACAGAGGAGTAATGTCTCCAGCAGCACAGAGTATGTCAGGAGAGGACAACAGAGGAGGTACATCTCCAGCAGCACAGAGTATGTCAGGAGAGGACCACAGAGCTGGAATGTCTCCAGCAGCACAGAGTATGTCAGGAAAGAATCACAGAGGAGGTACATCTCCAGCAGCACAGAGTATTTCAGGAGAAGACCGCAGTGGAGTAAAGTCTCCAGCAGCACAGAGTATGTCAGGAGAGCACTGCAGAGGAGGAATGTCTCCAGCATCACAAAGTATGTCAGGAGAGGACCGCAGAGGAGGAATGTCTCCAGCAGCACAAAGTATTTCAGGAGAGGACCACAGAGGAGGAATGTCTCCAGCAGCACAGAGTATGTCAGAAGACGATCACAGAGGAGGACCGTCTACAGCAGCACAGAGTATGTCAGGAGAGGACCACAGAGGAGGCACATATCCAGCAGCACAGAGTATGTCAGTAGAGGACCCCAGAGGAGTAACGTCTCCAGCAGCACAGAGTATGTCAGGAGAGGACCGCAGAGGAGGAATGTCTCCAGCAGCACAGAGTATTTCAGGAGAGGGCCACAGAGGAGGAATGTCTCCAGCAGCACAGAGTATGTCAGGAAAGAACCACAGAGGAGGGAGGTCTCCAGCAGCATAGAGTATTTCAGGAGAGGACCGCAGAAGAGTAATGTCTCCAGCAGCACAGAGTATGTGTGGAGAGGACTGCAGAGGAGGAATGTCTCCAGCATCACAAAGTATGTCTGAAGAGGACCATAGTGGAGGACCGTCTCCAGCAGCACAGAGTATTTCAGGAAAGAACCACAGAGGATGGGGTCTTCAGCAGCACAGAGTATTTCAGGAGAGGACCGTAGAGGAGTAATGTCTCCAGCAGTACAGAGTATGTCAGGAGAGGACGGCAGAGGAGGAATGTCTTCAGCATCACAAAGTATGTCAGGAGAGGACCACAGTGGAGGAACGTCTCCAGCAGCACAGAATATGTCAAGAGTGGACCACAGAGGAGGAACGTCACCAGCAGCACAGAGTATGTCAGGAGAGGACGACAGAAGGGAAACACCTATAGCAGCAGAGTATGTCAGGAGAGGACCACAGAGGAGGAATGTCTCCAGCAGCACAAAGTATGTCAGGAGAAGACAACAGAGGAGGTACATCTCCAGCAGCACAGAGTATGTCAGGAGAGGAGCACAGAGGAGGAATGTCTCCAGCAGCACAAAGTATGTCAGGCGAGGACCGTAGAGGAGTATTGTCTCCAGCAGCACAGAGTATGTCAGGAGAGGACGGCAGAGGAGGAATGTCTCCAGCATCACAAAGTATGTCAAGAGAGGACCACAGAGGAGGAAGGTCTCCAGTAGCACAGAGTATGTCAGGAGAAGACCACAGAGGAGGAAATTTTTCAGCAGCACAGAGTATGTCAGGAGAGGACAACAGAGGAGGAACGTCTCCAGCAGCACAGAGTATGTCAGGAGAGGACCACAGAGGGGGACCGTCTCCAGCAGCATAGAGTATGTCAGGATAGGACCACAAAGAAGCAACTCCTCCAGCAGCACAGAGTATGTCAGGAGAGGAACACAGAGAAAGAACATCTCCAGCAGCACAGAGTATGTCAGGAGAGGACCATAGAGGGGGACCGTCTCCAGCCGCACAGAGTATGTCAGGAGAGGACCACAGAGGGGGACCGTCTCCAGCAGCATAGAGTATGTCAGGATAGCACTAAAAAGAAGCAACTTCTCTAGCAGCACAGAATATGTCAGGAGAGGACCATAGAGAAGGAACATCTCCAGCAGCACAGAGTATGTCAGGAGAGGACCACAGAGAAGGAACATCTCCAGCAGCACAGAGTATGTCAGGAGAGGACCACAGAAAAGGAACATCTCCAGCAGCACAGAGTATGTCAGAGGAGGACCACATAGGAGGAACGTCTCCAGCAGCACAGAGTATGTCAGGAGAGGAATGCAGAGAAGGAACGTTTCCAGCAGCACATAGTATGTCAGGAGAGGACCACAGAGGAGGAATTTCTCCAGCAGCACAGAGTATGTCAGGAGAGGACCACAGAGGAGGAACGTCTCCAGCAGCACAGAGTATGTCAGGAAAGGACCACAGAGGAGTAACGTCTTCAGCAGTACAGAGTGTGTCAGGAGAGGACCATAAACGAGGAACGTCTCCGGCAGCACAAAGTATGTCAAGAGAGGAATGCAGAGAAGTAACGTCTCCAGCAGCATAGAGTATGTCAGAAGAGGACCACAGAGGAGGAATGTCTCCAGCAGCACAGAGTATGTCAGGAGAGGACCACAGAGGAGGAAAGTCACCAGCAGTACAGAGTATGTCAGGAGAGGACATAAGAGGAGGAAGATCTCCAGCAGCACAAAGTATGTCAGGAGAGGATCACAGAGGAAGAAAATCTCCAGCAGCACAGAGTAAGTGAGGAGAGACTGCAGAGAAGGAACGTCTCCAGCAGTACAGAGTATGTCAGGAGAGGACCACAAAGGAGGAACGTCTCCTGCAGCACAGAGTATGTCAGGAGAGGACCAGAGAAGAGGAACATCTCCAGCAGCACAGATTATGTCCGGAGAGGACCACAGAGGAGGAATGTCTCCAGCAGCACAGAGTATGTCAGGAGGGGACCACAGAGGAGGAAGATCTCCAGCAGCAAAGAGTATGTCAGGAGAGGACCACAGAGGAGGAACGTCTCCAGCAGCACAGAATATGTCAGGAGAGGACTGCAGAGAAGGAACTTCCCCAGCAGCACAGAGTATGTCAGGATAGGACCACAAAGAAGGAACGTCTCCAGCAGCACAGAGTATGTCAGAGGAGGACCGCAGAGGAGGAACGTCTCCAGCAGCACAGAATATGTCAGGAGAGGACCACAGAGGAGGTACATCTCCAGCTGCACAGAGTATGTCAGGAGAGGACGACAGAGGAGTATTGTCTCCAGCAGCACAGAGAATGTCAGGAGAGGACCACAGAGGAGGAACTTTTCAAGCAGTACAGAGTATGTCAGGAGAGGACCGCAGAGGACGAACGTCTCCAGCAGCACAATGTATGTCAGGAGAGGACCACAGAGGAGGAATGTCTGCATCAGCACAGAGTATATCAGGAGAGGAACAGAGGAGGAAACATCTCCAGCAGCACAGAGTATGTCAGGAGAGGACCGCAGAGGACGAACGTCTCCAGCAGCACAGTGTATATCAGCAGAGGACTGCAGAGGAGGAACGTCTGCATCAGCACAGAGTATATCAGGAGTGGACCCCAGAGGAGGAACGTGTCCAGCAGCACAGAGTATGTCAGCATAGGACCACAAAGGAGCAACGTCTCCAGCAGCACAGAGTATATCAGGAGAGGAATGCAGAGAAGGAACGTTTCCAGCAGCACATAGTATGTCAGGAGAGGACCACAGAGGAGGAATTTCTCCAGCAGCACAGAGTATGTCAGGAGAGGACCACAGAGGAGGAACGTCTCCAGCAGCACAGAGTATGTCAGGAAAGGACCACAGAGGAGTAACGTCTTCAGCAGTACAGAGTGTGTCAGGAGAGGACCATAAACGAGGAACGTCTCCGGCAGCACAAAGTATGTCAAGAGAGGAATGCAGAGAAGTAACGTCTCCAGCAGCATAGAGTATGTCAGAAGAGGACCACAGAGGAGGAATGTCTCCAGCAGCACAGAGTATGTCAGGAGAGGACCACAGAGGAGGAAAGTCACCAGCAGTACAGAGTATGTCAGGAGAGGACATAAGAGAAGGAAGATCTCCAGCAGCACAAAGTATGTCAGGAGAGGATCACAGAGGAAGAACATCTCCAGCAGCACAGAGTAAGTGAGGAGAGACTGCAGAGAAGGAACGTCTCCAGCAGTACAGAGTATGTCAGGAGAGGACCACAAAGGAGGAACGTCTCCTGCAGCACAGAGTATGTCAGGAGAGGACCAGAGAAGAGGAACATCTCCAGCAGCACAGATTATGTCCGGAGAGGACCACAGAGGAGGAATGTCTCCAGCAGCACAGAGTATGTCAGGAGGGGACCACAGAGGAGGAAGATCTCCAGCAGCACAGAGTATGTCAGGAGAGGACCACAGAGGAGGAACGTCTCCAGCAGCACAGAATATGTCAGCAGAGGACTGCAGAGGAGGAACGTTTGCATCAGCACAGAGTATATCAGGAGTGGACCCCAGAGGAGGAACGTGTCCAGCAGCACAGAGTATGTCAGCATAGGACCACAAAGGAGCAACGTCTCCAGCAGCACAGAGTATATCAGGAGAGGACCCCAGAGGAGGAATGTCTCCAGCAGTACAGAGTATGTCAGGAGAGGACGGCAGAGGAGGAATGTCTTCAGCATCACAAAGTATGTCAGGAGAGGACCACAGTGGAGGAACGTCTCCAGCAGCACAGAATATGTCAGGAGAGGACCACAGAGGTACATCTCCAGCTGCACAGAGTATGTCAGGAGAGGACCACATAGGAGGAATGTCTCCAGCAGCACAGAGTATGTCAGGGGAAGACCACAGAGGAGGAACTTTTTCAGCAGCATAGAGTACGTCAGGAGAGGTCTGCAGAGGATGAACGTCTCCAGCAGAACAGAGCATGTAAGGAGAGGACCACAGAGGATGAACGTCTCCAGCTGCACAGAGTATGTCAGGAGAGGACGACAGAGGAGGAAAGTTTCCAGCAGCACAGAGAAGGTCAGGAGAGGACCACAGAGGAGGAACGTCTCCGGCAGCACAGAGTATGTCAGGAG
Source organism: Dendrobates tinctorius (assembly GCF_039654945.1). Classification (NCBI taxonomy): domain Eukaryota; kingdom Metazoa; phylum Chordata; class Amphibia; order Anura; family Dendrobatidae; genus Dendrobates; species Dendrobates tinctorius. The sequence continues at coordinate 45,979,308 of NW_027361696.1, read as the reverse complement.
AGGACCACAGAGGAATAAAGTCACCAGCAGTACAGAGTATGTCAGGAGAGGACCTAAGTGGAGGACCGTATCCAGCAGCACAGAGTATGTCAGGAGAGGACCATAGAGGGGGACCGTCTCCAGCCGCACAGAGTATGTCAGGAGAGGACCACAGAGGGGGACCGTCTCCAGCAGCATAGAGTATGTCAGGATAGGACTAAAAAGAAGCAACTTCTCCAGCAGCACAGAATATGTCAGGAGAGGACCATAGAGAAGGAACATCTCCAGCAGCACAGAGTATGTCAGGAGAGGACCACAGAGAAGGAACGTCTCCAGCAGCACAGAGTATGTCAGGAGAGGACCACAGAGAAGGAGCATCTCCAGCAGCACAGAGTATTTCAGAGGAGTACCACATAGGAGGACCGTCTCCAGCAGCACAGAGTATGTCAGGAGAGGAATGCAGAGAAGGAACGTTTCCAGCAGCACATAGTTTGTCAGGAGAGGACCACAGAGGAGGAATTTCTCCAGCAGCACAGAGTATGTCAGGAGAGGACCACAGAGGAGGAACGTCTCCAGCAGCACAGAGTATGTCAGGAAAGGACCACAGAGGAGTAACGTCTTCAGCAGTACAGAGTGTGTCAGGAGAGGACCATAAACGAGGAACGTCTCCGGCAGCACAAAATATGTCAAGAGAGGAATGCAGAGAAGTAACGTCTCCAGCAGCATAGAGTATGTCAGAAGAGGACCACAGAGGAGGAATGTCTCCAGCAGCACAGAGTATGTCAGGAGAGGACCACAGAGGAGGAAAGTCACCAGCAGTACAGAGTATGTCAGGAGAGGATCACAGAGGAAGAACATCTCCAGCAGCACAGAGTAAGTGAGGAGAGACTGCAGAGAAGGAACGTCTCCAGCAGTACAGAGTATGTCAGGAGAGGACCACAAAGGAGGAACGTCTCCTGCAGCACAGAGTATGTCAGGAGAGGACCAGAGAAGAGGAACATCTCCAGCAGCACAGATTATGTCCGGAGAGGACCACAGAGGAGGAATGTCTCCAGCAGCACAGAGTATGTCAGGAGAGGATCACAGAGGAAGAACATCTCCAGCAGCACAGAGTAAGTGAGGAGAGACTGCAGAGAAGGAACGTCTCCAGCAGTACAGAGTATGTCAGGAGAGGACCACAAAGGAGGAACGTCTCCTGCAGCACAGAGTATGTCAGGAGAGGACCAGAGAAGAGGAACATCTCCAGCAGCACAGATTATGTCCGGAGAGGACCACAGAGGAGGAATGTCTCCAGCAGCACAGAGTATGTCAGGAGGGGACCACAGAGAAGGAATGTCTCCAGCAGCACAGAGTATGTCAGGAGAGGACCACAGAGAAGGAATGTCTCCAGCAGCACAGAGTATGTCAGAGGAGGACCACAGAGAAGGAACATCTCCAGCAGCACAGAGTATGTCAGGAGAGGACCACAGAGAAGCAACTTCTCCAGCAGCACAGAATATGTCAGGAGAGGACCACAGAGAAGGAATGTCTCCAGCAGCATAGAGTATGTCAGGAGAGGACCACAGAGAAGGAACATCTCCAGCAGCACAGAGTATGTCAGGAGAGGACCACAGAGAAGGAATGTCTCCAGCAGCATAGCGTATGTCAGGAGAGGACCACAGAGAAGGAACATCTCCAGCAGCACAGAGTATGTCAGAGGAGGACCACAGAGGAGGAACGTCTCCAGCAGCACAGAGTATGTCAGGAGAGGAATGCAGAGAAGGAACGTCTCCAGCAGCATAGAGTATGTCAGAAGAGGACCACAGAGGAGGAATGTCTCCAGCAGCACAGAGTATGTCAGGAGAGGACCACAGAGGAGGAACATCTCCAGCGGCACAGAGTATGTCAGGAAAGGACCGCAGAGGAGGAACGTCTCCAGCAGCACAGATTATATCAGGAGAAGACTGCAGAGAAGGAATGTCTCGAGCAGCACAGAGTATGTCAGGAGAGGACCACAGAGGAGGAACGTCTCCAGCAGCACAGAATATGTCAGGAGAGGACTGCAGAGAAGGAACTTCCCCAGCAGCACAGAGTATGTCAGGATAGGACCACAAAGAAGGAACGTCTCCAGCAGCACAGAGTATGTCAGAGGAGGACCGCAGAGGAGGAACGTCTCCAGCAGCACAGAATATGTCAGGAGAGGACCACAGAGGAGGTACATCTCCAGCTGCACAGAGTATGTCAGGAGAGGATGACAGAGGAGTATTGTCTCCAGCAGCACAGAGTATGTCAGGAGAGGACCACAGAGGAGGAACTTTTCAAGCAGTACAGAGTATGTCAGGAGAGGACCGCAGAGGACGAACGTCTCCAGCAGCACAATGTATGTCAGGAGAGGACCACAGAGGAGGAATATCTGCATCAGCACAGAGTATATCAGGAGAGGAACAGAGGAGGAAACATCTCCAGCAGCACAGAGTATGTCAGGAGAGGACCGCAGAGGACGAACGTCTCCAGCAGCACAGTGTATATCAGCAGAGGACTGCAGAGGAGGAACGTCTGCATCAGCACAGAGTATATCAGGAGTGGACCCCAGAGGAGGAACGTGTCCAGCAGCACAGAGTATGTCAGCATAGGACCACAAAGGAGCAACGTCTCCAGCAGCACAGAGTATATCAGGAGAGGACCCCAGAGGAGGAATGTCTCCAGCAGCACAGAGTATGTCAGGAGAGGACCACAGAGGAGGAATGTCTCCAGCAGCACAGAGTATGTCAGGGGAAGACCACAGAGGAGGAACTTTTTCAGCAGCATAGAGTATGTCAGGAGAGGTCTGCAGAGGATGAACGTCTCCAGCAGAACAGAGTATGTAAGGAGAGGACCACAGAGGATGAACGTCTCCAGCTGCACAGAGTATGTCAGGAGAGGACGACAGAGGAGGAAAGTTTCCAGCAGCACAGAGAAGGTCAGGAGAGGACCACAGAGGAGGAACGTCTCCGGCAGCACAGAGTATGTCAGGAGAGGACCACAGAGGAATAAAGTCACCAGCAGTACAGAGTATGTCAGGAGAGGACCTAAGTGGAGGACCTTCTCCAGCAGCACAGAGTATGTTAGGAGAGGACCACAGAGGGGGACTTTCTCGAGCAGCACAGAGTATGTCAGGAGAGGACCACAAAGAAGCAACTTCTCCAGCAGCACAGAATATGTCAGGAGAGGACCACAGAGAAGGAATGTCTCCAGCAGCATAGAGTATGTCAGGAGAGGACCACAGAGAAGGAACATCTCCAGCAGCACAGAGTATGTCAGGAGAGGACCACAGAGAAGGAATGTCTCCAGCAGCATAGCGTATGTCAGGAGAGGACCACAGAGAAGGAACATCTCCAGCAGCACAGAGTATGTCAGAGGAGGACCACAGAGGAGGAACGTCTCCAGCAGCACAGAGTATGTCAGGAGAGGAATGCAGAGAAGGAACGTCTCCAGCAGCATAGAGTATGTCAGAAGAGGACCACAGAGGAGGAATGTCTCCAGCAGCACAGAGTATGTCAGGAGAGGACCACAGAGGAGGAACGTCACCAGCAGTACAGAGTATGTCAGGAGAGGACATAAGAGGAGGAAGATCTCCAGCAGCACAAAGTATGTCAGGAGAGGATCACAGAGGAAGAACATCTCCAGCAGCACAGAGTATGTGAGGAGAGACTGCAGAGAAGGAACGTCTCCAGCAGCACAGAATATGTCAGGAGAGGACCACAGAGGAGGAATGTCTCCAGCAGCATAGAGTATGTCAGAAGAGGACCACAGAGGAGGAATGTCTCCAGCAGCACAGAGTATGTCAGGAGAGGACCACATAGGAGGAATGTCTCCAGCAGCACAGAGTATGTCAGGGGAAGACCACAGAGGAGGAACTTTTTCAGCAGCATAGAGTATGTCAGGAGAGGTCTGCAGAGGATGAACGTCTCCAGCAGAACAGAGTATGTAAGGAGAGGACCACAGAGGATGAACGTCTCCAGCTGCACAGAGTATGTCAGGAGAGGACGACAGAGGAGGAAAGTTTCCAGCAGCACAGAGAAGGTCAGGAGAGGACCACAGAGGAGGAACGTCTCCGGCAGCACAGAGTATGTCAGGAGAGGACCACAGAGGAATAAAGTCACCAGCAGTACAGAGTATGTCAGGAGAGGACCTAAGTGGAGGACCGTATCCAGCAGCACAGAGTATGTCAGGAGAGAACCATAGAGGGGGACCGTCTCCAGCCGCACAGAGTATGTCAGGAGAGGACCACAGAGGATGAACGTCTCCAGCTGCACAGAGTATGTCAGGAGAGGACGACAGAGGAGGAAAGTTTCCAGCAGCACAGAGAAGGTCAGGAGAGGACCTAAGTGGAGGACCGTATCCAGCAGCACAGAGTATGTCAGGAGAGGACCATAGAGGGGGACCGTCTCCAGCCGCACAGAGTATGTCAGGAGAGGACCACAGAGGGGGACCGTCTCCAGCAGCATAGAGTATGTCAGGATAGGACTAAAAAGAAGCAACTTCTCCAGCAGCACAGAATATGTCAGGAGAGGACCATAGAGAAGGAACATCTCCAGCAGCACAGAGTATGTCAGGAGAGGACCACAGAGAAGGAACGTCTCCAGCAGCACAGAGTATGTCAGGAGAGGACCACAGAGAAGGAGCATCTCCAGCAGCACAGAGTATTTCAGAGGAGTACCACATAGGAGGAACGTCTCCAGCAGCACAGAGTATGTCAGGAGAGGAATGCAGAGAAGGAACGTTTCCAGCAGCACATAGTTTGTCAGGAGAGGACCACAGAGGAGGAATTTCTCCAGCAGCACAGAGTATGTCAGGAGAGGACCACAGAGGAGGAACGTCTCCAGCAGCACAGAGTATGTCAGGAAAGGACCACAGAGGAGTAACGTCTTCAGCAGTACAGAGTGTGTCAGGAGAGGACCATAAACGAGGAACGTCTCCGGCAGCACAAAATATGTCAAGAGAGGAATGCAGAGAAGTAACGTCTCCAGCAGCATAGAGTATGTCAGAAGAGGACCACAGAGGAGGAATGTCTCCAGCAGCACAGAGTATGTCAGGAGAGGACCACAGAGGAGGAAAGTCACCAGCAGTACAGAGTATGTCAGGAGAGGACATAAGATGAGGAAGATCTCCAGCAGCACAAAGTATGTCAGGAGAGGATCACAGAGGAAGAACATCTCCAGCAGCACAGAGTAAGTGAGGAGAGACTGCAGAGAAGGAACGTCTCCAGCAGTACAGAGTATGTCAGGAGAGGACCACAAAGGAGGAACGTCTCCTGCAGCACAGAGTATGTCAGGAGAGGACCAGAGAAGAGGAACATCTCCAGCAGCACAGATTATGTCCGGAGAGGACCACAGAGGAGGAATGTCTCCAGCAGCACAGAGTATGTCAGGAGGGGACCACAGAGGAGGAAGATCTCCAGCAGCACAGAGTATGTCAGGAAAGGACCACAGAGGAGGAACGTCTGCAGCAGCACAGAATATGTCAGGAGTGGACCACAGAGGAGGAATGTCTCCAGCAGCACAGAGTATGTCAGGAGAGGACCACAGAGGAGGAACATCTCCAGCGGCACAGAGTATGTCAGGAAAGGACCGCAGAGGAGGAACGTCTCCAGCAGCACAGATTATATCAGGAGAAGACTGCAGAGAAGGAATGTCTCGAGCAGCACAGAGTATGTCAGGAGAGGACCACAGAGGAGGAACGTCTCCAGCAGCACAGAATATGTCAGGAGAGGACTGCAGAGAAGGAACTTCCCCAGCAGCACAGAGTATGTCAGGATAGGACCACAAAGAAGGAACGTCTCCAGCAGCACAGAGTATGTCAGAGGAGGACCGCAGAGGAGGAACGTCTCCAGCAGCACAGAATATGTCAGGAGAGGACCACAGAGGAGGTACATCTCCAGCTGCACAGAGTATGTCAGGAGAGGATGACAGAGGAGTATTGTCTCCAGCAGCACAGAGTATGTCAGGAGAGGACCACAGAGGAGGAACTTTTCAAGCAGTACAGAGTATGTCAGGAGAGGACCGCAGAGGACGAACGTCTCCAGCAGCACAATGTATGTCAGGAGAGGACCACAGAGGAGGAATGTCTGCATCAGCACAGAGTATATCAGGAGAGGAACAGAGGAGGAAACATCTCCAGCAGCACAGAGTATGTCAGGAGAGGACCGCAGAGGACGAACGTCTCCAGCAGCACAGTGTATATCAGCAGAGGACTGCAGAGGAGGAACGTCTGCATCAGCACAGAGTATATCAGGAGTGGACCCCAGAGGAGGAACGTGTCCAGCAGCACAGAGTATGTCAGCATAGGACCACAAAGGAGCAACGTCTCCAGCAGCACAGAGTATATCAGGAGAGGACCCCAGAGGAGGAATGTCTCCAGCAGCACAGAGTATGTCAGGAGAGGACCACAGAGGAGGAATGTCTCCAGCAGCACAGAGTATGTCAGGGGAAGACCACAGAGGAGGAACTTTTTCAGCAGCATAGAGTATGTCAGGAGAGGTCTGCAGAGGATGAACGTCTCCAGCAGAACAGAGTATGTAAGGAGAGGACCACAGAGGATGAACGTCTCCAGCTGCACAGAGTATGTCAGGAGAGGACGACAGAGGAGGAAAGTTTCCAGCAGCACAGAGAAGGTCAGGAGAGGACCACAGAGGAGGAACGTCTCCGGCAGCACAGAGTATGTCAGGAGAGGACCACAGAGGAATAAAGTCACCAGCAGTACAGAGTATGTCAGGAGAGGACCTAAGTGGAGGACCTTCTCCAGCAGCACAGAGTATGTTAGGAGAGGACCACAGAGGGGGACTTTCTCGAGCAGCACAGAGTATGTCAGGAGAGGACCACAAAGAAGCAACTTCTCCAGCAGCACAGAATATGTCAGGAGAGGACCACAGAGAAGGAATGTCTCCAGCAGCATAGAGTATGTCAGGAGAGGACCACAGAGAAGGAACATCTCCAGCAGCACAGAGTATGTCAGGAGAGGACCACAGAGAAGGAATGTCTCCAGCAGCATAGCGTATGTCAGGAGAGGACCACAGAGAAGGAACATCTCCAGCAGCACAGAGTATGTCAGAGGAGGACCACAGAGGAGGAACGTCTCCAGCAGCACAGAGTATGTCAGGAGAGGAATGCAGAGAAGGAACGTCTCCAGCAGCATAGAGTATGTCAGAAGAGGACCACAGAGGAGGAATGTCTCCAGCAGCACAGAGTATGTCAGGAGAGGACCACAGAGGAGGAACATCTCCAGCGGCACAGAGTATGTCAGGAAAGGACCGCAGAGGAGGAACGTCTCCAGCAGCACAGATTATATCAGGAGAAGACTGCAGAGAAGGAATGTCTCGAGCAGCACAGAGTATGTCAGGAGAGGACCACAGAGGAGGAACGTCTCCAGCAGCACAGAATATGTCAGGAGAGGACTGCAGAGAAGGAACTTCCCCAGCAGCACAGAGTATGTCAGGATAGGACCACAAAGAAGGAACGTCTCCAGCAGCACAGAGTATGTCAGAGGAGGACCGCAGAGGAGGAACGTCTCCAGCAGCACAGAATATGTCAGGAGAGGACCACAGAGGAGGTACATCTCCAGCTGCACAGAGTATGTCAGGAGAGGATGACAGAGGAGTATTGTCTCCAGCAGCACAGAGTATGTCAGGAGAGGACCACAGAGGAGGAACTTTTCAAGCAGTACAGAGTATGTCAGGAGAGGACCGCAGAGGACGAACGTCTCCAGCAGCACAATGTATGTCAGGAGAGGACCACAGAGGAGGAATGTCTGCATCAGCACAGAGTATATCAGGAGAGGAACAGAGGAGGAAACATCTCCAGCAGCACAGAGTATGTCAGGAGAGGACCGCAGAGGACGAACGTCTCCAGCAGCACAGTGTATATCAGCAGAGGACTGCAGAGGAGGAACGTCTGCATCAGCACAGAGTATATCAGGAGTGGACCCCAGAGGAGGAACGTGTCCAGCAGCACAGAGTATGTCAGCATAGGACCACAAAGGAGCAACGTCTCCAGCAGCACAGAGTATATCAGGAGAGGACCCCAGAGGAGGAATGTCTCCAGCAGCACAGAGTATGTCAGGAGAGGACCACAGAGGAGGAATGTCTCCAGCAGCACAGAGTATGTCAGGGGAAGACCACAGAGGAGGAACTTTTTCAGCAGCATAGAGTATGTCAGGAGAGGTCTGCAGAGGATGAACGTCTCCAGCAGAACAGAGTATGTAAGGAGAGGACCACAGAGGATGAACGTCTCCAGCTGCACAGAGTATGTCAGGAGAGGACGACAGAGGAGGAAAGTTTCCAGCAGCACAGAGAAGGTCAGGAGAGGACCACAGAGGAGGAACGTCTCCGGCAGCACAGAGTATGTCAGGAGAGGACCACAGAGGAATAAAGTCACCAGCAGTACAGAGTATGTCAGGAGAGGACCTAAGTGGAGGACCTTCTCCAGCAGCACAGAGTATGTTAGGAGAGGACCACAGAGGGGGACTTTCTCGAGCAGCACAGAGTATGTCAGGAGAGGACCACAAAGAAGCAACTTCTCCAGCAGCACAGAATATGTCAGGAGAGGACCACAGAGAAGGAATGTCTCCAGCAGCATAGAGTATGTCAGGAGAGGACCACAGAGAAGGAACATCTCCAGCAGCACAGAGTATGTCAGGAGAGGACCACAGAGAAGGAATGTCTCCAGCAGCATAGCGTATGTCAGGAGAGGACCACAGAGAAGGAACATCTCCAGCAGCACAGAGTATGTCAGAGGAGGACCACAGAGGAGGAACGTCTCCAGCAGCACAGAGTATGTCAGGAGAGGAATGCAGAGAAGGAACGTCTCCAGCAGCATAGAGTATGTCAGAAGAGGACCACAGAGGAGGAATGTCTCCAGCAGCACAGAGTATGTCAGGAGAGGACCACAGAGGAGGAACGTCACCAGCAGTACAGAGTATGTCAGGAGAGGACATAAGAGGAGGAAGATCTCCAGCAGCACAAAGTATGTCAGGAGAGGATCACAGAGGAAGAACATCTCCAGCAGCACAGAGTATGTGAGGAGAGACTGCAGAGAAGGAACGTCTCCAGCAGCACAGAATATGTCAGGAGAGGACCACAGAGGAGGAATGTCTCCAGCAGCATAGAGTATGTCAGAAGAGGACCACAGAGGAGGAATGTCTCCAGCAGCACAGAGTATGTCAGGAGAGGACCACATAGGAGGAATGTCTCCAGCAGCACAGAGTATGTCAGGGGAAGACCACAGAGGAGGAACTTTTTCAGCAGCATAGAGTATGTCAGGAGAGGTCTGCAGAGGATGAACGTCTCCAGCAGAACAGAGTATGTAAGGAGAGGACCACAGAGGATGAACGTCTCCAGCTGCACAGAGTATGTCAGGAGAGGACGACAGAGGAGGAAAGTTTCCAGCAGCACAGAGAAGGTCAGGAGAGGACCACAGAGGAGGAACGTCTCCGGCAGCACAGAGTATGTCAGGAGAGGACCACAGAGGAATAAAGTCACCAGCAGTACAGAGTATGTCAGGAGAGGACCTAAGTGGAGGACCGTATCCAGCAGCACAGAGTATGTCAGGAGAGGACCATAGAGGGGGACCGTCTCCAGCCGCACAGAGTATGTCAGGAGAGGACCACAGAGGATGAACGTCTCCAGCTGCACAGAGTATGTCAGGAGAGGACGACAGAGGAGGAAAGTTTCCAGCAGCACAGAGAAGGTCAGGAGAGGACCTAAGTGGAGGACCGTATCCAGCAGCACAGAGTATGTCAGGAGAGGACCATAGAGGGGGACCGTCTCCAGCCGCACAGAGTATGTTAGGAGAGGACCACAGAGGGGGACCGTCTCCAGCAGCACAGAGTATGTCAGGAGAGGACCACAAAGAAGCAACTTCTCCAGCAGCACAGAATATGTCAGGAGAGGACCACAGAGAAGGAATGAGGAATGTCTCCAGCAGCATAGAGTATGTCAGGAGAGGACCACAGAGAAGGAACATCTCCAGCAGCACAGAGTATGTCAGGAGAGGACCACAGAGAAAATGTCTCCAGCAGCATAGCGTATGTCAGGAGAGGACCACAGAGAAGGAACATCTCCAGCAGCACAGAGTATGTCAGAGGAGGACCACAGAGGAGGAACGTCTCCAGCAGCACAGAGTATGTCAGGAGAGGAATGCAGAGAAGGAACGTCTCCAGCAGCATAGAGTATGTCAGAAGAGGACCACAGAGGAGGAATGTCTCCAGCAGCACAGAGTATGTCAGGAGAGGACCACAGAGAAGGAACGTCACCAGCAGTACAGAGTATGTCAGGAGAGGACATAAGAGGAGGAAGATCTCCAGCAGCACAAAGTATGTCAGGAGAGGATCACAGAGGAAGAACATCTCCAGCAGCACAGAGTATGTGAGGAGAGACTGCAGAGAAGGAACGTCTCCAGCAGCACAGAATATGTCAGGAGAGGACCACAGAGGAGGAATGTCTCCAGCAGCATAGAGTATGTCAGAAGAGGACCACAGAGGAGGAATGTCTCCAGCAGCACAGAGTATGTCAGGAGAGGACCACATAGGAGGAATGTCTCCAGCAGCACAGAGTATGTCAGGGGAAGACCACAGAGGAGGAACTTTTTCAGCAGCATAGAGTATGTCAGGAGAGGTCTGCAGAGGATGAACGTCTCCAGCAGAACAGAGTATGTAAGGAGAGGACCACAGAGGATGAACGTCTCCAGCTGCACAGAGTATGTCAGGAGAGGACGACAGAGGAGGAAAGTTTCCAGCAGCACAGAGAAGGTCAGGAGAGGACCACAGAGGAGGAACGTCTCCGGCAGCACAGAGTATGTCAGGAGAGGACCACAGAGGAATAAAGTCACCAGCAGTACAGAGTATGTCAGGAGAGGACCTAAGTGGAGGACCGTATCCAGCAGCACAGAGTATGTCAGGAGAGGACCATAGAGGGGGACCGTCTCCAGCCGCACAGAGTATGTCAGGAGAGGACCACAGAGGATGAACGTCTCCAGCTGCACAGAGTATGTCAGGAGAGGACGACAGAGGAGGAAAGTTTCCAGCAGCACAGAGAAGGTCAGGAGAGGACCACAGAGGAGGAACGTCTCCGGCAGCACAGAGTATGTCACGAGAGGACCACAGAGGAATAAAGTCACCAGCAGTACAGAGTATGTCAGGAGAGGACCTAAGTGGAGGACCGTATCCAGCAGCACAGAGTATGTCAGGAGAGGACCATAGAGGGGGACCGTCTCCAGCCGCACAGAGTATGTCAGGAGAGGATCACAGAGGGGGACCGTCTCCAGCAGCATAGAGTATGTCAGGCTAGGACTAAAAAGAAGCAACTTCTCCAGCAGCACAGAATATGTCAGGAGAGGACCATAGAGAAGGAACATCTCCAGCAGCACAGAGTATGTCAGGAGAGGACCACAGAGAAGGAACGTCTCCAGCAGCACAGAGTATGTCAGGAGAGGACCACAGAGAAGGAGCATCTCCAGCAGCACAGAGTATTTCAGAGGAGTACCACATAGGAGGAACGTCTCCAGCAGCACAGAGTATGTCAGGAGAGGAATGCAGAGAAGGAACGTTTCCAGCAGCACATAGTTTGTCAGGAGAGGACCACAGAGGAGGAATTTCTCCAGCAGCACAGAGTATGTCAGGAGAGGACCACAGAGGAGGAACGTCTCCAGCAGCACAGAGTATGTCAGGAAAGGACCACAGAGGAGTAACGTCTTCAGCAGTACAGAGTGTGTCAGGAGAGGACCATAAACGAGGAACGTCTCCGGCAGCACAAAATATGTCAAGAGAGGAATGCAGAGAAGTAACGTCTCCAGCAGCATAGAGTATGTCACAAGAGGACCACAGAGGAGGAATGTCTCCAGCAGCACAGAGTATGTCAGGAGAGGACCACAGAGGAGGAAAGTCACCAGCAGTACAGAGTATGTCAGGAGAGGACATAAGAGGAGGAAGATCTCCAGCAGCACAAAGTATGTCAGGAGAGGATCACAGAGGAAGAACATCTCCAGCAGCACAGAGTAAGTGAGGAGAGACTGCAGAGAAGGAACGTCTCCAGCAGTACAGAGTATGTCAGGAGAGGACCACAAAGGAGGAACGTCTCCTGCAGCACAGAGTATGTCAGGAGAGGACCAGAGAAGAGGAACATCTCCAGCAGCACAGATTATGTCCGGAGAGGACCACAGAGGAGGAATGTCTCCAGCAGCACAGAGTATGTCAGGAGAGGATCACAGAGGAAGAACATCTCCAGCAGCACAGAGTAAGTGAGGAGAGACTGCAGAGAAGGAACGTCTCCAGCAGTACAGAGTATGTCAGGAGAGGACCACAAAGGAGGAACGTCTCCTGCAGCACAGAGTATGTCAGGAGAGGACCAGAGAAGAGGAACATCTCCAGCAGCACAGATTATGTCCGGAGAGGACCACAGAGGAGGAATGTCTCCAGCAGCACAGAGTATGTCAGGAGGGGACCACAGAGGAGGAAGATCTCCAGCAGCACAGAGTATGTCAGGAAAGGACCACAGAGGAGGAACGTCTGCAGCAGCACAGAATATGTCAGGAGTGGACCACAGAGGAGGAATGTCTCCAGCAGCACAGAGTATGTCAGGAGAGGACCACAGAGGAGGAACATCTCCAGCGGCACAGAGTATGTCAGGAAAGGACCGCAGAGGAGGAACGTCTCCAGCAGCACAGATTATATCAGGAGAAGACTGCAGAGAAGGAATGTCTCGAGCAGCACAGAGTATGTCAGGAGAGGACCACAGAGGAGGAGCGTCTCCAGCAGCACAGAATATGTCAGGAGAGGACTGCAGAGAAGGAACTTCCCCAGCAGCACAGAGTATGTCAGGATAGGACCACAAAGAAGGAACGTCTCCAGCAGCACAGAGTATGTCAAAGGAGGACCGCAAAGGAGGAACGTCTCCAGCAGCACAGAATATGTCAGGAGAGGACCACAGAGGAGGTACATCTCCAGCTGCACAGAGTATGTCAGGAGAGGATGACAGAGGAGTATTGTCTCCAGCAGCACAGAGTATGTCAGGAGAGGACCACAGAGGAGGAACTTTTCAAGCAGTACAGAGTATGTCAGGAGAGGACCGCAGAGGACGAACGTCTCCAGCAGCACAATGTATGTCAGGAGAGGACCACAGAGGAGGAATGTCTGCATCAGCACAGAGTATATCAGGAGAGGAACAGAGGAGGAAACATCTCCAGCAGCACAGAGTATGTCAGGAGAGGACCGCAGAGGACGAACGTCTCCAGCAGCACAGTGTATATCAGCAGAGGACTGCAGAGGAGGAACGTCTGCATCAGCACAGAGTATATCAGGAGTGGACCCCAGAGGAGGAACGTGTCCAGCAGCACAGAGTATGTCAGCATAGGACCACAAAGGAGCAACGTCTCCAGCAGCACAGAGTATATCAGGAGAGGACCCCAGAGGAGGAATGTCTCCAGCAGCACAGAGTATGTCAGGAGAGGACCACAGAGGAGGAATGTCTCCAGCAGCACAGAGTATGTCAGGGGAAGACCACAGAGGAGGAACTTTTTCAGCAGCATAGAGTATGTCAGGAGAGGTCTGCAGAGGATGAACGTCTCCAGCAGAACAGAGTATGTAAGGAGAGGACCACAGAGGATGAACGTCTCCAGCTGCACAGAGTATGTCAGGAGAGGACGACAGAGGAGGAAAGTTTCCAGCAGCACAGAGAAGGTCAGGAGAGGACCACAGAGGAGGAACGTCTCCGGCAGCACAGAGTATGTCAGGAGAGGACCACAGAGGAATAAAGTCACCAGCAGTACAGAGTATGTCAGGAGAGGACCTAAGTGGAGGACCTTCTCCAGCAGCACAGAGTATGTTAGGAGAGGACCACAGAGGGGGACTTTCTCGAGCAGCACAGAGTATGTCAGGAGAGGACCACAAAGAAGCAACTTCTCCAGCAGCACAGAATATGTCAGGAGAGGACCACAGAGAAGGAATGTCTCCAGCAGCATAGAGTATGTCAGGAGAGGACCACAGAGAAGGAACATCTCCAGCAGCACAGAGTATGTCAGGAGAGGACCACAGAGAAGGAATGTCTCCAGCAGCATAGCGTATGTCAGGAGAGGACCACAGAGAAGGAACATCTCCAGCAGCACAGAGTATGTCAGAGGAGGACCACAGAGGAGGAACGTCTCCAGCAGCACAGAGTATGTCAGGAGAGGAATGCAGAGAAGGAACGTCTCCAGCAGCATAGAGTATGTCAGAAGAGGACCACAGAGGAGGAATGTCTCCAGCAGCACAGAGTATGTCAGGAGAGGACCACAGAGGAGGAACGTCACCAGCAGTACAGAGTATGTCAGGAGAGGACATAAGAGGAGGAAGATCTCCAGCAGCACAAAGTATGTCAGGAGAGGATCACAGAGGAAGAACATCTCCAGCAGCACAGAGTATGTGAGGAGAGACTGCAGAGAAGGAACGTCTCCAGCAGCACAGAATATGTCAGGAGAGGACCACAGAGGAGGAATGTCTCCAGCAGCATAGAGGATGTCAGAAGAGGACCACAGAGGAGGAATGTCTCCAGCAGCACAGAGTATGTCAGGAGAGGACCACAGAGGAGGAATGTCACCAGCAGTACAGAGTATGTCAGGAGAGGACATAAGAGGAGGAAGATCTCCAGCAGCACAAAGTATGTCAGGAGAGGATCACAGAGGAAGAACATCTCCAGCAGCACAGAGTATGTGAGGAGAGACTGCAGAGAAAGAATGTCTCCAGCAGCACAGAGTATGTCAGGAGTGGACCACAGAGGAGGAACGTCTCCTGCAGCACAGAGTATGTCAGGAGAGGACCAGAGAAGAGGAACATCTCCAGCAGCACAGATTATGTCCGGAGAGGACCACAGAGGTGGAATGTCTCCAGCAGCACAGAGTATGTCAGGAGGGGACCACAGAGGAGGAAGATCTCCAGCTGCACACAGTATGTCAGCAGAGGTCCACAGAGGATTAAATTTTCCAGCAGCACAGTATATGTCAGGAGAGAACTGCAGAGGAGGATGGTCTCCAGCTGCACAGAGTATGTCAGGAAAGGACCACAGAGGAGGAACTTCTCCAGCAGCACAGAGTATATCAGGAGAAGACTGCAGAGAAGGAATGTCTCCAGCAGCACAGAGTATATCAGGAGAAGACTGCAGAGAATGAATGTCTCCAGCAGCACAGAGTATGTCAGGAGAGGACCACAGAGGAGGAACGTCTCCAGCAGCACAGAATACGTGAGGAGAGGACCACAGAGGAGGAATGTCTCGAGCAGCACAGAGTATGTCAGGAGAGGAACACAGAGGAGGAACGTCTCCAGCAGCAGAGTATGTCAGGAGAGGACCAGAGGGGAGGAACGTCTCCAGCAGCACAGACTATATCAGGAGAAGACTGCAGAAAAGGAATGTCTCCAGCAGCACAGAGTATGTCAGGAGAGGACTACAGAGGAGGAACGTCTCCAGCAGCACAGAATACATCAGGAGAGGACTGCAGAGAAAGAACTTCTCCAGCAGCACAGAGTATGTCAGGATAGGACCACAAAGAAGGAACGTCTCCAGCAGCACAGAGTATGTCAGAGGAGGACCTCAGAGGAGGAACGTCTCCAGCAGCACAGAATATGTCAGGAGAGGACCACAGAGGTACATCTCCAGCTGCACAGAGTATGTCAGGAGAGGACCACATAGGAGGATTGTCTTCAGCAGCACAGAGTATGTCAGGAGAGGACCACAGAGGAGGAACTTTTCAAGCAGTACAGAGTATGTCAGGAGAGGACCGCAGAGGACGAACGTCTCCAGCAGCACGAAGTATGTCAGGAGAGGACCACAGAGGAGGAATGTCTGCATCAGCACAGTGTATATCAGCAGAGGAGCACAGAGGAGTAACTTTTCCAGCAGCACAGAGTATGTCAGGAGAGGACCACAGAGGAGTAACTTTTCCAGCAGCACAGAGTATGTCAGGAGAGGACTGCTGAGGAGGAACGTCTGCATCAGCACAGAGTATATCAGGAGTGGACCCCAGAGGAGGAACGTCTCCAGCAGCACAGAGTATATCAGGAGAGGACCACAGAGTGGAAACATCTCCAGCAGCATAGAGTATGGCAGGAGAGGACCGCAGAGGACGAACATCTCCAGCAGCACAAAGTCTGTCAGGAGAGAACCACAGAGGAGGAACGTCTCCAGCAGTACAGAGTATGTCAGGAGAGGACCACAGAGGAGTAACGTCATCAGCTGTACAGAGTATGTCAGGAGAGGACCACAGAGTTGGAACGTTTCCAGCAGCACACAGTATGTCAGGAAAGGACTGCAGAGAAGGAACGTCTCCAGCAGCACAGAGTATGTCAGGAGAGGACCACAGAGCAGGAACGTCTCCAGCAGCACAGAGTATGTCAGGAGAGGACCACAGAGTGGAAACATCTCCAGCAGTATAGAGTATGGCAGGAGAGGACCGCAGAGGACGAACATCTCCAGCAGCACAAAGTCTGTCAGGAGAGAACCACAGAGGAGGAACTTCTCCAGCAGTACAGAGTATGTCAGGAGAGGACCACAGAGGAGTAACGTCATCAGCTGTACAGAGTATGTCAGGAGAGGACCACAGAGTTGGAACGTTTCCAGCAGCACACAGTATGTCAGGAAAGGACTGCAGAGAAGGAACGTCTCCAGCAGCACAGAGTATGTCAGGAGAGGACCACAGAGCAGGAACGTCTCCAGCAGCACAGAGTATGTCAGGAGAGGACCACAGAGGAGTAACGTCATCAGCTGTACAGAGTATGTCAGGAGAGGACCACAGAGTTGGAACGTTTCCAGCAGCACAGAGTATGTCAGGAAAGGACTGCAGAGAAGGAACGTCTCCAGCAGCACAGAGTATGTCAGGAGAGGACCACAGAGCAGGAACGTCTCCAGCAGCACAGTGTATATCAGCAGAGGAGCACAGAGGAGGAACTTTTCCAGCAGCACAGAGTATGTCAGGAGAGGACCACAGAGGAGTAACGTCATCAGCAGCACAGAGTATGTCAGAGGAGGACCTCAGAGGAGGAACGTCTCCAGCAGCACAGAATATGTCAGGAGAGGACCACAGAGGAGGTATGCCTCCAGCAGCACAGAGTATGTCAGTAGAGGACAACAGAGTAGGAATGTCTTCAGCTGTACAGAGTAAGTCAGAAGAGGACCGCAGAGGAGGAACGTCTCCAGCAGCACAGAGTATGTCAGGAGAGGACTGCAGAGGAGGAACGTCTGCAGCAGCACAAAGTATGTAAGGAGTGGACCCCAGAGGAGGAACTTCTACAGCAGCACAGAGTATGTCAGGAGAGGACCACAGAGTGGAAACATCTCCAGCACCACAGAGTATGTCAAGAGAGGACTGCAGAGGAGGAAAGTCTCCAGCAGCACAGAGTATGTCAGGAGAGGACCACAGTGGAGGAACTTTTTCAGCAGAACAGAGTATGTCAGGAGAGGACTGCAGAGGAGGAAAGTCTCCAGCAGCACAGAGTATGTCAGGAGAGGACCGCAGAGGAGGTACATCTCCAGCAGCACAGAGTATGTCAGGAGAGGAACACAGAGGAGGAACGTCTCCAGCAGCACAGAGTATGTCAGGAGAGGACCAGAGGGGAGGAACGTCTCCAGCAGCACAGAGTATGTCAGGAGAGGACTGCAGAGAAGGAACGTCTGCAGCAGCACAAAGTATGTCAGGAGTGGACCCCAGAGGAGGAACTTCTACAGCAGCACAGAGTATGTCAGGAGAGGACCACAGAGTGGAAACATCTCCAGCACCACAGAGTATGTCAAGAGAGGACTGCAGAGGAGGAAAGTCTCCAGCAGCACAGAGTATGTCAGGAGAGGACCACAGTGGAGGAACTTTTTCAGCAGAACAGAGTATGTCAGGAGAGGACTGCAGAGGAGGAAAGTCTCCAGCAGCACAGAGTATGTCAGGAGAGGACCGCAGAGGAGGTACATCTCCAGCAGCACAGAGTATGTCAGGAGAGGAACACAGAGGAGGAACGTCTCCAGCAGCACAGAGTATGTCAGGAGAGGACCACAGAGTGGAAACATCTCCAGCACCACAGAGTATGTCAAGAGAGGACTGCAGAGGAGGAAAGTCTCCAGCAGCACAGAGTATGTCAGGAGAGGACCGCAGAGGAGGTACATCTCCAGCAGCACAGAGTATGTCAGGAGAGGAACACACAGGAGGAACGTCTCCAGCAGCACAGAGTATGTCAGGAGAGGACCAGAGTGGAGGAATGTCTCCAGCAGCACAGAGTATGTCAGGATAGGACCACAAAGGAGGAACATCTCCATCAGCACAGAGTAGGTCAGGAGAGGACCACAGAGGGGAAACATCTCAAGCAGCACAGAGTATGTCAGGAGAGGACCGCAGAGGAGTAACGTCTACAGCAGCACAGAGTATGTCAG
This sequence comes from Dendrobates tinctorius, assembly GCF_039654945.1. Lineage (NCBI taxonomy): Eukaryota > Metazoa > Chordata > Amphibia > Anura > Dendrobatidae > Dendrobates > Dendrobates tinctorius. The sequence continues at coordinate 45,960,941 of NW_027361696.1, read as the reverse complement.
GAAAGGACCACAGAGGAGGAACATCTCCAGCAGCACAGAGTATGTCAGGAGAGGGCCGCAGAGGAGAAACGTCTCCAGCAGCACATAGTATGTCAGAGGACCACAGAGGAGAAACGTCTCCAGCAGCACAGAGTATGTCAGGAGAGGATCACAGAGGAAGACCGTCTCCAGCAGCACAAAGTATGTCAGGAGAGTACCAGGGAGGAAGAATGCCTCCAGCAGCACAGAGTATGTCAGTAGAGGACCACAGAGGAGGAATGTCTCCAGCAGCACAGAGTATATCAGGAGAGGACCGCAGAGGAGTAACGTCTCCAGCAGCACAGAATATGTCAGGAGAGGACCAGAGAGGAGGAATGCCTCCAGCAGCACAGAGTATGTCAGGAGAGGACCACAGAAGAAGAACGTCTCCAGCAGCACAGAATATGTCAGGAGAGGGCCGCAGAGGAGAAACGTCTCGAGCAGCACAGCGTATGTCAGGAGAGGACCACAGAAGAGGAATGTCTCCAGCAGCACAGAGTATTTCAGTAGTGAACCACAGAGATGGAACATCTCCAGCAGTACAGAGTATGTCAGGAGAGGACCACAGAGGGGTACCGTCTCCAGCTGCTCAGAGTATGTCAGGAGAGGACCACAGAGGGTGACCGTCTCCAGCTGCTCAGAGTATGTCAGGAGAGGACTGCAGAGGAGGAATGTTTCAAGCAGCATAGATTATCTCAGAATAGGACCACACAGGGGGACCCTCTCCAGCAGCACAGAGTTTTTCAGGAGAAAACCACAGAAAAGGACCGTCTCCAGCAGCACAGAGTATATTAGGAGAGGATCACAGAGGAGTAACGTCTCCAGCAGGACAGAGTATGTCAGGAGAGGACCACAGAGGAGGAGCTTCCTCAGTAGCACAGAGTTTTTCAGGATGAGATTTAACATGGGGGTTGCACATCTATAGTATGGAGGCAGATTAGTAACCGTTCCCAGGCTCCGCAGTGCTCGGCCACTCTCCGTATTTTTAGATTTCTTTCTGCAGCTGCTTATTTATTCTTACAGCAGCGGGTTCATGCACAGGGACATCTCAGCCTTTGAATACGCCGCCTGCCCTATTGCTGATTTTTTGGGGGGCTGTGCATTCCACCCCGACAGCACCCGATGTATCAGAAGAACTGATTCTGAATTCCCTTTGTCCACCTGCAATCCTCCCTGCAGCACATTCCCCGAGTACATCCCATCCACAGCTGGAGCCACATTCAGGCGGCTCCATTGTTTGATGCCAGGCAGGCGGTGGGGAGCAGCGAGCGGGTTAACCGGGTGTAGAGCAGGATATAAAATCCCTCCACAGCACGTTACAGCAGCCTGCGTTCCCTGCAGCTTTTCCTGAGCCGTGCCCCCATAACCTCAAATCCCACCACCGCAGAGCTTTAGAGGTGTCTTAAAAGCAATTTTTTTAACCAGTCTGGCACAATATTAAATAGCATTATATTATCTCCGCCGGCTGTTAAGCTGCGATGCACCCGGCTCAATATGGCGCCGAAGCACAAGCGGATTTTTTATTTGGGTGTGTCCGTAGAAGACAATAAGCGCCAAAAAGTAGGACGAAAAATAACATAAATCAGCAATGGAAAATGATATTGCTACAAATAAAACAAAGGCTCAGCGAAATAATGGGACTGCGCGGCCACAAATTGCATATTAAGAGGCGAATGTTGGTGGGTAATGCAGCACCTAATGATTGTAGGGTGGCTTCAAAGTAAAAATTGGAAAGTGGCCTCATCTCTTGATTTTACTTTTTGGGTCCCTATATCTTTTGTAATGGAGAAAGGGAGAAAAACTGGTTTTCAATGGTAAAGGAAAGGGGTCCTGATTAATGCATGACCTCAAAGCGACCGTAGAGACAGTCTGTGTAAAGCAAAGACCCCATAATAAATCAGGCATGGTAGATGGTAGAAAATTTACTCCCTGGATATGGTCAACCAAAAATCCACCCCATTTCTACGGATATAGGGCATGCTACCAAGTAAGTGCAGACGCCTGTCCAGCCATATCTTACTTGGCACAAGGTTATTCCCAATCCATGGGAAATGGGACATGTTGCTGATTGCTGAGGGTCCAAATGTCTTTGGGAGGGGGCTGTCAGAGAAAGCCAATGGCAGTCCCCAGGGGTGTAGCTATAATACGTGCCCTGCGCCCTACAGGGCTCCAAAGGTCCTATTAGCCCATATGAAAAGACCATTACTAGAGATCGAGAAGACCATAGACAATGAAAGGAGATGTCTATCGAACAAACTATAGACAACTAATGGAGAGGAGATCGAGCATGCCACAGACAATGAAAGCAGCGGAGATCGAGCATGCCATAGACAATGAATGTAGAGGAGATCGAGCATACCATAGACAATGGATGGAGCGGAGATCGAGCATGCGATAGACAATGAATGGAGCGAAGATTGAGCATGACATAGACAATGAATGGAGAGGAGATTGAGCATGCCATAGACAATGAATGGACTGGAGATTGAGCATGCCATAGGCAATGAATGGAATGGAGATCGAGCATGCCGTAGACAATGAATGGAACGGAGATCAAGCATGCCACAGGCAATGAATTTAGCGGAAATCAAGCATGCCACAATGAATGGAGCAGAGACCAAGCATGCCATATACAGTGATTGGAGTGGAGCTTGAGTATGCCATAGACAATAAATGGAGAGTAGATCAAACATGCCATAGACAATGAATGGAGCAGAGATCAAGCATGCCATAGACGATGAAAAGAGATTAGATAAAGGATGCCATGGACAATGAATGGAGAGGAGATCGAGCATGCTACAGACAATGAATGGAGCGGAGATCGAGAATACCATAGACCATGAATGGAGAGGAGATCAAGCGTTCCATAGACAATGAATGGAACGGAAATCGAGCAAACCATAGACAATTAATGGAGATGAGATCGAGTATGCCACAGACAATGAATGGAGATGAGATCAATCATGCCATAGACAATGAATGGAGAGGAGATCAAGCACATGCCACAGACAATGAAAGGAGCTGAGTTCAGGCATGCCACAGACAATGAATGGAGCTGAGATCGAGCATTGCATAAACAATGAATGGAGCAGAGATCGAGCATACGACAGACAATGAATGGGAATGGGATCGAGCATGCCATAGACAATGAATGGAGCAGAGATCGAGTATGCCATAGACCAGGGGTCACCAACCTGTAGCTCAGGAGCCACACATGGCTCGAGGTCCCAGGAATTGTGGCAAGTGACTGTCTGACAGCTTGGTGCATTAGCTCCAGGTCTAGCAGACAGGTATGAAGAGAACATCTCACAATGGTGAATTTTGTGAGTAGCCCTGCACAGAAGAGCAGATCTGGATGCACATTTACTGGTCTTAGGGGTTTAGAGCTGTTTTAGGTATGGTAAGCTGGAGGATGGTACTACCTGTTAGAGGAGGTTCTTGAAGCTGGATGTGACAGTGTGTTAGGAGTCCTTGATGGGAGAATACTGATTGGGGGTATTGTGGGAACCCCTGGATCTCAGTGTACTGCTTTGGAAATGATTTATGTGGAAAAGCTTCGGTTATCATTATTCCCATAATGGGGACTTTGGTTGACACTACTTTGAGGGAGACAGGAGCAGGATGTTGCTCGTGACCCCCTCTCAGAGCTGAGTGTGGCTTGCGATCCTCTCTCAGTGCTGAATATGGCTCTCAATGTCAAAAAGGTTGGGGACCGCTGCCATAGATAATGAATGGAATGGAGATCAAGCATGCCACAAAAAGGAATGGAGCGGAGACTGAGCATGCCATAGACAATGAATGGAATGGAGATCGAGCATGCTATAGACAATGAATGGAGCGGAGATCGTTCTGTGGATGGCTGGGGGTCCCACCAGCTGGATCCAGCAAATTATAGGGAATAACATGCTTTTTTTCTTAATATCCCAAAGGATAAAAAAAAAACCCTACAGACCTAATGCTTTTCACAACTGAGGGTTTGTTACAATTGTATCCAGTCCAGACAATCACCTGGGAACTAAGCACCAGCACAAATCTCTCTCCTGTCAAAGTTTGTTACAATGTATCGGTGCAGGTACAATGTATTGGTCAGGAGTGGATAGAATTGTCACAAGAAACCCTCAGCTTGGAGAAGCATAAAAAAAAAAATTCAACCCATAGCGTCTTCATTCACTGCGGGCAAATGGAGATCTTGAAAATGTTAAAGAAAATGTGAAAGAATTGCAACACAAAGCCAATTAAACATGTTGCAGAACTGATAACAGGGTCAACTGGTCAAATAATAATTAATAGTAAAATTCTCCGGTCTATATACAGCTTATGTAAAGAGACCAAATGGCCAGAAGAAGCAATCAAAGCTGCTAAAAAATACATTGAAAATCAGCAGTAAAGAGAAGAAAAAAAAAATCATCCATTCTGACATTCTATAATAGGTCGAAGAGAACACAAAAATGTAGGAGGGCCGCATCACTCCCACAAAGTCCCCTGACAAATGAACCAATTGTAGCCTATTAATTTATAGCCCCTATTATGTAGACGTGTAGTAATTGTTGGGCTAGGGTCATTATGTGGGCTCTAATGGCGAGGAATCTCATACTGAAGGCTATGGAAATATCCCATGACAAGCCAAAATCTCATTATTTTTATACCTTTTATCCGTTATTTTAATTATTATTTCTTTCATTGTTTTTTTCTATATTTTATTCCAATTTTCGCATTTTCCTTTATTATATAATCTATTGTTTTCTATTCTTCCTTTTGTATTTACTCTACATTTTTCCCCATTTTTTCTACTTTACATTTAGCTTTCTTTTTGCACATGCCAATTTTTGATTTCATTTACTTTACAATTTTTCTTCTCTCTCTTAGTTTACGTTTATTGTTTCACTTTTTGCTTTCTTCTCTGGTTTTTTCTATCATTTTTATTCTTTTTTTCCTACTTTATATTTATTTTTCTCTTTTCACCTAATGATTTTTTAGCCTCATTTCTTTTACAATCTTTTTTGTTCGCCTTATTCCTTTTTCAGTTTATGTTTATTCTTTTCCTTTTTGTATTTATTTTACATTTTCTCTGTTTGTTTATTCTTTTTCTGTTTTGCTTCCCCGTTTAGATTTCTTATCGTAAATAACATTTTTAACCCTTTTTTATTCCTGTTTTTACTGTTATGTTTCTGTTCGCATTTCAAGTCATAATTACAATTTTCAAGCCTTTTCTATTTTTTTTTTACTATTTTATGTTTCTGTTCAGATTTCTTATTATAAATAACATTTTTAAACCTTTTTTATTCTTTTTTTTCCCCTAGATTTCATGTCATAATTACAGTTTTTAACCCTTTTCTATTCTTTATTTGTTTCTGTTTACATTTCTTATCGGAAGTAACATTTTTAACGCTTTTTTATTTTATTTTACTTATGTTTCTGTTTAGATTTCTTGTCATAATAATTTTTTTAAGCCTTTACTACTATTTTTTATGTTGTTTTTGTTTAGATTTTTTTATCATAAATAACATTTTTAACTCTTTTCTTATCCTAGTTTCTATTATTATTATGCTTTTCACATCATAAATAACATTTTTAACTCTTTTTTATACCATTTTGAATGCTGAATCCTCTTGGCTTGTTGTAGATATTACGTATTTGACAGTGGATTGCGCCAATTTTTGTTTTCTTTAGGGTTCCCTCACCCTGAGAAATCGGGTCTGATTCTTTTGTCACCTAATAAATGGTTGGAGGAGCTGCCTGGCAGACATTCATTTCCCACCGCCATCACCAACGCCACTGTATCATCGACATTGCAAATTCGGTACAGTATGATAATTCGATGCCAAAAAAAAAACATTTTCCGGTATATATTACAATGACTCTAATACTTCATCTATTCAGATCCTACACCCCTTGTGCGGTCGGGAGTTGTTGCATCGGTGGGTTTATTGAACCCTACTGGTCTGGTCTCGGCTACTCTTTGTATGCCGCCATATAGGTGTACGAAGCGTTTCGAAAGGGCGCCGAGTGCGGCCGTCTTTTAAAGGGAGTTGCCTTACAGCTTTATAGGAATGAAAGGCATGTTCAGCACCTGATTTCTGGATGCTGTCAGCGGGGAGCGCGGAGAGATTGGGGGGGATTCTCAGTGGGTGGAGAAGTGTTTGGGGGCCTATAAGGGTATAGTACAGGAGGTAAGAGGGGGAGAGGAGGCGTATTTGGGGGCCTGGATGAAAATAGGAAAGAGGGCGGAGTATTTAGGGGCCTGCAAGGGAAGAAGCAGAAGACAGCCGGGAGATCCAGGACCTGGAATGGACCAGTAAGGGGAAAATAATTGAGCAGCGATGGAAGAAGGGCAATATGGTGGCACGTAACGATGCACAATGCATGGGAATAAAACATATCATCTATACTAATATAGCACAGCTGATTTTGTTACTGATTTTTTTTTTCGCAGTTCCTATCCAAAAGTCATCCGCGTGGAATTCTTTTTAATTTTTTCGTTGCGTTGCGAGAGCGCTTTCTGCGGCACCACGAGTCACGTCGGAGATCCCCGCAGGTGGTGTTTTTTGGACCAGGAGCTCAGGCACAGGCGATCTTTATAAATGGCTTGTGAAAAGCGCTGCATGACTTCCCTTTGACACCGAAAAAAAGGCCAGAATGCGCCAAGAATCACGATCTGTGTGATCTCTCATCTGGTTACCAGGCGCTGCATTCATTTATCAGCAGGGAAGGAGTTAATGATACACCTCAATGCACTGGAGGGATGGGGTGGATAATGCAGGGTCCTGGGCTTTTTTTGTGGGGGTGAGGTTGGCTCACAATGCTGCAGGTGTAAAATATATATATAATCTTTTTTGCATCCTTGTACAACATTTTACGTGTAGCATTGCAGCAAGTGAAGGGTTAATCTATTGAGATTTTTCAGATCGCTTCAATTTAAGACCCTTCCTATAGCTTAGGAAGTTTTGGCCTGAGGTCAAGGAAGGGGTTATTGATGCAGCTTATGTCATGCTGTAGTGTAGGGGCCTGGTGAAAATTGACAGGATAATGTCATCTTGGAAGGATTAACCTCAGAAGAAAAGGAGTTGGCTGTTTGCTACTGGGTGCAATTAGAAAGCATAGACTCATTCAGGAAGAAAGGGGTTAATTCTTTAAGTTGATTTTTTTTATGCCACAGTGGAATGCAAGGGTTAAAACATGAGATTGCTGTAGAGAGAAGGGGGATAAATGTCGGCCAAGGGAATATTCAGCTCTTTTGGAATTGAAGGGGTTAATCTTGGCAGCAGGGTCTTACAAAAGGAGTGATAACTGATTGGTGCAAACTTCCAAACAAGGGAGGGCGCTAAGGCTGCAAAAGTCACCTATTTTAGTAAGTTATGGGTATTTTAATGCACACAGTGAAGAAGGACTGATGAAAGAGTTAATTCTTCAAGCACTAGGCAATTTTCTGATAATTACACTAGAAAAGGAAGGGGTTAACTAGCCATGCCTCTGCAGTGGGTTGGGGGGAGGTTAAAGCAGTGAGTCTATATAAATTACTCTATAATAACTTTTCAGTGAAGAAGGGGTTAAAGCTGCATGAGCACAGGTATTGCTTTGTAAGCTTTTTCCTGCAGTTTAGGAGGCTATTGTAAGTAACTGCATATACTACTCCAGTATGGAAAGGGTTAAAGTGGCTATAGCCTGTATTTTACTTAATGGAGCTTCTTAAACAGGGGTTACAGCTGCTAGTCCCCATATCTGTCTCCAGGAGTGCAGGGGTCACAGCTGCTAGTCCCTATATCTGTCTCTCCAGCAGTGCAGGGGTTTCAGCTGCAGGTCCCTATATCTGTCTCTCCAGGAGTGCAGGGGTTACAGCTGCAGGTCCCCATATCTGTGTCTCCAGGAGTGCAGGGGTTACAGCTGCAGGTCCCCATATCTGTCTCTCCAGCAGTGCAGGGGTTTCAGCTGCAGGTCCCTATATCTGACTCTACAGCAGTGCAGAGGTTACAGCTGCTAGCACCTATATCTGTCTCTCCAGCAGTGCAGGGGTTTCAGCTGCAGGTCCCTATATCTGACTCTACAGCAGTGCAGAGGTTACAGCTGCTAGCACCTATATCTGTCTCTCCAGCAGTGCAGGGGTTTCAGCTGCAGATCCCTATATCTGTGTCTCCAGGAGTGCAGGGGTTACAGCTGCTGGTCCCTAAATCTGTCTCTTCAGCAGTGCAGGGGTTACAGCTGCAGGTCCCTATTTCTGTCTCTCCAGCGGTGCAGGGGTTACAGCTGCTGGTCTCTATATCTTTCTCTCCAGGAGTGCAGGGGTTACAGCTGCTGGTCTCTATATCTGTCTCTCCAGGAGTGCATGGGTTACAGCTGCTGGTCCCCATATCTGTGTCTCCAGGAGTGCAGGGGTTACAGCTGCTGGTCCCTAAATCTGTCTCTCCAGCAGTGCAGGGGTTACAGCTGCAGGTCCCTATATCTGACTCTACAGCAGTGCAGGGGTTACAGCTGCAGGTCCTTATTTTTTTCTCTGCAGCAGTGCAGGGGTTACAGCTGCAGGTCCCTTTTTCTGTCTCTCCATTGGTGCAGGGGTTACAGCTGCTGGTCTCTATATCTTTCTCTCCAGGAGTGCAGGGGTTACAGCTGCTGGTCTCTATATCTGTCTGTCCAGGAGTGCAGGGGTTACAGCTGCAGGTCCCTATATTTGTCTCTCCAGGAGTGCAAGGGTTACAGCTGCAGGTCCCTACAGCTGTCTCTCCAGCAGTGCAGGGGTTACAGCTGCAGGTCCCTATATCTGCCTCTACAGCAGTGCAGGGGTTACAGCTGCAGGTCCCTGTATCTTTCTCTGCAGGAGTGCAAGGGTTACAGCTGCAGGTCCCTATATCTGTCTCTCCAGGAGTGCAGGGGTTACATCTGCAGGTCCCTATTTCTGTCTCTCCAGCAGTGCAGGGGTTACAGCTGCTGGTCCCTATATCTGTCTCTCCAGCACTGCAGGGGTTACAGCTGCAGGTCCCTATATCTGTCTCTCCAGCAGAGCAGGGGTTACAGCTGCATGTCCCTATATCTGTATCTCCAGGAGAGAAGGTGTTATAGCTTGAGGTCCCTGTATCTTTCTCTCCAGCAGTGCAGGGGTTACAGCTGCAGGTCCCTGTAACTTTAACTTTCTCTCCAGCAGTGCAGGGGTTACAGCTGCAGGTCCCTATAGCTGTCTCTCCAGCAGTGTTGGGATTACAGCTGCAGGTCCCTATATCTGTCTCTCCAGCAGTGCAGGGGTTGCAGCTGCAGGTCCCTATATCTGACTCTACAGCAGTGCAGGGGTTACTGCTGCATGTCCCAATTTTTTTCTCTACAGCAGTGCAGGGGTTACAGCTGCAGGTCCCTATTTCTGTCTCTCCAGCGGTGCAGGGGTTACAGCTGCTGGTCTCTATATCTTTCTCTCCAGGAGTGCAGGGGTTACAGCTGCTGGTCTCTATATCTGTCTCTCCAGGAGTGCAGGGGTTACAGCTGCAGGTCCCTATATCTGACTCTCCAGGAGTGCTGGGATTACAGCTGCAGGTCCCTATATCTGTCTCTCCAGCTGTGCAGGGGTTACAGCTGCTGGTCCCTATATCTGTCTCTCCAGCAGTGCAGGGGTTACAGCTGCAGGTCCCTATTTGTGTCTCCAGGAGTGCAGGGGTTACAGCTGCAGGTCTCTATTTCTGTCTCTCCAGGAGTGCAGGGGTTACAGCTGCAGGTCCTTATTTCTGTCTCTCCAGCAGTGCAGGGGTTACAGCTGCAGGTCCCTATATCTGTCTCTTCAGGAGTGCAGGGGTTACAGCTGCTGGTCCCTAAATCTGTATCTCCAGGAGAGAAGGTGTTACAGCTTGAGGTCCCTGTATCTTTCTCTCCAGCTGTGCAGGGGTTACAGCTGCAGGTCCCTGTAACTTTCTCTCAAGGAGTACAGGGGTTACAGCTGCTGGTCTCTATATCTGGCTCTCCAGCCGTACAGGGGTTACAGCTGCAGGTCTCTATTTCTGTCTCTCCAGCAGTGCAGGGGTTACAGCTGCTGGTCTCTATATCTGTCTCTCCAGCAGTGCAGGGTTTACAGCTGCAGGTCCCTATAGCTGTCTCTCCAGCAGTGTTGGGATTACAGCTGCAGGTCCCTAAATCTGTCTCTCCAGCAGTGCAGGGGTTACAGCTGCTGGTCCCTAAATCTGTCTCTCCAGCAGTGCAGGGGTTGCAGCTGCAGGTCCCTATATCTGACTCTACAGCAGTGCAGGGGTTACTGCTGCATGTCCCTATTTTTTTCTCTACAGCAGTGCAGGGGTTACAGCTGCAGGTCCCCATTTCTGTCTCTCCAGCGGTGCAGGGGTTACAGCTGCTGGTCTCTATATCTTTCTCTCCAGGAGTGCAGGGGTTACAGCTGCTGGTCTCTATATCTGTCTCTCCAGGAGTGCAGGGGTTACAGCTGCTGGTCCCTATATCTGACTCTCCAGGAGTGCTGGGATTACAGCTGCAGGTCCCTATATCTGTCTCTCCAGCAGTGCAGGGGTTACAGCTGCAGGCCCCTATTTGTGTCTCCAGGAGTGCAGGGGTTACAGCTGCAGGTCTCTATTTCTGTCTCTCCAGGAGTGCAGGGGTTACAGCTGCAGGTCCCTATTTCTGTCTCTCCAGCAGTGCAGGGGTTACAGCTGCAGGTCCCTATATCTGTCTCTTCAGGAGTGCAGGGGTTACAGCTGCAGGTCCCTATATCTGTCTCTCCAGGAGTGCAGGGGTTACAGTTGCAGGTCCCTATATCTGTCTCTCCAGGAGTGCAGGGGTTACAGCTGCTGGTCTCTATATCTGTGTCTCCAGGAGTGCAGGGGTTGCAGGTGCAGGTCCCTATATCTGTCTCTCCAGGAGTGCAGGGGTTACAGTTGCAGGTCCCTATATCTGTCTCTCCAGGAGTGCAGGGGTTACAGCTGCTGATCCCTATATCTGTGTCTCCAGGAGTGCAGGGGTTACAGCTGCATGTCCCTATTTCTATGTCTCCAGGAGTGCAGGGGTTACAGCTGCTGGTCTCTATATCTGTCTCTCCAGCAGTGCAGGGGTTACAGCTGCTGGTCCCTGTATCTGTCTCTCCAGCAGTGCAGGGGTTACAGCTGCAGGTCCCTAGATCTGTCTCTCCAGCAGTGCAGGGGTTACAGCTGTTGGTCCCTATATGTCTCTCCAGGAGTGCAGGGGTTGCAGCTGCAGGTCCCTATTTCTATGTCTCCAGGAGTGCAGGGGTTACAGCTGCAGGTCCCTATATCTGTCTCTCCAGCAGTGCAGGGGTTACTGCTGCAGGTCCCTATTTCTGTGTCTCCAGCGGTGCAGGGGTTACAGCTGCAGGTCCCTATATCTGTCTCTCCCGGAGTGCAGGGGTTACAGCTGCAGGTCCCTATATCTGTCTCTCCAGGGGTGCAGGGGTTACAGCTGCTGGTCTCTATATCTGTCTCTCCAGCAGTGCAGGGGTTACAGCTGCAGGTCCTTATATCTGTCTCTCCAGCAGTGCAGGGGTTACAGCTGCAGGTCCCTATAGCTGTCTCTCCAGGAGTGCAGGGGTTACAGCTGCAGGTCCCTATATCTGTCTCTCCAGCAGTGCAGGGGTTACAGCTGCTGGTCCCTATAGCTGTCTCTCCAGGAGTGCAGGGGTTACAGCTGCAGGTCCCTATATCTGTCTCTGCAGCAGTGCAGGGGTTACAGCTGCAGGTCCCTATAGCTGTCTCTCCAGGAGTGCAGGGTTTACAGCTGCAGGTCCCTATATCTGTCTCTCCAGCAGTGCAGGGGTTACAGCTGCTGGTCCCTATAGCTGTCTCTCCAGGAGTGCAGGGGTTACAGCTGCAGGTCCCTATATCTGTCTCTGCAGCAGTGCAGGGGTTACAGCTGCAGGTCCCTATAGCTGTCTCTCCAGGAGTGCAGGGGTTACAGCTGCTGGTCCCTATATCTGTTTCTCCAGGATTGCAGGGGTTACAGCTGCTGGTCCCTATATCTGTCTCTCCAGCAGTGCAGGGGTTGCAGCTGCAGGTCCCTATATCTTTCTCTCCAGGAGTGCAGGGGTTACAGCTGCTGGTCTCTATATCTGTCTCTCCAGGAGTGCAGGGGTTACAACTGCAGGTCCCTATATCTGTGTCTCCAGGAGAGCAGGGGTTACAGCTGCTGGTCCCTAAGTCTGTCTCTTCAGCTGTGCAGGGGTTACAGCCGCAGGTCCCTATTTCTGTCTCTCCAGGAGTGCAGGGGTTACAGCTGCAGGTCCCTATAGCTGTCTCTCCAGGAGTGCAGGGGTTACAACTGCAGGTCCCTATATCTGTCTCTCCAGCAGTGCAGGGGTTACAGCTGCAGGTCCCTATAGCTGTCTCTCCAGGAGTGCAGGGGTTACAGCTGCAGGTCCCTATATCTGTCTCTCCAGCAGTGCAGGGGTTACAGCTGCTGGTCCCTATAGCTGTCTCTCCAGGAGTGCAGGGGTTACAGCTGCAGGTCCCTATATCTGTCTCTGCAGCAGTGCAGGGGTTACAGCTGCAGGTCCCTATAGCTGTCTCTCCAGGAGTGCAGGGTTTACAGCTGCAGGTCCCTATATCTGTCTCTCCAGCAGTGCAGGGGTTACAGCTGCTGGTCCCTATAGCTGTCTCTCCAGGAGTGCAGGGGTTACAGCTGCAGGTCCCTATATCTGTCTCTGCAGCAGTGCAGGGGTTACAGCTGCAGGTCCCTATAGCTGTCTCTCCAGGAGTGCAGGGGTTACAGCTGCTGGTCCCTATATCTGTTTCTCCAGGAGTGCAGGGGTTACAGCTGCTGGTCCCTATATCTGTCTCTCCAGCAGTGCAGGGGTTGCAGCTGCAGGTCCCTATATCTTTCTCTCCAGGAGTGCAGGGGTTACAGCTGCTGGTCTCTATATCTGTCTCTCCAGCAGTGCAGGGGTTGCAGCTGCAGGTCCCTATATCTTTCTCTCCAGGAGTGCAGGGGTTACAGCTGCTGGTCTCTATATCTGTCTCTCCAGGAGTGCAGGGGTTACAACTGCAGGTCCCTATATCTGTGTCTCCAGGAGAGCAGGGGTTACAGCTGCTGGTCCCTAAGTCTGTCTCTCCAGGAGTGCAGGGGTTACAGCTGCAGGTCCCTATCGCTGTCTCTCCAGGAGTGCAGGGGTTACAACTGCAGGTCCCTATATCTGTGTCTCCAGGAGTGCAGGGGTTACAGCTGCTGGTCCCTAAGTCTGTCTCTCCAGCAGTGCAGGGGTTACAGCTGCAGGTCCCTAAGTCTGTCTCTCCAGCAGTGCAGGGGTTACAGCTGCAGGTCCCTATTTCTGTCTCTCCAGGAGTGCAGGGGTTACAGCTGCAGGTCCCTATATCTGTGTCTCCAGGAGTGTAGGGGTTACAGCTGCTGGTCCCTAAATCTGTCTCTCCAGCAGTGCAGGGGTTATAGCTGCAGGTCCCTATTTCTGTCCCTCCAGCAGTGCAGGGGTTACAGCTGCAGGTCCCTATAGCTGTCTCTCCAGGAGTGCAGGGGTTACAGCTGCAGGTCCCTATAGCTGTCTCTCCAGCAGTGCAGGGGTTACAGCTGCAGGTCCCTATATCTGTCTCTCCAGCAGTGCAGGGGTTACAGCTGCAGGTCCCTATAGCTGTCTCTCCAGGAGTGCAGGGGTTACAGCTGCAGGTCCCTATATCTGTCTCTCCAGCAGTGCAGGGGTTACAGCTGCAGGTCCCTATTTCTGTCTCTCCAGCGGTGCAGGGGTTACAGCTGCTGGTCTCTATATCTTTCTCTCCAGGAGTGCAGGGGTTACAGCTGCTGGTCTCTATATCTGTCTCTCCAGGAGTGAAGGGGTTACAGCTGCAGGTCCCTATATCTGTGTCTCCAGGAGTGCAGGGGTTACAGCTGCAGGTCCCTATATCTGTGTCTCCAGGAGTGCAGGGGTTACAGCTGCTGGTTCCTAAATCTGTCTCTCCAGCAGTGCAGGGGTTACAGCTGCAGGTCCCTATTTCTGTCTCTCCAGGAGTGCAGAGGTTACACCTGCAGGTCCGTCTCTCCAGGGGTGCAGGGGTTACAGCTGCAGGTCTCTATTTCTGTCTCTCCAGCAGTACAGGGGTTACAGCTGCAGGTCCCTATATCTGTCTCTCCAGGAGTGCAGGGGTTACAGCTGCAGGTCCCTATATCTGTGTCTCCAGGAGTGCAGGGGTTACAGCTGCAGGTCTCTATTTCTGTCTCTCCAGCAGTGCAGGGGTTACAGCTGCAGGTCCCTAGATCTGTCTCTCCAGCAGTGCAGGGGTTACAGCTGCTGGTCCCTATATCTGTGTCTCCAGGAGTGCAGGGGTTACAGCTGCTGGTCCCTATATCTGTCTCCGGGAGTGCAGGGGTTACAGCTGCAGGTCCCTCTTTCTGGCCAGGCAGGACAAGGTCCCCTGTGGGTGATGTGCCCCGTGATGTGTCCCCTGTGGGTGATGTGCCCCCTGTGGGTGATGTGCCCCCTGTGGGTGATGTGCCCCCTCTGCAGGCCTCTTCTTGATGATATAGAGAAGGAATGTCATTCTTACCTCCCTGGGATGCAGAGTCCTGATGCTGCTGTGGATTCCTCCTCAGGCTCTTCCTTTCTCTGCCTGTCTGTCCTGTGCTCTCTTCCTTTCCTCCTATTCCCTGCCCTGGCAGTTCCCATTCCCTCTCACTCTGTGTTCTCCCTCCTCCTGCCCTGATTCTTCTCTCCCACCTTCTCCATGTCTTTCTTTTTCTTTCCCCCTGTCTGGCTTGTCTTTCCTCTCCTCCCATGTCCCTCCCAGTATTCCCCTCCCTTTTCCTCCCTCTTCTCACTATTTCACTCCATCTTCCTTCCTGCAGCCTTCCCTGTGCACCTCAGCGTACTGATATCACCTCTCCTGTTGCTCTACTATTATCCATGGTCCCCACACTCATTCTCCATGGAGTTTACCTCCATTTTCTGCTTAGCTGGAATCGTTCAGTCACCTGTATCCCTCTGGGACCCAAATAGTAGCCACTTGCTTCTTCCAAATCATCTTAAGGGTGTCTTCTGGACGCTCTAGTTTATTGAATGACCTTTCCAGGTAGGTGGACATTCCAAGAGTCCTGGACACAAAATTGGCCAAGAATCATGTCTACGGAAACTTTAGATATTTTCATGGGTTTTCTCTAGTTTCCATCCTCACTCAAAATCATATTATTGAGTTGGCCCTAGTATGTCTTGGGTTTCCTCCAGGGACAGATTTGAGTGGTTATAATCTGTGTACAGCGCTGTGGAATATGTTGGTGCAACATCCTAGGGCCACAGCTACTAGGTTTATGGCACCTTAGAGCTTACGTTGGAGGTACAACATTTGTGAGGAGGATCTCTCAAGGGTAGCCCTCCAATGAGAGACTGCCACCGATAATGTTATAGTGACATTCAACGGGATACATAATAGGGTAATATCAGGTTAATGCCAAATGGACATGATCAGTTCTTAGGTTTCATAAACAGAGTCTTAGGAAGAGTGGCCAGAGATGTGAAGATCTGGCCACGACAACCACTCTTGGGATAGAGTCGTCTTCCAAAAGATCCTCATCCCAAAACAAATGATTTTTCCCATAGAAAATGGTTTTGATCTTGCCCTACATATACCCTTTAGTCACAAGCAATCAAGTCGATGCCCAAAGCTTTGGGAATCATAGATGTAGAACTTAGGCGATGGAAACCTAAGTTCATCTTAAAGGGGATCTCATGGAAACAACACCTGTATACCCTATCTATTAGGGCCTCCCTCAATGAGTCTGAATGGAGAACCCTCTTTAGGACCAACTCCTAATCTGGTGGACTCAATACATAGATGGCCATATATTTAATGGTCACCAATATGTAAAACTTGATTTCCACCTCAGAGGTCACAAGCTTCCCATTTTTGGAGGGTGCTAGGAGCTGATTGTTTCAGCAGCAGACGGTCTAGAATTTGGGTCTCATTCTAAAGGGACAACTGTCCCTCCACTCTTCTGGATTTAATGTCCATTCAGCTACATGCTGACATGGGGTTGAAAGACTTCCAAAACATGGAAGAGTTGTAAAAGTGTGATTGCCGCTCTAAGAAAAAAGGAAAATAAAAACAAGAATCTCTCCAAGTTATCACCAAAGATGTGGAAAGTCACGATTCTTCATAAAGTCATCGTATGCTAGAAATTTAGGAGTTCTCTTCAGTAGAATTTATCAAACTTTTCAATTTACATCAAACTTGGAATCATCCAAGTGATCATCATTGTGGAGAAAGTATCTACCCTATGTGCATGGAGATCTCAGGTTTCTATATGACATCCAAGTCCATGAAGCTTCCAGTCAACATTTATGGTCAACATTTCTGCAACAGTCTTCACTGATGCTGTAGAACATTTCTTGTGCTGATGTTTCCTCCAGAGATTCAAGAAAATCCTTGGTGACCTGCACATGCTCTTGGAATTCACCTAATCACCATTTATTGGCGACCAGTTCAACTCTTCCAGAGGAATAACTTCAATGAATTTACTTGTTGGGAAGGTGGAATCCTACTTCAACACCAAATTGCGAGTCACTGAGCTCTTCAGCTTGGATATGTTTATCTATGGTGATTCCATTGTAGCTTGGTAGACTCAATATATGTTTAACGAGCTGATTAGAATGATGGAATCCATAAATTAGGATGGGGTACTGATGGGCTTTCGCAAATGCAGAGTACAATAAGAGCACCGACAACAAGAAGCGAGAAATATCATTTGACAGATGTCTAACCAATGGATAATTCCATAGGTTGAAATCAGTTGTAGGAGATGAGAAACGGGATTTTTTTATAAGATGAGTAATATTCTGTGACTTTTCGTGACTTTAAAGAGGTTGTCTGGGTAGAAAAAACTTGCTGAACATGGAGTATCCCATTGCTTGGTAGATCAGGACATTTGTTATCCATGAAAAGGAAATTTTATCCTCGTTACAAAAGGAATGGCAGGTCAGATGCCAGACCACCACTCCATTCAATCTTCATGAGGTTGCTGGAAAAAGATGTAGGACATGCGCAACTCCGCTCCATGTATTGTGTGTAAGACTATTGAAGATTACAATGGCAGTCCTATAGACAACAAACCAAAGCAGTGGCAGAAATGTGTGACCACCACTCCATTCTAACTGGGAATGTCAGAACCCTGTTCAGAGGAATAGTGGGTTCTCAGAGGTCGGACCCCTAATGATCAGCAATTTATCACCTAGCGAGCATACGCTGCCACCACTCCGTTCTAACTGGGCATTCCAGAGCCCTGTTCAGAGGAATGGTAAGGATCTCGGAGGTTGGACCGCCAGTGATCCGCAAGGTATCATCTGGTGACATTGCGCGACCACCACACTGTTCTAACAGGGCATTTCAGAGCCCCATATAGAGAAAAGGTAACGGTTCCATATATCCAACCCCCAGCGATCAGCAAGGCATCAGCTGATGAGCATATGTTGCCACCACTTCGTTCTAATGGGCATGATAGAGTCCTGTACAGAAGAAAAGTAGGGTTCTCATAAGTTGGGCCCACAATGATCAACAAGGCATCACCTGGCAAGCATGCGCAGCCACCACTAGGTTCTAACGAGCATGTAAGAGCCTCGCAGAGAAAAGGTAATGGTCCCATAAATCAGACCCCTCACAATCAGCAAGGCATCAGCTGATGGGCATACATGGCCACCATTCTGTTCTAGTAGGTATGTCAGAGCCCCGTACAGAGGAAAAGTAGGGTTCCCATAAGTCAAACCCGCAATGATCAGCAAGGCATCAGCTGATGAGCATGCGCGGCCACCACTCTGTTCTAACAGGGCATATCAGAGCCCTGTTAAGTGGAATGGGGGAGTCCTAGAGATTGGACCCCCAGCGATCAGCAAACATCACCTGTCCTGTTGACAAAGTAAGGCCGGGGTCACACTAGCGATTAAATCGGATGAATGCAATGCGATTTTTTTTTTCCCAATGATATTCTATGGTGCTGCTCCCATCTTGCGTTTTTTTATCGCATCCGTTCCTCGGACCGAGACAATCGCAGCATGCTGCGATTGTCACCGATTTTCGGATCGGATTCGACAATGCAAGTCTATGGGGGCGATTAAAAATCGCATTGAAAACGCACCACACGTGTGACTTGCGCTTAAATCGCAAGACTTCTCCAGGTCATCATGAAAGAGCATCAGCCATTGGCATACATTCTACAACCTTTTTCCTATTGGAAATCTTAATTTTCTCACATATTACCAATTTTTTTCCAAACTTATTTTTTCATTAAAGCTAAAAAAGATCAAATCTCCCAAAATTGAAAAAACCACTAATACACCGGCTAAAGATTTCCTCCAATTTTTTTTTTTTAAATACACACATTAGGGTACTGCAGCCCTCCACTTTAGATTTCGAAAACAGGAACCATCCGAAAGCCCAAATTCTCTTCTTTTTTTTCTCGGATAAGATTCCAGTTTTGGAAAACGTACCCTACTTTCAATAATCGGCACCTCCCACTCCCGTCTCCAAGACTATACACATGCTGCGCCAATTCTTTGGAATGCACTTCCCAGGTCAATACGATTAGTCCCCAATCCCCACAATTTTAAGCGTGCCCTGAAAACGCATTTATTCAGACTGGCCTACCGCCTTAATACATTAACCTAATCTATCCCTATGTGGCACAGCCAAAAGTTTTACCATAACCAGGTTCCCTGTTTCATGTTCCCACGTGCTTTATGCATCCATTAGCCCTCTGTGTCTGTACTGTTACACACTTAACATTATGGCTGGTCCATACAATCAGGGCAACTGTTACCACCCACCTTTCGTGTCTCCCCTTTTTTCCTCATAGATTGTAAGCTTGCGAGCAGGGCCCTCATTCCTCTTGGTATCTGTTATGATCTATGTGATTATTGTTATGCTATAATGTCTATTGTCTGTACAAGTCCCCTCTGAAATGTAAAGTGCTGCGGAATATGTCGGCGCTATAGAAATAACATTTATTATTATTATCGGAGGGTAAAACGAATCTAAATTTATCCTTTTCCCAACTAATTATCGTTCCCGGACCATGTGGGCGCGCCGCCGTCTTCACGGTACGCTGCCAGATCTTCCTTTTTTTCTCACTCCGCTGTTTATGTTCCTACCCTTACCGGTTTCTATTCCTCTAAACCCTTTTTTCCTGTTTTCGCTCAGTTAAAGGGATGTAAATAAAATCTATACATACAGCGAAGCGCGGATGTCTGCGTACGTTCCTCCCTCCCCAGGCCAGGGAAAAAGACCGCAGAAGGAAGGAGAATCTGGAGCTGCAAAGGTTAAACTTCCGTCTCATGCAGGAGGTCACTTTGGGACGCTGAATATCTGTTTCGTGTCCCCGCCCTGCTGCAAAATCTGCTCTCTGCCAGGCAGATTAACTCAGGCGCTTAACCCTTTGGCTGCTGAAAGCATCTCCCCGGATACAACTTTCACCTGTCTCTCCGTCACCGGCGACAAAATACCTGTTATAAAGAATTTGCGAAATTAATTCCCCATCTCAAATATGCCATCCAATGGGCACATACCATCATAATGTCATTTTTTCTGTATATATATATTTTTTAAAGAATCCCTCCCTTTTTTCCTTTGGCTTCAATTCGCAATACGCCATCTTTTATCATCCGTATTCATCTTATTGGGCACCAGATTTCGCCTTTTGACTGCCATCATCGTATGTTCGTTGGCACCTTGGATTTAACCTCAATTTTCCGAAAGTAATGACCTCCAGAAAATAAATAAATTATCTGCCAAACATTTGGGATACCCCTCTCCTCCGGGTTCATATGCTTATATCCCCGGCTCTTTGTACAGTAGTCATTATCCTGCCCATACTTGTCCTGTCCCCCCCACCGTACGCCCATAAACTGCAGGGCATTGTGGTCTGTGTAGTTTCCTTTCCCGGCAAAGTGTTCTCAGTTCTCCTCTGGTCCCAGATTGGCTGCCAAGGATCCGGGCGCTGCCAGGGGCGGATCCCGTCACCCCGAGTCTGCTTCGCGTTCTGGAAATTATTTTTTTTTATTCCATGGGCCACAGGATTCATCTGCATTAAAGGGACAATTTTGACTTTCGTCGTCTATTACATTTTTTGCAAATTTCTAACACACTTTTTTTTCTTCGATTCCTCATCATATTTGTGTTCTGTCAATGAATGAAAACGTTTTCCGCTTGTGTACTTGTTGATTATGAGGGAGCCCGGCTTTATCTGCGGGGGCCCCTGACTGGCCAGCAACTCTAGGATATTATAATTTTGCCTGCTCTTTTTTCCTCTGGGACACTGACAGGTGTTCTTTTTTCCTTACCTTCAGGTGAAGGATGTTCATTGGTCTAGAAGGTTTCCTTCCTGGTTCGGCCCCTCCCCTTGCAAGGGGTATAAATTGTGCTGCCTGAGGTGTCTCCTCTTTGACCGCTGGGCTCGAGAGCGGAGGTACCCTGTGGTGTGTGAGTCAGGGATGGCGGCATTAGAGGCTGCCACTAGATAGAGAATTAGCAGGGAAGGCGCTGGGTGGATTACAGCGCTGATACAGGAGCCTGCGGTGGGGGAGGAGCAGGCGGCAGGTTCAGTTGAATATAAGGCAGCTCAGGGCGGACGGCAGTCAGGGCGCGGGCCACACCCCCCAGAGCGCTGGAGCCCGGCTTCTTGTCAGCCGGGTCGGGTGGGGGGCACAGCAGCGGGTGTGAGTGGAACGGCTCGTGCGCTTGCTGGGGAGACAGGTGGGTTATCCGTGGTCCCGCCCCTCATGAGTGCAGGGAAGGCAAAGAGCGGGAAAGTGTCCAGGCGCGGCCGCCCTGCGTCACGGCGCCCACTTCAGAAGCGATCACTGGCCGCATATCAGCTGTCAGCTGCGGTTTCTCACATCGAGGGAAGGAGTGTATTAGCAGGACACACCACACTACCCAGGGCAGTTAAAAAAGCCGCTGCAATGGGGGTACGCAGAGTGCCAGTTCATCAGTTAGCCATGAAGCTGGGCGCAATGGGCGAATAAGGGACAGCATAGTGCTTTACAGCAGCAAAAGGGAGACCAATTGGCAGGGGAGGGAGCTAGTAAAGGGAGCCAATTAAATATTCAGCAGCCGGCTTCTATGCCTCACATGCTGGACGTAGTGCTCGCTCAGCCGGGCCTACAGCAAATGCTGCAAAATGTACAGCAGAATTTGTGGCCCTCTGTGTCCCTTTCATCACAGACACTCACCCTCCCACCAGCAGTAGTGGCACCGTTGATGTCAACAGGAGCCGGCATTACCTCACAAGCAGCTGAGGAGGTTTTGTCCTCGGCACAAAATCAATTGCAGTCATGTATACCGGCAGCGAACATGGCAGTTAATGCAGTTCCTGTCAGTAATGTGGGTGCATGGGATCCCTCTCAACAGCAGGGTGTGCTGGCTGCCCCTTCGGGGGGTTTAACCCCTTCATGCCCAGCTCCTGTGGAATTTTCGGCTGAAAGTCGAAGTCGCAGGGGCGTTAATAGAAGGAGACGTAGCAGGTCATCGTCCTCTTCCTCTGAGTCATGTAGAGGGTAGTCGGCACAGCCACCGTAGTAGGAAAAGGCCTGTGTCCAGGTGCAGTCGCCGGTCAAGGTCCTCGAGGTACCATTCTTAATCTTCATCGGGGACATGAGGCCGGAGTCGGGCATCTAGTTGTCAAGCAGCCCATACCCAGCAGGAGCAACAGAGGGTGCGCAGTGAAGAAGTGGTTGAAGTTCCATCGTCAATTCCGGTTACTGAGGCGTCGAATGGTGGGTTTAATTATGCGGGAGCCTGGGGGGGGCATGGGGGAACGATTTGTGATTATGGATAATTTGAGGAGTATTTTGGGAGGAGAGAAATTGGTGCTGAACCCAAAATTATTAGCTCAAGTAAAAGGTGCCAACCCTCCTCTTCCTGTTTTGCGTTCAGATATTCATAGAGATGTATTTTATTGTGGGGTAGCCCCTTTAGGTTCGCATTTAGAACAAGAGACTATAGAAAAAATATGGTCAAATGACTATATAGATATATGGTCTCTTGTTTCTATGGAGCAAAGCACAGTGGACCGTGAGCAGCGGCATAATGACAGGCCTTATGAGTGCCGGCCGAAAGTGGCTAAAACAATTAATAATTGACTGCAAGCCTTTTTTATTTTAGGCTGTGTAATGGGGAAAAAACATCCTGAGCGCCGTTTAGAATTGTTTTTATACATGGTTTCTATTTATAATTCATATAAGACGCATGGTGGGTCAGCGTGGTGGAGGTATGATGAGGATTTTTGGCGACGTCTGGCCATTAACCCACAGTTGGGTTGGGGGGTCAAATCTACAGATTCTTGGTTGCGGCTCATGATGTCGCAAAGGAGTACTCAGCCTTTTCATTTCGGGGGCCCTTAGCCAGCAGTCAGGCTCGGGGCCTGGCTCTGCACGAAGGCCGGGAACCTGTTGGCTGTTTAACGAAGGTTACTGCAGGTTTTATGGCTTATGCAAATACAAGCACAAGTGATAATCATGTGGGGGTTCGCATGCAGTCACAAAATGCCCGCGTGTTAACACGAAAGGAGGATTTGCTAGGCCAGCATCACAACAAGACATTAAAGACTCCATTGAAAATCACCGCGATGGAACTATGGTTAAACAGGTATCCCAATGAGGTTGCCGCAGCGCAGTTGAGGGTGGGTTTCAAGCATGGCTTTTTCATGCCATTTAAGTTTTCCAAATTTTCAAAATTTTCATCTAATCTGAAGTCAGCCAGGGAAATGCCGTTGATTTTGGCAGTAAAAATAGAGAAGGAGGTGTCACTTGGTCGTATGGTGGGGGCCTTTTGTTTTTCCCCCTTTTTTGAATTTTAGAGTTTCCCCTTTGGGAATTTTTCCTGAAAAAGAACCTGGGGAATTCTGGATGATTCATCATCTATCTCACCCGAAGGGTTCGTCAGTAAATGATGGAATCAGTGCTGAAGAGTCTTCAGTAGTATATGCTTCTTTTGATTGGGCGATTGTTTTGATTCGTCAAGCAGGGCAAGGCGCATTACTGGCCAAGTGAGACATTGCGTCTGCTTTTAGGCTGTTACCTGTTCACCTGGATTTTTATCATTATTGGGCTGCTGTGTGGATGGTGCGTATTACTATGATACTTGCCTTCCCATGAGTTGTTCTATTTCATGCAGGTATTTTGAATTATTCAGCAGTTTTTTGGAATGGGTCTGCAAGGTGGAATCTGGGTCTCAAAGTATTACGCATTATTTGGATGATTTTTTTGTTCGTAGGCCCAGCAGATTCGGATAGTTGTGGTAAGGTTTTGTCTAAGTTTAAGGAGCTTATGAGTTGTTTTGTAGTCCCTTTAAATGAAGAAAAAACTTTTGGTCCGGTCACCCGTCTTTCCTTTTTAGGAATTGAAATTGACACGGTGGATATGGTTTTTCGTTTACCAATGGATAAGATCACGAAATTGTTGGGAATTATTTTTTTTTTTTTGTCATTAAAAAAGTGACGTTGTTGCAAATGCAATCCCTTCTTGGTTTGCTTGCTTTTGCATGTCGAGTTATGCCTATGGGCAGAATTTTTTCGCGGCGTCTGGCTATGGCTAACAAGGAGTGTAAAATTTCCTCATCACAGGATTTGTCTGGGCCTTCCTTTGTTGGAGGATTTGAGGGTTTGGAAGAATTTTTTTGTTCAAGTATAATGGTTCCACATGCTTTCAAGATTCAGAGAAGTCCTCCCAAGAGATATCCCTGTTTGCGGATGCAGCTGGATCGGTGGGATTTGGAGTTATATTCCGGAATCAGTGGTGCGCTGAAAGATGGCCAGCGAATTGGTTTGATAATGGCTGGACAAAAAATTTAACACTTCTGAAACTTTTTCCGTTGGTTATGGCTTTGGTGTTATGGGGGGGGAACAGTGGCGAAATTCCCGGATCTGTTTTTGGACTGACAATGAGAGTGTGGTTCATTTGTTGAATCATTTGTCTTCATCTTCAATTCCAGTTATAAAGATGATTCGTTTCCTCATGTTAAAATGTCTGGATTTGAATATTTGGTTCCGATCTCGGCATCCCAGGTATTGAACACACTATGACTGATTCACTGTCACTATTTGATTTTCAGAAGTTTCGAGAGATCGCTCCAACAGCCAATCAGATAGGAGTGCGGTGCCCGGAATACATTTGGGAAATACCGGAAATCTCCTGATGCCATTGGTCCAGGCTTCATAGCTACTTCAACGTGGAAAGCATATGGTAAGGTGTGGCAGGAATGGTTGGGATTCATGGGAGACTTACAGGTGGGCTCCTATAGTGAGGCTAGGTTTGATATTAATGTTTCGTATGTTCAACATCTGTGGGACAATGGGGCTTCGGCAATGCTCGCAAAAAATAGGTTATCAAGTTTGGCTTTTCAATTTAAATTACGGGGATGGGAGGATGTTACAAAAAGTTTTATTCTGCGTCAGACTTTAAAGGGGTGGGAAAAATCTAGGGTTTTGAATCAAAAAAGGCGTCCTATTTCTTTTTCCCTTTTGGCCAGAATTATTGAAGGCACGAATGCAGTCTGCAGCTCTTCTTTTGAATCTACATTGTTTTCAGCGGCTTTTGGAGTTGCCTTTTATGGGGCTCTACGCGTCAGCGAGTTGGTGGCACCGTCGGATCGTGCTCCTGTTGGTTTGCAGCACAATGATGTGACATTGTGTAGTGGGGGTTTACGTATCCATATCTGGTGTTCAAAAACTGATCCCATGGGTAGCGGATTATGGTTTTCTTTGTCTTCGATTTCTAGTCCTGTTTGCCCCATTGTTTTGGTCACTCGTTTTTTGCGCATGCTGACGGGTCATCGTTAACTAGATTTCAGTTTTTGGCGTTGCTGTGGAGAATTTTATTCTTTTTGGGTCTTCCTCTGGGTGAATTTGGTACGCATTCTTTTGGAATTGGTGCAGCGACGGAAGCAGCTCGCGCGGTTCTCAGGGATGAGGAAATTATGAAAATAGGCAGGTGGTGTTCTGAGTGTTTTTTCCGGTACATCGGGCCTGAATTGTTAACTTTATAAGAAGTTAGTGGTAATTATTCTAATTCTCTTCTCTTTTTAGGTTGTTCCAGACCCAATGTTTGGATTCTAGGACATTCATGTGTCTTTTGGGCGGAGCAGAGGGCTGAGTTGCTCCCGGGCGGGAGGTCTCTTGGTTTCCACAATGTGGATGTAAATTGGAGAGGTATTCGGGGATTGATGTGGTCACAGGTGCTACTTGAAGTGGTTCAAATATCGAGAGTGTCGGTATCTCCTGTTATTTTGGTACTGCATGCGGGAGGAAATGATTTAGGGTCAATACAGTTAACGGAACTTATCACGTTAATGCGTGCAGATATGGATAAGTTTCTAGGTTTATTTTCTCAGCTGGTTATGGTATGGTCCGAGATAATTCCCAGAGTGGTGTGGCGTGGGGCTCGAGATGGGGCTGGTATAGAAAGGGCACGAAGAGTAGTGAACCAACGCATATCTCATTTCGTACACTTTAGAGGAGGCATTATAGTTAGGCACAGACAGCTAGAAATTAATAATATCAGGCTGTTGCATCCGGACGAGGTCCATTTGACAGACATTGGGTTGAACATTTTATTTTGAGGATTGCAGGATGGTATTGAGGAGGCAATTTTTTCTTTGGGTGGGGGGTCGTAGCTCCTTTAGTTGTCGCTACTCCGTGGCGAAAGAGCAAGACTGGGTAACATGTGCCGGGAGTCCGGTGGCATATCCCCACAATTTTCCGATGGTTAACATGGAGAGCTGCGACCTTACCCCTCCAATGATGGGTGTTTAAAAAGAAGTTGTTATAATTGGTTAATCTTTAATAAAGTTGTGTTTTCAGTTCTTTCTTTGCGTCAGGGGAAAAAAAGGGCAGGTATTATAAGGTATGGACAGTCTGGGGTGACAATGGCACCTGTCATGGGTGGTACAGTCATGGCCAAAAGTATTGACACCCCTGCAATTCTGTCAGATAATATTCAGTTTCTTCCTGAAAATGATTGCAAACACAAATTCTTTGGTATTATTATCTTCATTTAATTTGTCTTAAATGAAAAAACACAAAAGAGAATGAAGCAAAAAGCAAAACATTGATCATTTCACACAAAACTCCAAAAATGGGCCGGACAAAAGTATTGGCACCCTCAGCCTAATACTTGGTTGCACAACCTTTAGCCAAAATAACTGCGACCAACCGCTTCCGGTAACCATCAGTGAGTTTCTTACAATGCTCTGCTGGAATTTTAGACCATTCTTCTTTGGCAAACTACTCCAGGTCCCTGATATTTGAAGGGTGCCTTCTCCAAACTGCCATTTTTAGATCTCTCCACAGGTGTTCTATGGGATTCAGGTCTGGACTCATTGCTGGCCACCTTAGAAGTCTCCAGTGCTTTCTCTCAAACCATTTTCTAGTGCTTTTTGAAGTGTGTTTTGGGTTATTGTCCTGCTGGAAGATCTATGACCTCTGAAGTAGACCCAGCTTTCTCACACTGGGCCCTATATTATGCTGCAAAATTTGTTGGTAGTCTTATGACTTCATAATGCCAAGCACACAGTCAAGCAGTCCAGTGCCAGAGGCAGCAAAGCAACCCCAAAACATCAGGGAACCTCCGCCATGTTTGACTGTAGGGACCGTGTACTTTTCTTTGAATGCCTCTTTTTTCTCCTGTAAACTCTATGTTGATGCTTTTGCCCTAAAAGCTCTACTTTTGTCTCATCTGACCAGAGAACATTCTTCCAAAATGTTTTAGGCTTTTTCAGGTAAGTTTTGGCAAACTCCAGCCTGGCTTTTTTATGTCTCGGGGTAAGAAGTGGAGTCTTCCTGGGTCTCCTACCATACAGTCCCTTTTCATTCAGATGCCGACGGATAGTACGGGTTGACACCGTTGTACCCTCGGACTGCAGGGCAGCTTGAACTTGTTTGGATGTTAGTGGAGGTTCTTTATCCAACATCCGCACAATCTTGCATTGAAATCTCTTATCAATTTTTCTTTTCCGGCCACATCTAGAGAGGTTAGCCACAGTGCCATGGGCTTTAAACTTCTTGATGACACTGCACACGGTAGACACAGGAACATTCAGGTCTTTGGAGATGGACTTGTAGCCTTGATATTGCTCATGCTTCCTCACAATTTGGTTTCTCAAGTCCTCAGACAGTTCTTTGGTCTTCTTTCTTTTCTCCATGCTCAATGTGGTACACACAAGGACACAGGACAGAGGTTGAGTCAACTTTAATCCATGTCAACTGGCTGCAAGTGTGATTTAGTTATTGCCAAGACCTGTTAGGTGCCACAGGTAAGTTATAGGTGCTGTTAATTACACAAATTAGAGAAGCATCACATGATTTTTCGAACAGTGCCAATACTTTTGTCCACCCTCTTTGTTATGTTTGGTGTGGAATTATATCCAATTTGGCTTTAGGACAATTCTTTTTGTGTTTTTTCATTTAAGACAAATTAAATGAAGATAATAATACCAAAGAATTTGTGTTTGCAATCATTTTCAGGAAGAAACTGAGTATTATCTAACAGAATTGCAGGGGTGTCAATACATTTGGCCATGACTGTATAAGTGAGGTAGCAGGTGATCAGTTCTCTCTGGAGGTTGATATGTTGGAAGCAAGACAAATGGCCAACTGTTAGGATCAGAGCGACTCTGGCCAGTGCAAAATTGTGATTTTTAGACAAATGGGAGTATATCCAAAGCAACAGGTGGAGTGTTCCCGGTATACAGCAGATCCCATGGGGTGTTCCCGGTATACAACAGGTCTCGTGGAGTTTTCCCGGTATCTTGTGAATCCTCTGGGTGTTCCTGGTATGCGGCACATGTTGTGCAGTGTTCCCGGTATATGGCAGGTCTTGTGGGGTGTTCCTGGTATACAGCAGGTGTTGTGGGGTGTTCACGATATATAAGAGATCTTGTGGGGTGTTCCCGATATATGGTAGGTCTTGTGGGATGTTCCTGGTATACAGCAGGTCTTGTGGGGTGTTCCTGTGGCACCCCAGGAGTCCGATTGCCACAGTGGCATAGCCTCCCTCACAGGAGGGTGATGACATGCCTGGAAGCAAGGAGGGGTTACCTGAGCAGATAACACTTACATCCAACACTTTTCCTGACTCCAGACCAGAAGGGGGAGCTCTAAACCCGGTTTCAGGGGAGCTTCTCTATGAGTTCTGGCCTGGAGGCGGGGTCAGTCAGTCAGTGTCTGGGACTGGGAGAGATAGAGTCTGAGTGAAGAGGGGAGAGAGAAGAAGTGAAAGAGAACCTGGTAAGTGGAGCTGTGACCAAGCTCACCCCGGAGTACAGCGCTAGAAGCCGGAGTCCGTGGCTGACGGGTACAACAGTCCCAGCAGCTAAATCTGGAGGGCAGGGGATTGCAGGTCTTAAAGGAGCGACACATGCAATAGACACATGCACCACCCTACATCTCCTCCCTTGTTTCAGTATACCATCCTACCCGCGCCCTCCGTTCTGCTGATGACCTGAGGTTAGCATCCTCAATAATCAGAACCTCCCACTCCCGTCTCCAAGACTACACATGTGCTACGCCAATTCGTTGGAATGCACTTCCCAGGTCAATACGATTAGTCCCCAATTCCCACAATTTTAAGCGTTCCCTGAAAACTCATTTATTCAGACTGGCCTACCACCTCAACACATTCACCTAATCTATCCCAATGTGGCACAGCCAAAAGTTTTTACCATAACCAGGTTCCCCACATCATGTTCCCACATGCTTTAAGCATCCATTAGCCCTCTGTGACTGTACTGTTACACACTTAACATTATGGCTGGTCCATACAATCAGGGCAATTGTTACCATCCACCTTTCGTGTCTCTCCCTTTTTTTCCTCATAGATTGTAACCTTGCGAGCAGGGCCCTCATTCCTCTTGGTATCTGTTATGAGCTATGTGATTATTGTTATGCTGTAATGTCTATTGTCTGTACAAATCCCCTCTGAAATGTAAAGTGCTGCAGAATATGTCGGCGCTATAGAAATAACATTTATTATTATTATTATTATATAATAGGCTCAAGCTGCCTGCCATATGGGCAAGTACTTCAGAACAATAAGGAACAGAGGACTGAGCATAGCTTTAGGCAGCAAGGACCTTAGAGGACAGCGCAGTAAGGAGGCCACAAAATCCATCTGACTTAGTGGATCCTAAGTTGCTTCCAGGATCCCTGGATCTCCATTGTCATCTGTAACTAGTGCACCGGCCTGCACTTCAATCCGTGAGTAAAAGTGTGGAAACTGCACCCTGTTGTGTCCTGAGTTATTTACTGTACCATCCCCCCTGCACTACATCCATCATCACCGTCTTTAACAATATAATTGCCCTGGGACTAAACTGTACCTGTGGAGAGCTGTATCAACTCTGCTGCATCACCATCAGCCCCAGCAGGTATAAAGAGGTGACTATTAAGATTGGCCGAATAGAACTGCAGTCGCAAGGTTTGATTATAGTTGATATCGACAAACAAGAATGCCATCCTATGATTACTTTAGGCACCAATGTAATAGAACATTGTCTTGGAGAAATTATTGTTTTGTTGCAACAGGTAGCCGAGACCGCCAGTTCCAGTCAGCAGCAGGTCCTGCAAAAGGAGATCAGAGCACTGATGCAGAGACAACAGGTAGAGATGTCTGGTGGAGAAGTCGGCAGTGTCAGAGTGAGTGATCCATTCCCCATTGCAGTACCCCCAAAGAGTGATATGTTAATTTCGTGTCGGGCAGCAATAGGCCTCAGGGGTCAAGATTACCAGACACTGGTAGAACCAGTATGCTCTGATAATAGGCCCACTGTCCTGACAGCCAGGGGGGTAGTCAATGTCCGCAAGGAGAGAGTACCGATATGCATCCTGAATTGTGGGGAAAAAGAGGTCCATTTACCCCGATATGCCACCCTTGCTAAGCTGTTCACTGTTAGTAACAATGCAACAGAGACAGCAGAACTCTTGCTTCCGTCCGACCAGATGGAGGACAATGGCTCTGAGGGGCAGCTGGAGGATTGGTGTCCACAGCTACACATAGGCACTGACTCCACTCCTTTGCACCAAAAGCATGGGGCTTACTGGGTGGCTCGAGAGTATGAGCCGGTCTTCAGCAAACATCCTCTAGACTTTGGGCAAGCAAAAGGGGTCCAACACCATATCCCCACTGGAGATCATCCGCCCATTAAAGAGAGGTACCGGCCTGTACCCCCAGCACACTATTAACGTGCCAAGGATATGCTACAGGAGATGAAGGAGGCTGGGGTAATCAGAGATAGTTGTAGCAAATGGGCAGCTCCATTAGTCCTCATTAAAAAAAAAAAGGTGGTACCATGAGAATGTGTGTTGACTACAGGCAAATTAACAGCATTACACACAAGGACGCCTACCCGTTACCCAGAATTGAGGAATCACTAGCTGCACTGAGATACGCTATTTCTCTATCTTAGATCTCACCAGTGAGTAGAAGCAGACAAAGAGAAGACAGCGTTTATGACACCAATGGGCCTCTGTGAGTTTAACTACATGCCATTTGGACTCTGTAGCGCACAGGGGACATTTCAGTAGTTAATGGAATGCTGCCTAGGACTTAAAAACTTTGACACCGTTCTGCTGTACCTGGATGACATCATCATCTTCAAAACCTATGAAGACCACTTGAAGCACCTGGCTGAGATGTTCAAAGCCCTGTCCAACTTTGGCTTGAAGGTAAAGCCGTCCAAATGCCACCTTTTGAAACCCAAGGTGCAGAACCTAGGCCATATGGTAAGTGTGGAAGGCGTGGCACCAGACCCTGACAAAGTCACCGTTATCCCGGACTGGCAAAGACTCAGCAACATTCATGAAGTACAGCAGTTCCTTGGATTGGTGGGCTACTACCGGAGATTCATCAAAGGCTTCAACAAGATAGATGCACCTCTGCAAGACCTGCTAGTGGGCCAATCCAAGAAGGCCAGGAACAAGAGTCCTCTGTTCAAGTGGAACAACAGGCTAGAAGAAAACTTCACTCGGATGAAGCTGGCTCTCATGGGAGATGAAGTCCTGGCCTACTCTGACTATGACCAACCATTTGTACTTTACACAGACACCAGCAACGTGGGATTAGGAGCAGTGCTGTCCCAAATGCAAAAAGGCAGAGAGAGAGTGATTGCGTATGCCAGCAGGAAGCTTCGTCCCACTGAAAGAAACCCCGACAACTACAGCTGCTTTAAACTGGAGTTCCTCACCATAGTCTGCTCGGTAACGGATCGCTTCAAGCACTACCTAGCTTCAGCGAAGTTTACCATATACGCGGATAATAATCCGCTAACGCACCTTGAAACAGCAAGGCTGGGTGCGCTGGAGCAGTGATGGATGGCCCGGCTGTCCAATTACGAGTTTACCATCAAGTACCGAGCGGGGCATAAGAATGCTAATGCAGTTGCGCTGTCCAGGATGCCCAATACACCAGACGAGGGAGAAGATCCAGAAGAACTCCAAGAAATAGAGTTACCAGCCTTCCACCATCCAGTTGTGGCCCAGCACTCCCAAGGGGTGAGGAACAAGTGCTACATCGTGCAAGAGGCCACGTTAAACCCATTGCCCCACCATGAGTGGGCAGAGATGCAGGATAGCGATCCAGCAGTCCGCCTAGTAAAGGAGTTGCTGACACAAGCTGACCCACACCCTGGTCCAGATGCTCCACAGGAAGTGCAGCAGTTGTGGAAGGAGAAGGGCAAGCTGTTCCTCTATGAGGGTAAGCTGTGTCGGCGGAACATCAACTCGCGCAGTCATGAGTTCGTCTGGCAGGTGGTAGTCCCGAAGCAGGATGCGCCAATGGTCTTGGAGGTGTACCACGATGGAGTAGGACATTTCAGGTGGAAGAAGTAGTCGGTCCTACTTCGTGAAAGATTCTACTGGGTTGGCATGAGGAGAGCCATTGAGAAGTGGTGCCGAGAATGTGGCCCATGCAACCTGCGTAGGAAAGACCACAACAGCCAGCGAGCCTCATTACAGCCCATAGTCACCAAACAACCACTTGAACTGATAGCTTTGGATCATGTGAAGTTGACTCCGAGTAGAACTGGCTATACCTATGCTCTGACCATCGTTGACCATTACTCAAGGTTCTTGGTAGTCGTGCCTGTCAAAGACCAAACAGCAAAGACAGCAGCCAAAGCATTTCAAGAATACTTTTGTCAACCGCATGGTTACCCTGAACAAGTGCTCACCAACCAAGGCCCAGCCTTCGAGGCAGAAGTGTTCCAAGAGTTCTGTAACCTGTACGTCTGCAAGAAAATCAAAACGACCCCGTGCCATCCACAGACAAATGGCATGTGCGAGAAGATGAACCAGGTGGTAACTGACCTATTGAAGACCTTGCCCCTGGAAGAGCGAAACCTATGGCCAGAGAAGTTGCCAGATCTGGTAGATTTATACAACCATAACCCAGTAAACTCCACCAACTGCACCCCAGCCTACATGATGAGGGCAAGACCTGGCATGTTACCCATTGATTTGGACATGGGAGTTTTAACACCTGAGGTGACATCACCAGGTGCAGACTGGGATACTGAAAGGTAGCAGCAGTACCGCAAAGTGCAAGAGTGCGTGGAACGAAGTTTGTCTCAGGCAAGACAGGAGCAGGAAAGAAACTACAATCAGCACGCCCCTGCAGTTCCCTTGTCACCTGGAGAACAGGTACTCAAAAGGAAGAGACGAGTGCACAAACTAGATGACCATTGGGAGGTTGAGCCATACACCATTTTACCTTCAGATTTTGATAACACCAAGGTGTGCCTAATCAGTAAGGATGGAGGAGAAACCTCAGCAGCATTGTCAAGAGATCATCTAAAGCCATGCCCTGAATAACTAAAGGAACGGATTGAAGACCCAGGCATTCCTCAGCCCATGGAATTGGTGCAGAAAAAGATCAGCACAGTACTCGGAGAGTTCCCTCCAGATTGGACAAGACTGAACCAGGCCATAGTTGTGCCCGTCTTGATCTTTCCCCAGCCAGTAGTGCCAAAACCAGAAACCACTCAAGACCAGCCTGAAGACCAGCGGCCTCAAGGAGCAAATGCCACACCAGTAGAGGAGCAAGAAAACTTAACCTCTGCCAGCAGAGAATCTGTCATGCCCATGGTGAGCATCAGTAGACGTAGAAAATCAGGTACATGCACTATGCACTACACCAGTGGTAGCAAGCATAGTGAATCCGGTTAGGTCACCAGCAATACCAGTGCTACGAAAGTCTACCTGTAGCACCCAAGGTCAAACCCCCATAAGGTTCTGCATGTAAGTAAAATGCATAAGGAAGATATGTAAATATGTAATGTAATACGTAACCGTTAAGCATATGAGCCTACAGAGACTTATTGTATGGACTTTTAAAATTTTTGTAAAAACCTGTTGAAGGACAATTGGGCCACAGGACTATGTGTGACCAGGAACTTACTTGTATATAGTTAACAACATGGCTCAGGAATGAACAATGACGCTTGGACTAGTTATCACCCAGACTATTTTTGAGCTTTGGTTTTTGTAATTTTTCATTTTTGAAATTTTGTAAACTATTATTATTCTTCACTTGTTGTAATGTTTTGTTTCCTCAATCCAGGAGTACTGAATTTAACAAAGGGGAAATGTGGCACCCCAGGAGTCCGGTTGCCACAGTGGCATTGCCTCCTTCACAGGGCAGTGATGACATGCCTGGAAGCAAGGTGGGTTTCCCTGACCAGATAAGACTTACATCTTAACCCGGTTTCAGGGGAGCTTCTCTATGAGTTCTGGCCTGGAGGTGGGGTCAGTCAGTCAGTGTCTGGGACTGGGAGAAACAGAGTCAGAGTGAAGAGTGGACAGAGGAGAAGTGAAAGAGAACCTGGGGAGTGGAGGTGTGACCAAGCTCACCCCAGTGTACAGCACTAGAAGCCGAACGCCGGAGTCCGGGCTCACGGGTGCAACAGTCCCAGTAGCTAAATCTGGAGGGCAGGGAATTGCAGGTCTACTGGCCCAGCAAACACCCAAAAGCACAGCAGCAGAACAGAGCCCAGAGCCATCATAAAGGAGTGACACATGCAATAGGCTCAAGCTGCCTGCCATATGGGCAAGTACTTCAGAACAATAAGGAACAGAGGACTGAGCATAGCTTTAGGCAGCAAGGACCTCAGAGGACAGTGCAGTAAGGAGGCCTCAAAACCCATCTGGCATAGTGGATCCTAAGTTGCTTCCAGGCTCCCTGGACCTCCATTTTCATCTGTAACTAGAGCCCCGGCCTGCACTTCAAACCATAAGTAAAAGTGTGGAAACTGCACCCTGCTGTGTCCTCGGAGCTATTTACTGCACCATCCACCCTGCACTACATCCATCATCACCATCTTTAACAATATAATTGCCCTGGTACTAAGCTCTACCTGTGGAGAGCTGTATCAACTCTGCTGCATCACCATCAGCCCCAGCGGTCTCTTTAAGCAGCATCAGCCATCCTTGGCTGAGTTCCACAGTTTGCGTTACGAATCATCTCTTATAAACTTTATTTCCCCTTTAATCATAATTTTTCATTGGACACCCAGGGCCACGGAACTGGTCACTGCTGCCGTGACACATCCCTTTAAGAACCGACCCGGTACCGAGTATCCCCACGGCCCTGGCGGGCCCTCCATTCCCGATATATGGTAGGTCTTGTGAGATATTCAGAGTATACAGCAGGGCTTGTAGGGTGTTCCCGATATATGTAGGTCTCGTGGGGTGTTTCTGGTATACAACAGGTCTTGTGGGGTGTTCCTGGTATACAGCAGGTCTTGTGGGGTGATGCTGGTATATGGCAGGTCTTGTGGGGTGTTCCTGGTATACAGTAGGTCTCGTGGGGTGTTCCCGGTATCTTGTGGATATTGTGGGTGTTCCTGGTATGCGGCACATGTTGTGGGGTGTTCCCGGTATGCGGCAGGTCTTGTGGGGTGTTCCTGATATATGGTTGGTCTTGTGGGTATTCCTGGTATACAGCAGGCCTCATAGGGTGTTCCCAGTATATGGTAGATATTGTGGGGTGTTCCCAGTATACAGCAGGTCTTGTAGGATGTTCCCAGTACATGGCAGGTCTTGTGGGGTGTTCACAGTATACAGAGGGTCTAGTGGGGTGTTTCTGGTATACGGCAAGTCTAGTGGGGTGTTCCCTGTATACAGCAGGTCTTGTGGGGTTAGCTCAGTATATGTCAGGTCTTGTGGGGTGTTCCCAGTATACAGCGGTTCTTGTGCGGTGTTCCCGGCATATGGCAGGTCTTGTGGTGTGTTTTGTGTTCCTAGTATACCGCAGGTCTTGTGGGGTGTTCCCAGTATACAGCGAGTCTTGTGCGGTGTTCCCTGTATATGGCAGGTCTTGTGGGGTGTTCCAGGTATACAGCAGGTTTTGTAGGGTGTTCCCAGTATATGGCAGTTCTTGTGGGATGTTCCTGGTACACGGCAGGTCTTGTGGGGAGTTCTCAGTATACGGCAGGTCTTGTGGGGTTCTCCCAGTATACAGTGGGTCTTGTGCGATGTTCCCGGTATATGGCAGGTCTTGTGGGGTGTTCTCAGTATACAGCAGGTCTTGTGGGGTGTTCTCAGTATACGGTAGGTCTTGTGGGGTGCTACCAGTATACAGCAGGTCTTGTGGGGTGTTCTCAGTATACAGCAGGTCTTGTGGGGTGTTCCCAGTATACAGCGGGTCTTGTGCGGTGTTCCCAGTATATGGCAGTTCTTGTGGGATGTTCCTGGTACATGGCAGGTCTTGTGGGGTGTCCCCAGTATATGGCAGGCCTTGTGGGGTGTTCGTGGTACACGGCAGGTCTTGTGGGGTGTTCTCAGTATACGGCAGGTGTTGTGGGGTGAACGTTAGACAACAGGTCTTGTGGGGTGTTCCCAGTTTACAGCGGGTCTTGTGCGGTGTTCCCAGTATGTGGCATGTCTTGTGGGGTGCTCCCAGTATACAGCAGGTCTTGTGGGGTGTTCTTAGTATACAGCGGGTCTTGTGGGGTGTTCCCAGTATATGGCAGTTCTTGTGGGTTGTTCCTGGTACACGGCAGGTCTTGTGGGGTGTTCTCAGTATACGGCAGGTCTTGTGGGGTTCTCCCAGTATACAGTGGGTCTTGTGCGATGTTCCCGGTATATGGCAGGTCTTGTGGGGTGTTCTCAGTATGCAGCAGGTCTTGTGGGGTGTTCTCAGTATACGGTAGGTCTTGTGGGGTGTTCCCAGTATACAGCGGGTCTTGTACGGTGTTCCCAGTATATGGCAGTTCTTGTGGGATGTTCCTGGTACACGGCAGGTCTTGTGGGGTGTCCCCAGTATATGGCAGGCCTTGTGGGGTGTTCGTGGTACACGGCAGGTCTTGTGGGGTGTTCTCAGTATACGGCAGGTGTTGTGGGGTGAACGTTAGACAACAGGTCTTGTGGGGTGTTCCCAGTTTACAGCGGGTCTTGTGCGGTGTTCCCAGTATGTGGCATGTCTTGTGGGGTGCTCCCAGTATACAGCAAGTCTTGTAGGGTGTTCCCAGTATATGGCAGTTCTTGTGGGATGTTCCAGGTACACGGCAGGTCTTGTGGGGTGTCCCCAGTATATGGCAGGTCTTGTGGGATGTTCGTGGTACACAGCAGGTCTTGTGGGGTGTTCTCAGTATACGGCAGGTGTTGTGGGGTGAACGATAGACAACAGGTCTTGTGGGATGTTCCCAGTTTACAGCGGGTCTTGTGCGGTGTTCCCAGTATGTGGCATGTCTTGTGGGGTGCTCCCAGTATACAGCAGGTCTTGTGGGGTGTTCTCAGTATACAGCAGGTCTTGTGGGGTGTTCCCAGTATACAGCGGGTCTTGTGCGGTGTTCCCAGTATATGGTAGTTCTTGTGGGATGTTCCTGGTACATTACAAGTCTTCTGGGATGTTCCCAGTATGTGGCAGGTCTTGTGGGATGACCTCAGTATACGCCAGGTCTTGTATGGTGTTTCCGGCATATGATAAGTATTTAGCAGTCTCCCCGGTATACGGCAGGTCTTGTGAGGTGTCCTTAGTATCTATCTTTTATTAATCTATTTCCTATATATCTATTCATCCCTCCTTCTATGTACACTTGTAGATATTATAGCATACAGGAGGACAGTTTTATTTTTTTATTTACTTATTAAGGGGGGATTTGTATAGGGGGTTCACAAATAAAATGAATTAGTTGACAATAGATTAAAAAAAAAATGTTGGGTGCATCCTTTGAAACCCCAAACCAGATAAAACTAGAAATAAAATGTACTTAAAATAAAGGAAGCTGTGACACTCATAGATTGGACGATACAGTTTTTATTCAATCATATTGATGCAAAAATACAATTAGGCATGATTACAAGCAGGTAACACCAACACGAGCGGTGGTCTCAGCCATAATGACTCATGATTAGAAGGAACAAATGATAATGTAAACAAATATTAGCTAAATTGCAACAGTTGCACAAGTAATGTATAGTTATGACCAGCAGGCGGTGCTACAATAATGGAAATTAGTATACAAAGGGTAAAGCTGCAAATATAAATAATTAATATGTAAAACCTGAACAGATTACCTACCAAGCTGAGGTATAATACAACCCAAAACTGAACCACCATCGTCAGTAGAACAGTGATAGATAGAATCCATAGAACAGGTATATACTTTTCTGAGAGGAAGACCTGAGGAACAAGACAACTCAGGGTTTTAAGTAAAGATCCTCCTGAACTGTAATCTCATGGGTAATACAAGAATTTTCCATTACAGATACTTCACGAGCTGTGACAGCCCCTCTATAATGCCTCTGACCCACAGCTGATGACTTCTCTGATTGCTGGCATTCTGTTTCCTTCTCTTCTCCTTTTGGCCCAGACCACCATAATGACTATTTCAGACTCCAGGAAAAAGCCCTTAAATGAAAGTGCAAAACAAATCAGACCCCTAAAATTCAGACCTTAGACCATGCCCATCTATTTACTTAACCCCTTAGCTCCCAGGTGCCTCTCCAGCTCCAATATTAGCCATTTTCATGGACCAAAGGATGGAAGTGCCAGGACCCAGTTGAGCAGATGGCAGTTGAGCAGATGGCAGTGACAGGACCCACTTGAGCAGATGGCAGTGACAGGATTTAGTTGAGCAGATGGCAGTGCCCGGACCCAGTTGAGCAGATGGCAGTGCCCCGGACCCAGTTGAGCAGATGGCAGTGCCCGTACCCAGATGAGCAGATGGCAGTGCCCATACCCAGTTGATCAGGTGGCAGTGCCTGTACCCAGTTGAGCGGATGGCAGTGCCCGGACCCAGTTGAGCGTATGGCAGAGACAGGACTCAGTTGATCGGAAGGCAGTGACAGGACCCAGTTGAGCGTATGGCATAGAAAGGACTCAGTTGATCGGAAGGCAGTGACAGGACCCAGTTGAGCGGATGGCAGTGACAGGACCCAGTTGAGCGGATGATGGTGACAGTACTCAGTTGAGCGGCTGATGGTGACTGGACCCAGTTGAGCGGACGGCAGTGTCTGGGCCCAGTTGAGCAGATGGCTGTGCTAGCACTCAATTGAGCGGATAGAAAGAACACCGTGAGCACAACTCAAGATGGTGCTAAGGTTAGGTTCCCAAACCGTTAAAGCAACAAATATGAACCTAGCACTCAACCACCGCATCTGGAGGCACATTTGCCCCTCTCCTATATACTGACAAGCTCATTACCTTAGAGAGATCATTCTCCTCAATGCCTAAAGCACCATCGTCCTTTCTGATAGATGCCTATAAGCTCTACACAATCTATATACCACACGTAACTGAAGAAGGTCACATTGACCGAAATGTCTTTTTTCGTGTACTACAATTAACTGCCTTACAAATACCTTTAAGTTGAGTGCTAGGTTCATATTTGTTTCAATTGAGCGGATGGCAGCGCTGGGACCCAGTTGAGCAGATGGCAGTGATAGGACTCAATTGACCGGAGAGTTGTGCCGGAACCCAGTTGAACGGCTTTGGGAACAAAAGAGGAGCCTGGAAGTAAAGATGGAAA
The DNA here is from genome assembly GCF_039654945.1 of Dendrobates tinctorius. Taxonomy (NCBI): domain Eukaryota; kingdom Metazoa; phylum Chordata; class Amphibia; order Anura; family Dendrobatidae; genus Dendrobates; species Dendrobates tinctorius. Next base: position 45,921,996 of record NW_027361696.1, on the reverse strand, counting down.
ATATTATAAATGCAGTAGATTGAGGAAGTAAAGGGAGATGTCCGCCATTGCACAGGTTGCACTTGGGTATTGGGATGACGTTGTAACGACTCTTAAACCCCGGATGCCCCCTTTTGACCACATCTGTAATCTGGGTCCTTATAACTAAGCTGAATTCGGTATATCTGTCCCCATAGCTGAAGTTCTCCAAGATCCTTATCAATTACCTTCTTCTTTGCACTTTCTGAGACTCCATCGATCAATTATATTGACGCCATTGAATCAGTATTACCTGGCGGGTATATCGGCATCCACGGGTGGCGCAGTATTTCCAAAATCCTCCACCTGGAGATGTTTTCCACCTCATGATCCCATCTCAGATATTTTGTGCTGCTCTTATTTCCGTTTTTTTCCATTTTCTCAGATAATCCTGGAAAACTCCCGGTGTGTTGGAATTGATGGGATAAAAGCAAATACATAGGCCTCTTAAGAACAGCGTGATATTACCGCTGATCTCCAGTCTCATCGTGGTAATGTACAAAAGGGAAATCCTATCAATTGTATGAGAATCCTTGACTTTCTATCTGTAAAAACCGCTATCTGAAATGGAAACGCAGACGAAAAGAAAACAATAAGTGAATACCTGCAGAAAGCCTTGAAAGTGATCCTGAGTGAAATGAGATAATGCAAAGTTGATTTTTTCTTAAAACATTTACCTGCTTTATAGGAAATAATTACCCGAATTAGCTATTAAAAAAAATAGATACGTTACATGTGGGGGCGCTGTTGCATTAGTGTGTATGAGGAAAGTCCTTGCTGACTTTAGTGGTGAAAAGTGGTACTGCACTTCAAATTCATTTTTTTTGCAATTTTTGGGGATTTTTATGTCACTTGTGAGGCAGATTAACAATAAATTCACCAATGTACAATTACCAATGCATTTCTCTTTGAAAAGTCCACGTGTTGTACTCTCCAAGGCTTGTAGATCTGTTTGTGCGGCCCTGACCTCCACAAATGCGCCTTTTGGGCTTTTTTTATTGCAATGTATCCCCTAAAAATATCCCACTGAGGTATTAGGGGGACTGTTTATGTATTAGGGGCTGGGTTATGATAGTGGAGAAATAAAGACAAAGAGGTCACAAATAATATTAGATTATGTCTCCCAGGAGCGCAGAGAATTTCAGGATAGGGGCATGATGACATTTAAGAAGACTCTGACTTAGTTGGAGGCCAGTGCATATGGCAGGGGCACCCTAATAATGATCAGAGGGTAATATATGGGACTGAGAGGTCACAGTCAGCATTAAATAGTCTTTCAGCAGCACAGAGTATTTCAGGAGAGGTGTTTCAGAGCTCCTGATGGAGGCAGTGACATGTCAAGTCATATGATTATGTCAGTAAAGCGAGGAATCCATGTGACAAGGGGCTACGTCACCGGAAGCGAACAGAAGTACTGTCTCCCAGCAGCACAGAGTATTTTAGGAGAGGCACGTTGGGAATCTTCTAGGAGGTGATGACCTTTCAGGTCATATGATTGTTAGGGAAAAAGAGATGGATGCAACAAGGGGCACAACAGGTCTCAGAGAAAAAAAATAGCATCTGAGAGGAGCACTGAGTATTTCAGGAAAGGTGAGTGCTGACTTTCTATTGGACAGTGACCTGGGATGAGTGACCAAGTCCACTTAGTGTCAGGACATCTGTAATGGCCAGTGCGAACAGTCCTGATTGCAGAAAAAAAGAGATAACAGCAGCAGCACAGAGTACTTCAGGAGAGGAGTATCCACAGCAGCACAGAGTATTTCAGGAGAGGTGAGTGCTGACTTTCAATTGGGCAGTGACCTGGGACGAGTGACCAAGTCCACTTAGCGTCAGGACATATGTAATGGCCAGTGCCAACAGTCCTGATTGCAGAAAAAAAAAGATAACAACAGCAGCACAGAGTACTTCAGGAGAGGAGTATCCACAGCAGCACAGAGTATTTCAGGAAAGGTGAGTGCTGACTTTCTATTGGGCAGTGACCTGGGACGAGTGACCAAGTCCACTTAGCGTCAGGACAGCTGTAACGGCCAGTGCTAACAGTCCTGATTGCAGAAAAGAAAGAGATAACAGCAGCAGCACAGAGTACTTCAGGAGAGGAGTATCCACAGCAGCACAGAGTATTTCAGGAGAGGTGAGTGCTAACTTTCTATTGGGCAGTGACCTGAGACGAGTGACCAAGTCCACTTAGCGTTAGGACAACTGTAATGGCCAGTGCCAACAGTCCTGATTGCAGAAAAAAAAGAGATAACAGCAGCAGCAGCACAGAGCACTTCAGAAGAGGAGTAACTACAACAGCACAGAGTATTTCAGGAGAAGAATAATCGCAGCAGCACAGATTATTCAGGAGATGAGTGTGCTGATATTTTGCGCGACAAACACATGCAGAGCTGTGAGGGTAATGGGAGGCGACTTACAAGTGAAATATTGAAAGAAATGGTGTGCCGCAGCACAGAGTATTTCAGGAGAGCAGCGTTTTGATATTTTGACGGATCGGTGACCCGCGACGAGCCGACGCAGAACAGTCTGTGAGCTTTGCGTGCAGGATGAAGGTAATGGGAGATTACAAATGAAATATGGAAAGAAATGGTGTGCGGCGGCAGCACAGAGTATTTCAGGAGAGGAGCGTTCTGTAATTTTGGTGCCACCGGTGATGCTTGACAAGTATATTTAGTGGAAGGATACGTGTAAAAGGCTCAGCGGGATGCAGATCAAGAACCAAATATTGAGAGACAGTGTATTGCAGCAGCACAGAGTATTACAGGAGGAGAAAAAAAAAGCTCCGGCTCAGAAGATCTCAACAGTCAGCGACTTTACTCATCGCTATACGAAACGGCTGTTTTCAGGCTTGCTGGTGGGAAGCGTGCATGTGCCAATCAGCGGTGACAGTGGCGGTGCGTCCTGCTGGCTGCTCCCGCCACTTTACCTTGTCTATATCATTACCTAATGTAAAGGAAAATGTCTGTCCTGCTGTGACTGCAGAGACGCCGCTCTCATTATGGCCACGGCCATGATAACGCCTGCGGTGTAAACACTCTCCCTATGGGACGTAGCGCTATAGTGCGGCAGAGCAATCATGCCTTATACATGGCTCCGGCCTCTGGCGATGGTCGCGGTGACATCGGGGAGGTGCTGGAGCTTTGTAATCTGGCGCCAGCCAAGTTATACAGTGAAATTCCTTTAATCCAGAACATCTGATAATCCAGAAAAGGTTTCCAGGACTGATCTGGAGTCTCACATGGAAACCTATTTGGAAGTGACTTTATTTTAGATTTTACAACAGTCCAATAATGCAAAATGCTTCATAATCCGGCACCTATGGGGGGTCCTCCTGGATGCAGCATATGAACGGTGGCCGCATAGGGTGCATTACCTATCCCTGCTGCTAGGGGCACCCTTTATGGACTGCACCCAAGACATGAGGCCACCACAAATCACGGTATGAATAGCAGTTATATAGCACTGTTACAAGATCACAATGTGTGGCGCTGTTATCTGAGCACAGCATGGTGGTGTTAGCCGTATGATGGTATTTCAGTACTGTGCAGGGGGGATTGTTTGAGCACTGAATGCTGGTGTATGAACACTGTATAGTAGTATTATATTATTTGACCAGTGTGTAACAGCATTTTTGAGCACTATATGGTGGTATTATTTGAGCAATGTATACTTATATTATTTGAGCACGGTATGGCAGTATTATTTTATCACTGTGTATTGGTATTATTTGATCACTGTATGGGAGTATTGGTTTGTCACTGTACAGTAGTATTATTTGAGGACTGAATGATGCTGTTATTTGTCCACAGTATGGCAGTATTGTTTGCTCACTGTATATTCGTATTATTTGTGCACTGTATGACAGTATTGGTTTATCACTGTATATTCGTATTATTTGTGCACTGTAGGACAGTATTGGTTTATCACTGTATAGTAGTATTATTTGAGCACTGTATGGCAGTAATATTTTATCACTGTGTATTGGTATTACTTGAGCATTTTATGGCATCATTTTTTAATCACTGTATATTGGCAGACTGTATATTGGTAATGTATATTAGTACAGTACTGAGTATTGTTTGATCACTGTATAGTAGTATTATTTGAGCACTATATGGCAGTTTTTTTTATCACTGTATATTGGTATTATTTGAGCATTTTATGACAGTATTGGTTTATCACTGTATAGTGGTATTATTTGAGCACTGTATGGCATTATTATTTTATCACTGTGTATTGGTATTATTTGAGTACTGTATGGCAATATTGTTTTATCACTGTATTATTTGAACACTGGCAATATTGTTTGATCACTGTAGACAATGTATTATTTGATCACTGTATATTGGTATTATTTGAGCACTGAATGATGGTGTTATTTGTGCACTGTATGGCAGTATTGGTTTATCACTGTATAGTGGTATTATTTGAGCACTATATGGCAGTATTGTTTTATCACTGTATATTGGTATTATTTGAGCACTGTATGGCAGTATTTTTTATCACTGTATATTGGTATTATTTGAGCACTGTATGGCAGTATTGTTTTATCATTGCATAATAGTATTATTTGAGCACTGTATGGCAGTATTTTTATCACTGTACATTGGTATTATTTGACTGTATGGCAGTATTGTTTGATCACTGTATAGTAGTATTATTTGAGCACTGTATGGCAGTATTACTGTACATTGGTATAATTTGAGCACTGTATGGCAGTATTTTTATCACTGTATATTGGTATTATTTGAGCACTGTATGGCAGTTTTTGTTATTACTGTACATTGGTATTATTTGAGCACTGTATGGCAGTATTTTTTATCACTGTATATTGGTACAATACTGAGTATTGTTTGATCACTGTATAATAGTATTATTTGAGCACTGTATGGCAGTATTTGTTATTACTGTACATTGGTATCATTTGAGCACTGTATGGCAGTTTTTGTTATTACTGTACATTGGTATTATCTGAGCTCTGTATGGCAGTATTTTTTATCACTGTATATTGGTACACTGTATATTGGTACAATACTGAGTATTGTTTGATCACTGTATATTGGTAATATTTGAGCACTGTATGGCAGTATTTTTATCACTGTACATTGGTATTATTTGAGCACTGTATGGCAGTATTTTTTATCACTGTATATTGGTACACTGTATATTGGTACAATACTGAGTATTGTTTGATCACTGTATAATAGTATTATTTGAGCACTGTATGGCAGTATTTTTATCACTGTGCATTGGTATTATTTGAGCACTGTATGGCAGTTTTTGTTATTACTGTACATTGGTATTATTTGAGCACTGTATGGCAGTATTTTTTATCACTGTATATTGGTACACTGTATATTGGTACAATACTGAGTATTGTTTGATCACTGTATATTGGTATTATTTGAGCACTGTATGGCAGTATTTTTTATCACTGTACATTGGTATTATTTGAGCTCTGTATGGCAGTATTTTTTATCACTGTATATTGGTACACTGTATATTGGTAATGTATATTGGTACAATACTGAGTATTGTTTGATCACTGTATAATAGTATTTTTGAGCATTATATGGCAGTATTTTTATCACTGTACATTGGTATTATTTGAGCACTGTATGGCAGTATTGTTTTATCATTGTATAATAGTATTATTTAAGCACTGTATGGCAGTATTTTTATCACTGTACATTGGTATTATTTGACTGTATGGCAGTTTTGTTTGATCACTGTATAGTAGTATTATTTGAGCACTGTATGGCAGTATTTATTACTGTACATTGGTATAATTTGAGCACTGTATGGCAGTATTTTTATCACTGTACATTGGTATTATTTGAGCACTGTATGGCAGTTTTTGTTATTACTGTACATTGGTATTTGAGCAATGTATGGCAGTATTTTTTATCACTGTATATTGGTACAATACTGAGTATTGTTTGATCACTGTATAATAGTATTATTTGAGCACTGTATGGCAGTATTTGTTATTACTGTACATTGGTATTATTTGAGCACTGTATGGCAGTTTTTGTTATTACTGTACATTGGTATTATCTGAGCTCTGTATGGCAGTATTTTTTATCACTGTATATTGGTACACTGTATATTGGTACAATACTGAGTATTGTTTGATCACTGTATATTGGTATTATTTGAGCACTGTATGGCAGTATTTTTATCACTGTACATTGGTATTATTTGAGCACTGTATGGCAGTATTTTTTATCACTGTATATTGGTACACTGTATATTGGTACAATACTGAGTATTGTTTGATCACTGTATAATAGTATTATTTGAGCACTGTATGGCAGTATTTTTATCACTGTGCATTGGTATTATTTGAGCACTGTATGGCAGTTTTTGTTATTACTGTACATTGGTATTATTTGAGCACTGTATGGCAGTATTTTTTATCACTGTATATTGGTACACTGTATATTGGTACAATACTGAGTATTGTTTGATCACTGTATATTGGTATTATTTGAGCACTGTATGGCAGTATTTTTTATCACTGTACATTGGTATTATTTGAGCTCTGTATGGCAGTATTTTTTATCACTGTATATTGGTACACTGTATATTGGTAATGTATATTGGTACAATACTGAGTATTGTTTGATCACTGTATAATAGTATTTTTGAGCATTATATGGCAGTATTTTTATCACTGTACATTGGTATTATTTGAGCACTGTATGGCAGTATTGTTTTATCATTGTATAATAGTATTATTTAAGCACTGTATGGCAGTATTTTTATCACTGTACATTGGTATTATTTGACTGTATGGCAGTTTTGTTTGATCACTGTATAGTAGTATTGAGCACTGTATGGCAGTATTTATTACTGTACATTGGTATAATTTGAGCACTGTATAGCAGTATTTTTATCACTGTACATTGGTATTATTTGAGCACTGTATGGCAGTTTTTGTTATTACTGTACATTGGTATTTGAGCAATGTATGGCAGTATTTTTTATCACTGTATATTGGTACAATACTGAGTATTGTTTGATCACTGTATAATAGTATTATTTGAGCACTGTATGGCAGTATTTGTTATTACTGTACATTGGTATTATTTGAGCACTGTATGGCAGTTTTTGTTATTACTGTACATTGGTATTATCTGAGCTCTGTATGGCAGTATTTTTTATCACTGTATATTGGTACACTGTATATTGGTACAATACTGAGTATTGTTTGATCACTGTATATTGGTAATATTTGAGCACTGTATGGCAGTATTTTTATCACTGTACATTGGTATTATTTGAGCACTGTATGGCAGTATTTTTTATCACTGTATATTGGTACACTGTATATTGGTACAATACTGAGTATTGTTTGATCACTGTATAATAGTATTATTTGAGCACTGTATGGCAGTATTTTTATCACTGTGCATTGGTATTATTTGAGCACTGTATGGCAGTTTTTGTTATTACTGTACATTGGTATTATTTGAGCACTGTATGGCAGTATTTTTTATCACTGTATATTGGTACACTGTATATTGGTACAATACTGAGTATTGTTTGATCACTGTATATTGGTATTATTTGAGCACTGTATGGCAGTATTTTTTATCTCTGTACATTGGTATTATTTGAGCTCTGTATGGCAGTATTTTTTATCACTGTATATTGGTACACTGTATATTGGTAATGTATATTGGTACAATACTGAGTATTGTTTGATCACTGTATAATAGTATTTTTGAGCATTATATGGCAGTATTTTTATCACTGTACATTGGTATTATTTGAGCACTGTATGGCAGTATTGTTTTATCATTGTATAATAGTATTATTTAAGCACTGTATGGCAGTATTTTTATCACTGTACATTGGTATTATTTGACTGTATGGCAGTTTTGTTTGATCACTGTATAGTAGTATTATTTGAGCACTGTATGGCAGTATTTATTACTGTACATTGGTATAATTTGAGCACTGTATGGCAGTATTTTTATCACTGTACATTGGTATTATTTGAGCACTGTATGGCAGTTTTTGTTATTACTGTACATTGGTATTTGAGCAATGTATGGCAGTATTTTTTATCACTGTATATTGGTACAATACTGAGTATTGTTTGATCACTGTATAATAGTATTATTTGAGCACTGTATGGCAGTATTTGTTATTACTGTACATTGGTATTATTTGAGCACTGTATGGCAGTTTTTGTTATTACTGTACATTGGTATTATCTGAGCTCTGTATGGCAGTATTTTTTATCACTGTATATTGGTACACTGTATATTGGTACAATACTGAGTATTGTTTGATCACTGTATATTGGTATTATTTGAGCACTGTATGGCAGTATTTTTATCACTGTACATTGGTATTATTTGAGCACTGTATGGCAGTTTTTGTTATTACTGTACATTGGTATTATTGAGAAAAGTATGGCAGTTTTTGTTATTACTGTACATTGGTATTATTTGAGCACTGTATGGCAGTATTTGTTATTACTGTGCATTGGTATTATTTGAGCACTGTATGGCAGTTTTTGTTATTACTGTACATTGGTATTATTTGAGCACTGTATGGCAGTATTTTTTATCACTGTATATTGGTACACTGTATATTGGTACAATACTGAGTATTGTTTGATCACTGTATATTGGTATTATTTGAGCACTGTATGGCAGTATTTTTTATCACTGTACATTGGTATTATTTGAGCTCTGTATGGCAGTATTTTTTATCACTGTATATTGGTACACTGTATATTGGTAATGTATATTGGTACAATACTGAGTATTGTTTGATCACTGTATAATAGTATTTTTGAGCATTATATGGCAGTATTTTTATCACTGTACATTGGTATTATTTGAGCACTGTATGGCAGTATTGTTTTATCATTGTATAATAGTATTATTTAAGCACTGTATGGCAGTATTTTTATCACTGTACATTGGTATTATTTGACTGTATGGCAGTTTTGTTTGATCACTGTATAGTAGTATTATTTGAGCACTGTATGGCAGTATTTATTACTGTACATTGGTATAATTTGAGCACTGTATGGCAGTATTTTTATCACTGTACATTGGTATTATTTGAGCACTGTATGGCAGTTTTTGTTATTACTGTACATTGGTATTTGAGCAATGTATGGCAGTATTTTTTATCACTGTATATTGGTACAATACTGAGTATTGTTTGATCACTGTATAATAGTATTATTTGAGCACTGTATGGCAGTATTTGTTATTACTGTACATTGGTATTATTTGAGCACTGTATGGCAGTTTTTGTTATTACTGTACATTGGTATTATCTGAGCTCTGTATGGCAGTATTTTTTATCACTGTATATTGGTACACTGTATATTGGTACAATACTGAGTATTGTTTGATCACTGTATATTGGTATTATTTGAGCACTGTATGGCAGTATTTTTATCACTGTACATTGGTATTATTTGAGCACTGTATGGCAGTATTTTTTATCACTGTATATTGGTACACTGTATATTGGTACAATACTGAGTATTGTTTGATCACTGTATAATAGTATTATTTGAGCACTGTATGGCAGTATTTTTATCACTGTGCATTGGTATTATTTGAGCACTGTATGGCAGTTTTTGTTATTACTGTACATTGGTATTATTTGAGCACTGTATGGCAGTATTTTTTATCACTGTATATTGGTACACTGTATATTGGTACAATACTGAGTATTGTTTGATCACTGTATATTGGTATTATTTGAGCACTGTATGGCAGTATTTTTTATCACTGTACATTGGTATTATTTGAGCTCTGTATGGCAGTATTTTTTATCACTGTATATTGGTACACTGTATATTGGTAATGTATATTGGTACAATACTGAGTATTGTTTGATCACTGTATAATAGTATTTTTGAGCATTATATGGCAGTATTTTTATCACTGTACATTGGTATTATTTGAGCACTGTATGGCAGTATTGTTTTATCATTGTATAATAGTATTATTTAAGCACTGTATGGCAGTATTTTTATCACTGTACATTGGTATTATTTGACTGTATGGCAGTTTTGTTTGATCACTGTATAGTAGTATTATTTGAGCACTGTATGGCAGTATTTATTACTGTACATTGGTATAATTTGAGCACTGTATAGCAGTATTTTTATCACTGTACATTGGTATTATTTGAGCACTGTATGGCAGTTTTTGTTATTACTGTACATTGGTATTTGAGCAATGTATGGCAGTATTTTTTATCACTGTATATTGGTACAATACTGAGTATTGTTTGATCACTGTATAATAGTATTATTTGAGCACTGTATGGCAGTATTTGTTATTACTGTACATTGGTATTATTTGAGCACTGTATGGCAGTTTTTGTTATTACTGTACATTGGTATTATCTGAGCTCTGTATGGCAGTATTTTTTATCACTGTATATTGGTACACTGTATATTGGTACAATACTGAGTATTGTTTGATCACTGTATATTGGTAATATTTGAGCACTGTATGGCAGTATTTTTATCACTGTACATTGGTATTATTTGAGCACTGTATGGCAGTATTTTTTATCACTGTATATTGGTACACTGTATATTGGTACAATACTGAGTATTGTTTGATCACTGTATAATAGTATTATTTGAGCACTGTATGGCAGTATTTTTATCACTGTGCATTGGTATTATTTGAGCACTGTATGGCAGTTTTTGTTATTACTGTACATTGGTATTATTTGAGCACTGTATGGCAGTATTTTTTATCACTGTATATTGGTACACTGTATATTGGTACAATACTGAGTATTGTTTGATCACTGTATATTGGTATTATTTGAGCACTGTATGGCAGTATTTTTTATCACTGTACATTGGTATTATTTGAGCTCTGTATGGCAGTATTTTTTATCACTGTATATTGGTACACTGTATATTGGTAATGTATATTGGTACAATACTGAGTATTGTTTGATCACTGTATAATAGTATTTTTGAGCATTATATGGCAGTATTTTTATCACTGTACATTGGTATTATTTGAGCACTGTATGGCAGTATTGTTTTATCATTGTATAATAGTATTATTTAAGCACTGTATGGCAGTATTTTTATCACTGTACATTGGTATTATTTGACTGTATGGCAGTTTTGTTTGATCACTGTATAGTAGTATTATTTGAGCACTGTATGGCAGTATTTATTACTGTACATTGGTATAATTTGAGCACTGTATGGCAGTATTTTTATCACTGTACATTGGTATTATTTGAGCACTGTATGGCAGTTTTTGTTATTACTGTACATTGGTATTTGAGCAATGTATGGCAGTATTTTTTATCACTGTATATTGGTACAATACTGAGTATTGTTTGATCACTGTATAATAGTATTATTTGAGCACTGTATGGCAGTATTTGTTATTACTGTACATTGGTATTATTTGAGCACTGTATGGCAGTTTTTGTTATTACTGTACATTGGTATTATCTGAGCTCTGTATGGCAGTATTTTTTATCACTGTATATTGGTACACTGTATATTGGTACAATACTGAGTATTGTTTGATCACTGTATATTGGTATTATTTGAGCACTGTATGGCAGTATTTTTATCACTGTACATTGGTATTATTTGAGCACTGTATGGCAGTTTTTGTTATTACTGTACATTGGTATTATTGAGAAAAGTATGGCAGTTTTTGTTATTACTGTACATTGGTATTATTTGAGCACTGTATGGCAGTATTTGTTATTACTGTACATTGGTATTATTTGAGCACTGTATGGCAGTTTTTGTTATTACTGTACATTGGTATTATTTGAGCACTGTATGGCAGTATTTTTTATCACTGTATATTGGTACACTGTATATTGGTACAATACTGAGTATTGTTTGATCACTGTATATTGGTATTATTTGAGCACTGTATGGCAGTATTTTTATCACTGTACATTGGCATTTGAGCACTGTATGGCAGTTTTTGTTATTACTGTACATTGGTATTATTTGAGCACTGTATGGCAGTTTTTGTTATCACTGTACATTGGTATTATTTGAGCACAGTATGGCAGTATTGTTTGATCACGTTATAGTGGTTTTATGTAATCACTCTTTGGTGGTAATATCTGGATGAGCTAGTAGTACTTCTTCCTGGTGCTATGACCTGATGTCAGTAGGGGGCAGAGTACTGACATGTTGTTCTCTGGAGTGTACAGTATCCAGGATACTGAACTCTCACAGTTCTGGCACCTGACCTTAGACTGAAAAACTGCTTTGTTTCTAATGAGCCACAAGATGGCGCTGTGATTACATAATGTTATATTCACATCTGATACATTTTTTTAACTCTTGCAGCAGATTTTGTTGCATTTACCATAATAAAAATAGATAATCATCAACATAATTACATGTAAATATGCCAGGGGCAACCAATCATTTTTCTACAACTGGCAACCATGACAGAGGTCCCCACCCAGTTTTCCCAAACTATTGATTGTTAGGCTATGTGCACACGCTGCGGTTTTTGCTGCGGATCCGCTGCGGATCTGCAGCAGTTCTGCAGACAGTGTACATTACCATGTAAGTCTATGAGATTTACAATCTGCTGTGCACATGCTGCGGATTTTTAACTGCGGAAAAGCTGCGGTTTTGAATCTGCAGAAAGAAATGACATGTCACTTCTTTTCTGCGGATTCTGCTGCGGTTTACCATCTCCTCCATTGTTGAGGTGATAAACCACAGGGGAAAACCGCAGGCCAATCCGCTGGTCATTTTACCTACGGTTTTACCTGCGGTTCCGCAGATACGAATCCGCAGACCAATCCGCAGCATGTGCACATAGCCTCATTCTCAGGTACATAATTTCCTACTTTTCTACATTCCTGAATGGCAAATTTGCCTAGGGACCTTATATTTCAGAAGTGGACGACCATCATCATCATCATCATCAACTGTCTATCTCCGCAGTTTTAGCGTTCCCTTTGTGAACTGTATCTAAAAGCTATCTAGCACCCTCTAGTGGCTAATAAGTATATTGTACACAAACTAGAGAGGTAGAAATCCTCATGTTAACATATAGGCTATGTGCACACGTATGCAGAAAATTTCTGCATAAAAACCGGACTCCTTCCCAGAAACCGCGCGTTTTTTTCTGCGTTTTTTTTTCCACGCGGTTCCGGACACATAGAAATAGCCAGAAATTCGGAAAAATCCGCAAAATTAATGAGCATGCCGCACCGTCAAAAGGACGCATGTGCCGCCAAACGCATACTGCGCATGGCCTGCGTCCCCAGTGATAAAGATAGGGGACGCAGGGCGCATGCAGTGTCATGCGCCGGTAGGCGGAGCTACCGGAGGAGGCGCGGCAGGGGGCAGGGCTTAGCAGCAGCCGTGCGCAGGCCGTCGCTACACCCTGACACGCAAATGTGAAACTAGCCTTACCTTACTGGTACACTGTGAAGGGGACGGAAGCATCAATAGTGGCATGAGGATTTGAAATCCCCTTGTGTGATTCCAAGTTGAGGCTTTATGGGGTTAACGCCTCTCTAACATCTGACGTACTATTCCACTCATGTGCCCTGGGCCTCTCTGACCATAGACGGTATAGTACGTCATAGCGATCGGCCGCGCTCACGGGGGGGTGTGCAGCTGATCACGGCCGGGTGTCAGCTGATTCTCACAGCTGACACCCGGCACTAAGTGCCAGGACCAGTCACAGACGGCTCCCGGCATTTTAACCCCAGGAATACTGCGATCGAACATGATTGCAGCATTCCGGGATAAAGCAGAGGGCTGACAACCCCTCTTGGATCAGAGACCCCACAGCTAGAGTTGAGCGATACCAGCCGATACTTGAAAATATCGGATCGGAATGGATCGGCCGATCTTAAAAAAAAAAGTATCGGTATCGCCGATTCCGATACCGGGAACCAATGCAAGTCAATGGGGCCAAAATATCGGAATTAAAAAAAACCCTTTCTTTCCTTGTAGGTTAATTCTACATGAAGAAAAACAACTAAGAATAATGTAGAATGTATTGTGGGAGGTGGAGGAGACATTAAAGCCATAGAGGTTTAGCCCAATCAAATGGAATAGCAGGAATTAAACTTTTTTTTTAAAGATGTTAGGAGTTACAAAGATATTGACTATGTTAGCCTCATTTATATTTTGCCAGACATGTATGTCTTCTTCTTCTTTCTTCTTTCTTCTTCTTCTTCTTCTACTTCCTTTTTTTACATTCTTCTTCTTCTTCTTCTACTTCCTTTTTTTACATTCTTCTTCTTCTTCTTCTACTTCCTTTTTTTACATTCTTCTTCTTCTTCTACTTCCTTTTTTTACATTCTTCTTCTTCTTCTTCTTCTACTTCCTTTTTTTACATTCTTCTTCTTATTCCTTTTTTTACATTCTTCTTCTTCTTCTTCTACTTCCTTTTTTTACATTCTTCTTCTTCTTCTTCTTCTTCTTCTTCTTCTTCTTCTTCCTTTTCTTACATTCTTCATATTCTTCTTATTCAACAATTATTATTCTACATATTCAGCTTCTTCATCTTCTTCCTATTCTTCTTCATCATATTCTTGTTTGTGTCAGGCATTCCTGTAGTTGTTATCTAGAAAAGTTAGAAGTTTACACCTTCCGTTCTGCCTGTCACAAAAGATTTACAACAGGATTTGTCCGCGTTCAGTTTGGCCTGCAGCAGCAGGCCTTTTCCAGGGGCACCACGAGGAGGAACGGACTCACCCCCATACACTGCTTAGTCTTCTTCTGCTTATAAATAAGATAATATCATTTGCTCAGAGTATTAGTCTTATGCTTAATGTTCTTCTGCATTGTTTTTTTATGCTTCTTTGTCTTCTCTCTCTTGTTGTTCTGCATCTTGGTGGTTGTCTTCCTGTTCTTTGTCCTCTTGAACCAGCTGACGGTACTGGCACCCGGAGGGGCAGCAGAAGGAACAAGAGCCAATGGCACTACCGAGGACCAGCTGACGGTGCTGGAACCCGGTTACTAAGCAGGAGGTACCTGTGCTACAAAGCACTACCAAGGACCAGCAGACGTTGCCGGAACTCGGATACCGAGATGGAGGCACCTAGGCCAAAGGCTCAGACGAGAACCAGCTGACGGTGCTGGAACCCGGAGGGGTAGCATAAGCTGCAAGAGCAAATGGAAATAGCGAGGACCAGCTGACAGTGCTGGCACCCGGAGGGGCAGCAGAAGGAATAAGAGCCAATGGCACAACCGAGGACCAGCTGACGGTGCTGGAACCCGGTTACTAAGCAGGAGGTACCTGTGCTACAAAGCACTACCAAGGACCAGCAGACGTTGCCGGAACTCGGATACCGAGATGGAGGCACCTAGGCCAAAGGCTCTGATGAGAACCAGCTGACGGTGCTGGAACCCGGAGGGGTAGCATAAGCTGCAAGAGCAAATGGAAATAGCGAGGACCAGCTGACAGTGCTGGCACCCGGAGGGGCAGCAGAAGGAATAAGAGCCAATGGCACAACCGAGGACCAGCTGACGGTGCTGGAACCCGGTTACTAAGCAGGAGGTACCTGTGCTACAAAGCACTACCAAGGACCAGCAGACGTTGCCGGAACTCGGATACCGAGATGGAGGCACCTAGGCCAAAGGCTCTGACGAGAACCAGCTGACGGTGCTGGAACCCGGAGGGGTAGCATAAGCTGCAAGAGCAAATGGAAATAGCGAGGACCAGCTGACAGTGCTGGCACCCGGAGGGGCAGCAGAAGGAATAAGAGCCAATGGCACAACCGAGGACCAGCTGACGGTGCTGGAACCCGGTTACTAAGCAGGAGGTACCTGTGCTACAAAGCACTACCAAGGACCAGCAGACGTTGCCGGAACTCGGATACCGAGATGGAGGCACCTAGGCCAAAGGCTCTGACGAGAACCAGCTGACGGTGCTGGAACCCGGAGGGGTAGCATAAGCTGCAAGAGCAAATGGAAATAGCGAGGACCAGCTGACAGTGCTGGCACCCGGAGGGGCAGCAGAAGGAATAAGAGCCAATGGCACAACCGAGGACCAGCTGACGGTGCTGGAACCCGGTTACTAAGCAGGAGGTACCTGTGCTACAAAGCACTACCAAGGACCAGCAGACGTTGCCGGAACTCGGATACCGAGATGGAGGCACCTAGGCCAAAGGCTCTGATGAGAACCAGCTGACGGTGCTGGAACCCGGAGGTGTATCAGAAGTTACCCCTGAAAAGCAAAGTTGGCATGCCGCAAGCTGGCCGCAGTTACCGAATCACACAGTCCTACAGGGGGTGCTTGTCCTAATGGCACTATGGAACAAACCTTTATTACCAGAACCCGCAGTCCACATAGGAAGCACCTAAACTGCTGGCACCCTAGCCTCGGCTAACCCAACCGCAACACGACATGGCAACTTGGGGTGGCAAACTGACATTGACACTTCCCGGAAACAGCAGGCAGGGCTGGAACCAAGCTGGGCAGGAGGGAGTACCCGTGCCAAAGTCAGTTATGAGCAGCAACTGGCGATGTTGGAGCCCAGGACAAGCACTTAGCAGGCTGAGGCCTGATGTGCTGTCAATTGGGAGGCAGCAGGACAGATTGCCATCAAAACAGCAGGGGAACAGCTGACGTTACTGAACCCCACAAACACAGGAGCTAGTGTTTTACTCTGTGAAGACGGCACTTCCGAGCAACAACTGGCTGTGTTGAAGCCCAGGGACAAGCACGGAGCAGGCTGAGGCTGCATTGAAGAAATTTTAAGATCGGTTGTAGACTACTAATTTGAACCAAGCTCCACTTAGGCCTGTGGCTTCACTGATTTTCGTATTTCCCCTGTCCTCCAACCCCGCCAGTTACAGCTCCGAAGTGGCGTCTGCACAATCCACACTTGTTCCTGTGTTACAGGTGTTCAGTCCGGTCAGTTAATCCCCTGATGTGTGTCCGGCAATGTCGCCTGCTCTGTCCACATTCCCATAATGGGAATGTGGACAGAGCAGGCGACATTGCCGGACACACATCAGGGGATTAACTGACCGGACTGAACACCTGTAACACAGGAACAAGTGTGGATTGTGCAGACGCCACTTCGGAGCTGTAACTGGCAGGGTTGGAGGACAGGGGAAATACGAGAGACAGTGGAGCCACAGGCCTAATTGGAGCACGGTTAAAAATCAGTAGTGGTACGACTGTGTAGGCAGCAGGAGACTTTGCCATCCACACAGCAGGGGATCAGCTGACATTACTGAACCCCACTGAGACATGGGAGCAAGTATCTCTTTCCGTGTGGACGGCACTTCCGAACTACAACTGGCTGTGTTGAAGCCCAGGAAATAGGAGGGTGTAGGCAGAGGCCTACTGTATTTTGAATGAGGTGACAGCATGAGAGACTGCCATCCACACAGCAGGGGATCAGCTGACATTACTGAACCCCACTGAGACACGGGAGCAAGTATCTCTTTCCGTGTGGACGGCACTTCCGAACTACAACTGGCTGTGTTGAAGCCCAGGAAATAGGAGGGTGTAGGCAGAGGCCTACTGTATTTTGAATGAGGTGACAGCAGGAGAGACTGCCATCCACACAGCAGGGGATCAGCTGACATTACTGAACCCCACTGAGACACGGGAGCAAGTATCTCTTTCCGTGTGGACGGCACTTCCGAACTACAACTGGCTGTGTTGAAGCCCAGGAAATAGGAGGGTGTAGGCAGAGGCCTACTGTATTTTGAATGAGGTGACAGCAGGAGAGACTGCCATCCACACAGCAGGGGATCAGCTGACGTTACTGAACCCCACTGAGACACGGGAGCAAGTATCTCTTTCCGTGTGGACGGCACTTCCGAACTACAACTGGCTGTGTTGAAGCCCAGGAAATAGGAGGGTGTAGGCAGAGGCCTACTGTATTTTGAATGAGTTTACAGCAGGAGAGACTGCCATCCACACAGCAGGGGATCAGCTGACGTTACTGAACCCCACTGAGACACGGGAGCAAGTATCTCTTTCCGTGTGGACGGCACTTCCGAACTACAACTGGCTGTGTTGAAGCCCAGGAAATAGGAGGGTGTAGGCAGAGGCCTACTGTATTTTGAATGAGGTGACAGCAGGAGAGACTGCCATCCACACAGCAGGGGATCAGCTGACATTACTGAACCCCACTGAGACACGGGAGCAAGTATCTCTTTCCGTGTGGACGGCACTTCCGAACTACAACTGGCTGTGTTGAAGCCCAGGAAATAGGAGGGTGTAGGCAGAGGCCTACTGTATTTTGAATGAGGTGACAGCAGGAGAGACTGCCATCCACACAGCAGGGGATCAGCTGACGTTAATGAACCCCACTGAGACACGGGAGCAAGTATCTCTTTCCGTGTGGACGGCACTTCCGAACTACAACTGGCTGTGTTGAAGCCCAGGAAATAGGAGGGTGTAGGCAGAGGCCTACTGTATTTTGAATGAGTTTACAGCAGGAGAGACTGCCATCCACACAGCAGGGGATCAGCTGACGTTACTGAACCCCACTGAGACACGGGAGCAAGTATCTCTTTCCGTGTGGACGGCACTTCCGAACTACAACTGGCTGTGTTGAAGCCCAGGAAATAGGAGGGTGTAGGCAGAGGCCTACTGTATTTTGAATGAGGTGACAGCAGGAGAGACTGCCATCCAGACAGCAGGGGATCAGCTGACATTACTGAACCCCACTGAGACACGGGAGCAAGTATCTCTTTCCGTGTGGATGGCACTTCCGAACTACAACTGGCTGTGTTGAAGCCCAGGAAATAGGAGGGTGTAGGCAGAGGCCTACTGTATTTTGAATGAGGTGACAGCAGGAGAGACTGCCATCCACACAGCAGGGGATCAGCTGACGTTACTGAACCCCACTGAGACACGGGAGCAAGTATCTCTTTCCGTGTGGACGGCACTTCCGAACTACAACTGGCTGTGTTGAAGCCCAGGAAATAGGAGGGTGTAGGCAGAGGCCTACTGTCTTTGTAATGCGGAGACAGCAGGAGAGACTGCCATCTCCACAGCAGGGGATCAGCTGGCAATGATGAACCCCACTAACACTTGAACGAATGTGTTTGGCTCTGTGGAGACGACACTTCTGAACACCAACTGACGCTGTTGGAGCCCAGGATTAGGCGAGGAGCAGGCTGGGGCCTACTGGATTTTGGCAGGTGAAGGCAGCAGGAGACTTGCCATCTCCACAGCAAGGGAACAGCTGGCAGTGCTGAACCCCACTAACACTCTAACGAAGGTGTTTGGCTCTGTGGAGACGACACTTCTGAACACCAACTGACGCTGTTGGAGGCCAGGATTAGGCGAGGAGCAGGCTGGGGCCTACTGGATTTTGGCAGGTGAAGGCAGCAGGAGACTTGCCATCTCCACAGCAGGGGAACAGCTGGCAGTGCTGAACCCCACTAACACTCTAACGAAGGTGTTTGGCTCTGTGGAGACGACACTTCTGAACACCAACTGACGCTGTTGGAGCCCAGGATTAGGCGAGGAGCAGGCTGGGGCCTACTGGATTTTGGCAGGTGAAGGCAGCAGGAGACTTGCCATCTCCACAGCAGGGGAACAGCTGGCAGTGCTGAACCCCACTAACACTCTAACGAAGGTGTTTGGCTCTGTGGAGACGACACTTCTGAACACCAACTGACGCTGTTGGAGCCCAGGATTAGGCGAGGAGCAGGCTGGGGCCTACTGGATTTTGGCAGGTGAAGGCAGCAGGAGACTTGCCATCTCCACAGCAGGGGAACAGCTGGCAGTGCTGAACCCCACTAACACTCTAACGAAGGTGTTTGGCTCTGTGGAGACGACACTTCTGAACACCAACTGACGCTGTTGGAGCCCAGGATTAGGCGAGGAGCAGGCTGTGGCCTACTGGATTTTGGCAGGTGAAGGCAGCAGGAGACTTGCCATCTCCACAGCAGGGGAACAGCTGGCAGTGCTGAACCCCACTAACACTCTAACGAAGGTGTTTGGCTCTGTGGAGACGACACTTCTGAACACCAACTGACGCTGTTGGAGCCCAGGATTAGGCGAGGAGCAGGCTGTGGCCTACTGGATTTTGGCAGGTGAAGGCAGCAGGAGACTTGCCATCTCCACAGCAGGGGAACAGCTGGCAGTGCTGAACCCCACTAACACTCTAACGAAGGTGTTTGGCTCTGTGGAGACGACACTTCTGAACACCAACTGACGCTGTTGGAGCCCAGGATTAGGCGAGGAGCAGGCTGGGGCCTACTGGATTTTGGCAGGTGAAGGCAGCAGGAGACTTGCCATCTCCACAGCAGGGGAACAGCTGGCAGTGCTGAACCCCACTAACACTCTAACGAAGGTGTTTGGCTCTGTGGAGACGACACTTCTGAACACCAACTGACGCTGTTGGAGGCCAGGATTAGGCGAGGAGCAGGCTGGGGCCTACTGGATTTTGGCAGGTGAAGGCAGCAGGAGACTTGCCATCTCCACAGCAGGGGAACAGCTGGCAGTGCTGAACCCCACTAACACTCTAACGAAGGTGTTTGGCTCTGTGGAGACGACACTTCTGAACACCAACTGACGCTGTTGGAGCCCAGGATTAGGCGAGGAGCAGGCTGGGGCCTACTGGATTTTGGCAGGTGAAGGCAGCAGGAGACTTGCCATCTCCACAGCAGGGGAACAGCTGGCAGTGCTGAACCCCACTAACACTCTAACGAATGTGTTTGGCTCTGTGTAGACGACACTTCTGAACACCAACTGAAGCTGTTGGAGCCCAGGATTACGCATGCCGCATGCAGAGGCCAATGGGCAGCGGTTTTTATGGAGGTTGTGGACTACTACTGATTCTAACCATGCTCCACTTAGGCCTCTGGCTCCACTGTCTCTACTATTTACCCTGGCCTCCAACCCCGCCAGCTACATCTCTGAAGTGGCGTCAGCACAATCTACACTTGTTCCTGTGTTACTGGTGCTCAGTCCCGTCAGTTGATCCCCTGATGTTTGTCCGGCAAGTTCGCCAGCTCTGTCCTCATTCCCACTACTGGTTATGGGAATGTGGACAGAGCAGGAGACCTTGCCGGACACACATCAGGGGATAAACTGATGGAACTGAGCCACAGGAACACAGGAACAAGTGTAGATTGTGCTGACGCCACTTCAGAGATGTAGATGGCGGGGTTGGAGGTCAGGGGAAATAGTAGAGACAGTGGAGCCAGAGACCTAAGTTGGGCACGGTTAAAAATCAGTAGTGGTTTGAATGTTGATGGAGCTGGTGACTTTGCCGTCCACACAGCAGGGGATCAGCTGGCATTTCTGAACCCCACTAACACAGGAGCTAGTGTGTTTCTCTGTGCAGACGACACATCTGAGCGACAACTGGCTGTGTTGAAGCAAAGGGATTATAGTTCAGGTGGTAGAAAAATGAACACACCAGCAGACCTGGATACAGTTGCCAACCACTAATTTAGTCTGTAAGAGGAATGGAAAAGTCTTTGGAGATCCAGGCCTTGTTCATTTTCAGAAAAGTCAGCCGGTCAACATTATCGGAAGATAGTCGCGTGCGACGGTCTGTTAGTACACCACCTGCGGCACTAAAGACACGTTCCGATAATACACTGGCAGCAGGGCAAGCCAGCACCTCCAATGCATACTGGCTAAGCTCTGGCCATGTATCCAGCTTAGAGACCCAAAACTTGAAGGGGGAAGAGCCATCTGGGAGTACAGCGACAGGGCAAGACATGTAGTCTGACACCATCTGACGGAAGCGTTGCCTCCTGCTGACTCGAGGCGTCGCTGATGGTGTAGACAATTGTGGTGGACACACAAAACTTTGCCACATTTGGGCCATAGTGGTCTTGCCTTGTGCTGCGGCGCTGCCTCTGCTCCCTCTTTGTGCAGAGTTTCCTCCACTGCCTCGACGCACAGAGCTGCTTTGTAAAGCACTAGCAACAATGCTGTCGGGTGGAATGGAAAACATTATGGACTGCACCAGTGACTCTTCGCACTCCCGCATTTTACGCTCCCGGTTCAACGTTGGTATGAGCCTTTGTACGCTGTCCCGGTAGCGAGGATCTAGGAGGGTGTACACCCAATAATCAGCCGAGACGAGAATGTGGGCGATGCGGCGGTCGTTTCTCAGGCACTGCAGCATGAAATCAACCATGTGCTGCAGACTCCCAACTGCCAAAGAACCGCTGTCCCCTGTTTGAGGCGTGACCTCGGCCTGCTCTGCATCACCCCACCCTCGCTGTACATACTGAGTAGAGGTTTGTGTACCTCCCTCCTCTGGAGAGATGTCTTCCTCCTCCATCGACTCCTCCTCATCCTCCTCACAAAGTGTCCCCTGCCTAGGCCTTTGTGAGGAAACACGTAGCGCAGACTGTCCAGAAGCAGATGGCATTTGGGACTCCTCATCCTCCACCTCTTCTGAAACCTCATCCCTTAGTGCTTGCAGTGTTTGTTGAAGCAGGCAGATAAGGGGGACAGTCATGCTGACTAGTGCATCATCTGCACTCGCCATCCGCGTGGATTCATCGAAGGCACGCAAAACGAGGCAGATGTCCTTCATAGAGGCCCACTCAATGGTGCTGAAGTGTGAACGGCGCACAGTGCGACTTGTTTGCGCCTGATGCAGCTGGTACTCCATGACTGCTGCCTGCTGCTCACACAACCGCTCCAACATATGTAACGTTGAATTCCACCGGGTGGGTAGGTCACATATGATGCGATGTTCCGGAAGGCCAAATCGTCGCTGCAGAGCAGCGAGGCGCGATCTTGCCGTGCTGGAACGTCGCAAGTGAGCGCACTCTATGCGGACCTTGTGCAACAGTGCAGCAAGATCCGGATAGTCCCTCAGAAAGCTCTGCACGACCAAGTTAAGAACATGTGCCAGACATGGGATGTGTGTGAGGTTGCCTAGGCCAAGAGCTGCCACCAGATTTCGGCCATTGTCACACACTACCAAGCCCGGCTGGAGATTCGCTGGCCCAAACCACACATCGCTCTCCAGCTTGATAGCATTCCAGAGCTCCTGCGCTGTGTGGCTTCGATTCCCCAAAGAAATTAATTTGAGTACAGCCTGTTGACGTTTGGCCACGGCTGTGCTCATATCGGTCGTAACAGGCTCCTGCTCTGCTGTTTCTGAGGAACTTGAGTAGGAGGAGGAGTCTATGTGTACAGACTGGAGTCCTGCAATCCGTGGCGTTGGAAGAACACGTACAGCGCCACTCTCCAGATCCGTACCCGGCTCCACAACATTGACCCAGTGGGCAGTGAGGGAAAGGTATCGTCCCTGTCCATGGTTACTGGTCCACGCATCGGTGGTCAGGTGGACCTTGCTACTAACGGCGTTTAGTAGCGCATGTTTTATTTTGCCCTCAACATGTTTCTGCAGGGCAGGGACGGCTCGCCTGCTGAAATAAAAGCGGCTGGGCACGTTGTATTGGGGGACTGCCAATGCCATTAAGTCCCGGAAGGTGTCAGTGTCCACCAGCCTGAATGACAGCATTTCAACTGCCAGAAGTTTGGCAATGCCAGCATTCAGAGACTGTGCTCGGGGATGGTTTGCCGAGTAAGGGCGCCTTTTATCCCATGCCTGTGCTACCGATGGCTGTGATGGATGGGAACGTGCTGCTATGGGTGTAATCTGACAGGGTCTCCGGACAACAGTGGCAGAGGTTCTTCCTTGGCGATCCTGTGAGGAAGCCGAACCAGCAGTGTGTGAGCTGGAGGAAGAGGGCCCAACACGAACTGAAGAGGTGGTAGGTGGTGCTGTACGTTGGCCTACGTCTTCAGGGTGTCTCTGCAACTCCAACTCGTGCTTGGTGCGCACATGTTTCCACATATTTGTGGTATTGAGGTTGCTGACATTTCTCCCTCTTTTGACTCTCTGATGACACAGCTTGCATTTGACAAAGCAAATGTCATCTGCAACTGTGTCAAAAAAGGACCACGCACTGCAACTCTTGTGAGCGCCCGGTTTGCCTTTGGAAGGAGGAATGCTCCTAACGGGTGCCGAAGTGGAGGGTACAGGCAACCAAGTCTTCCCCCTCCCTCTGCCTCCTGTTTTGGCCGGTAGGGGAATCTCTTCCTCCGAGCTGCTCCCACCACCTTCCTGTTGCTCACGCCATGATGGGTCAAGGACCTCATCATCTTCCCTCCCCTCTTCAAACAGCTGCTTCTCCGGGGTTGTCTCGCCAGCACCGTACGCACCAGAAAGTGGCAACTGAGTCTCGTCATCATCTGATGCGTACTGAGGTGTGCTGACCATAGGCACTGGCCCACTCGCCTCTTCAGATTCAGAGGGACAAAGAAGTTGCGCATCACTGCATACTCCCTCTTCTTCACATTCAGGAATGCTGCTTGGCTGGCCCCCTCTTTCCAAGCCAACAGATTCCGAGAACAGAAGTAGAGACTGTGATGGCTCCTGTCCATGTCTCTCTGACTGCCTGGGCACTTTGGCAGGTGGTGAAGAGACAGATGGTTGCTCTTCGGTGCTCTGACCCTGAGAGGATGCGGAAGTAATTGAAGTCGATGCGTTAGCTGCCATCCATCCGACAACGGCTTCAATTTGTTCCTCCCGCAGCAGTGGGGTACGTTGAGGTCCTACAAAGCTGCGCATAAAGGACTGTTGCCTGCTAAAACTGGGGGATGCTGATCCACTGGTGCCCGCAGCAGGCCCAGAATCCCCACGTCCTCTACCTGTAGAATCCCCACGTCCTCTCCCTGCAGAATCCCCACGTCCTCTCCCTGCTGAAACTCCACGCCCACGCCCACGCGCCTTACTCCCTGCCTTCTTCATCTTGCAAGACTGCTTAAGATAGGCAAAAAAGTACAAAGGGGGGCCTTAGTGTGCTTATTCCTGAACAGCTGGTTACAGGTACAAGAAACACTAATTTTATGAAGTGTGTGTGTGGACTAGACTTTAATAGGAGCTGATGTGGCCTACACAAGTTCAAAATGTAGTGTTTGGTGAACTTTTTTTGTGGTTTCTTTGTTGGAAACAAACTCAAAGTATGTGAACAAAGAATTGAAACTGATAGTATCACCAACTTTTTGGAGCTATTACAATGCAGGCAGGTAACCTACAATGCAAAAGATGAGGCTCCAAAAAAATTGGGTAATACTAATCTGGCTGCGCCGGCAGGGCACAAGCCAGAAAAAAAGGCTCCTCTATCTACTCCTATATAGTGTTTGCAACCAACCAATGTTGATGGATACGGATGGATGCACACTAATAGGAGAAGAAAAAATGAGCTGCACTCAAAGACAAATATGTGTGAGGCAGTGACGCACGTTGAGCGTCCTACAACCAGACGTAGCTGCAGGACACTCTACTCAGCGTGAGCTGCACTCACACACAGTCAGAGGCCTCTCAGACAGCCGTCAACAGTGCAGCTAAGTGGGCACTGGCACTGACAGGCTGCAGAAAGGCTCCGCTGTGTACTCCTTTATAGTGTTTGCAACCACCGTAGATGGAGACGGATGGATGCACACTAATAGAAGAAAAAATGAGCTGCACTCAAATAAAAATATGTGTGAGGCACTGACGCACGCTGAGCGTCCTACAGCCAGACGTAGCTGCAGGACACACTACTCAGCGTGAGCTGCACTCACACACAGTCAGAGACCTCTCTGACAGCCGTGAACAGTGCAGCAAAGTGGACACTAGCACTGAAAGGCTGCAGAAAGGCTCCGCTGTCTACTACTAGTGTTTGCAACCAACGTATATGGATACGGATGGAAGCACACTAGATTGAAATTATGTAAAAAATGCAGCTCAAAAAATAAAAGATGTATGAGGCAGCAGTGATCACACTGGGTGGCCTACAGCCTGACGTGGCTGCAGGACCCACTCCACAGCGTGAGCTGCACTCACACAGCCCTTGCAGACAGCTGTGAACACTGCTGCTAGGGCAAAGAAGGCTACAGTGGTGGTTTATGTAGCCTGGGTAAAGCACTAGATGTTTGGTGGAATCGCTATTTCTAACTGTCCCTCACAGTCTTCTACAGCAGCCTGTCCCTAACTGAATTCACAGCAGAGTGACCAGAAATGGCGGCTGCGGTGGCTTTTATAGTGCATCATGACATCATTTCGGCAGCCAATCACAGCCATGCCAATAGTTAACATGCCTACATGCCTAACAGGATGTGCCCACACTTCGGAGGATTCCCATTGGCTTAATCAAAGCAAGCAGGCTCATAGCATGATGGGAACTTCCTATTCCGATTCCGATTCCGGAATCCGATATGACAAAAGTATCGGAATTAAGTATCGGAATTCCGACACCGCTAATATCGGCCGATACCCGATACTTGCGGTATCGGAATGCTCAACACTACCCACAGCATGACGCGGGGTCTCGATCGCTGCTATGGTATCTCAATGTCACCATGACGACATCCGGGTTACCAGAGCTGAGAAACTTCCTGTCTTGCGCAGTGCATGATCAGGAAGTCTCTCAGTATCAGTGCTCTAAGTGCAGCGCTGACAGCTTCTATAGCATGCAGATGCTGCTTCATCTCCATGCTATAAAAGTGATCAGCCTGCAAAAAATGATTGTCCCATAGTGGGACAAAGTGTAAAAGTCAGAATGAAGTAAAAAATGTTTTTAAAATAATTGTAAAAATATAAAAAAAAAAAAATAATAATAATAAAAAAATCAATATATATATTCTATCACTAAATAAATATTTGAATAAACAAAATCTAAACAATAAAAGTACAAATATTTAGTATTGCCGCGTCCGTAATGACCTGACCTATGAAACTGTCTCACTAGTTAGCCCCTTTAATGAACACCATTAAAAAAGGCAAAACAGAATGTTTTATCATCATACCGCCGAACAAAAAGTGCAATAACACGAGCTCAAAAAGATGTATATAAATAAACATGGTACCGCTGAAAACGTCATCTTGTACCGCAAAAAACGAGCCGTAATACAGCATCATCAGCAAAAAAATAAAAAGTTATAGCTCGCAGAATAATTGATGCAAATGTAATTATGTTTTATATAAAATTGTTTTTATTGTATAAAAGCACCAAAGCATAAAAAAAATATAAGTGAGGTGTCGCTGTAATCGTACTGACCCGAAGAATAAAACCACTTTATCAATTTTACCACACGCGGAATGGTGTAAACGCCTCTCCCAAAAGAAATTCATGAAATGCTGTTTTTTATTCATTTTGCTTTCCAATAAAAACGTCAACTCGTCCTGCAAAAAATAAGACCTCACATGACTCTGTGGGTCAAAATATGGAAAAATTATAGCTCTCAAAATGTGGTGATGCAAAAACTATTTTTACAATAAAAAGCATCTGTTAGCGTTGTGGTGCAGTGACCACTATGTCCGCTAGGGGGCGCTGTGTGGGTGTCCCAGGACGGGCCTACAGTCATATCCATTATGGTAATGGGTATAGGATGCTGAAGGATCATTATGTATCTCAAGTTGGGTGGCCTTGAGATGAAGGCTTACTCATGTGCTGATCAGCAGAGCTGATCTGTCGTTCCAATGTGTCAGGGAGAAGCCTTCAGATGATTGATGAGACGGGCAGGATCAATCATCTACAAATCCACCCAGGGGTGTGTTTAAGAGTGTCATAATAAAGTATATGTGTATGAATGCTTGAAGGACCTGTGATGAGGTCATAGCCATGTGACCCGCTGGGCGTGGCTACGGACCATATAAGGTAACCAGAGTAGATCACATGAGAGAGTGCATGGATCTGATTGGGTCATGTGGAAGGTCCCGGCAGGCCTATGTGGAGGAAGGTGTGCTACCTTCCTGAAGACCACGTGCTGAGGCTGCAAACCCAGTGAGGCCTGTGGATATTGGCTATATGTGAGGACGGATAAGCCTCCTGTGTTTGCTGAGGCTCCAGGACTGAGCCTGAAATCATGGACACTTATGCTTGCTTTTGCCTGAGCTAAAGGCTATTTCTTGTGTTATGTGCTGCTTTATGGGTTATGAAGCAATAAACCCTGTGAACTTTTAAAAGGAACGTGCCTCCTGATTGACTCCCGTGACTCCTGAGCGAATTGAATCCCTACAGCGTATAACAGCTACCAAACATAAAAGCTGCCATAAATAGTAAATCAAACCCCCCTTTATCACCCCTTAGTTAGGGAAAAATAATAAAATTAAAAAAATGTATTTCCCATTAGGGTTAGGACTAGGGTTAGGGCTGAGATTAGGGGTGTGTTGGGGTTAGGGTTGGAGTTAGAATTGGGGGGTTTCCACTGTTTAGGTACATCAGGTGCTCTCCAAATGCAACATGGCGTCTGATCTCAATTCCAGCCAATTCTGCGTTGAAAAAGTCAAACGGTGCTCCTTCCCTTCCAAGCTCTGCCATGCGCCCAAACAGTGGTTTACCCCCACATATGGGGTATCAGCCTACTCGGGACAAATTGCACAACAACTTTTGGTGTCCAATTTCTACTGTTACCCTTGGGAAAATAAAAAATTGGGGGCAAAATATCATTTTTGTGGAAAAAAATATGATTTTTTATTTTCACACCCGGGTGTTATAAACTTCTGTGAAGCACATGGGGTTCAAAGCGCTCATCACACATCTAGATAAGTTCCTTGGGGGTCTAGTTTCCAAAATGGGGTCACTTGTGGGGGGTTTCCACTGTTCATGTACATCAGGGGCTCTCCAAATGCGACATGGCGCCCGATCTCAATTCCAGCCAAATTTGCACCCAAACAGTGGCTTACCCCCACATATGGGTTTTCAGCATACTCAGGACAAATTGCACAATAACTTTTGGGGTCCTGTTTTCCTTGGGGAAATAAAAATTGGGGGTGAAAAGATTATTTCTGTGGAAAAAATATGATTTTTTAA
This sequence comes from Dendrobates tinctorius, assembly GCF_039654945.1. NCBI lineage: Eukaryota > Metazoa > Chordata > Amphibia > Anura > Dendrobatidae > Dendrobates > Dendrobates tinctorius. The sequence goes on along the minus strand of NW_027361696.1, from coordinate 45,893,192 downwards.
TTTTACTGTTGTACATTATAAACTTCTGTGAAGCCCTTGGGGTTCAAAGTTCTCACCACACATCTAGATAAGTTCCTTGAGGGGTCTAGTTTCCAAAATGGTGTCAATTGTGGGGGGTTTCCACTGTTTAGGCACATCAGGGGCTCTCCAAATGCGTTATGGCCGCCAATTCTGCGCTGAAAAAGTTAAACAGTGCTCATTCCCTTCCGAGCTCTACCATGCGCCCAAACAGTGATTTACCCTCACATATGGGGTATCAGCGTACTAAGGACAAATTGCACAATAACTTTTGGGGTCCTGTTTCCCTTGGGAAAATAAAAATTGGGGGTGAAAAGATCCTTTTTTGGAAAAAATATGATTTTTTTAATTGTACGGCTGTACGTTATAAACTTCTGTGAAGCCTGTGCGGGTTCAAAGTTCTCACCACATATCAAGATAAGTTCCTTGGGGGTGGTCTATTTTCCAAAATGGGGTTACTTGTGAGGGGTTTCCATTGTTTAGGCAAATCAGGGACTGCAAACGTAACATAGTGTCAGATCTCAATTCCAGTCAATTTTGCATTGAAAAAGTCAAACGGCGCTCCTTCCCTTCCGAGCTCTGCCATGCGCTGAAACAGTGGTTCACCCCTACATAACAGGTATCAGCGTACTCAGGACAAATTGCTCAATTACTTTTATGGCCCAATTTCTCCTGTTACCCTTGGTAAAATAAAAAAATTGGACCAGAAGTAATTTTTTTGTGAAAAAAGTTAAATGTTCATTATTTTTAAACATTCAAAAAATTCCTGTGAAGCACCTGAAGGGTTAATAAACTTCTTATATGTGGCTCTGTGTACTGTCAGGGGTGCAGTTTTTAGAATGGTGTCAGTTTTGGGTATTTTCTATCATATAGACCCCTCAAAGTGACTTCAAATTTGATGTGGTCCCTAAAAAAAAAAATGGTGTTGTACAAATGAGAAATCGCTGGTCAACTTTTAACCCTTATAACTTCATAACAAAAGAAAAATTTTGTTCTAAAATTGTGCTTTTGTAAAGTTAACATGTGGGAAATGTTACTTATTAAGTTTTTTGTGTGCCATATCCCTGTGATTTAAGGGCATAAAAATTCAAATTTGGAAAATTGCAAAATTTTAAAAATTTTCGCCAAATTTCTTTTTTTTCACAAATAAACGCAAGTTATATGAATGAAATTTTACCACTAACATGAAGTACAATATGTCACGAGAAAACATTGTCAGAATCACCAGGATCCATGGAAGCGTTCCAGAGTTATTACCTCATAAAGGGACAGTGGTCAGAATTGTAAAAATTGGCCCGGTCATTAACATGCAAACCACCACCTTCTATTTTATGTTTACAGCTTAAAATTATACCTCCATGTTGAAAAAGGAAGAGAAGAGACTTATGGCACTGAAGCCCATGGAAAAAAAATGAAAGTACAAAGAGAAATCAGCCGTTTAAAGAATGCCCATTAAGCTCTGAACTTGCAGCTCCACAAAGCATGCCAAGTGATGTCTAAATTAGGAGCTGCAAGGGGAATGCCCACTAAACTCTAAACTTGCAGCTCAATATTGAATGCCAACTGAGCTCTAATCTTGCAGGTCTATATTGAATGCCAACTGAGCTCTAAACTTGCACCTCAATATTGAATGTCAACTGAGCTCTAAACGTGCAGCTCTACAGGAAATGCCAGCTAAGCTCTAAACTTGCAGCTCTACATGGAATACCAAGTGTGAGGGACAACGGAGATGTCCCTCCTGGAATGTGCTCCCACCTTGGCATTCCCCCAGGCCATAAAAAGCCATGCAATGTTTATCTGTAATTAAAAACCAAGAACAAACCCTTTGAAGCTTGGTGACCACCAATTAGCACCAGGATGTGACCTCTCCTGCAGCTACAGGAAAACTGAGAGAAGCACATGGAAACACCATCATACGGCAAGTCACAGCAGGCTCTGAGGTATTGAATCCTGAAAATTACCTATAATAACAGAATGCAATATCTCTGAGCCTAGCCGAAAACATTATTGGAATCGGCATTCCTTTTCCCATGAAACCCATATTATTTAGCCACCTTCAGAACCCTGCATTAGGGAGTTATAAAGCACAGCTAACAGCAAGTACATAGTTTCTATGCACAGACAAAATCCAGTGGAAACCATTGGCGGCACCACAACCCATTCAGAGCTTCGAGCAGAAAGTTATGGCCAATCCACGATTCTGGGCAGAAAATCATATTCTCAGACATGGGAGGAGGGAGGCAGCCCAGCCCAGGGGAGACTTCAGAGTGTGGGAGGGAGCAGCCTGGGAGATATAAGGCAGACCTTCATTTTGGACTTACTTTTCTAATGGCCTGTAACTAAGATTTGGACATGTGATCCACCAGCGCCTCTCTGTGGTCACATGCACCATAACACGGTAATTGCAACCTATCTATACCCTATCCTTGTACTACACTTGTGACTGTATACCTGTATATTATTCTTGTAAATATTATACCTGTATATTTCTAGTGTGCCTTTTCGGCGATTAAATATAAAATTAATCTTCGGCTGCTCTTTTATCTCGATTCACGAATCCCCACGTCCGCACACTTGGTCAATTGTACGCTCTCCGGGTTGGTTTCAGACCCGATATAAGCCTGTTGTCGGACAGGGCTTTTGTCGAATGAGCAACTGGTGGCAGAATACCGTATTGTTTTAGTGAGGAACTCTGGCAGTGACGGCCGGGAGGTTTAAATATATATCCCCAGCCTGAGCTGGTGATATATATATATCCCACCTCAATGGGAGCGCCTCACTGACTCGTACCTATAAGGGAAACCTTTCTGGTGACTATTTGCCCTCGGTGCAGTTCCCTGACTGATCTGGAGCAAGTGGTGGTGCCAAAGAGCGGATTCCTGAAGGTCCTTCTCTCCTCTCCCCCTCAACAGGGCAGAGCAGTGCACCTGCACCGGAGCCACTACAGGAAGGGATGATGAGGACGTCATTGCTAGAAGATGGGAGGCGTCGGATCGGACCGCGACACCCATCGGACCGGAATGCTGTAGATAAGCCCCTGAAGTCAATGCCGGCAGCTCATAGTAAAAAAAAGGTGACAGATTCCCTTTAACCCCTTCATGTCCCAGCCTATTTTGACCTTAATGACCTGGCCATTTTTTGCAATTCTGACCAATGTCCCTTTATGAGGTAATAACTCAGGAACGCTTCAACGAATCCTAGCGATTCTGAGAATGTTTTTCGTGACATATTGGGCTTCATGTTAGAGGTAAATTTAAGTCGATAATTTTTGTGTTTATTTGTGAAAAAAAATGGAAATTTGGCGAAAACTTTGCAATTTTCAAATTTTGAATTTTTATTCTGTTAAACCAGAGAGTTATGTGACACAAAATAGTTAATAAATAACATTTCCCACATGTCTACTTTACATCAGCACAATTTTGTAAGCAAAATTTTTTTTTGTTAGGAAGTTATAAGGGTTAAAAGTTGACCAGCGATTTCTCATTTTTACAACAAAATTTACAAAACCATTTTTTTAGGGACCACCTCACATTTGAAGTCACTTTTAATTTTTTCAACAAAAATTTTCTTTTAGCATTAGTTTTTTTATTTTCACATGGTTAACAGGATAAAATGGATCCTAAAATTTGTTGGGCAATTTCTCCTGAGTACACCGATACCTCAAATGTGGTCATAAACCACTGTTTGGGCGCACGGCAGGGCTCAGAAGGGAAGGAGCGCCATTTGACTTTTTGAATGGAAAATATGCTTGAATATTTAGCGGTTACCATGTCGCGTTTGGAGAGCCACTGTGCGCCTAAACATTGGAGCTCCCCCACAAGTGACCCCATTTTGGAAACCAGACCCCAGAAGGAACTTATCTAGATGTGTGGTGAGCACTTTGACCCCCCCCCCAAGTGCTTCACAGAAGTTTATAACGCAGAGCAGTGAAAATAAAAAAATTATTTTTTTTTGCTCAAAAATGATTTTTTAGCCCGCTATTTTTTATTTTCACAAGGCTAACAGGAGAAATTGAACCACAAAAGTTGTGTGCAATTTGTCCTGAGTACACCGATACCCCATATGTGGGGGGGAACCACTGTTTGGGAGCATGGGAGAGCTCAGAAGGGAAGGAGCGCAATTTTGGAATGCAGACTTTTATGGAATGTTCTGCGGACGTCATGTTGCGTTTGCAGAGCCCCTGATGTGCCTAAACAGTAGAAAACCCCACAAGTGACCCCATTTTGGAAACTAGAACCTCCACGGAGCTTATATAGATGTGTATTCAGCACTCTGAACCCCCAATTGCTTCACAGAAGTTTATAAACCCAGAGCCGTGAAAATAAAAATTTATTATTTTTTTCCTGAAAAATGATTTTTTAGCCCACTATTTTTTATTTTCCCAAGGGTAACAGGATAAATTGGACCCCAAAAGTTGTTGTCCAGTTTGTCCTGAGTATGCTGGTACCCCATATGTGGTGAGAACCACTGTTTGGGCACACGGCAGAGCTCAGAAGGGAAGGAGCGTCATTTGACTTTTTGAATGGAAAATTAGATCCAATCGTTAGCAGACACCATGTCATGTTTGCAGAGCCCCTGTGTACATAAACTTTGGAGCTCCCCCACAAATGACCCCATTTTGGAAACTAGACCCACTAAGGAACTTATCTAGATGAATAGTGAGCACTTTGATCCCCCAGGTGCTTCACAGAAGTATATAACGCAGAGCCGTGAAAATAAAAAATATTTTTTTATCCTCAAAAAATGATTTTTAGCCCACTATTTTTTATTTTCACAAGGGTAACAGGATAAACTGGACCCCAAAAGTTGTTTTCCAGTTTGTCCTGAGTACGCTGGTACCCCATATGTGGGGGGACCACTGTTCGGGGACACGTTGGGGCTCAGAAGGGAAGTAGTGACGTTTTGAAATGCCGTCTTGATGGAATAGTCTGCGGGCGTTATGTTACGCTTGCAGAGCCCCTGATGTACCTAAACAGTGGAAACCCCCCCACAAGTGACCCCATTTTGGAAAATACACCACCCAAGGAACTAATCTAGATGTGTGGTGAGCACTTTGAACCCCCAAGTGCTTCACAGAAGTTTATAACGCAGAGCCATGAAAATAAAAAATAATTTTTTTTTCTACAAAAATAATTATTTTAGCCCCCATTTTTTTCCCAAGGGTAACAGGAGAAATTAGACCCCCAAAGTTGTTGCGCAATTTTTCCTGAGTACGCTGATACCCCATAAGTGGGGGTAAACCACTGTTTGGGCACACGTCGGGGCTCGAAATGGAGGGAGCACTGTTTGACTTTTTGAACGCAAAATTGGCTGGAATAAATGGTGGCGCCATGTCGCTTTTGGAGACCCCGTGATGTGCCTAAACAGTGGAAACCCCTCAATTCTATCTCCAACCCTAACCCCAACACACCCCTAACCCTAATCCCAACCCTAATCATAACCCTAACCACAATCCTAACCCCAACACACCCCTAACCCTAATCCCAACTCTACCCCTAACCACAAGCCTAACTGTAATCTCAACCCCAACCCACCCCTAACCCTAATCCCAATCCTAATTACAACCCTAACCCTAATCCAAACCCTAATCACAACCCTAACCCTATTTCCAACCCTAACCCTATTTCTAACCCTAACCCTATCTCTAACCCTAGCCCTAGCCCTAACCCTAGCCCTAACCCTAGCCCTAGCCCTAACCCTAATGGAAAAATAAAAAAAATATTTTCTTTATTTTATTATTTGTCCCTACCTATGGGGGTGATAAGGGGGGGGCGGTGATTTACTTTTTTTATTTTGATCACTGTGAAAGTTTATCATAGTGATCAAAATAAATGAATGAGTCTGCAGCATTGCAGATTCGATTCGGCACACTGCGCATGCACCAGCCATCTTTCAAGATGGCAGCGCCCATAATGCTGGATGGCGGGACACCTAGCGGGAGTTCGGAGGCACCATGGAGGGTAGGAGGGGGTGATCGGAGGGCAGGAGGGAGAGGAGGGAAGGCGGGGGGGCAGATTATGATGGCGGCTGCCGATCGGTGCCGTCAGACGGTGGCGGCAGCCGATCGGTGCCATCAGTCGGTGTGGGGGGGGTCGGATCTCAGTCTTCAGGCATGTCCGATGCTATTTCATTGGTGAAATATTACAATCGCTCTGATTGGCAGTTTCACTTTTAACAGCCAATCAGAGCGATCGTAGGCACGTGGGGGCTAAGCCACGCCCCCTGGGGTTAACTGTGAAGGGTCCTTTGTGTGCGGGTCGGGTAACCTTTCAGTGACCCCGGCCACCCGACCTGCAGGAGGGCAATCAATTCATGACACCACATAGGCATCATGGGTCGTATTGGCACGACTTTTCATGATGCCTACGTGGCGTCAAAGGTCGGGAAGGGGTTAAATTTGCAGCTCTAAAGTGTGTGCCATTGAAGTTCTGAACTTGCAGGATCAGAGGGAATGCCCTTTGAGCGCTAAACTTGCAGTTCTACAGGAATTGCCATCTGAGCTCTAAATTTGCATCCTCAAAAAGGAATGACCACTAAGCACTAAACTTGCATCTGTAGAGAATTTCATCTGAGCACTGAATTTGCTGCTGTATAGAGAATGCCAATTGAGCTCTAAACTTGCAGATCTAGAGGGAATGCAAACTGAGCTCTAAATTTGCAGCCTCAAGGGGAATATCCATTAAGGCCACATGCACACACTGAGTATTTGGTGAGTTTTTTACCCCAGTATTTGTAAGCCAAAACCAGGAGTGGGAGAGAAATGCTGAAGTGGTGCAAATGTTTCTATTATGCTTTTCCTCTGACCGTTCCACTCCTGGTTTTGGCTTACAAATACTGGGGTAAAAAACTCACCAAATACTGAATGTGTGCATGTGGCCTTAAAGGGAATGTCCACTGAGATCTGAACTTGCAGCTTTGTATGGAATGCTCAGCGAGATCCGAACTTGCAGCACCAAAAGCAAAAATAAAAAGCAACAAAAATACAATAATAAAGAAGCAAAGCAGAAATTAGTCAACACTGTAATGCAGCCTGTTCTTCAGACGCAAAGATCAAACAAAATACTGCAGAAACAGACAAAGAATTAATTTGTTTGACTTGTGCAAAAAATCTGATTTTTGTAGTTGGGAACATAAATCAAAACTGGTCCAACCTCGGCTATAGTGTTCTACGATGGTGAACCATGGAATTCACATATTTGTCCACTAGACCGGTTAGCCCGGGTCCTCTGACGCTGCTGTGGGGACGACTGCCATTTAATAAAAGAAGTTCATGATTTATAGAACACGCAGCTCAGCACATAATCAGACCCTTCTGGATGTTTTGTTTCTATAGATACATTCAGTGCAGAAAAAAAAATGAATGTACTCGTCTGATTCATTGCCATTTAAAGATATTACGAGCAGCTAATGGAGGCAGATAAATATAAAGATAAAAACATGCTGCAAGAATACGAGGTCTTCTATGTCATGGAAAGAGGTCATAATATGCAGAACATCGCACCAATGATAGAAAGGTGTTAGAGTACACAGAACATCGCAGCTATGATAGAAAGGTGTCAGAACAGAGAGCATTGCAGCTATGATAGAAAGGTGTCAGGACAGAGAGCATTGCAGCTATGATAGAAAGGTGTCAAGACAGAGAGCATTGAAGCTATGATAGAAAGGTGTCAGAACAGAGAGCATTGCAGCTATGATAGAAAGGTGTCAGGACAGAGAGCATCGCAGCATCAATAGTAAAAGATAGAATGTTTAAAAAAAAATAAAAATAGGGATTTACTTACCCTCTGTTGGCCCCCGGAGTTGCCGCCAGCGCTAATGAAGGCGGGAAGGACTCCGGGGGTCGACAGCGGGTAAGTATATCCCTATTTTTTATTTTAATTCTAATTTTTACAGGAATATGGTACCCAGGGCATAAAAGAGAGTCTCCTCTCCTCCAGACCCCGGGTACCATCTGCACATGAAGCGCTCACTTTACGCATGGTGGGCATAGCCACATGCGTAAAGTGAGCATTTCAATGCAATCCTATGGCGGCGGAATCGCCGCAATTCCGCAGAAATAATGGACATGCTGCGGATTTTACCGCTATGTGATTCCGCAGCAGTAAAATCTGCAGCATGGGCACAGCAACTGCGGAATCCTATGGGAATGCATTTTTTAAGCATTTGTGCTGTGGCAAAAATGAGGCGGAAATGCTTAAAAAACGCAATGTGGGCACATAGCCTGATAGAAAGGGGTCAGAACAGAGAGCATTGCAACTATGATATAAAGTGTTCAGACACAGAGCATCATAGCTATGATGGAAAGGTGTCATGACATGCAGAGAATTGCAGCTATGATAGAAAGGTGTCAGGACAGAAAGCATCGTAGCCATGACAGAAAGGTCAAGACACAAAGAGCATCACAGCTATGATAGAAAGGTGTCAGGACACAGAGCATCGCAGCTATGATAGAAAGTGGTCAGACACAGAGCATCGCAGCTATGATAGAAAAGTGTCAGAAAAGAGAGCATCACAGCTATGACAGAAAGGTGTCAGGACATGAATAGCATTGTAGCTATGATAGAAAGGTGCCATTACATGCAGAGTATTGCAGCTATGAAAGAAAGGGATCAAAGCATGCATAGCATTGTAGCTATGATAGAAAAGTGCCAGGATACACAAAGCATCTCAGCTATAATAGAATGCTGGCACACCACCTAGAATATTGCAGCTATGATAGAAAGGCGTCTTGACATGCAGAGCATTGCAGCTATGATAGAAAGGTATCAGACCATGCAGAACATCACAACTATGATAGAAAGGTGTTAGACCACACAGAGCATCACAGCTATGATAGAAAAGTGTCAATACATAAATGCAGAGCATCACAGCTATGATAGAAAAGGGTCAGGACACGCAGATCATTGCAGCTGTGATAGAAAAGGGTAAAAAATGCAGAGCATCGCAGCTATGATAGACAGGTGTCAGAACATGAAAGCATTACAGATATGATAAAGTGTCAGAATACAAACAGCATCACAGCTATGATAAAAAGGTGTCAGGACACACAGAGCATTGCAGCTATCATAGATAGGCCTTAGAAGACGCAGAGCATCGCAGTTATGATAGAAAAGTATCAGAGCAGAGAGCATCAAAGCTAAGGTTGAAGGTGTCAGGAGAGAGCATAAGGGCTCATACTCACTTGCGAGAGACTTGCACGATTCTCGTGCGAGTCTCTCGCATGAAAACCTGGCACTGCCGGCGGCACTCAGACTGGAGCGTGCGGGTACATGTATTTCTATGCAGCCGCACGCTCCGGTCCGAATGACTCGCAAGAGAATCGTGTGAGCCTCTCTCACATGAGTATGAGCCCTTAACAGCTATGACAGAAAAGTGTCAGGACACACAAAGCAATGTAGGTGTGATAGACAGGTGTGGGGATACAAAAAGCATTGTAGCTATGATAGAAAGGTGTCAAAACAAATAGATCATCACAGCTAGGATACAAAAGTGTCAGGATACGCAGAGCATCGCAGCTATGATAAAAAGTCAGAACATGCAAAGCTTCACAGCTTTGATAGATAAATGTCATAAAATGCAAAGCATCACATCTATGATAGAAAGACATCAGGATACACAGAACATCTCAGCCATGATAGAAAGGTGTCAGGACACACAGAAAATCACAGTTATGACAGAAAGGTATCAGGACATGCACATCATCACAGCTATAATAGAAAGGTGTCAGGACATCCAAGGCATTGCGGCTATGAAATAGAAGTGTCAGGACAATCAGAGCATCGTGGCTATGATAGAAAGTCATCAGAATACACAGAGCATGTCAGCTATGATAGAAAGGTGTCAGGACGCGCAGAGCATCACAGCTATGATAGAAAGGGGTCAGGACACTTAGAGCATCTCAGCCATGATAGAAAGGTGTCAGGACACACAGAAAATCACAGTTATGACAGAAAGGTGTCAGGACATGCACATCATCACAGCTATAATAGAAAGGTGTCAGGACATCCAAGGCATTGCGGCTATGAAAGAGAAGTGTCAGGACAATCAGAGCATCGTGGCTATGATAGAAAGTCATCAGGATACATAGAGCATCTCAGTTATGATAGAAAGGTGTCAGGACGCGCAGAGCATCACAGCTATGATAGAAAGATGTCGGCACACACAAAGCATGGCAGCTATGATTGAAAGGTGTCAGGACACACAAAGCATCACAGTTGTGATACAAAGGGGTCAGTACACACAAAGCATCACAGTTGTGATACAAAGGGGTCAGTACACACAAAGCATCACAGTTGTAATTGAAAGGTGTCAGGAGTTGACATGCACATCATCACAGTTATAAAAGAAAGGTATGAGGACATGCAGGGCATCCTGGCTATGATAGAAAGGTGTCAGAACACGCAGAGCATCACAGCTATGACAGAAAGGTGTGAAAACATGTGGAGCATTGCAGCTTGCAGCTATGGTAGAAAGATATAGAGGGACAGAGCCTCACAGAGTGCTGTGTAGTCATAATGTGATCAGATTGTGATCCTACACTGAGATGCTACAGTGCAGGATTAGACTACATGAGGCATGTTTGTAGTCTGGTACCATGGAGACACAGATCTATATATAAGCTGTAAATATAAGCCAATAGGTCATTTTTAATTTAAACCTTGCACAAATGTGCTTCATTTTTGGTTTTACATGCAAGGGCACAATAAAATAATCGCTGTCAAGGTGGACATATATGTATAAATCTACAATTATCACCATCCAAAGCCTATAGGAAACCCTTGTTTATTTTCCTCCTGTTTCCAAGCCATTGTAAATATTTTGCATTACTTATCGCGTTAATTGCGGCTAATTTGCTGAGCAAGAAATCATGTCAGTAATTAAGGATCCTCCGAGATGATATCAAGGACTCACAGTTAGTAGATCTGTCACATCCGCCGTATCTTGAGTGATGGGAGATGAGTCACAAGTGATAATTAACATCATTCTCGCGGTATTATACAATACGTCATTTTTTACTCTAATGAGAATTTTTTATATTTTTTAATAAGTAACTTAAAAATTTGTAGTTCATAAATGCGCAGTTGGCTAATTATGGTGCTATCGCAAAACTGAGCTCACATGTGGCTGCTCATCGGGTTACTGAGTCTATAACAATATTAGCTATTTGCAGTCATTTTCTACAGTTCCAAGATCCAAGAAACTAAAGAAAAAGCTTTTTTAAAAAAAAAAAAAAAAAAAGCAGCGCCACTTTTGACTGTGTGGCTGTGATGGTAATTGCAGCTCAGCCCAATTCATCTCAATATGGATAAGGTGTGATCTTTGACTTCACCAATTTGATTCTTACCATTACAATTATTTTCAAGTCTAAATTTAGTAATATGATGTGATGTTGATTTATTTCTACTCGCGGTTGTCAGGCAGTAATCCTTACCGCCCTGTAGTACGCTCTGCATACGCCCTGCTGAGATGTAATAGCTCAAGGTGCTATAATGTCACATTCTGCGTATATTGGTAAATCTTCATCATTAACTACCTGGAAGGAAGAGGCGTTATGAAACCTTTATGCTGCAGACTGGAAGTTTAAAAAGCTTTAGTAATTATTTGTTCATACTTTATGTGGTAATTCTTGCTATTGTTAAGTGCTAAGAAAAATAAACAGAAAATCTAATGAGATATAGTGGTTTTCTTTGCCAAAAGGGGCAGTATTATAGTAGTTAAATTCTTGTACATAGGGTCAGTATTATAGTAGATATATTCTTGTACATAAGGGCAGTATTATAGTAGTTATATTCTTGTATATAAGAGTAGTATTATAGTAGTTATATTCTTGTACATAGGGGCAGTATTATAGTAGTTATATTCTTGTATATAAGAGCAGTATTATAGTAGTTATATTCTTGTACATAGGGGCAGTATTATAGTAGTTATATTCTTGTACATAAGGGCAGTATTATAGTAGTAATATTCTTGTATATAAGAGTAGTATTATAGTAGTTATATTCTTATATATGAGTAGTATTATAGTAGTTATATTCTTGTACATAGGGGCAGTATTATAGTAGTTATATTCTTGTACATAGGAGCAGTGTTATATTAGTTATATTCTTGTACATAGGGGCAGTATTATAGTAGTTATATTATTGTACATAAGAGCAGTATTATAGTAGTTATATTTTTGTATATAAGAGCAGTATTATAGTAGTTATATTCTTGTATATAAGAGCAGTATTATAGTAGTTATATTCTTGTACATAGGGGCAGTATTATAGTAGTTATATTCTTGTACATAAGGGCAGTATTATAGTAGTAATATTCTTGTATATAAGAGTAGTATTATAGTAGTTATATTCTTATATATGAGTAGTATTATAGTAGTTATATTCTTGTACATAGGGGCAGTATTATAGTAGTTATATTCTTGTACATAGGAGCAGTGTTATATTAGTTATATTCTTGTACATAGGGGCAGTATTATAGTAGTTATATTATTGTACATAAGAGCAGTATTATAGTAGTTATATTTTTGTATATAAGAGCAGTATTATAGTAGTTATATTCTTGTACATAGGGGGCAGTATTATAGTAGTTATATTCTTGTACATCGGAGCAGTATTATAGTAGTTATATTCTTGTACATAGGGGCAGTGTTATAGTAGTTATATTCTTGTACATCGGAGCAGTATTATAGTAGTTATATTTTTGTATATAAGAGTGTAAGAGCAGTATTATAGTAGTTATATTCTTGTACATAGCGGGCAGTATTATAGTAGCTATATTCTTGTACATAAGGGCAGTATTATAGCAGTTATGTTCTTGTACATAGGAGCACTATTATAGTAGTTATATTCTTGTATATAAGAGCAGTATTATAGTAGTTATATTCTTGTACATAGGGGGCAGTATTATAGTAGTTAAATTCTTGTACATAAGGGCAGTATTATAGTAGTAATATTCTTGTATATAAGAGTAGTATTATAGTGGTTATATTCTTATATATAAGAGTAGTATTATAGTAGTTATATTCTTGTACATAGGGGCAGTATTATAGTAGTTATATTCTTGTACATAGGAGCAGTATTATAGTAGTTATATTCTTGTACATAGGGGCAGTAATATAGTAGTTATATTCTTGTACATAGGGGCAGTATTATAGTAGTTATATTCTTTTACATAGGGGGCAGTATTATAGTAGTTATATTCTTGTACATCGGAGCAGTATTATAGTAGTTATATTCTTGTACATAGGGGAAGTATTATAGTAGTTATATTCTTGTACATAGGGGCAGTATTATAGTAATTATATTCTTTTTCATAGGGGGCAGTATTATAGTAGTTATATTCTTTTACATAGGGGGCTGTATTATAGTAGTTATATTCTTGTACATCGGAGCAGTATTATAGTAGTTATATTCTTGTACATAGGGGCAGTATTATAGTAGTTATATTCTTTTTCATAGGGGGCAGTATTATAGTAGTTATATTCTTGTACATAGGAGGCAGTATTATAGTAGTTATATTCTATTACATAGGGGCAGTATTATAGTAGTTATATTCTATTACATAGGGGCAGTGTTATAGTAGTTATATTCTTGTATATCGGAGCAGTGTTATAGTAGTTATATTCTTGTACATAGGGGCAGTATTATAGTAGTTATATTATTGTACATAAGAGCAGTATTATAGTAGTTATATTTTTGTATATAAGAGCAGTATTATAGTAGTTATATTCTTGTATATAAGAGCAGTATTATAGTAGTTATATTCTTGTACATAGGGGCAGTATTATAGTAGTTATATTCTTGTACATAAGGGCAGTATTATAGTAGTAATATTCTTGTATATAAGAGTAGTATTATAGTAGTTATATTCTTATATATGAGTAGTATTATAGTAGTTATATTCTTGTACATAGGGGCAGTATTATAGTAGTTATATTCTTGTACATAGGAGCAGTGTTATATTAGTTATATTCTTGTACATAGGGGCAGTATTATAGTAGTTATATTATTGTACATAAGAGCAGTATTATAGTAGTTATATTTTTGTATATAAGAGCAGTATTATAGTAGTTATATTCTTGTACATAGGGGGCAGTATTATAGTAGTTATATTCTTGTACATCGGAGCAGTATTATAGTAGTTATATTCTTGTACATAGGGGCAGTGTTATAGTAGTTATATTCTTGTACATCGGAGCAGTATTATAGTAGTTATATTTTTGTATATAAGAGTGTAAGAGCAGTATTATAGTAGTTATATTCTTGTACATAGCGGGCAGTATTATAGTAGCTATATTCTTGTACATAAGGGCAGTATTATAGCAGTTATGTTCTTGTACATAGGAGCACTATTATAGTAGTTATATTCTTGTATATAAGAGCAGTATTATAGTAGTTATATTCTTGTACATAGGGGGCAGTATTATAGTAGTTAAATTCTTGTACATAAGGGCAGTATTATAGTAGTAATATTCTTGTATATAAGAGTAGTATTATAGTGGTTATATTCTTATATATAAGAGTAGTATTATAGTAGTTATATTCTTGTACATAGGGGCAGTATTATAGTAGTTATATTCTTGTACATAGGAGCAGTATTATAGTAGTTATATTCTTGTACATAGGGGCAGTAATATAGTAGTTATATTCTTGTACATAGGGGCAGTATTATAGTAGTTATATTCTTTTACATAGGGGGCAGTATTATAGTAGTTATATTCTTGTACATCGGAGCAGTATTATAGTAGTTATATTCTTGTACATAGGGGAAGTATTATAGTAGTTATATTCTTGTACATAGGGGCAGTATTATAGTAATTATATTCTTTTTCATAGGGGGCAGTATTATAGTAGTTATATTCTTTTACATAGGGGGCTGTATTATAGTAGTTATATTCTTGTACATCGGAGCAGTATTATAGTAGTTATATTCTTGTACATAGGGGCAGTATTATAGTAGTTATATTCTTTTTCATAGGGGGCAGTATTATAGTAGTTATATTCTTGTACATAGGAGGCAGTATTATAGTAGTTATATTCTATTACATAGGGGCAGTATTATAGTAGTTATATTCTATTACATAGGGGCAGTGTTATAGTAGTTATATTCTTGTATATCGGAGCAGTGTTATAGTAGTTATATTCTTGTACATAGGGGCAGTATTATAGTAGTTATATTCTTTTTCATAGGGGGCAGTATTATAGTAGTTATATTCTTGTACATAGGAAGCAGTATTATAGTAGTTATATTCTTGTACATAGGGGCAGTATTATAGTAGTTATATTCTTTTACATAGGGGCAGTGTTATAGTAGTTATATTCTTGTACATAAGGGCAGTATTCTAGTAGTTATATTCTTGTACATAGGAGCAGTATTATAGTAGTTATATTCTTGTACATAGGGGCAGTATTATAGTAGTTATATTCTAGCACATAGGGGGCAGTATTATAGTAGTTATGTACTTGTACATAGGGAGCAGTATTATAGTAGTTATATTCTTGCCTATAGAAGCAGTATTATATTAATTATATTCTTGTACATAGGGAACAGTATTAAAGTAGTTATATTCTTGTACATAGGAGCAGTATTATAGTAGTTATATTCTTGTACATAGTGGCAGTATTATAGTAGTAATATTCTTGAGAAAGAACACTGGGTGAAAGATTTGCTATGTACACAGTAGGCATACCATTAGGGTTTTTTTTTAAATTTGATGCAAAGAGATATCACAACAACAACAACATTAATTGCTATTATAATAATAATAGAAAAATAGAAACAAATAAAGTAAACATTTCAAAATAATCAACCACATGACGATAATCCGTTACTTCAGGATCTCAAGATGAAGCATTGCAGTTAAAAAAAAAGGATAGACCCGCCCCATCACTGGAGGCAACTTATGTAATTACTCACTTATATAGCGCCATTATTTCCAGACATTACTGTCCCTATTGGGTGTCACAAAAAAAGAAAAAAGCAGGTACACAGGTTAGGGCTAGGATTATGGTTAGGGTTAGGATTAGGGTTAGGGCTAGGATTAGGGTTAGGGCTAGAATTAGGGTTAGGGCTAGGATTAGGATTCCCTTTCATTGTGTTTTGGATTGTGAGAGGAAACCAGAGCAAACATGGGGACAACATACAAACAAACTCCTTGCTGATGTTGTCATTGGTGGGATTTGATCCCAGGACCCCTGCACTGCCAGCCTTCACACCCTACGTTTCTCATAATGAGGGAGTCACTGTACTTTTTAAACCGTGAGGCCCCTTCATAGATTTTCTCTGCCTGTAATAGGATCATGTAGGTGAAATGCAAAATTTCATTTTTTGGGGGACCCAGAGTACGAATGCCATAGATGCTGCTGCCCATCGGTGACCCCATCATATGATCGCGGGTCACCGATGGGTTGGCATGACAACCAGAGGTTTCCAGCAGACCTCTATGGTTGTCATTGCTGGATTGCTATGAGCGCTACTCAGTGGTCGGCGCTCATAGCAAGTGGGCATTTCTGCTACATACAGGCGAACTGCCTGTGTGTAGCAGAGCAGATAAAAAATGCCATGGGGACTATTGAAGCGTGCAAAAAGTGAAAAAAAGTTTTTAAAAATATAAAAAAATAAAAACTATATAAAAGTTCAAATCACCCCTTTTTGCCCCATTCAAAATAAAATTTAAAAAATGCAATATACAGTACACATATTTGATATCACCATGCTCAGAATCACCCGATCTATCAATTAAAAAAGTAAAAAAAATAATTAACCCGATCGCTAAACGACGTAATGAGAAAAAAAAGTCAAAATGCCAGAATTACTTTTTTTGGTCTCTGTTGCATTGCAATAAAATGCAATAACGGGCGATCAAAAGATTGTATGTGCACAGAAGGGGTATCATTAAAAATATCAGCCTGGCGTGCAAAAAATAAGCTCACAGCCAGCCCAAGATCATGAAAAATGTTGACGATATGGGCATCAGAAAATGGCACAATTTTTCTTTTTTAACCAAAGTTTGGATTTTTTTCCATCACTTAAATAAAAGAATAGCCTATACATGTTTGGTGTATATGAGATTTATAATGGCAGGTCCGTTTGAACATTTAGTGAACATGGTAAAAAAAACAACTGTGGAATTTCACTTTTTTTGCAATTTCACCACACTTGGAACTTTTTTCCCATTTTCTGGTACACAATATGCTAAAACCAATGGTGTCGTTCAAAAGTACGACTTGTCCCGCAAAGAAACAAGCCCTCACATGGCCATTTTGACCAAAAAATAAGAAAGTTATGGCTCTGGGAAGAAGGGGAGGAAGGGGACCAAAAAGCAAATCGCTCTGGTCATGATGGGGTTAATTAATCAGTATGGTGGTATTATTCGGTCACTATGCAGTGGTAATATGTGGTCATGGTGTGGCGGTATTATTTGTCCCTTGTATAGTTTTATCACTGGTAACATTGGTTTTGGAATACTAGATTTTGTTCAGTAACTGAATGGTGAATATAGTTGTATGGTGGTATTAGTAAATGTGATCTACACCCGGATCAGCCATAAATCACAAGGGCACAACATATTTCATATTCACAGGGCAGCAAGTGGCTGTGAGTGCTCATTACCTAGTACTTTGCATTGTACAACCTCCCAGCTAATCTTCTGTGCCTTGTTTTGCTGGGATGTCCATATTGTCATTAGACGGGTTAACGTTAGAACCCACCCAAGGTTTGAGGAAACTCTTGGCAACTTCAAAAGTGATTTCATGTCTGTGGAGGAAGTGATTAGGCCAATGAATAGTGACCAGCCCTGTTTTTTTTACTAGAAAACCCAACCCATGACCCGGGCACTGCCCTTCGGCCAGCTGAGAGATGGTCATGGAGAACTTACTCCTCCAATACTGGAAAGTTGCTTCATCTAAGAATGTGTTGCTGGGACTCACAACTTCTATGAGCTGAATATATGAATGTACTGTATAAATAAGCCATCAAATGGTTGTGAAATTTCATTTTAGCTCTTGACTTTACCGATGCAAATGATTCACAATTTTTTCCTTTGGGAAAGTCCAAATTTTTCAGGACATTTTGCTGAGGACCTGCTGAGATTTACTGTTAGGACACCCCAGTGTTTTATCGCTCCATGACTTAACTCTCAGATATCTGTCTTGGCTGTGACCAGAGATCTCATAACTATTTTGAAACTGAATCTTCGGTATAAGGAAAAACTTAACAGAACAAGCAAACAGTATGAATAACTTTTGTGCCAGTTAGGGTTCTCCTTTTATAAAAAGCTATAAAATATTTTCAGACTTGTGTGGGTAATTTTGATCCTTGATGTCCATCAAAAACGGACGTGTCTGCATGATGTTTTTGTGGATACATGGTCAGCAAAAAACAAATGGCTTCATAGATCACAAAGGATTCCTGTTCTGTCTGTAAAAATCACGTATACAACGTGTACGTCAAAATCAGAAGTATGAGTGAATGCTAAATCGCAGTATTACCGCCTGTCAAAACTAAACACCTGCTCAAATTCCAACCAGCTAATATCCCATAGATCCTCCAAAACCCAGTCTGCTTGGGACCTTTCTAATAAATACTTGTGGGAGATTCTGGATTGCAGGAGCAAGATGTTTACATATCCAGACCACGTCCCTTCCACACCATGCTTCCTATGATGATGGAGCATCTTAGCCTCTCATAGAGGAACCTTTTAGGAAGTCTTTGCTTTTGCAAAGCTTCTGGGAGGCTTCTGCGACACCTGGGAGTCCTTATACTTGTAGCCCGACAGCCATTTCAGAGAAGATACCCAATATGTTGTAACTCTATGAGGTGCATTGTCTCTCTTGGTTCAGTTGAGACCATCTTCAGATTCTACACGGTGGGAGATGGCAAGTGGCCTCCAGGTCCTCAATGGACACAACATCGTCCACCAGTAAGCAGAGCTTTCCTCCTTCTCCTTATCTCCTTTACCTGTTGGAAG
This sequence comes from Dendrobates tinctorius, assembly GCF_039654945.1. Classification (NCBI taxonomy): domain Eukaryota; kingdom Metazoa; phylum Chordata; class Amphibia; order Anura; family Dendrobatidae; genus Dendrobates; species Dendrobates tinctorius. The sequence goes on along the minus strand of NW_027361696.1, from coordinate 45,874,207 downwards.
AATTGCATCCAGCTTTCCCAAAGTTCTGCCTTGGTGTTTTGGTCTTTTTATAACTCATCCCTGATCTACTGTAACTTTGGACAGATTTGTCATTATCTTGACTTATTATATTGTAGAGATCTAAGGTCAAGGGAACATCATGTTGGACACAGATAGACACATACATATCATCAAACTGAGCTGGGCAAAGACGATATCAACACCTCCATCTTTGGTCCTTCCTATTACATAGCACCTGAAATTCTTCTGAGGGAAGGATACAGGCAGCAATTGAGTGGTGAAACCTGGAGATTGTAGTATCTAGATTGGTACTCCTCTTTCCAATGGTCTCGGGAAGGCAAGCCAATGCCACCAAGAAGCCTAACGTTCCAAATGAGTTTTATTCTGATGTAAAGCATCTCATCAAAAAATTACTAAGCAAGAATATTAAGAAGGTTTGTACTGGAAGATCTGCGAAAATCCATTCTTTTCCACTGTTGACTAAGAAGAACTCTAGGAAAGAAAAGCATAACAGCCATTGAAATAATTTCAGGCAATTCTAGAAAATCATCATTCACAGTGACTCCAGGATAAGAGAGATCTTAACCTAGAGTTCAAATTTAATTACATTATATGTCACAACGCTGGTCAAAGTAACACTCTCCGAGCCTTCTGTCTGTCTTCATTGTCCTTGTCTTCTTCCTCTGGCCCTGCCAATGACTCTGTCTTTGTTGTTCTTAGGTTGATGAGAAGATCGTAATTGTGAAAAAATCCATGAGCATCTAGTCAATCATTCTATACACAGTGGTCTACAAACATTATATCTGATTTTATATAGTTGAATGATTCATTATTAAGACCTAAGATAACAATGCACCAGTGTGAGCTCATGGACTCTGATCAAATCTTCACACCTGAAAGGAGCAGAGTTCTTTTAGCAATGTAAGGAGGACCTGTACAAAATTCTTCAGTTGGTTTAATATTATATCTGATTGTTGAAGAAGCAAAGCTGAACCTTTACTGTAACTGTTCTTTTACTTCTCAGATTACAAACAGCCACAAGGAGTCCTGTAGGTAAAAGGGACAAATTCTCTATAAAGACTTCACATTTTTAACCTCAACTCAAAAGATCTTCAGATCTGCCTACAAATTGTTTATTTTGAATTTCTACAGAACAAGATGCCACTCAGGAATGTGGCTTCACCACAGACTTATTCTTGAGCAGGCGCAATTTGATCCTCTCATTTAACTAATCTTCTTGACTAAGCTGTCCCTCAGCACAGTATAGACTTCATTGATCTTTATCTTTGAAATATCGAAATGATTTCTGAAGCTCAATGGAAAAAAATCAAAAGATTTTTGCATTTAATGTACTCTTTTTTTTTTCAAACAATTCATGAGGTACAGAATGGCTTCCTAGACTACTTTTTTAGACATCTGTATAAGATGTGCATACTATCTATCCTACAACATATTTTCCAACTTTTTGACATGGTCTTGAGTGAGATTCCAGATGGTATATTGAAAATATGTGGGAGGTCTTAGTCTAATAATAAAGAATCAAAACAGGACACACAGAAATCTTTTAGGAAGGCTTCTCTGGACCCAGCAGATTTGCAGTTATGGGCTCACCTGGTGATGCCTATTCTCTCAGATGTTCATCCGGGTGAATAGTATGGACAAGAGACAAGAGTGCAACAGAAAGGGTCTTGACAGATTACATGCGGAACACCGAGGACCAGGACAGCTGAATATGTAGATTGGCAGACTATCAAAACATGTAGTACTGATGAAGTAAAGCTAGTTGTGTAGCTACATTCAAAAACAATAGTAGTATGGGGAACTGGTATCATCTGGCAATGAATCAGTTAATGATAGGAATGCAGTCTTATGACAGGGAATTGGGTGTACATAGTAGAAACCAAAATGTAAATATGTGGCGCCCCTGAGGCTCAGGTGTAGTGCCCCACCATCCTGGTAAGTTGGGAACTCCTTCCCTCACTCCAACACCTGCATCCCACACACAGGATAGTTCAGCACTGATCACATTGCGGCTCATGCTTAGAGGGTAGCAGAGCACCTTTCGTGGTCCCTTGCTTCGTATCACGAGATGTGCTGGGAGGTGGTGGAGTTGAGATCCATATAAAAGAGTGGGAAAGCTTAGAATTACAGGTCAGTCCCTTAGGGGTCGGTCAATCTGACAGGAGAGTGAGAGAGCAGTCTGACAGAAGTTGAGCCTGTCGGGAGGTCAGGCGGAGGGAAGACAGTCAGTCAGGAGAGGCTGAGGACTGGTCTTAGTGGAGAACTCCCGAGGAGAGGAATAGAAGAAGGAGTGTTGCAGCTGCCTTGGTGATCTGAGCCAGCTGGCACGGAAAAGAGAAGAAAAGGAGAAAGACGTTGAACTGCAACCTAAGCTTCCATAAGAGAGAGAAGGAACAGCATGGAACGAAGGAGTAGGAGAACAGAGAGGAGTCGTTGTGGGTTGGAAGAAGAACCCTGCCTATAGGTTCTCAGTGCAAGGCCGGGGCCCGGTCCCCGAGGTTGTATGGACACTTATGGTTCTGCAGCAGACACCGGTGGAGTAGTTGGCTGTAAATGCACTACTCCCATCTAAGACTTGGGACACAACAGCAACATGGATAGAGAGTCAGGATCCAGGAGATCCCTGATCAGGCTACAGCTGTCTGTCATACAAGTAGAGTTGTTAGGAACATCTGACAGGAGGAACTTCAGAGAACCACGGTACTGGAGCTCTTCACACTAAAAGGCGCAATAGAGGAGTCGTTCAGGAAAGGCACATGTTGGCGGAGTGTTGGAGAGGGGAATCCTGACTTGCCCAGGAGGTTGATTGAGTCTCTATCCCTGAGGGCACGAAACGGAGGCAGGCACCAGTGTGTACCACGAACTGTGAGTAAAGCTTTGGAACTACAGGCCCTGGTGTCCTTCATTCAATTGTGCGTCAACACCGCCAGCACGGCTACATCTGGGTGCCCACGCTCCTCACACCGCCTGCACCTATACACTGCCCTGGTGTTACAGCTTCACCTGTGGGGAACTACACCATCTAAGCTGCAACACACCATCAGCCCCAGAGGATCTGCATGCAGCGTTGGCTAACACCTCACTTGCCAAACACCACAGATGGCGTCACGAACTTTCCATATAAACTACATTACAAACACCATCCGCCATTGACTTGGGCGCCCAGAGCCACGGACCGGGTCACCGCTGCTGTGACACATCCCCCTGACACCGGCCCGGTACCGATTACCCCACAGCCCTGGGAGGGCGACCCAAATACAGTCTAGCATCTTCCCACAGGACAATGGTTAATAGCAGCACTGTTATAGAGAAGTAGATGCACTCTGGCATCCCCCAGTAGGGCAATGGTTAATAGCAGCAATCTTGCAGAGAAGTAATAGAAATCTAGTATTTCCCAGCTGGGCAATGGTTAATAACATCAATGTTACAGAGAAGTAAATGCACTCTTTCATCTCCCTGTGAGGCAATGGTTAATAGCAGCAATGTTAACGGAAAGTAAATGCAGTCTGGTATCTCTCAGCATGACAATAGTCGTTAATAGCAACAATGTAGCAGAGAAGTAAATGCAGTTTGGTATCTCCCAACAGGGCATTGGTTATTAGCACAAACGTTAATACAATCTGGGATCTTACAGCAGGGCAGTGGGTAATCACAGATATTCAATGAAGTATAGCCTAACTGGAGATGTGCTTGAATAAATTTGTTACCTTGTTTGCAAAGTCCATGTTTGAACAATTGCGAGAAACTAGTAACTTGCTGTGAGGTTAGTGTGGACACCAGCTAAATGAACTATAATGAGCTTGGCAATATTTCTAAAGTAGAATGGAGTGGCAAAAAATTCCTGACAAACTTAAGGTAACTGTAACAATGGTACGAAAATTCTAAGCACCTGACCTCAGCCTTTGCCAGCCTTAAAAAGTCAAGGGTTATGATGTTAAAGGTATTTGCCAAGTTACCTGAGAAACACAGTATGGACAGAAGCAAAGGAAAGCAACCATAGAAGAAGGGAACCAGGCCTGGTGCTCAAGCTTGAATAGGCGAGTAACATTTACCAATGTTACTGCAGTCCAAGAGGTGTCGGACATTACAGGAGAGCTGACAAGTATGACCTCGATGGCTTATTTGGCTGATGTATGACATTGGCCATATTCATAAGTCCTGGATTCCTCACTGTGAGTCTTTTGAAGTGGTACCAAGAGAACTATAGATTTTTTTTACAGTAGTTTTATACACAGGAAGGCATGGGCATAAAAAGAGATTTTCATTACAATGACAGTTATGGAGCTCCCTATTACTGGTCATGGTCTTTTGATTCATCTTTTTTTTGAAGAATGAAGGAAGGAAGGAAGGAAATTGAAAGAAAAAAAGAGGAGAAAATGGGGAGAGAAAAGGAGGAGTGAAAGAAGGGAGATAAAGAAATGACAACAAGAAAAAACAGCTGTAGAAAAGTGAGAGCAGAGCAAGTGTTACCATGTCACATCAGGTATCCCTCACCTAATTATACCACTCTATGTAAAGTCTGAGAGTTTTATGTTGCCATTTATTTTATAGAGAAGAAACCTCCCTGATTTATATAGTAAATTGGTCCAATGTAAAGTAATTGCTGCATTGGAATGATATGAAGTGACAGAAAATCATTTAGTTCATGTCAAAATATTCAGTAAACTAATTAAAATCGTAATTCACTTTCCTCATCAAACATAATTATCCCAGAGCTTAAGTTGCTAAAGTTTTTTTTCTGCTGATTTTTGTTTGCTTTTGTGGAAACTATGGGAGTGATAATGACACAGCGAGGTTTACAAGGTGTAAATGACTGGCTATAAAATCAGTGTAAGGAGCTATTCCGGGACGCTCTGGTAGACATCTGCCATAGATGGAGCATTAGTTACTGTTGGAGATAATAAGGCTGGGTAACTATGACTGAACATGGTTGCCTATTCAAGGACAGCCGTTCACTTCTTACATGGGACACCACATTACTCGTAACTTAGGGATAGTGACTATCAAACTGAGAATCAAATCACTGATAGCTGACACCAGGCAGGGAACCAGATAAGAACAATTTCACTGACAGCTGACACCAGGCAGAAAACAAGATCAGAACAATATCACAGACAGCTGACACAAAAGAACCAGATCACTTAGAGCTGACACCACACAGAGAACCAGATCACGGATAGCTGACACCAGGGTGAAATCCAGATCCCTGACAGGTGACACCAGACAGAGAACCAGATCACTGACTGCTGACATCAGGGTGAAATCCAGATCCCTGACAGGTGACACCAGACAGAGAACCAGATCACTGACTGCTGACATCTGGCTGGGAACTGGATCACTGACAGCTGATACCAGTCACAGAGACATATCTCTGACAGCTGACACGAGTCACAGAACCAGGTTACTGATAGCTGACACCTGGCTGAGAATTATATCACTGACAGCTGACGCCAGGGCGAGAACCAGATCACTGACAGCTGACACCAGACAGAGAACAAGATTACTGTCAGCTGACACCAGGCAGAAAACCAGATCACTGATGGCTGACACCAGCCAGAGAACCAGATTACTGACAGCTGACACCAGGCAAAGAACCAGATCACTGACAGATGACACCAGACAGAGGACAAGATCACTGACAGCTGACACCAGGCAAAGAACCAGATTACTGACAGCTGACGCCAGGCAAAGAACCAGATCACTGACAGCTGACAACAGACAGAGAAGCAAATCACTGACAGCTGAAACCAAAGAGCCAAATCACTGACAGCTGACACCAGCCAGAGAACCAGATCACTGACAGCTGACACTAAGAACCCAATCGCTGATAGCTGACACCAGTCAGAGAACCAGATCACTTTCAGCTGACACGAGGCAAAGAACCCGATCGCTGATAGCTGACACCAGACAGAACCAGATCACTGACAGCTGACACCAGACAAAGATCCAGATTACTGACAGCTGACACAAGGTAAAGAACCCAATCGCTGATAGCTGACACCAGACAACCAGATCACTGACAGCTGACACCAGGCAAAGAACCAGATTACTGACAGCTGAGACCAAGCAAAGAACCAGATCACTAACAGCTGACACTAGTTAAAGAACTCAATCGCTGATAGCTGACACCAGACAGAGAACCAGATCACTTTCAGCTGACACGAGGCAAAGAACCCGATCGCTGATAGCTGACACCAGACAGAGAACCAGATCACTGACAGCTGACACCAGACAAAGAACCAGATTACTGACAGCTGACACAAGGTAAAGAACCCAATCGCTGATAGCTGACACCAGACAACCAGATCACTGACAGCTGACACCAGGCAAAGAACCAGATTACTGACAGCTGAGACCAAGCAAAGAACCAGATCACTAACAGCTGACACTAGTTAAAGAACTCAATTGCTGATAGCTGACACCAGACAGAGAACCAGATCACTTTCAGCTGACACGAGGCAAATAACCCGATCGCTGATAGCTGACACCAGACAGAGAACCAGATCACTGACAGCTGACACCAGACAAAGAACCAGATTACTGACAGCTGACACAAGGTAAAGAACCCAATCGCTGATAGCTGGCACCAGACAACCAGATCACTGACAGCTGACACCAGGCAAAGAACCAGATTACTGACAGCTGAGACCAAGCAAAGAACCAGATCACTAACAGCTGACACTAGTTAAAGAACTCAATTGCTGATAGCTGATACCAGACAGAGAACCAGATCACTTTCAGCTGACACGAGGCAAAGAACCTGATCGCTGATAGCTGACACCAGACAGAGAACCAGATCACTGACAGCTGACACCAGACAGAGAACAAGATTACTGTCAGCTGACACCAGGCAGAAAACCAGATCACTGATGGCTGACACCAGGCAGAGAACCAGATACCTGACAGCTGACACCAGGCAAAGAACCAGATCACTGACAGATGACACAAGGTAAAGAACCCAATCGCTAATAGCTGACACCAGACAACCAGATCACTGACAGCTGACACCAGGCAAAGAACCAGATTACTGACAGCTGAGACCAAGCAAAGAACCCGATCACTAACAGCTGACACTAGTTAAAGAACTCAATTGCTGATAGCTGACACCAGACAGAGAACCAGATCACTTTCAGCTGACACGAGGCAAAGAACCCGATCGCTGATAGCTGACACCAGACAGAGAACCAGATCACTGACAGCTGACACCAGACATAGAACCAGATTACTGACAGCTGACACAAGGTAAAGAACCCAATCGCTGATAGCTGGCACCAGACAACCAGATCACTGACAGCTGATACCAAGCAAAGAACCCGATCACCAACAGCTGACACAAGTTAAAGAACTCAATCGCTGATAGCTGACACCAGACAGAGAACCAGATCACTTTCAGCTGACACGAGGCAAAGAACCTGATCGCTGATAGCTGACACCAGACAGAGAACCAAATTACTGACAGCTGACACCAGACAAAGAACCAGATTACTGACAGCTGACACAAGGTAAAGAACCCAATCGCTGATAGCTGACACCAGACAACCAGATCACTGACAGCTGACACCAGGCATAGAACCAGATTACTGACAGCTGAGACCAAGCAAAGAACCAGATCACTAACAGCTGACACTAGTTAAAGAACTCAATTGCTGATAGCTGACACCAGACAGAGAACCAGATCACTTTCAGCTGACACGAGGCAAAGAACCTGATCGCTGATAGCTGACACCAGACAGAGAACCAGATCACTGACAGCTGACACAAGACAGAGAACAAGATTACTGTCAGCTGACACCAGGCAGAAAACCAGATCACTGATGGCTGACACCAGGCAGAGAACCAGATTACTGACAGCTGACACCAGGCAAAGAACCAGATCACTGACAGATGACACCAGACAGAGGACCAGATACCTGACAGCTGACACCAGGCAAAGAACCAGATCACTGACAGCTGACAACAGACAGAGAAGCAAATCACTGACAGCTGAAACCAAAGAGCCAAATCACTGACAGCTGACACCAGCCAGAGAACCAGATCACTGACAGCTGACACTAAGAACCCAATCGCTGATAGCTGACACCAGTCAGAGAACCAGATCACTTTCAGCTGACACGAGGCAAAGAACCCGATCGCTGATAGCTGACACCAGACAGAGAACCAGATCACTGACAGCTGACACCAGACAAAGAACCAGATTACTGACAGCTGACACAAGGTAAAGAACCCAATCGCTGATAGCTGACACCAGACAACCAGATCACTGACAGCTGACACCAGGCAAAGAACCAGATTACTGACAGCTGAGACAAAGCAAAGAACCAGATCACTAACAGCTGACACTAGTTAAAGAACTCAATCGCTGATAGCTGACACCAGACAGAGAACCAGATCACTTTCAGGTGACACGAGGCAAAGAACCCGATCGCTGATAGGTGACACCAGACAGAGAACCAGATCACTGACAGCTGACACCAGACAAAGAACCAGATTACTGACAGCTGACACAAGGTAAAGAACCCAATCGCTGATAGCTGACACCAGACAACCAGATCACTGACAGCTGACACCAGGCAAAGAACCAGATTACTGACAGCTGAGACCAAGCAAAGAACCCGATCACTAACAGCTGACACTAGTTAAAGAACTCAATCGCTGATAGCTGACACCAGTCAGAGAACCAGATCACTTTCAGCTAACAGGAGGCAAAGAACCCGATCGCTGATAGCTGACACCAGACAGAGAACCAGATCACTGACAGCAGACAAAGAACCAGATTACTGACAGCTGACACAAGGTAAAGAACCCAATCGCTGATAGCTGACACCAGACAACCAGATCACTGACAGCTGACACCAGGCAAAGAACCAGATTACTGACAGCTGAGACCAAGCAAAGAACCAGATCACTAACAGCTGACACTAGTTAAAGAACTCAATCGCTGATAGCTGACACCAGACAGAGAACCAGATCATTTTCAGCTGACACGAGGCAAAGAACCCGATCGCTGATAGCTGACACCAGACAGAGAACCAGATCACTGACAGCTGACACCAGACAAAGAACCAGATTACTGACAGCTGACACAAGGTAAAGAACCCAATCGCTGATAGCTGACACCAGACAACCAGATCACTGACAGCTGACACCAGGCAAAGAACCAGATTACTGACAGCTGAGACCAAGCAAAGAACCAGATCACTAACAGCTGACACTAGTTAAAGAACTCAATTGCTGATAGCTGACACCAGACAGAGAACCAGATCACTTTCAGCTGACACGAGGCAAATAACCCGATCGCTGATAGCTGACACCAGACAGAGAACCAGATCACTGACAGCTGACACCAGACAAAGAACCAGATTACTGACAGCTGACACAAGGTAAAGAACCCAATCGCTGATAGCTGGCACCAGACAACCAGATCACTGACAGCTGACACCAGGCAAAGAACCAGATTACTGACAGCTGAGACCAAGCAAAGAACCAGATCACTAACAGCTGACACTAGTTAAAGAACTCAATTGCTGATAGCTGATACCAGACAGAGAACCAGATCACTTTCAGCTGACACGAGGCAAAGAACCTGATCGCTGATAGCTGACACCAGACAGAGAACCAGATCACTGACAGCTGACACCAGACAGAGAACAAGATTACTGTCAGCTGACACCAGGCAGAAAACCAGATCACTGATGGCTGACACCAGGCAGAGAACCAGATACCTGACAGCTGACACCAGGCAAAGAACCAGATCACTGACAGATGACACAAGGTAAAGAACCCAATCGCTAATAGCTGACACCAGACAACCAGATCACTGACAGCTGACACCAGGCAAAGAACCAGATTACTGACAGCTGAGACCAAGCAAAGAACCCGATCACTAACAGCTGACACTAGTTAAAGAACTCAATTGCTGATAGCTGACACCAGACAGAGAACCAGATCACTTTCAGCTGACACGAGGCAAAGAACCCGATCGCTGATAGCTGACACCAGACAGAGAACCAGATCACTGACAGCTGACACCAGACATAGAACCAGATTACTGACAGCTGACACAAGGTAAAGAACCCAATCGCTGATAGCTGGCACCAGACAACCAGATCACTGACAGCTGATACCAAGCAAAGAACCCGATCACCAACAGCTGACACAAGTTAAAGAACTCAATCGCTGATAGCTGACACCAGACAGAGAACCAGATCACTTTCAGCTGACACGAGGCAAAGAACCTGATCGCTGATAGCTGACACCAGACAGAGAACCAAATTACTGACAGCTGACACCAGACAAAGAACCAGATTACTGACAGCTGACACAAGGTAAAGAACCCAATCGCTGATAGCTGACACCAGACAACCAGATCACTGACAGCTGACACCAGGCATAGAACCAGATTACTGACAGCTGAGACCAAGCAAAGAACCAGATCACTAACAGCTGACACTAGTTAAAGAACTCAATTGCTGATAGCTGACACCAGACAGAGAACCAGATCACTTTCAGCTGACACGAGGCAAAGAACCTGATCGCTGATAGCTGACACCAGACAGAGAACCAGATCACTGACAGCTGACACAAGACAGAGAACAAGATTACTGTCAGCTGACACCAGGCAGAAAACCAGATCACTGATGGCTGACACCAGGCAGAGAACCAGATTACTGACAGCTGACACCAGGCAAAGAACCAGATCACTGACAGATGACACCAGACAGAGGACCAGATACCTGACAGCTGACACCAGGCAAAGAACCAGATCACTGACAGCTGACAACAGACAGAGAAGCAAATCACTGACAGCTGAAACCAAAGAGCCAAATCACTGACAGCTGACACCAGCCAGAGAACCAGATCACTGACAGCTGACACTAAGAACCCAATCGCTGATAGCTGACACCAGTCAGAGAACCAGATCACTTTCAGCTGACACGAGGCAAAGAACCCGATCGCTGATAGCTGACACCAGACAGAGAACCAGATCACTGACAGCTGACACCAGACAAAGAACCAGATTACTGACAGCTGACACAAGGTAAAGAACCCAATCGCTGATAGCTGACACCAGACAACCAGATCACTGACAGCTGACACCAGGCAAAGAACCAGATTACTGACAGCTGAGACAAAGCAAAGAACCAGATCACTAACAGCTGACACTAGTTAAAGAACTCAATCGCTGATAGCTGACACCAGACAGAGAACCAGATCACTTTCAGGTGACACGAGGCAAAGAACCCGATCGCTGATAGGTGACACCAGACAGAGAACCAGATCACTGACAGCTGACACCAGACAAAGAACCAGATTACTGACAGCTGACACAAGGTAAAGAACCCAATCGCTGATAGCTGACACCAGACAACCAGATCACTGACAGCTGACACCAGGCAAAGAACCAGATTACTGACAGCTGAGACCAAGCAAAGAACCCGATCACTAACAGCTGACACTAGTTAAAGAACTCAATCGCTGATAGCTGACACCAGTCAGAGAACCAGATCACTTTCAGCTAACAGGAGGCAAAGAACCCGATCGCTGATAGCTGACACCAGACAGAGAACCAGATCACTGACAGCAGACAAAGAACCAGATTACTGACAGCTGACACAAGGTAAAGAACCCAATCGCTGATAGCTGACACCAGACAACCAGATCACTGACAGCTGACACCAGGCAAAGAACCAGATTACTGACAGCTGAGACCAAGCAAAGAACCAGATCACTAACAGCTGACACTAGTTAAAGAACTCAATTGCTGATAGCTGACACCAGACAGAGAACCAGATCACTTTCAGCTGACACGAGGCAAAGAACCTGATTGCTGATAGCTGACACCAGACAGAGAACCAGATCACTGACAGCTGACACCAGACAAAGAACCAGATTACTGACAGCTGACACAAGGTAAAGAACCCAATCTCTGATAGCTGGCACCAGACAACCAGATCACTGACAGCTGATACCAAGCAAAGAACCCGATCACCAACAGCTGACACAAGTTAAAGAACTCAATCGCTGATAGCTGACACCAGACAGAGAACCAGATCACTTTCAGCTGACACGAGGCAAAGAACCTGATCGCTGATAGCTGACACCAGACAGAGAACCAAATTACTGACAGCTGACACCAGACAAAGAACCAGATTACTGACAGCTGACACAAGGTAAAGAACCCAATCGCTGATAGCTGACACCAGACAACCAGATCACTGACAGCTGACACCAGGCATAGAACCAGATTACTGACAGCTGAGACCAAGCAAAGAACCAGATCACTAACAGCTGACACTAGTTAAAGAACTCAATTGCTGATAGCTGACACCAGACAGAGAACCAGATCACTTTCAGCTGACACGAGGCAAAGAACCTGATCGCTGATAGCTGACACCAGACAGAGAACCAGATCACTGACAGCTGACACAAGACAGAGAACAAGATTACTGTCAGCTGACACCAGGCAGAAAACCAGATCACTGATGGCTGACACCAGGCAGAGAACCAGATTACTGACAGCTGACACCAGGCAAAGAACCAGATCACTGACAGATGACACCAGACAGAGGACCAGATACCTGACAGCTGACACCAGGCAAAGAACCAGATCACTGACAGCTGACAACAGACAGAGAAGCAAATCACTGACAGCTGAAACCAAAGAGCCAAATCACTGACAGCTGACACCAGCCAGAGAACCAGATCACTGACAGCTGACACTAAGAACCCAATCGCTGATAGCTGACACCAGTCAGAGAACCAGATCACTTTCAGCTGACACGAGGCAAAGAACCCGATCGCTGATAGCTGACACCAGACAGAGAACCAGATCACTGACAGCTGACACCAGACAAAGAACCAGATTACTGACAGCTGACACAAGGTAAAGAACCCAATCGCTGATAGCTGACACCAGACAACCAGATCACTGACAGCTGACACCAGGCAAAGAACCAGATTACTGACAGCTGAGACCAAGCAAAGAACCAGATCACTAACAGCTGACACTAGTTAAAGAACTCAATCGCTGATAGCTGACACCAGACAGAGAACCAGATCACTTTCAGGTGACACGAGGCAAAGAACCCGATCGCTGATAGGTGACACCAGACAGAGAACCAGATCACTGACAGCTGACACCAGACAAAGAACCAGATTACTGACAGCTGACACAAGGTAAAGAACCCAATCGCTGATAGCTGACACCAGACAACCAGATCACTGACAGCTGACACCAGGCAAAGAACCAGATTACTGACAGCTGAGACCAAGCAAAGAACCCGATCACTAACAGCTGACACTAGTTAAAGAACTCAATCGCTGATAGCTGACACCAGTCAGAGAACCAGATCACTTTCAGCTAACAGGAGGCAAAGAACCCGATCGCTGATAGCTGACACCAGACAGAGAACCAGATCACTGACAGCAGACAAAGAACCAGATTACTGACAGCTGACACAAGGTAAAGAACCCAATCGCTGATAGCTGACACCAGACAACCAGATCACTGACAGCTGACACCAGGCAAAGAACCAGATTACTGACAGCTGAGACCAAGCAAAGAACCCGATCACTAACAGCTGACACTAGTTAAAGAACTCAATTGCTGATAGCTGACACCAGACAGAGAACCAGATCACTTTCAGCTGACACGAGGCAAAGAACCCGATCGCTGATAGCTGACACCAGACAGAGAACCAGATCACTGACAGCTGACACCAGACATAGAACCAGATTACTGACAGCTGACACAAGGTAAAGAACCCAATCGCTGATAGCTGACACCAGACATCCAGATCACTGACAGCTGACACCAGGCAAAGAACCAGATTACTCACAGCTGAGACCAAGCAAAGAACCAGATCACTAACAGCTGACACTAGTTAAAGAGCTCAATCGCTGATAGCTGACACCAGACAGAGAACCAGATCACTTTCAGCTGACACGAGGCAAAGAACCCGGTCGCTGATAGCTGACACCAGACAGAGAACCAGATCACTGACAGCTGACACCAGACAAAGAACCAGATTACTGACAGCTGACACAAGGTAAAGAACCCAATCGCTGATAGCTGACACCAGACAACCAGATCACTGACAGCTGACACCAGGCAAAGAAACAGATTACTGACAGCTGAGACCAAACAAAGAATCAGATCACTAACAGCTGACACTAGTTAAAGAACTCAATCGCTGATAGCTGACACCAGTCAGAGAACCAGATCACTTTCAGCTGACACGAGGCATAGAACCCGATCGCTGATAGCTGACACCAGACAGAGAATCAGATCACTGACAGCTGACACCAGACAAAGAACCAGATTACTGACAGCTGACACAAGGTAAAGAACCCAATCACTGATAGCTGACACCAGACAACCAGATCACTGACAGCTGACACCAGGCAACGAACCAGATTACTGACAGCTGAGACCAAGCAAAGAACCAGATCACTAACAGCTGACACTAGTTAAAGAACTCAATCGCTGATAGCTGACACCAGACAGAGAACCAGATCACTTTCAGCTGACACGAGGCAAAGAACCTGATCGCCGATAGCTGACACCAGGCAGAGAACCAGATCACTGACAGCTGGCACCAGACAAAGAACCAGATTACTGACAGCTGACACAAGGTAAAGAACCCAATCGCTGATAGCTGACACCAGACAACCAGATCACTGACAGCTGACACCAGGCAAAGAACCAGATTACTGACAGCTGAGACCAAGCAAAGAACCAGATCACTAACAGCTGACAATAGTTAAAGAACTCAATCGCTGATAGCTGACATCAGTCAGAGAACCAGATCACTTTCAGCTGACACGAGGCAAAGAACCCAATCGCTGATAGCTGACACCAGACAGAGAATCAGATCACTGACAGCTGACACCAGACAAAGAACCAGATCACTAACAGCTGACACTGGTTAAAGAGCTCAATCGCTGATAGCTGACACCAGACAGAGAACCAGATCACTTTCAGCTGACAGGAGGCAAAGAACCCGATCGCTGATAGCTGACACCAGACACAGAACCAGATCACTGACAGCAGACAAAGAACCAGATTACTGACAGCTGACACAAGGTAAAGAACCCAATCGCTGATAGCTGACACCAGACAACCAGATCACTGACAGCTGACACCAGGCAAAGAACCAGATTACTGACAGCTGAGACCAAGCAAAGAACCAGATCACTAACAGCTGACACTAGTTAAAGAACTCAATTGCTGATAGCTGACACCAGACAGAGAACCAGATCACTTTCAGCTGACACGAGGCAAAGAACCTGATCGCTGATAGCTGACACCAGACAGAGAACCAGATCACTGACAGCTGACACCAGACAAAGAACCAGATTACTGACAGCTGACACAAGGTAAAGAACCCAATCTCTGATAGCTGACACCAGACATCCAGATCACTGACAGCTGACACCAGGCAAAGAACCAGATTACTGACAGCTGAGACCAAGCAAAGAACCAGATCACTAACAGCTGACACTAGTTAAAGAGCTCAATCGCTGATAGCTGACACCAGACAGAGAACCAGATCATTTTCAGCTGACACGAGGCAAAGAACCCGGTCGCTGATAGCTGACACCAGACAGAGAACCAGATCACTGACAGCTGACACCAGACAAAGAACCAGATTACTGACAGCTGACACAAGGTAAAGAACCCAATCACTGATAGCTGACACCAGACAACCAGATCACTGACAGCTGACACCAGGCAAAGAAACAGATTACTGACAGCTGAGACCAAACAAAGAATCAGATCACTAACAGCTGACACTAGTTAAAGAACTCAATCGCTGATAGCTGACACCAGTCAGAGAACCAGATCACTTTCAGCTGACACGAGGCATAGAACCCGATCGCTGATAGCTGACACCAGACAGAGAATCAGATCACTGACAGCTGACACCAGACAAAGAACCAGATTACTGACAGCTGACACAAGGTTAAGAACCCAATCACTGATAGCTGACACCAGACAACCAGATCACTGACAGCTGACACCAGGCAAAGAACCAGATTACTGACAGCTGAGACCAAGCAAAGAACCAGATCACTAACAGCTGACACTAGTTAAAGAACTCAATCGCTGATAGCTGACACCAGACAGAGAACCAGATCACTTTCAGCTGACACGAGGCAAAGAACCTGATCGCCGATAGCTGACACCAGGCAGAGAACCAGATCACTGACAGCTGACACCAGACAAAGAACCAGATTACTGACAGCTGACACAAGGTAAAGAACCCAATCGCTGATAGCTGACACCAGACAACCAGATCACTGACAGCTGACACCAGGCAAAGAACCAGATTACTGACAGCTGAGACCAAGCAAAGAACCAGATCACTAACAGCTGACACTAGTTAAAGAACTCAATCGCTGATAGCTGACATCAGTCAGAGAACCAGATCACTTTCAGCTGACACGAGGCAAAGAACCTGATCGCCGATAGCTGACACCAGGCAGAGAACCAGATCACTGACAGCTGACACCAGACAAAGAACCAGATCACTAACAGCTGACACTAGTTAAAGAACTCAATTGCTGATAGCTGACATCAGTCAGAGAACCAGATCACTTTCAGCTGACACGAGGCAAAGAACCCAATCGCTGATAGCTGACACCAGGCAAAGAACCAGATTACTGACAGCTGACACCAGACAAAGAACCAGATCACTAACAGCTGACACTGGTTAAAGAGCTCAATCGCTGATAGCTGACACCAGACAGAGAACCAGATCACTTTCAGCTGACAGGAGGCAAAGAACCCGATCGCTGATAGCTGACTCCAGACAGAGAGCCAAATCACTGACAGCTGAAACCAAAGAACCAAATCACTGACAGCTGACACCTGACTGAGAGCCAGATCACTGTCAACTGACACTGGGCTCAGAACCAGATCACAGCTGACTCCATCCAACTGATTTAATGAGCCTTTCACAGTTTCACTGTACTGTCCGTGTGTACTTACACGTGCATGGCTTATCTTTGAGACAATCTTGTGCTACTGGCAGGATCAACTAGACCACTGACAGTTGACACCTGTCACAGAACCATACCACTTAAACTGACACCAGTCACAGAAGCAGATCACTGACAGCTACCTGTCACAGAACCAGATGACTGACATCTGACACCAGTCACAGAGCCAGGTCACTTATCACTGACAGCTGACACTGGGCTGAGAGTTTCAAAAGGATGACAAACAAAATAAATAAAATGAAAACAAAAATCTGATTCTTTTCAGATCACATAAAATATTGAAATACTGTACTTTGACAGAAATGAAATGTTTGAAGGAACAATAAAAGTAAAAAATGCACTAACAATAAAAAGTATCCCATCCTGTCCTCAGGTAATCTTATCCTTTTCTCTGATTTTATTGTTGTTTTTCATATTAGAATTTAAAAAGCAATTTGTATAAGCCTCTCTCATCCTCCTTACTGTCCTGTGTGTGGCTGCAAGACAACAGGCTACAGCAGACTCTCTCCCCCTTTGCCTTAGGCCACGTTCACACTTTCAGTACTTAGTCAGTATTCTACATAAGTATTTGTAAGCATAATCAGAAGTGGAACAATCGGATGAAAAGTATAATAGAAACACGTCACCACTTCTGTATTTACTGTATCACCCACTCCTGGTTTTGGCTTACAAATACTGATGTGAAATACGGACTAAATACTGAACGTGTGAACGTGGACTCATTTGCAGTAAGAATAAAAATACTTAAACCCTTCCCTCTTGGTTAAAGAGTAATCGTCACTTTTTTGTTTTCATAAATCATTAGAATACTAAAACTAAGAAACTGTAATATATCTTGTTAGAGAAATCCGCTTCTTCCTCCTCCAGGACTGATCATTTGTTCTCAAAATTCTCAGTTAATAGGTAAAACCTGTCTTCCGTGAACAAAGATTTTACATTACTGTCAGTTGGTGCTCATAAAGTTCGATAGAGGACTTGCAGGAGAAGGTCATCATGTGCATCTAACTCTTCCTACTTCATAAAGTTTTCAAAGCACCAACTGTAATGGGAACATCTGTCTTCACTAAATACAGATTTTCCCATGAATTGACGGTGACAGATGAGTCTGGAAGGAGGTAGAAGCAGATAGATTACAAAGTTGCTTATTTTCTTGAAGATAGTCTAACAAGTCCAGATAGCAATGGACATCATCACTTAACTTGCAGCAAAGATCGCTGGAGCATCAGATTGTACGGGAAACTGGTGTTAGCTACAGCTACTTTTCTTATTTTATAAGAATGGTTGCCTAACTATAAGGAAAGAGTCACATGGCTGTATAACTCGGACGAGGAATGTAACGCAATGCTCGGACTGGCCAGCGGCTCTACCCACCCAATCGTGACAGCTCCAAAGAGATACATGCTGTCATGCTCGGGTCATGAGAGCCGCCGGCCAGTCCAAGTATTGCGTTGCGTTCCTCGTCCGAGCTATACAACTATGGGACTCTTCCATATCAGTTGCACCCGTCAGATGACTACTTTATATCTCTATTCTCCTATGGTCATCAGAGCAGTCACTGATAATGCCTTCTGTGGTTTTTATAAAATTGTTCTAATTCTTGATGGCGTAAGTACAAATATAAATAGGTACAAAGAACAAAAGCAAAAATGCCATCGGTAATAAAAAATAAACATTTTATTCATAATAAAAACACAACAATGAAATAAATAATTATATAAAACCTATATATATAATTGCTGTTATGTGCCCACATTTTACCAATGCATCTTTATACATTTAAACAGGGTAGCGCCTATATGGAACCCTGGGGCTGTGGACTAACGTGTCGGTAACATGTAAGAAAATTGTTTTTATTTCTTACATTTTTGACTCTGGAAATTACTAATTTTATTTATAATAGTCTTTATTATCTATATATATTTTTATCAGTGAGATTGACATCATGCTGGTTGTAACTTCAGAGTGTGTGGGTGTACCCACTGTTGTAAACGCGTTCCGTAGTAGAAAACCGAAAGAAGTTTTCCACAGCCCCAAAAGCAGCAATAATCATTCTTCCCTGAGCCGCCTTGTTCTAATTACATGGGTAACATCCATTGGTTTAAGTCTTGACCTTTCAAGTCATAAAAAGACAGATGACAATAAATAGCACTGAATGTTTTAGCCTCGAGCTGTAGACAACCATTGACTTCATCAAGGATCCCGTAACTACCATGCACACCAAGATAAGACAACAAGTAAGGTCTACTGCTGAAATATTGGAAGCCATTTTGAAAAATGTCTTCTAAAATAGATGAAGTGGTGCAACCATTGAGGATGATGGAATCACCACATTCTTAGTCTGCTCTTCTTCAGGTTTCCTTACATCTTGGCTAATACTTCTGGCAGTATGTGCTTCATGATCACTTAGATCAACTCATCCTTGATCAATTATCAATATCATAATAATCACGCCTCTTCCTGCAGCAACGTCTGATCCAAACCCAGTAGAGGGTAACCATTAGTAGCCAGTAGCCGGCGTAAGCAGAAGCTCCATAGATCAAGTAGTATTTCTCAGCATCTAGAAGTCTACAGTCTGTACAAAGTGACATCATGATGATGGTATAGATCAGTCCTGCAAGGAGAACTCCCCACCAAATAGACAGAGGAAGTAGAGGGATATAGTTGCCTACCATTTTCTTTCGACCAGATGTTCCCCAGCTGCTTTTGTTCATGGTAAGAATGGCAAAGTACTTGGTTGGAAGGAGGCCAGCCATATACAGCACGGCATACAAAGACATGAATATCATGACCATGTTACGTCGAAGGAAACATGCATACAAGGCTTTGATGGTGGCAATGAGTTGGATGGTGAGCAGAACCCACATGATGTCCCACAGGTGGCAGCTGAAGAAGAGTTTTATGACTGTAGCGGTAACAAAAAATGGAAAGATGCCAGCAATGATTGATTCATAGGTCATCCAAAGGTGATGCTTGTGCCACCACAGAGCATTGTATAGCCACTCCCGGAAGTAAGACTTGGTCCAACGAGTCTGTTGATTCAGCCAACGCAGGAATTGGGCAGGAGTCTCAGAATAGCATTTTGATCGTGCTGTGTACCTGTTAAAAATATTTTTCATTAGAAATATCCTGTATTTTTTTAGTAATTTATAATTTTAATACTTCAAGTACCCAAATGCCAATTCAAAGAAATCTGTCAGTAGGATCAACCATCCTAGGCCGTCTATATGGGCATGTAGGACATAGGGAGCTGAATATAATGATACCTCGATATCTGGGATCCATTGTTTTCTTCTAGAGTAGTCCACATTTTTCCTAATATGTAAATTAGCTGTTAAGATCTATGGGCCGGATCTAGTTCTCACTAAGAAAATGC
Source organism: Dendrobates tinctorius (assembly GCF_039654945.1). Lineage (NCBI taxonomy): Eukaryota > Metazoa > Chordata > Amphibia > Anura > Dendrobatidae > Dendrobates > Dendrobates tinctorius. The sequence continues at coordinate 45,853,809 of NW_027361696.1, read as the reverse complement.
TTCCAGAGCTTATTGTAAATTAAATGGAGCATTACCAGTGTGAGACATGTAATGACTGACTGTCTGATCTCCTGATATTCATGTCTCACACTGGTAACACACACTTTCAGATTCTCAGGGAGATCCATTTCCGGCTCATTGATCTTAACAGCTCATTTGCATAATTAGAAAAATGTGGATTTCTCCAGAATAAGACATCAGATAGATGATATCAAAGTATCATTTTGTTCAACTGTCCATGATCTGCATGCTCATATAGATGGCTTAGGAGGGATGCTCCTACTTAGATTCCTTCAAACGTCAGAGATTAAAAGTAGCCAAACAATTCTATAGATATATAAATGATGTTGAACTATCTTTGATTTCTAATGTCAGGGAACACCTACCAAAATGATATAGTCAAAAGTGGGCAAGCCCTTTAAAAATACTGATTCTTGTTATAGCATAGACTACATAAGGTCACAATGTTTAAGGGGTAGTTACCTTTTGGATTTGTTTGCTCAAACATTTTCAGAACTTCCAGTGTGTTACTCACACTGGTAACACACACTTTCAGATTCTCAGGGAGATCCATTTCCGGCTCATTGATCTTAACAGCTCATTTGCATAATTAGAAAAATGTGGATTTCTCCAGAATAAGACATCAGATAGATGATATCAAAGTATCATTTTGTTCAACTGTCCATGATCTGCATGCTCATATAGATGGCTTAGGAGGGATGCTCCTACTTAGATTCCTTCAAACGTCAGAGATTAAAAGTAGCCAAACAATTCTATAGATATATAAATGATGTTGAACTATCTTTGATTTCTAATGTCAGGGAACACCTACCAAAATGATATAGTCAAAAGTGGGCAAGCCCTTTAAAAATACTGATTCTTGTTATAGCATAGACTACATAAGGTCACAATGTTTAAGGGGTAGTTACCTTTTGGATTTGTTTGCTCAAACATTTTCAGAACTTCCACATAAGTCCAACTCTCCATTCCCGTTGGTCCTGTTTCTCAGATACGATAGCTGTAAGTCTATCAGACATTCATGGAATATTCTGTGGACACGCCATAAATGTCTGAGATGGGAAAACCTCTTTAATATTTTAAGCGACATGTCTGTTTTGACCTTCCATGGACATGTATTATGTTGATCCAGAAGAAGACAAATATAAGTATATAATGAAGCCATGTCCGGACAGTGACCACATTGGGATGCATGGAATCATCTCCCTTTCAATCGCTTTGGCCATGTTTGTCATCCAAAAATTCTTCTAGATGAGCAAGTTCAACCTGAACAATGTTTTCAAAAATAGTTTCCAAAAATTATACGGGCCAAATTTTTCAATTTTCTTTATCACCTTTTCATTTTGCCCTTCTCTTTGAGAATATCCCCCCTCTCTAAAAGAACATTTTGGGTGGTCTTCTGTACTTTTATTTTTCATTACTTTCCTTTTTTTTTAGTAGGCAAACTTTTTGATACTCACTTAGTTGCGTAGCCAATACTGAGCATTCTGTTGGTCAGATGCCTATCATCTCCAAAAGTGCAGTGGGTTCCCAAAAACTTCTGGTTATACCAAGACTCAAGGAAAGTCTGAAGAAGATCATTTCGATAAAGACCTGAAAACCAATTGAAATTTACGATTTTTTGATGCTGAATTAAAATGCTGAGATTTCAACAGGAAAATGTGACATAGTTTTTTCCTGAACTATAAATTATTATGACTTGACTTAGGCTTAGCAGTATCTTCAAAGAATGCTGAAAACATCCTACATTATCGCTTCCAAAATGTAAGTATTTCGAGAAAATTTCAACTTTTATATGTTTAGTCACTACACCCTTGTTTGCTAACATTAGGGTGCCAAGTTCTCAGCACCCACTAAAATAAGGGATGCAGAAAGCAGGCAAAATCTCTGCTACCAAATTTTTAAGTCACTGATCATCAAACAAGAAATTTGTCAAAAATTAGACTAAAAAGAATAAATAGCATAAAAAGAACACGAAAAACTATGATTTTCTGTATAAAGTCCTTGTGGCTCCATCACACCTTTCCGGTTGTCCCCACCAACTTATGGTTATCTTCCTACAGCATGCTGTTTATCCATATGATTGCTGCTGCCAATCACTAACATCACTGCTGAGACCAGTGATTGACTGCAGCCATCACATGACATGGCATTTCAGAGAAAATGAGATGATTTCTCTTTTTAGGATCTAGCTGATAGGAATTGCTAACATAATTAGTTACTAGATGCAGCGGTAATGTACACTGTAGTTGTGATATGACAACTGCAGCCTGTAAATAAAGGCCAAGGGTACAAGAAAAAGTGAGAAACAACTAATTTTTCTATTTTTAACCTAGCGCTGATAGGCTGAAGAACCCTATTCCTGGAAAAAAAACTTAAAGTCAAAAACATCAAGTTTCAACGTTATACATGGCTTGAAGGAACTTGCATCAATGCGAAAATTTCTGAGTTTCTATCAATGTCTTTATTTTCCATTTTACAGATTCTACTAAACCACAGATAGTGAAGACCTACCTAGAGGACCACTGATGCAGGAGACACAGTTGAAATAGGATTGGCAAGCCCTTTCTACATTGAAGGCGATCCAGTATCGCAGGCTGCTCATAAAACTTATGTAGGAATCAGAAAGGTTCAGGATGCGCACGTCTCCTCCTACTGCTCCATATCGATCATTCGACTCCAAGACCTTCACCAGTTCCAAGGTGGCCAGTGGGTCAAGTTTTGTATCTGAGTCACACACCTGAATAATAAATTCCCATTAGCAAACATTAGTATCCAGTTAGAAATTAAGAATTACGCATCACATATTCATCAATCTACGTCAAACAAGTATCATATTTGCCCTAGACTTGGTGAGGGTTAGTAAACTTTGTTTCCAAAAAAAGCCACAACTGTTATTGTGCATTATGATTGAATGTTTTTCTCAATAAACTAATTACATAAGTGTCAATCGTTGGGGTTAATGTGGTCACAAGCACCACTCTCAATCTCCCTATAGGAATTACGTAGACTTCCAAGTGGTTTCTGGTCGTTGTCAGAAACAATTATTATGATGGTAGGTCACTACAAATATTTTCAACAGAAAAGTGACTGGTTACTTGAAGTTCCTGGGCCCCAAACCACTCCTCTGTCATCCCAATATTATTGTCTTACTTTGTTGGGTCTTCTAGCCACGCTTTCACTGGGAGAAACTGCTATCAACCACCCTCTATCTCGTCAAATTGGAATTACGTAGACTTCCAAGTGGTTTCTGGTCATTGGCAGAAACGAGCATTGTAATGGATGGTCAGTTCAAAAATGTTCACAAAAATAGTGTCTAATTTGAAACTCCGGGGCACCAAACTACTCCTGTCTCCCTCACAATATAAGTGCCTTATTTTGAAGGGTCATCAGTGATAGTACGGTAATTGCTATCAACCACTCTCTACAGCTTCATCATGAAAGCAATTGCTACCATGCATGCTCTCTAGCTTCATCCCTGGTTAGTTGCCAACCTAAAGCATTAGATGTTTGGCTTACCTGGACATAGTCAACACTATCTCCTAGAGCTTTGAAAGCGGTATACATGACTTCTCTCTTTCCACCCCATTTTTGCATGATGCACACACATCGCTTTGTCCTAATAAGAGTCTGAATATCCTGTCTGGTGGGATCTTCCATTTCGATTTCTGTGTATATCGGCAATGGCTCTTCTGGCATATCAGCACCCAAATTATTCATTCCAATGGTGTATGGCCCTGGACTCATTATGGTTTTATCATACAAAGTGTCTTCACAAACTTCGGCATAGATATCATTCTGATGCAAATCTTCTTGGGGCATCATGTCTGTGTGACCGTAGAATTTTTCGGCAGTGTCTGTGTCCCAGTGGTGGTAATTGTTTTTCCATTCATAAGTCCCTACATCTTCTTTGGCAAAAACTTCTTTGAACATGTCCATCATGTACCGGTCTTCTGGACTGTTGCCATCAATTATCATGATGATCTGAAGTTTGTCTGGGGGGTACTCTGTTTTTTTGACAGACTCAAGGCACTCTCGTAAATAAACAGGATCTTCCTGGTAGGCAGATATTGTCAAGGCCACCGATTTGGTGTATGAGCAGGGTCGACCACTTTTTCTCATCTTTCTATGCTCCAAAAAGGCAAAAAAACTTTGAATAATGAGATGGGCCGATAGAAAGGCACCATAGATCCCAAAGGCCATAATTTTAAACTCATCTGTGGCTAAGGGTATGCTGTCAACAAATGCCCATAGTACCCCAGCAAGAACTAGAAATGCAAAGGTGAAAGTAACTATCCTTCGAACTACACCCACCCAAGGGCGGTCATCCTTTTCTATATCGGCCATTTTTTTAAGGACTCTCAACTGGGAGAGAGTTATGAGAGATGTCTCTGCAAATGAAATTAAAACAAGTGTTATTCAAAAATTTTGACTTAAAGAAATAAAAACTGACAATTAACATGAAATAAAGCAAATATTGTTAAGTCTGTGTGAATTAAGTTTAGATGATTTCTTAACAAAATTGACTCTAGTGGGCAATTGGAGGTGTCGTAAACTTCTTTTCAGTTGGAAAGATTGTTTGCTTTTGATGACTTAGGGGAAAACATAAAGTTTTTTCAATCTGTAAAGGTGCTAAAATCTGATTTTTCATATGTTGAGGCTCAACTCTACGTCCCCTGAGCATAAAAATGTTGTTAAGCCAGTATGTTGACTTCCATCAACCAGTTCCTTCAAGCCCAGAGGATTCAGAAGTCACCAACTACATTTTTGCTAAGCTCCTGGCTCGTTTCATAAAAGAACAAGTAGATCTGCTCCTTGGTATTAAATTGGCACAAATAATAAAAATTAAATAGACATTGCCCTGGTTGACTCCTCGGAGACACGTTTGTGGATTATGGCAAAATGGCAAAAGGGGCAATTGCTGAAGGTTCTCCATCTTCTAGTAACTTTCTACTGTTCTGTCCACACCAAAGTGACTAAGTTCAAGAACATTGAGACCAAGGTGACTTGACAGGTCAGGACAGACCTTATAGTGGAGCAGCAGCTTGTACGTTGCCCTTGTTTGTAGTCATCGCTACTCCACAACTTGGCTGGTGACACTAGTAAGTTGGCTGCTGATTTGAGCTCTGCATAGTACTGTTCTTATAAAGCATAGGTTTGCACTTTTACTTGGTCACTGTATGACAGCATTACCTTGTCACTATATGCAACTGGTATTATTGAAAACTATTACTTAAGCACTATATGGAACTCATTTACTTTGCACTAGTTGTAGCTTTTATTAAACATCATGTAGCACTTTATCTTTGGCACTGTATAGAACCATTATTATTAAATACTCCAAGGGTTTCCAACCATCCAGAAATTCCTGGTAAAATAGGCTACTATTTTTTTTATCTGTAAAATACAATTGTGCAATGTACAATTGTACAATACAATGTAAAATACAATTCGATGTGTCTATATACCGTATGTTTTTTATAAGCTGGAGAAGCCGGCACAAACTATTGTAATTATCATTCTACAGGTCACAGTAATTAGTGCTTTTCACGATATTCTACACTGTTAACATATCTCTTATGTTTTTTTTAAAGTTGCTTTTCTTTTTTCTTCTTGTGGTATTCATTGACCGTTTTGCACCAAATGATGCACTAGGTTCATGAATTTTGTGCAAAATCAGAAGTACTCTCTACTTTTACCTTTAACCTTTCTTGCAACCTTGTTGGCACAAAACGTGTCACATTCTGATAAAATGACGCAAAATTCATGTAAAAATTTCAGACGTCCATAAAATCACACACATCCACGGGGAGGATTGGAAGGAAAGAACATTTAGACAAAAAATTTGCTACCTTTTTAAAATGTTGCAATTATTTAATCAGCCGAAAAAAATCTGGAAACCCCAAACCTACCCGCATTGACGAACGCATGTAAAATAGACTTTAAAAACAGCACAAATTAAAAGAAGAATATGGTGCAAATTAAAAACAGATGAAAAACAACCACAGTTAGGCATAAATAGATTCAAATAATAAATTGGGCCCTATGTATCCATAAAAAATGTTGACTGTCCATCATTTTTCAGTAAAATAAGCTTTTATCTATCTATCTATCTATCTATCTATCTATCTATCTATCTATCTATCTATCTAGTATCTATCTGTAGCTATCTATCTATCTATCTGTCTATCTATCTATTATCTATCTATCTATCTATCTATCTATTATCTATCTGTCTATCTATCATCTATCTATCTACCTATCTATCTATTTATCTTTCTATCTACTATCTATCTATCTTTATATTTTCTATCTATTATCTAGAAAAAGAAAACACAGCAGCACTCTATATGAGTCAAGATATATGCAAATGTTGAAGACATTGAATCTAAACTGTGCTATTACTCCGTAAGTGGAACTTACAAAAATGAAGGTTTTTAGTGCATAAATTGGCCAATTCATATGTGCCCATCAACCACAGCAAGGTGACCTCCATCTGATGGGTCCTATTCTACTGTACATGCCACTCTTGAGCTATTAGCCTTCAGTTAAATGAAGAAAACATGTCACTATCTATCTATCTATCTATCTATCTATCTATCTATCTATCTATCTATCTATCTATCCATCTATTATCTATTTCTCTATCTCTTTTCTATGTTACAGTGAGATGAATGCACTGGGTATATGAAGCCTAGATGTTCTCTTACCAGCTCAGCCGCGGTGCTCCACTTTGGCACTATGTTGCACTCTCTCTCTCTCCCCCGGAGCGTGTTTCTTCTTTAATATAGGGGACACACCTTAGAGCTGCCATGATTACGTCAGAGCTGACAGACGTCTTTAATGTTCTTTCTGTGTAGTGAGTCTAGCAGGATAATTTGAGGCGACCTCACATACCAGTCACATATGGAGGGGAATTTGTCCTACAAGCCCCCCGGCATTGCTGTTCCCCACCGAGGACACTACAGTTTATGTCATTTTTTCATTACTGTGTTCTGTCATCTACAACGTTTAACTTTTCCATCAAAGCAGATTTATAAGGATTGTTTTTGCTGCAGAGCAAGTTGTATTTTTAGACCATTTTGGGTGCATATAATCCATGACATGTGGGGCCTCGTTTCTGGCAGCTAGAGTTGTAGTTTTCATTGTTATCATTTTAGGGTATAGGAGAATTAACATTTACGTTTTAGTACACTTATTCTTCTTTTATCTTACTATTAGCTCAATAAACAATTTATTAATTTCGGAATACGGATTGTTAGGCTTGCGGCTTGTTACTTTTTTATATTTTTTATAATTTTTTATTGTGTTTCTCTTTTGTAAATATTTTTGACACATTTTATTCACCTATATGCTGTATATACACGTACATTTTCTTGAGATTTAATGATGCCTTGTACACAGTCAAGGCCACCAGCGCCAGAGGCAGCAAAACTTTGCTTTGATTTATCAATATATATATATTTTTTAAATTTGAAAGGTTATCCCCCCCCCAAAAAAAATATACTTTTTTATTATTAGATTTTTTTTTTATTTTTGCACAATTTACCTCTAATTAAATTTAAGAAAAGTGGACCCTACACAATATTATATACTGTATGTATAATAACAAGCCGAGTGGGTACTAACATCACTACATTGGTTAAGCCATTGGAGTCAGGGATTGGTTGCAGTGGTGATGTGCGCTTTTGACATGATATCTCCAACACTGAGACTGGAGAAACAGCAGAGGGCTGACGTCTTTGGAAAACTGAAGTGGGTAAAAGATGCACAATTGCCTGAGCATCAAGTCGTTTATACATAGATATGCATGTTCAGATGAGTTTTGGAGTGGAATACCCTGAAAAAAGACATTGTTTGTAAAGACACCTAAATGGCTTTGTCACATGGAGATTTTAGCTTGGCTATGTTTCCTATGACATTTAGGGTTGCTAAAGTATTGCACTGCCAATAAGTCTCCTCACGCACCAAAGAGAACATTTGCTCCTGAGGCTATATGCAGATGGAGTTTTTGGAGGAGTTTACTGGAGCAGATCTGCTCCAAAAGATGACTGAAAAAATTGTACAAAGTTGCTCGAAAAACTCTTCCTATTCATCTTTTTTGTAAAACCACTTTACTGTTGAGATGTCCACTCTTTTGAGTGTTATTCTTCTGCTTTAGTGTTTGCAAAACACCTGATGGTAAAAAAGTTCATGTCAATTTTATGTATCGTTTCCAAAACAGGACCTCTTCAGTCAGAAGGCTACAAAAAAAGTTTCAGCAAAATAATCCTTCAAGATGGCTTCAGGAAAGGAAAAATTCCCTAAAAGACTGACCAAAGAAGGAACATTTTCTAGAGTGGTTACCACTAGAAAACCCATTGTTTTTGACTGCCTCGAAAAACTCTGTGTGCACTTACCCATGGAACTGTCTTTCCTGAAGTGTCAGAAAAAATTAGCCTCATGCAGAGCAGATCTGAGTCTCCTATGAGGGGGCGCTGTGTTATAGTAGTAACAGAGGCTTTGCCTACTATACACCGTATATAAAGGATGAGGCATCCAAATTTCACGTACACCATATTTGAAGGAAGAGGCATCCAAATTTCACGTAATTGTGAATGCAAAATATCAGTTTTTAAAATATGGCATTCAATGTGTTTTTTCAGCACATTGTGAGCTTTTTATACCAGGTGTATGGCAGGTAGCCACATTTTTCCTTTCTTGCTTCTTGTTGTTTTAGATACATTTCAAAAATATATATTATTGTCAAAAAATGTTATTTTCTAATGATATCTTGTTACCCTTTTATAATTCATTTTTCATTAGGCACATGAAGAGAAAGCTGGTCACCTGCTAGCTTTGGCTCAACTTCTTAAGTGCAACTTTGATTCGAATCTGTGAAGATCTGAGGTTGTGGGTTGTATTAATCACCTAAGCAGGTTAATTATGCAGTTATTTTTATTTCTTCCTTCCACGGTCTTACAGCAACTCCACAATTAAATGCCCCCAGTCTACAAAATCCCAACTACCCACAATCTCCCAACTTTTGGTTGGCTCACAGCTTTTGTATCTCCCACTGGTATAGTCTGCCATCACAACCTATGCTCCTCCAGATGCCAGATACTACGACCATAACAAGTGTATGCAGCTCCAGCCGCCAACAACACCCCCATTCCCTCATCAGTGTCCTAAGTATCTGTCACGCTCGCGCCTTGGCTGAATGGAGCGAGCCGGGGGTTTGTGGCCCCACTGTGCCACAAACCAGACTACCCTGGAAGGGGCTTGACTACGACAGCTACCTCGGTCTTCACTGGAGCCTCTGATGGTGAGGTCAGGCTTGTGCGGCAGATAGCTGTCGGGTGCCACTACAGGGTGGTGTCTGGCTGTGGCTGCTGGTCCTACTCGGGGACAAGTCACTTTGACAGAAGCTATAGACAGGCAGGCAGGTAGACACGACAGGCATGGCTGAGACACTGGGCAAGCAGGCGTGGCTAGGAGACACAGGGCAGGCGGGCATGGCTTGGAGACACAGGACAGGCGGGCACGGCTTGGAGACACAGGACAGGCAGGCACAGCTTGGAGACACAGGACAGGCGGGCACGGCTTGGAGACACAGGACAGATTGGCGTGGTATGAGAAGGAGCAGGTAGGGACCTGTTCACACAGTAGGTGTAGGCAGGAGGGAGTGGTGTATGCTGGAACAGGATTTGGACCTGTTCACACAGGAGGTGCAGGTATGGATATAGGCAGGAGTGTGGAGTAGGCTGAGCCGCAGGAGTGCGGCGTAGGCTGGGCGGCAAGGGAGCCGGGCAGGCTGAGCGGCTAAAGAGCCGTGCAGGCAGAGCGGCTAGAGAGCCGAGCAGGCAGAGTGGCTAGAGAGCCGAGCAGGCAAAGTGGCTAGAGAGCCGAGCAGGCAGAGCGGCTAGAGAGCCGAGCAGGCAGAGCGGCTAGAGAGCCGAGCAGGCGGAGCGACTAAGGAGCCGAGCAGGCAGAGCGGCTAAGGAGCCGAGCAGGCAGAGCGGCTAAAGAGCCGAGCAGACAGAGCGGCTAGGGAGCCGTGCAGACAGAGCGGCTAGGGAGCCGTGCAGACAGAGTGGCTAGGGAGCCATGCAGACAGAGCAGCCAGGGAGCCGTGCAGACAGAGCGGCCACAAGGAAAGACACGACAGAGAAGGAACCACAGACAAGGAGACTGACAGACAGAGGTAAGACTAAGTTCAGATAGAGACACAGGGACAAAGACACAAGGACCAGGATATTCTGCCTCCTGGCAGGTGGACAGAGAACAGACAAGGCACTGGGAACAAGACCCAAGGGCCAGGATATTCTGCCTCCTGGCAGGCGGACAGAGAAATGCTAGGCAAGGTACCAAGACACAGGAATAAGCAGTAAGAGCCTTCAGAGAAGGCAAGACATAGGACAGGGCCTGGCTGGCTCAGCAGCAAGGAGCTAACGGAGTTTAGACATTGCTCAGGCAAAGGTCAGTGGGTGTGGTGAAACTAAATAGTCAAGGGCTCTAGGTGATTGGTAAGGGACATATTACACAGGTGGACCCTGACTGCATAAGAACCAGAGAGTTCAGGCGCCGCCCCCTATACACACAGTCAGGAAACATGGAGAGCAAGCAGGAAAACAAGAGGCATAGCACCTGGAGCTCAGGGCTGGCAACAGACAGAGTTCACAGCATGGCTTGAAGCAGAAAGTAAGTTGGTGTGCGGGGAATGGGAGGCCATGCAGTGATGCCAGCAGGGTTGTTACAGTACCCCCCTTTATGGCCCCTCTTCCTCAAGCCTGCCAGAATGACCTGCAGAAGGAGTGTGGGACCACACACAGTCCAGGCTAACATGATATTCATCAGGTCGAATAGATTATGTGTGCCATCAGGAATTCCAGATTGCCCGGTCTCTTGGTGCCTGATGGAGTCATCTTCCAACACAGAGGGTATAAGGACTTGGATTTCTTCCTCCTGGGTAGCAGAAAGGAGGGACCTGGAAGCCTCAGACTTGACCCCTGCATCAGCCGGCCAGCTGGAAACAGAAGAGACCTTCACTGAGACCAACTTCAGCCTGATATCCCAAGTAAATTGGACCTCCTCCTTAGTATCTTCATTAGCCGGCCAACTAGAAGTTGAGGGTACCCACACTGGATCCATCCTTCGCCCATTATCAGAAGAGAACCGGACCTGTTCCTCTGGGTTGGTAAAAAGCAGACGTACAAGAGCTTCAACTCCAACTTCTTCATCCACCTGCCACATGGAATCTGAAGGCATCCGTACAGGATCCATCTTCTGCCCATGGCCTAAAGAAAAATTTTCAAGCGACAGGGATGCTTCTGGGAACTGGTCACAGGAGGTGTGTGGAGAGGGCGCCACTGCTTCCTTTTCTTCAGTGACATCAGCACACCATGACCCAGTAGCCAGCAGAACAGATGGGGAAGGTAACACTGTAGCCTGACCTTGTAACATTGGAACTAGATACCTTTGGTGACTAGGTAGCTCCAAGTGCGGCACCACGCTGGGTCTTCGGACCGGAACAGGCAGTAGAGTATCCAGCTCAGAAGGACCGATGCGTAAACTGGTCATCAAGTGTAAAATGAACTTCTCCAAATATAATGCTCCGATTTGGAGCTGTAGTTGTCCCTTCGACACTCGACTGTTCATAAGTAGGGCACGACCATCACCAAACACCGTCACCGGATTCTGGAGCTGTGGAACAGGAACCCTACACAGAGTCCGTCTGGCTTGCAGCTTTAACACATCTGCAGGGCCGAAGCTCCCACAAGGCACACGAACAGTCACTGATCTTAGTGAGGAGGAGGGACTCTTACCAAGGGCAGCCTCTCCCACTGACCCAAGGTTTTGGAGCTTGCGCTCCATCGGACAGAAACCGTCCGGGTGTTCCACACAACCGCAGCAATACTGTATGCCCATCTTACGACTGGTTTCAGGCTGCTGCTTTGCCACGCCGCCCCCCTATACACACAGTCAGGAAACATGGAGAGCAAGCAGGAAAACAAGAGGCATAGCTCCTGGAGCTCAGGAGGGTTGTTACAGTATCCCAAGTCATCACCTGGAATTGTGTCCTCGGAAACACGCCACCAAAACTAACTGTGCATTCATGGAGGTATTTTCCTGAGGCTGAGCCCCTAACCTTGGACAGCATGTGAGACCCCATGTGGTAATGGCTCCACTGGGTTTACTATTGTATGGAGGTCAACCGGACCACAGGTACCTTTATGCTGGGTCCAGAACTGAAGAGGCTGCATCCACTGTTCCCGGGGAGAAGCCTGAGTGAGGAGGACCTTCCCTTATTGCCTGGAGGAAGCGAGAGTGAAGCCGACCTTCCAGTAGTCCCAGGAGGGCAGAGAGAGAAAGGCACGCAGCAGCAGGGGGATAAAAGGGAAAAATGCGCAAAGGACCGGAGTTTGGCTCAACCCAGAGCAGGGCACAGAGCGGTGAGCGGTGCGCTCTGTTGCCATTTCCCCCACTGAGTACCATCACTTTGTCAGGGTCCAACCGGCTACAGAGGGATCGCTGCCAGGAGAGAAGCCGGGTGCAGGACAGAGCAGAGCTGTGAACACAGGACAGAGCAGAGCCGTGCACACAGGAGAGAGCAGACCCTGGCCGCGCAGCAGCCACAGAGATAGAAGTCCTCCCTCCAGGGAGCACCAGCATTGTGCAGGCCAGTGTCCGCCTTTCCCCGTTGCCAGCAGCAGGAACCAGAGGGGGAGAGGAACGTGCAGGGTGTGCTGGTGACTTACCAGAAAGCAAGATGCAGAACGTACCATGTCCATGAGTACAACACACGTGCCCCATAAGAGTGACCGGGGACAAAACCTGCACCCTGACTGTGCCAGTAAACACCTGCCGAGCCACGTTGGGCTTGTACAAGACCGTGACCCACATTACCGTCAGCCACTTTGGCCTTGTTTGACCGAGACTGTGAGGAGAGTTGTGTAGGAGACACATCGGGTTTAGACAGTACTGTGGCCCGTACCTTTGTAGGCATCTGCAGTAAATGGACTAGGGGCAGGGGAAGGTACCGGAGACCGACCACTGTCACCAGAAGATGGGGTATTGTTATTTGCTGGACTCCATTAATAAGGATCCCTCTTCAGCCTTTGCCAGTGCCATCGAGTTCACAGCAGGTGCTGCAATTTAAGGACTGCCTTACATCTGTGCTAACTGCCATTATCTGAACCGTTGTTATATCCTTTAGCTTAATGTACTGTTTGTCTCCCCTGTCCAACCCATTATCTTCCGACATACTTTCCCATTTATGCTGTTTAACTCTTTACCTCCCTGCATAGAGTATTCCCCTGTAAATAAACCTGTCCACCCTTGCTCTGCCTGCGTCCCGTCACTGCATCCCGCATTCCTGCTTGATACCTTACACTATCACCATCCATATAATGGGACTATTTGCTGGGAGAACAATGGCTTAATTGAAGCCTCTGAGACACTAACAAGAGTAATGGAATGATTGCTTTACCTAATTACCAATCTCATGTCTGGCCTTATGTCTACACAAGAAACAGCCCACACGTCTCTGCCTTATGTTTCCAGGGTCTGGATGAGCATGGTATGTGTACATGTGAACTGTGTCTCCCGCGGTACCCCTCCAGATCCATTAACATTTTATTGTGCATTTTATACTGTTGAGCAAGCAATTCTCTATTAAAACCTAACAATAAGATTGACGTAACCGGTGCCCTGTGCTGGAAAAAGTCAGCATCCGTTAGAGCCATGTACTCAGCTCTATGCCCAATATTCCAATAGTCGTTAGTCCATGGCCAGCTCCTCACACTACCATTTTGTGCAGATCTCTGTCTCAACTGAGAGTGTCACTGTCAGAGGTAACATAACTGAGATGTACGTCATGCTATATGTTCAATAATGCCCTCAATTTTCTTCCCTTTCCTGTACAAAATTAGCTTGAGATAAAATTTTCAACTTCTTTTATTCAACCCTTGCTAAAAAGGCATGACAACAAGGCTTTCTAGTACAATAATATATATATATATGTATATTTGTAATTGTAATTCACATGCAACAGGACACATGCCAGCGCTACCATATCATTGGCTAATCACGCTGAATCTGGCCCCGCTGCTGGCACCTCTGTTATCTCTCTCCCTCTATCAATTAAAATTCAGTATTATTCGCAGACTACTACTCTCATCTTTTTAACTGCTACAGTTGTATGACATATTGCTGTCTAGAGTATTTATCCAATGTTTAGGGCTCTTTTCTTCTACTTCTATTCTGACATCCTCTTATCCTTGCTCACCCACCATTCCCTGTCTCCGCCTTTATTCAGGCAATAATAGTCCCTCTTGATGGGCTATACTATGCTCTGTGTGATTTGATAGCTGCAAGGCATTAAGGGGAAGCCCACACTGCCGCAACTGAGGTCATGTTGGCCTGCCATGACTGATGCAGTTTTTTTTAATGTGTAAAAAGTCGATAGTCATTTTTCTGCCAATTTGCGCACGTGGAATCGCAAATTTTTTGAAATTGCGTGGACCTGTGAATTTCATAAAATTTCTAATCTATAGCACTAGGATAAAAATAAAATCAATACAAATGCATTGCAGGTGACAGGGCTTCTTTAAAGGAATTGCTAAATAGCAGAAATGTTAGGAATGTGGACGAGCTCCTTAAATATTCTCATCTCCTATTAAGAAATCTTAAAATAATGTAAAGTCATTATATATGGTAAATAGAGAAATGCAGCAAGACACATGACTAAGTTATTTCGGTCAGTGCAGTCTCTTTTAGATGCCACCCCACACCTGATGACACCTTGGGTGCGAATGATCAGTCATTATGTCACAACCTTCTCAGAAGAGTTGTTACTGTCATGAAGGTTGAGACAGGAGGAGAGGAATCCACCTTCCTTTTTCTTATGTATCCTTGACGTCTAGCCCTTGGGTCAGGTATGAACAGGTTGGACCTGTGCCAAGAAGGTCTTTTATTGTTACAAACCTGAAAAAAGTTTAGCACCTGACTTAACAGGTAGGGGAACAGTCTGTCCTACAGAACGCCACTAAATTACATGTTGCAACTGTCAGCTAGAACTTAAACGAGATCGGTGCTTAGTGAGACCCCTTAGGGCCATTAGATCTGCTCCACTGATGGTCAATTAGTTGGTGAAATTGTAGCATATGTACCGTGATCTTCTTTGGGGTTTCACATAAGCATATATTTTTCTGTGGTTCAGTTAAACCAAACTTATGGGCTCAATTTACTCCTCAAATTCATTGACTATTGAATTGGGTAGGTGTGAGCTGATATCTTTCAACTTTCGGAAATGTAACTGCAATGATGACAACTTTCAGTGAGATGTTTCTTAAGCCAAGCCCATTGTTACGGATCACACCCCTCTGTTATATTCCATGCTCCATTACCCAACCCATAAATTGTGTTTAGAAGATGTGGCTCCATCTGATTATGGCCATAAGTTACAAAAATCCTTGCCGGTAGGTTTTTGGAAGGCTTTGTCATGCTTCTGGAAGATTTCCCAACTGTTCTGGAATTCTATAAGGGCTCTTCTTTTTCTGGGAGCCTCGTGATCATTCTGGGAGAATTGCCTACATTTTAGGCTTTGGTAGTTGCGTGTTTAGTGTATGCTACCTTTCCAAACTTTTTAAAGATGTCCCACCAAAACTTTTTAATTTTCCATGACATATGTATCAGTCAAGGAGAAGATGTGGGTGTAAAGAGCAGGCTCAGGACTCAGGAGCAGAGCCCTTTCAATACAGGGCAGGCATAGGTTGTGTTATACAGTCATCAACTACTTCTAACAGCAGGGATCAGAGTTGGCAACTATTGCTGCTGTTTGGATGCTACTGTAATTTACTGCCAGGAGGTAGTATTTATAGAAGACTGTTATTTGTACTCTTTACTGTAGTACTAATTAATTATTTTAATTAATGAGTATTAATAAAGTAATCAATTATTATTAAAATAATTATTTTTTAAAAGTTTAAAACTTTTTTTATCTTTCACTCTAAGTTTTTAGGACTTGAACCTTTTATATAGTTCAAATGATGAAATGATCGAAGGTTCAAGTCCTAAAAACGTAGAATGAAAGATAAAAAAAGTTTTAAACTTTGAAAAAATAATTATTTGAATCACACCGCCTTATTGTTAAAAAATAATAAAATGAACACATTCAATAGTGGTACGTCCCTAAAAGTCAAAATCGAACGTTCATTAACCCATACAATAAAAATTGAAATGCCAGAATTGCTGTTTTGTTTTTTGTTTCTCCACATTTCCAAAAAAATGACAAAATAACGTGATAAAAACATCATTTATACTATAAACTCCTAAATGATACATTAAAAACTACAGCTCAGCAGGAAAAAAAACACACCTTCACAAGGCTTCTTTGCCAGGAAATTTTTAAAAAGTTACAGGGCTCAAAAATGGCAACGTCACCAAAACGTTTTTCAGATTATTTTTGAAGAGACACAAAAACAATAAAAAAAAACTATATAAAATTGATATCAATAAATAAGGTCATAATTAGAGATAAGCAAACCTGAACCTAAAAGTTTGGGATTTGTAACGGTCCAGGAAGACCATTGCAAAGTTCCGAATTCCAGAGGAAGTCTGTTGCAGAGAGAGATATTTTTTTTTTCAGATGCAAAGTTCAGGTCTGAATTGTGTTCAATAAGTTTATGGTTCAAGTTCCGGTACAAGTTGGAATAATGTTGGATTAAAGTTCAGGTCCGATACCAGAACCCAATCTAACATGTGTCTGCTCATCCATAGTCATAATTAAAAATCTTTACTGGACTTCCCAATCTTGGGCCATTTTAGGCACAAGGGATCTGGTGCAATGACTGCCCCTGCACCCCTTATATTTCCAGCCCAGGGGTGGAGCATGACTGGCACTTTTCCAATGGTGCACCATGCTCCACCCACTGGACAGATCCTTATTTTTTCTTATAGTGTTCCTTCACAATTGACTTGACATCTGCACCTCTACATAAACACTAAGTTCACAGTCTTCATACATCTCTGGACAAGACTCCCTACAAGATAGCTGTACTTTATTTAACTCTGCAGTGTAGACTGTTATTGGCCTCACCCCTTTCTATAAATGTGTCTTGTTTTCAGTGCTAGGAGCATCTCCGGTTTACTAATGCAGCTGAGGGATGTGCTTTCCTTACAAGAGATTTAGCAGATAATAGTTGACGTAATCCAGCGAGCCTGAGCATTCGCCTTCTGTAGAATTCACACAGCCACTAATCGCCGCCGGCCGCAGCCTCCTGACTTAATAATACTGATCGGTAACTCACAGAGTGAATGAAATGTTACTGACGTCAGCAACGGAGGTGGTGACAAGGAAGGGCAAAAAGCGAAGTCACCATTGTCTCATGAGCTGTAGATAATAGTCCAAAATGGCCACTTCGACAATCAAAGGGCAAAGATGCCCCCATGCAATTAACAGTACTCAACGCAATGATTGGTAACAGTGTTATTGTCGTGTACCCCAAGTGTCAGTGTCATTATCCTGTACCCCAAGTGTCAGTGTCATTATCCTGTACCCCAAGTGTCAGTGTCATTATCCTGTACCCCAAGTATCAGTGTTATTGTCCTGTACCCCAAGTGTCAAAGTAATTGTCCTGTACCCCAAGTCTCTGTGTCATTATCCTGTATCCCAAGTGTCAGTGTAATTGTCCTGTACCCCAATTTTCAGTGACATTATCCTGTACCCTGAGTTTCAGTGTCATTATCCTGTACCCTAAGTATCATTGTCATTATCTTGTAACCCAATTGTCAATGTCATTATCCGGTACCTCAATTGTCAATGTCATTATCCTGTACCCCAATTGTCAATGTCATTTTCCTGTACCCCAATTGTCAGAGTCATTATCCTGTAACCAAAATGTCAGTGTTATTGTCCTGTACCCCGAGTGTCAGTGTCATTATCCTTTACCCCAAGTGTCATTGTCTTGTACACCAACTGTCAGTGTTATTATCCTGTAAATCAACAGCCGTGGAGACACCATCACATGTTTCTCAACGCAAGCAATGACTAGCCAGGTCTTTCACCGGGAAGGAACAACCACGGGAAGGGCATCCTCATTTTCGCAGTCTTTTTACTAGGCATTGCTCCTACTAGCCAGTTTCCTACTCCACACTGATGAGGGGCAATACCCCGAAACAGCTGTCTGTGGATGGATACCATGTTTTGGCATAGGTGGTTTCCTTCATTGGAGACTGCCCTTCCCGTGGTTGTTCCTTCCCGGTGAAAGACCTGGCTAGTCATTGCTTGCATTGAGAAACATGTGATGGTGTCTCCGCGGCTGTTGATTTACATGTTTTTGCATATTTCCCATAAGGGATGGGGGCATTGCTCTAGAATCACTGCGTTGAGAAACATGTGATGGTGTCTCCGCAGTGTCGGATGTTGATCTCCATAAGGTCACTCATCCTCATTTTCGCAGTCTTTTTACTAGGCATTGCTCCTACTAGCCAGTTTCCTACTCCACAATGATGAGGGGCAATACCCCGAAACAGCTGTCTGTGGATGGATACCATGTTTTGGCATAGGTGGTTTCCTTCATTGGAGACTGCCCTTCCCGTGGTTGTTCCTTCCCGGTGAAAGACCTGGCTAGTCGTTGCTTGCGTTGAGAAACATGTGATAGTGTCTCCGCGGCTGTTGATTTACATGTATTTGCATATTTCCCATAAGGGATGGGGGCATTGCTCTAGAATCACTGCGTTGAGAAACATGTGATGGTGTCTCCGCAGTGTCGGATGTTGATCTCCATAAGGTCACTCATCCTCATTTTCGCAGTCTTTTTACTAGGCATTGCTCCTACTAGCCAGTTTCCTACTCCACACTGATGAGGGGCAATACCCCGAAACAGCTGTCTGTGGATGGATACCATGTTTTGGCATAGGTGGTTTCCTTCATTGGAGACTGCCCTTCCCGTGGTTGTTCCTTCCCGGTGAAAGACCTGGCTAGTCATTGCTTGCGTTGAGAAACATGTGATGGTGTCTCCGCGGCTGTTGATTTACATGTTTTTGCATATTTCCCATAAGGGATGGGGGCATTGCTCTAGAATCACTGCGTTGAGAAACATGTGATGGTGTCTCCGCAGTGTCGGATGTTGATCTCCATAAGGTCACTCATCCTCATTTTCGCAGTCTTTATACTAGGCATTGCTCCTACTAGCCAGTTTCCTACTCCACACTGATGAGGGGCAATACCCTGAAACAGCTGTCTGTGGATGGATACCATGTTTTGGCATAGGTGGTTTCCTTCATTAGAGACTGCCCTTCCCGTGGTTGTTCCTTCCCGGTGAAAGACCTGGCTAGTCATTGCTTGCGTTGAGAAACATGTGATGGTGTCTCCGCGGCTGTTGATTTACATGTTTTTGCATATTTCCCATAAGGGATGGGGGCATTGCTCTAGAATCACTGCGTTGAGAAACATGTGATGGTGTCTTCGCAGTGTCGGATGTTGATCTCCATAAGGTCACTCATCCTCATTTTCGCAATCTTTTTACTAGGCATTGCTCCTACTAGCCAGTTTCCTACTCCACACTGATGAGGGGCAATACCCCGAAACAGCTGTCTGTGGATGGATACCATGTTTTGGCATAGGTGGTTTCCTTCATTGGAGACTGCCCTTCCCATGGTTGTTCCTTCCCGGTGAAAGACCTGGCTAGTCATTGCTTGCGTTGAGAAACATGTGATGGTGTCTCCGCGGCTGTTGATTTACATGTTTTTGCATATTTCCCATAAGGGATGGGGGCATTGCTCTAGAATCACTGCGTTGAGAAACATGTGATGGTGTCTTCGCAGTGTCGGATGTTGATCTCCATAAGGTCACTCATCCTCATTTTCGCAGTCTTTTTACTAGGCATTGCTCCTACTAGCCAGTTTCCTACTCCACACTGATGAGGGGCAATACCCCGAAACAGCTGTCTGTGGATGGATACCATGTTTTGGCATAGGTGGTTTCCTTCATTGGAGACTGCCCTTCCCGTGGTTGTTCCTTCCCGGTGAAAGACCTGGCTAGTCATTGCTTGCGTTGAGAAACATGTTATGGTGTCTCCGCGGCTGTTGATTTACATGTTTTTGCATATTTCCCATAAGGGATGGGGGCATTGCTCTAGAATCACTGCGTTGAGAAACATGTGATGGTGTCTCCGCAGTGTCGGATGTTGATCTCCATAAGGTCACTCATCCTCATTTTTGCAGTCTTTTTACTAGGCATTGCTCCTACTAGCCAGTTTCCTACTCCACACTGATGAGGGGCAATACCCCGAAACAGCTGTCTGTGGATGGATACCATGTTTTGGCATAGGTGGTTTCCTTCATTGGAGACTGCCCTTCCCGTGGTTGTTCCTTCCCGGTGAAAGACCTGGCTAGTCATTGCTTGCGTTGAGAAACATGTGATGGTGTCTCCGCGGCTGTTGATTTACATGTTTTTGCATATTTCCCATAAGGGATGGGGGCATTGCTCTAGAATCACTGCGTTGAGAAACATGCGATGGTGTTTCCGCAGTGTCGGATGTTGATATCCATAAGGTCACTCATCCTCATTTTCGCAGTGTTATTATCCTGTACCCCGAGTGTCAATGTCATTATTTTGTTCCCCGAGTGTCAGTGTTATTATCCTGTACCCCAGTTGTCAGTGTCATTATCTTGTACCCCAATTGTCAGTGTTATTGTCCTGTACCCCAAGTGTCAGTGTCATTATCCTGTACCCCAAGTGTCAGAGTCATTATCCTATACCCCAAGTGTCAGTGTCATTATCCTGTATTTTCAGTGTCAGTGTCATTATCCTGTATTTCCCGTGTCAGTGTGTGGGGTTGACACTCTCCTTTGTAGACCTCTTGCAGTGCACTGTGACATATTTTCTCTTCTATCCCACACTGCACGTCACCTGAGGTTCTCACCATCTGAGCTGCACTGACACTCCTGGATTCCATTTCGACATCTTTTCCCAAGTCACTGGATTGACATCTCGATGAATAAATAAAGCTGAAACTTAGAAACTTAAATACCTGATCTGCATTGGTACTTCCGAAATCAGTGAGTATATCTAGAAAGGATGATTCAGCGCCCTCACCCTCACCTCTACTGCTCCTTCATTACTCAGGGACACCTGGATTCACATTTACCCTCAAAGGAGATTTTCCATTAAGAATTTTGAAATGCCTATTGGTTCAATCATGCTAAAAATAAACCTGGCATTACTCACCTTTCCCTGCATCTCCGTCACTTCTCTGGTGTTTGTTCATGACTCCTGAGCAGGAGACCACTGCAGCCAATCACTGCTCTGGTCTTCAGGTGTTAAACCACATGAGCCTCTGCGCCAAGACATTGGATGCAGCAGAGGCCCCTTTAACACCGTGGCACGAAAGGCTGTAACTGTTTGTTCGTATGTATGAACCTAGTGCAGGAACTGAGCCCGCTCAACACGAAGCATGTGCCAGCTGTGTATTTTTAAGTAAAATGTAAATTGCTCTTTTATTCTATTAACTACTGACAACGTCTTCGAATTTCCAAGCACTAAATTTTGTATTTTCAGAAAATGAGAAATGGTCAAAATAACAAAAAAATGCAGTGCTTGCAGACCTCAAATAATGCTTATAAAACAAGTTCATAATCATTTATAAACAACAATACTAATGTTTTACCTCAGGAAGAGTTCAGAAATCAATATTTTGCCACTCCTGGTACAAAAATGTAAGCAGTTCTTCTTTGTTTGATGGCTTGTGACTATCTATCTTCCTCTTGATTACATTCCAGAGTTTTTCAATGGGGTTCAGGTCTGGAGATTGGGCTGGCCATGACAGGGATTTGATGGGGTGGGCCTTCATCCACACATTGATTGATGTAGCTGTGTGGTATGGTGCATTGTCCTGCTGGAAAAAACAGTCCTCAGAGTTGGGGAACACGATCTGAGCAGAAGGAATCAACTGTTTTTCCAGGATAACCTTGTATGCGGCTTGATTCATACGTCCTTCGCAAAGATTAATCTGCTCAATTCCAGCCTTGCCGAAGCATCCCCAGATCATCACCTATCCTCCACCAAATTTCCAAGTGGGTGCAAGACACTGTGGCTTGTGCGCCTCTCCAGGTCTCCGTTTAACCATTAGACGACCAGGTGTTGGGCAAAGCTGAAAATTAGACTCATTACCTTACTCCAGTCCTCTATGGTCCAATCCTTATGGTCTTTAGCAAACTTCAGCCTGGCTCTCCTTTGCTTCTCATTGATGAAAGGGTTTTTTCTACCTTTAGATGACTTGAGTCCTGCCTCTAGGAGCCAGTTACGAACTGTTCTTGCCATGCACTTCATCCAAGCTGCCATTTGCCATTCCTTTTGTAGGTCACTTGATGTTATCCTGCAGTTGATGCGTGACATTTGAATAAGATGATGGTCATCCCGGTCAGTGGAGAGTCGTTTTCACCCTCTGCTGGTCTGTAGTTTTGTTGTCCCCAATGTCTGCTGCTTGACCCTGTTGTAATGGACTGCCGTCTTACAAATTTTAAGGATGGAGGCAACATGATGCTCACTGTATCCCTCTGCTAGTAAAGCCAGAATTGAACCCTTCTTTTCCTCAATCAAGAGTTATTTTTTCATTCCTATTACTTTTGGGATATTACTATCACTTGATTTGCCATCCAGCTTGTCCTATTGCAAAAGGATTGTGAACACCACAGCAGAGTTTTCTTATACCTTCCTTCCTTAAGCCCCCTTCACACATGGCGAGATCACTAGCGATATCGCTAAAGCGTCACCGAATTTGTGACGCAATAGCGTTATCGCTAGCGATCTCGCTACATGTGACACTTACCTCCGACCCGGATCCCTACTGGATATTGCTGATCGCACAAGATCGGCCTGGTCCATTTCTCATCGTCGACTTCCTGCTGGCGCCGATGAGCGTCTCCATGGACGCGGGCGGAAGACGTCACCCTCGCTGCGTGTGACGATAAGTGACGACCCCCGACCGCTGCTGCATCGCTAGTGAGATCTGCCTGTTTGGCAGCTCACTAGCAACCATTTAGCGATGCACCAGCGATCCTGACCGGGTCGTATCGTTGTCGGGATCGCTGGTGCATCGCTAAATGTAACGGTACCTTTAGATAAGATTTGGCTCAGGTGATCACCTAATCAGAAACACATTAAGTAGAATGAGGTGTACTCTGGTTGGAATTCAACTGATACTGGAATGGAATGGCTGTCAGACATGTAGCGAATCTGATTTTTATAAAACTGTGCAGTAGTCTCTTAATTTTTGCCAGAGTATATATATATAGCTCTGGCAAAAATTAAGAGACCACTGCACAGTTTTATAAAAACACACTCCTCACCACTGGATGCCTCATTCTGTCTGGAGCCAGACTGCGCAGGCGCGTCGCCGCAGCGCTTCTCTTCGGCTGGAGACCGTGGCAGGAGTGCCGCCGGAATCGCGCATGCGCATAGCGCGATCCGGCGCGATTTTACTGAAGTCACATTTGCAGTGTGTATTCAGCAATATGGCGCCGGGCAGCTCTATGGGCATGCGCGCACTATGGGCATACGCGTACTCCGGCGCCAGACTCCTCCCCCGGCCTACAGCAGAACGTGACAGCGTTGGAGCACAGGAAAGAAGGGTGAGTATAAATGTTTTTTTTTTGTATGTGTGTAGTTTAATAGGGGTGAGAGGGTCCATACATATCAGGATAAGGAGGTGAGGGGACCATGCATACCAGGAAAGAGGGGAGAGGGGACCATGCATATCAGTTTTGGGGGGTGAGGGGACCATGCATACCAGGAAAGGGGGTGAGAGGACCATGCATACCAGGATAGAGGGGGTGAGAGGACCATGCATACCAGGATAGGGGGGTGAGAGGACCATGCATACCAGAATAGGGGGGGTGAGAGGACCATGTATACTAGGATAGGGGGTGAGAGGACCATGCATACCAGGATGGGGGGGTGAGAGGACCATGCATTCCAGGATAGGGGGGGTGAGAGGACCATGCATACCAGGATAGGGGGGTGAGAGGACCATGCATACTAGGATAGGGGGGGTGAGAGGACCATGCATACCAGGATAGAGGGGGTGAGAGGACCATGCATACCAGGATAGGGGGGTGAGAGGACCATGCATACCAGGATAGGGGGGGTGAGAGGACCATGCATACCAGGATAGGGGGGGGTGAGATGACCATGCATACTAGGATAGGGGGGGTGAGAGGACCATGCATACCAGGATAGGGGGTGAGAGGACCATGCATACCAGGATAGGGGAGTGAGAGGACCATGCATACCAAGATATGGGAGTGAGAGGACCATGCATACCAGGATAGGGGGGTGAGAGACCATGCATACCAGGATTAGGGGGTGAGATGACCATGCATACCAAGATTGGGTGGTGAGGGTGCCATGCATACCAGGATAGGGGGGTGAGGGGACCATACATACCAGGATAGGGATAAGGGGGTACCATGCATACCAGGATTGGGGGGTGAGGGGACCATGCATACCAGGATGAGGATTAGGGTGTCATGCTTACCAGGATTAGGGGGTGAAGGTACCATGCATTCCAGGATAAGGATGAGGGGTGGCATGCACACAAGGATAGGAGGGGGGCAGCACATACCAGAATGGAGACCATATACCAAAAAAATGCTCACCACCCAGGCGTAGAATGGGTTCATAGCTAATATATATATATATATATATATATATACACTCACTGGCCACTTTATTAGGTACACCTGTCCAACTGTGTGTTAAGACTTAATTTCTAATCAGCCAATCACATGGCGGCAACTCAGTACATTTAGGCATGTAGACATGGTCAAGACAATCTCCTGCAGTTCAAACCGAGCATCAGTATGGGGAAGAAAGGTGATTTGAGTGCCTTTGAACGTGGCATGATTGTTGGTGCCAGAAGGGCTGGTCTGAGTATTTCAGAAACTGCTGATCTACTGGGATTTTCACGCACAACCATCTCTAGGGTTTACAGAGAATGGTCCGAAAAAGAAAAAAAATCCAGTGAGCGGCAGTTCTGTGGCCGGAAATGCCTTGTTGATGCCAGAGGTCAGAGGAGAATGGGCATACTGGTTCGAGCTGATAGAAAGGCAACAGTGACTCAAATTGCCACCCGTTACAACCAAGGTAGGCAGAAGAGCATCTCTGAACGCACAGTGCGTCGAACTTTGAGGCAGATGGGCTACAGCAGCAGAAGACCACACTGGGTACCACTCCTCTCAGCTAAGAACAGGCATCTGATGGCTACTTTCAGCAGGATAATGCGCCATGTCATAAAGCTCGAATCATCTCAGATTGGTTTCTTGAACATGACAATGAGTTCACTGTACTCAAATGGCCTCCTCAGTCACCAGATCTCAATCCAATAGAGCATCTTTGGGATGTGGTGGAACGGGAGATTCGCATCAGGGATGTGCAGCCGACAAATCTGCGCCAACTGTGTGATGCCATCATGTCAATATGGTCCAAAATCTCTGAGGAATGCTTCCAGCACCTTGTTGAATCTCTGCCACGAAGAATTGAGGCAGTTCTGAAGGCAAAAGGGGGTCCAACCCCTTACTAGCATGGTGTACCTAATAAAGTGGCCAGTGAGTGTATATATACTTATATTTAGTGACCAACATTCAATGCTGATTAATTACACAGTAGATCATTTTCCTGATACAGGGCTCAAAATTCCCTGCAAAAGAAAATTACCATACATGATAATTTTTTTGTCTTTAGTCACCACTAGGGGGACCTTGAAAGCTTATTGTATACTGATTATACATTCAGCTCAATAATAAAAAATTATGTAGAGGCTCCATCTAGTGCTGGCTCCAGGCAGACAAAATCTTATTATTTACCGATATGGTTGCATTCCAAGAATAAAAAAACTCAAAAACATTATGCTTCAATCTTTACAGATTTTTTAAGAAATATATCGAGAGTGGAGTAAATGGCCATGCTCCTTATATCATAGTTACTTGGAGCATAACCTTTCCAAGACATGACTTTTTGAAACTTCCCAGTTCAATCCCGGAGTCTTTACCATCAGTCCAATATGTTCTATTGGGAGAAAATACTGATGCCATTATAATTTGTGCATTGATCGTCAATTTTTAAAGGTTTTTGCTCCAAATAGACATAACATTTTGTGAAAAAATTTGTGCTTTATATAATTATATTTTTTGCTTTTTCTATTTTTAGAACATTTTTTTACTGTAGTACTTGCTCTATCCACAACCCTCTCTCTAGCACCATCCCCAGCTCTAGCCCTACCTTCTCTCTAATACCATCCCTAGATCTAGCCCTAACCCTCTCTCTAATACCATCCCCAGCTCTAGCCCTAACCCTCTCTCTAATACAATCCCTAGCTCTAGCTTTAACCCGCTCTCTAATGCCATCCCAACTCTAGCCCTACCCTCTCTCTAATATCATCCCTAGATCTAGCCCTAATCCTCTCTCTAATACGTTCTCTAGCTCTAGCACTAACCCTATCTCTAATACCATCCCTAACTCTAGCCCTAACCCTCTTTCTAATACAATCTCTAGCTCTAGCACTAACCCTATCTCTAATACCATCCCCAACTCTAGCCCTAACCCTCTCTCTAATACAATCTCTAGCTCTAGCACTAACCCTCTCTCTAATACAATCCCTAGCTCTAGCCCTAACCCTCTCTCTAATACAATCCCTAGCTCTAACCCTAACCCTCTCTCTAATACAATCTCTAACTCTAGCACTAACCCTCTCTCCAATACCATCCCTAACTCTAGCCCTAACCCTCTATTCAATACCATCCGTAACTCTAGCCATAACCCTCTCTCTAATACCATCCCTAACTCTAGCCCTAACCCTATCTCTAATAACATCCCAACTCTAGCCCTACCCTCTCTCTAATATCATCCCTAGATCTAGCCATAATCCTCTCTCTAATACGATCTCTAGCTCTGGCCCTAACCCTCTCTCTAATACCATCCCTAGCTCTAGCCCCAACCCTCTCTCTAATACAATCTCTAGCTCTAGCACTAACCCTATCTCTAATACCATGCCTAACTCTAGCCCTACCCTCTCTCTAATACAATCCCTAGCTCTAGCCCTAACCCTCTCTCTAATACAATCCCTGGCTCTAGCCCTAACCTTCTCTCTAATACAATCTCTAACTCTAGCACTAACCCTCTCTCCAATACCATCCCTAACTCTAGCCCTAACCCTCTATCTAATACCATCCGTAGCTCTAGCCCTATCCCTCTCTCTAATATCATCCCTAGCTCTAGCCCTAACCCTTTCTCTAATACCATCCATAGCTCTAGCACTAATCCTCTCTCTAACACCATCACAACTCTAGCCCTACCCTCTCTCTAATATCATCCCTAGCTCTAGCCCCAACCCTCTCTCTAATACCATCCCTAGCTCTAGCCCTAACCCTCTCTCTAATACCATCCCTAACTCTAGCCCTAACCCATTCTGTAATACCATCCCTAGCTCTAGGTCTACCCTCTCTCTAATACCATCCCTAGCTCTAGCCCTAACCCTATCTCTAATACCATCCCTTGCTCTATCCATACCCTCTCTCTAATACCATCCCTAGCTCTAGCCCTAACCCTCTCTCTAATACCATCCCTAGCTCTATCCCTAACCCTATCTCTAATATGATCCCTAGCTCTAGCCCTAACCCTCTCTAATACGATCCCTAGCTGTAGCCCTAACTCTCTTTCTAATACCATGCCTAGCTCTAGCCCTAACCCTCTCTCTAATGCAATCTCTAGCTCTAGAACTAACCCTCTCTCTAATACCATCCCTAACTCTAGGCCTAACCCTGTCTCAAATACCATCCCTAGCTCTAACCCTAGCCCTATCTCTAATACCATCTCTAGCTCTAGCCCTAACCCTATCTCTAATACCATGCCTAGCTCTAGCCCTAACCCTCTCTCTAATGCAATCTCTAGCTCTAGCACTAACCCTCTCTCTAATACCATCCCTAACTCTAGGCCTAACCCTGTCTCAAATACCATCCCTAGCTCTAACCCTAGCCCTATCTCTAATACCATCTCTAGCTCTAGCCCTAACCCTATCTCTAATACCATCCCTAGCTCTAGCCCTAACCCTATCTCTAATACCATCCCAACTCCAGCCCTACCATCTCTCTAATATCATCGATAGCTCTAGCACTAACCCTCTCTCTAATACCATCCCAACTCCAGCCCTACCCTCTCTCTAATATCATCCCTAGCTCTAGCACTAACCCTCTCTCTAATACCATCACTAGCTCTAGCCCTTACCTTCTCTCTAATACCATCCCTAGCTCTAGCCCTTACCCTCTCTCTAATACAATCTCTAGCTCTAGCACTAACCCTCTCTCTAACACCATCCCAACTCTAGCCCTACCCTCTCTCTAATATCATCCCTAGCTCTAGCCCTAACCCTCTCTCTAATACCATCCCTAGTTCTAGCCCTAACCCTATCTCTAATACCATCCCTAGCTCTAGCCCTAACTCTATCTCTAATACCACCCACAGTTCTAGCCCTAATCCTCTATCTAATAGCTTCCCTAGCTCCAGCCCTAACCCTCACTCTAATACAATCCCTAGCTCTAGCACTAACTCTCTCTCTAATACCATCCCTAACTCTAGCCCTAACCCTCTCTCTAATACCATCCCTAGCTCTAGCCCTACTCTCTCTCTAATACCATCCCTAGCTCTAGCCCTAACCCTATCTCTAACACCATCCCTTACTCTAGCCATACCCTCTCTCTAATACCATCCCTAGCTCTAGCCCTAACCCTCTCTCTAAAACCATCACTAGCTCTAGCCCTAACTCTATCTCAAATGCGATCCCTAGCTCTAGTCCTAACCCTCTCTCTAACACCATCCCTAGCTCTAGCCCTAACTATCTCTCTAATACCATCCCTAGCTCTAGCCCTAACCCTATCTCTAATACCATCCCTGGCTATATCTCTAACCCTCTCTCTAATACCATCTCTAGCTCTAGCCCTAACCCTATCTCTAATACCATCCCTAGCTCTAGCCCTAACCCTATCTCTAATACCATCCCAACTCCAGCCCTACCCTCTCTCTAATATCATCCCTAGCTCTAGCACTAACCCTCTCTCTAATACCATCCCAACTCCAGCCCTACCCTCTCTCTAATATCATCCCTAGCTCTAGCCCTAACCCTCTCTCTAATACAATCTCTAGCTCTAGCACTAACCCTCTCTCTAATACCATCCCTAACTCTAGGCCTAACCCTGTCGCAAATACCATCCCTAGCTCTAACCCTAACCCTATCTCTAATACTAGCTCTAGCCCTAACCCTCTCTCTAATACCATCCCTAACTCTAGCCCTAACCCTCTCTCTAATATCATCCCTAGCTCTCGCCTTACCCTCTCTCTAATACCATCCCTAGCTCTAGCCCTAACCCTCTCTCTAATACCATCCCTAGCTCTAGCCCTAACCTTATATCTAATACCATCCCTAGCTCTAGCCCTAACCCCATGTCTAATACCATCCCTAGCTCTAGCCCTAACCCTCTCTCTAATACCATCCCTAACTCTAGCCCTAAGTCTCTCTCTAATACAATCTCTAGCTCTAGCACTAACGCTCTCTCTTATACCATCCCTAACTCTAGCCCTAACCCTCTCTCAAATACCATCCCTAGCTCTAACCCTAACCCTATCTCTAATACCATCTCTAGCTCTAGCCCTAACCCTCTCTCTAATACCATCCCTAGCTCTAGCCCTAACCCTCTCTCTAATACAATCTCTAGCTCTAGCACTAACCCTCTCTCTAATACCATCCCAACTCCAGCCCTACCCTCTCTCTAATATCCCTAGCTCTAGCCCTACTACTCTCTCTAATACCATCCCTATCTCTAGCCCTAACCCTATCTCTAATACCACCACTAGCTCTAGCCCTAACCCTCTCTCTAATACCATCCCTAGCTCTAGCCCCAACCCTCTCTCAAATACAATCTCTAGCTCTAGCCCTAACCCTCTATCTAATACCTTCCCAAGCACTATACCTAACCCACTCTCTAATACCATCCCTAGCTCTAGCCCTAACCCTCTCTCTAATACCATCCCCAGCTCTAGCCCTACCTTCTCTCTAATACCTTCCCTAGCTCTAGCCCTAATCCTCTCTCTAATACCATCCCTAGCTCTAGCCTTAACCTTTTCTCCAAAACCATCCCTAGCTCTAGCAATAACCCTATCTCTAATACCATCCCTAGCTCTAGCCCTAATCCTCTCTCTAATACCATCACTAGCTCTAGCCCTAATCCTCTCTCTAATACCCTCCCTAGCTCTAGCCCTAAGCTTATCTCTAAAACATCCCAAGCTCTAGCCCTAACCTTCTCTCTAATACCATCCCTAGCTCTAGTAATAACCCTATCTCTAATACCATCACTAGCTCTAGCCCTAGTCCTCTCGGTAATACCATCCCTAGCTCTAGCCCTAACCCTTTCTCTAATACCTTCTCTAGCTCTAGCCCTAACCCTATATCTAATACCATCTCTAGCTCTTGCCCTAATCCTCTCTCTAATATCATCCCTACCTCTAGACCTAACACTCTCTCTTGTACCATCCCAAGCTCTAGTCCTACCCTCTCTCTAATACCATCCCAAGCTCTAGCCCTAACCTTCTCTCTAATACCATCCATAGCTCTAGCCCTAACCCTTTCTCTAATTCCATGCCTAGCTCTCGATCTAACGTTAACCATAACCATTTTAAACCAATCACTATTCCAAATGCTAATCCAATTTCGGGTTATAAAAAGTTTATGATTGTAAAAACAATATATATTAATGAATGAAGACAGTATAGAATTATTTGTTCCCATTCAGTCCTTTTTTTCATTCATTAGCTGCTCATCTTCAACCATCTCTATCGCTACTTTTGCAGAGCGAAGCAGGTGGGAAGAGTTTGTCATCGGCTGCTGTGCTCTATATAGATAGCGATATCACTATCCTAAGCATGGTCAATTCAGTCGCTGACTCACCAGCAATGTTCTGATCAATTGGGGGTGTTTTGGAAGGAGGAGGGTTGGGTTTAACATTTTGTACCTCCATTGACTTTTTCACCCTGTGCACCCCCTTGCTGATTTATTCTCAGTTTAATCAATGCATTAAAAGGATGAAAACAGTGGTAAGCAACTGCAAGAAGAGCAAATTCCCTATGACAGCTCCTCCTGGCACACTTAACAGTAATGTCACTGCTTACATTGACTATGCACCATGTCCACACATGTAGAACAGTCGCTATTTACTTATCCTTACTGCATGAATATAGCCGGCAGCCAATTCACAAGCACCTTAATAAACTAAAGAAGCAAGAAAGCATAAATCCTTCTGCCGAGAATGTGGTGGGACCAGTTCAAGGTCCTTTGGTGCAGAACAGACATGTAATTGCAATATAGAGCTGACATAACTAAAAATGTTTGCCTAAAGTGTTTATCCACCCATATACACTAGTTGTTAGTTCCTAACTTGCCCTTACAGCCATCAGGACCCCAAATCCTCTGAAAAACGATTTACTTGATAGAAAAGAAGGATTGCAGGAGCAACCACTAGAGGGAGCTCAGGAGCTAGCTGCATACAGTTTATCTTATGAATTCAATAACAATACTGTATGCAGTATGTTTATAAACCCCAAATAGAAATATAGCCAGCTCACCAGAGTACGCCACAGGTGCTCGGAACAGCCGTGAAGACACCGGGAAATTCAAAGAGGAAAAGGAAGTTTCAGCTTCATAAAATGTATACTTTCTTTATTTCATCTTGTTAAAAAACGTAGCATGTTCTCATGTGGACAAGTGACATGGCATAGTAAGGCAACGCGTTTCGATCAAACGATCTTTCTCAAGCCATATCAACAACTATGCACGGTTCATTAAATAGATTAAATGCACCAATAGAAATGTCCATAGAAATCACGTGATAAATGCAAAAAATCCTGTTGTTACAAGAAAAAAATATTAAAACAAAAACAAACACATGCACACATAATTAAAACGATTAATACTGTAGCATGAGATCATATCGTTTATTTAAACCCGCTGGATAACGAGTATTCAATTGATGAATCCAATATGACTCACGGGTAAGGAGACGCCGTTTGGAGTCTCCATCTCGTTTAGGCATAATAACCTGTTCTATTCCTGACACCTGAAAATGTGTAACACTGCGAGCATGTTTATCTATGAAGTGTTTGGACGCGGCAGAAAGCCCCCAATTTTGACTAGTGATGTTAGTGATATCATGCAGGTGTTCTCTAACTTTGATATTAAGCATTATATTAATTGTAACACTTCTAATGTTATTTATAAAATAGATTGCGGGCTATGCAAATTAAGTTATGTTGGATGTACGTATAGGAAGCTTAAAAATAGAGTTAGAGAACACCTGCATGATATCACTAACATCACTAGTCAAAATCGGGGGGTTTCTGCCGCGTCCAAACACTTCATAGATAAACATGCTCGCAGTGTTACACATTTCCAGGTGTCAGGAATAGAACAGGTTGTTATGCCTAAACGAGGTGGAGACTCCAAACGGCGTCTCCTTACCCGTGAGGCATATTGGATTCATCGATTGAATACTAGCTACCCAGCGGGTTTATGAACACCCCCTAGTGGCGGCTCTGTGGAGGAATTAATGACTAGCTGATTAACCTGTTGATTCGTTCTGATCGTCAGAGATCATAGAAGTGGAGAGACCCTTCTAGCAGAGAGAATCATATGGAAAATCCCTTTAATTCTTTCATTTTTCTTGTTATTTTGGCAGTTTTCAAATGTAAAGTTCAGGAATGTGTCAGTAAAGGTGAAGTATCGAGGCAATCTTCTTGGTTACTTAATCATTATTTTGCCTTTGGGGTTGGATGTAAGTAAAGGCCGTTTGACCATTGCAAGACTTGAAGGTGTGAATTGATTTGTACCTTGAATCTTAAGGTGAGGCTTTTGAAAGGCATTTTTCTTAGCGAAGCGATCGCAGAGTAGACAAAGTCATCTGGAAGAAATGTAGAGAAGTTGATGATGTTCTTTTTGCGCAATCAGAGGTGTCACAAAAAGATCTGAGCACTGCAGACATGACACAAGATGAACTTTATATTTTTTTTTGCAGAATCCGAGCGATGGGCCTGGGGCTCAATCAGATCCGACCTTAGCGGAATATATTGCTACATTTACATTGCTCTGTAGGGCTTAAATTGGGTTTCAAGGACTTCTGGTTCATTATATTATGTTTATAGTTTAGGATGGAGTCCATATAATACTACCATATAGTGCCTGTTTAATCCCTTTGCGCCGGAACCCATTTTCACTTTTGTGTTTCTGTTTTTCACTCCCCTTCTTCCCAGAGCCATAGCCTTCTTATTCTTCCATCAATATGGCCATGTGAGGGCTTTTTTTTTACAGGACGAATTGTACTTTTGAACGACGCCATTAGTTTTACCATGTCGTGTACTCAAAAACTGGAAAAAAATTCCAAGTGCGGTGAAATTACAAAAAAAGTGTAATCCCACACACGTTTTTTGTTTTTTTCACCACGTTCACTAAATGCTAAAGCTGACCTGCCATTATGATTTTCCAGGTAATTACAAATTCTTAGACACGAAACATGTCTAGGTTCTAGTTATTTAAGTGGTGAAAAAAAAGTCCAAAGTTTGTTAAAAAAAAAAAATTGCTCAATTTTCCGAGACCCGTAGCGTCTCCTTTTTTCGTGATCTCGGGGTCGGGTGAGGGCTTATTTTTTCCGCGCCGAACTGACATTTTTAACAATAATATTTTGGTGCAGATATGATCTTTTGATCTCCCGTTATTGCATTTTAATGCAATGTCGAGGCGACCAAAAAATGTAATTCTGGCGTTATACATTTTTTTCTCGCTATGCTGCTAAAGCCTCTTTCACACTTCAGTTTTTTGCATCAGTTCAAATCAGCCAAAAAGTCAGACAAGTGGATCCGTTCTCAACTGATGTGAACGGATGGCACAGGATCTGTTTTAAGATGGATCCTGAAAATGAGGAAATTTAAAGGAACCGCTGGCCGGGAAGGAGAGAGAGAGAGAGAGAAGAGAGAAGAGATAGAGAAGAGAGAGAGAGAGAGAAGAGAGAGAGAGAGAGAAGAGAGAGAGAGAGAGAAGAGAGAGAGAGAATTTTTTTTTTTTTTGTCCGGCATCCAGAAAGAATTTCGGGTTAAATGTGTGTTTGGAGGATCCGCCAGAGAAAAAAACGTTGCAAGCTCCGTTTTGAAATCTTTGAGGATGGTGACGGACAGCAACTTTTGGCAGATCCTCAAAAAAAATGGATGCAACGGACAGCAATCCGTCACAATCCGCCATTAATGGAAGTCAATGGGGAAAAAAAACGGATCCTCAAAAGAAAATTGAGGATCCGTTTTTTTCAAAACCTGGCGGATTGTGACTGATTGTAAAAAACTGAAGTGTGAAAGAGGCCTTAGCGATCAGGTTAATCCTTTTTTTATTGATATATTGGGCGATTTGAAAGCGGCGGTACCTAATATGTGTAAGTTTGATTTTTTTTATTGTTTTATTTTGAATGGGGCAAAAGGGGGGTGAATTGAACTTTTGCATTTTTTTTATTTTTTTTACTATTTTTTAAAACTTTTTTTTTTACTTTTGGCATTTTTCAATAGTCTCCATGGGAGGCTAGAAGCTGCCATAGCCCGATCGGCTCTGCTACATAGAGGTGATGCTCAGCAATCCGGCATCAAGAACCATAGAGGTCTCAAGGAGACCTCTGGTTGTCATGCCGACACACCGGTGACCTGCGATCATGTGCCGCAGGTCACCGGTGAGCATATTTCCGTCCTAACGGCCAGAAGCGCTTGTTAGATGCTGCTGTCAGGTATTTAACAAGTTAATAGTTCGGAATCGTGATCCGCCCGCGGGTATTGCGGGCACATGTCAGCTGTTCAAAACAGCTGACATGTCCCGACTTTGAGGTGGGCTCACTGCCGCTTCAGTAATGCCACATGGGACAGATTTGGGACATTGATCTTAGACCATATGTGGTGGGGATGGGTTGGCGGAGACCCCAATATGATAGTGGACTATATGCAAACCTAACCCTAACCTTCTTTTCCTCTTCCTAATACTCATCCCTTTAATATATTTAGCTAGATATTGTATTTAGGTCATTGCGTCTTGTGGTTTAATAGCTAAGTTAACCCCCTCTATATCACACCTGATATATAGACAAAGAAGGGGGATGGCATAGCTATTGAAATTAACAGTCAGCCAGCCCCCAACACTGTCACAGTTGATATAAAGACTGAAAAGGGGGATGCCTTTGCTATTGAAACAAGCATTCAGCTAACCCCCTTCTCTTTCACAGACGATATAAAGACTGAAAAGGTAGATGACTTTGCTATTGCACTGAGCAGTCAGCCAGCCCCCTCTACAGTCAGAGCCAATATAAAGACTGAAAATGTAGATGACTTTGCTATTGCACTGAGCAGTCAGCCAGCCCCCTTCTCTGTCACAGACAATAAAAAGACTGAAAAGGTAGATGGCTTTGCTATTGAATTGAGCAATCAGCCAGCCCCCTCTCTGTCACAGCCGATATAAAGACTGAAGATGACTTTGCTATTGAAACGAGCAGTCAGCCAGCCCTCTTCTCTGTCACAGATGATAAAAAGATTGGAAAGGTAGATGACTTTTCTATTGCACTGAGCAGTCAGCCAGCCCCCTCCACAGTCACAGCCGATATAAAGACTGAAAAGGTAGATGACTTTTCTATTGCACTGAGAAGTCAGCCAGCCCCCTTCTCTGTCACAGACAGTAAAAAGACTGAAAAGGTAGATGGCTTTGCTATTGAATTGAGCAGTCAGCCAGCCCCCATCTCTGTCACAGCCGATATAAACACTGAAAAGGTAGATGACTTTGCTATTGAAACGAGCAGTCCGCCAGCCCCCTTCTCTGTCACAGATGATAAAAAGTTTGAAAAGGTAGATGACTTTGCTATTGAAATGAGCAGTCAGCCAGCCCCCTTCACTGTTACAGCCGACATAAAGTCTGAAAAGGGGGATGGCTTTGCTATTAAACTGACTAGCCAGCCCCCTCCACGGTCACAGCCTATATATAGACCGAGGTGAGAGCTGGCTTAGCTATTGATATGAACTGTTAGTCAACCTCCTGATGACTGAGGCATCTGACGTAAATGAACTATATTGTCAAGTTATACCACTTTCCATTTACAGTGTATTTTGTTTTTACTAGAAAATCCTTTGAGCTAATCTTTTTAAGAATTCTTCTTTTTGCCATGGAAATCAGATTTGGTCTTACAGAAAAGATTTTTAAGAGAAAAAGGACTAGGAGACAAAAAGGAGCACAATAGGGTCTTATCCGATGGCACCGGTAAATTAAGTAATGTGAGACCACTCACCTGATGTAGTTGCAAATAGCAAAATGAGACAAGCACATATTTCAGCTGCTGCAGGACTCTGGTCACAATGTGCCCAGGATGAATACAAAAATTAGGAAGGAGGTGACATCAACTGCGCTTCTGATAAGGATTCACTAGTAAGATAAAATCAATGGATTTTATAAAAAGGTTTACAGGTCAACACGTTTCAAGGTCACACCCGACTCCTTCATCAGGACAAACCTATATCTGACACTGGGCAGCACATTTCTCTCTAGAATCCCTTGATAGCCTTGAGATTTCATTGTACGCCACACAGATTCTAGACGCCCTGTGCCAGATGCAGCAATGCAGCCTCAGAACATAACAGAGCCTCCTCCATATTTCACAGTAGGGACAGTGTTCTTTTCTTGATATGCTTCATTTTTCCATCTGTGAACATACAGCTGATGTGCCTTGCCAAAAAGTTCCATTTTTGTCTCATGTGTCCATAAGACATTCTCCCGGAAACTTTGTGGCTTGTCAACATGTAGTTTGGCAAATTCCAGTCTGGCTTTTTTATGATTTGTTTTTCAACAATGGTGTCCTCTTTGTTCGTCTCCCACGAAGTCCACTTTGGCTCATACAATGACGGATGGTCTGATCTGACACGAATGTTCCTTGAGCTTGAAGTTCACCCTTAATCTGTTTAGAAGTTTTTCTGGGCTCTCTTGTTACCATACATATTATCCGTCTCTTTGATTTTGTCATCAATTTTCCTCCTGCGGCAACGTCCAGGGAGGTTGGCTACAGTCCCAAAGAGCTTACATTTCTGAATATTATGTGCAACTGTAGTCACAGGAACATCAAGCTGCTTGGAGATGTCTTATAACTTTTATCTTTAACATGTTTGTCTATAATTTTCTTTCTAACCTCCTGAGACAACTCTTTCCTTCACTTCCTCTGGTCTATGTTGAGTGTGATACACACCATGTGTCACCAAAC
Organism: Dendrobates tinctorius; assembly: GCF_039654945.1. Taxonomy (NCBI): domain Eukaryota; kingdom Metazoa; phylum Chordata; class Amphibia; order Anura; family Dendrobatidae; genus Dendrobates; species Dendrobates tinctorius. Next base: position 45,816,453 of record NW_027361696.1, on the reverse strand, counting down.
AGCACAGTGAGTGTCTGTAGCCCTCTATACAGGCCGACTCACTGAATCCAAGACTGTAGACACCTGTGATGCTAATTAGTGGACACACCACAATTTGACATGTCCCTTTTGTCACACTATTTTCAGGAATACCATCATTTCTGTCCAGGCTTATTTCATGAGTTTTATTTATTTTTTTAAATTCTGTGGAAGCATGGTTGGAAAGCAACGTCTGACTTTCATTTGTTCACTTTCATAGATTTTTGATTTATTATTACTTTTGTCAGATTCAAGTTATTTCTATGACCATTGTGGGTTTTTCTGTCATTAAACGAGGGGTATCAACAATTTTGACCACATGTGTATATCTTAGTCCCAAAGGAGAAGTCTCCCCTATGATTTCCAAGTAGCCTAATTGACACATGTACTTGGTTTATCTTATTGAAGAGCACCATGATGTAAGCCAGAGGTATAGCAGAGCTGAGTTTGGCACAATCACAGAACTTGCAATGGTGTGGCATAGTTAATAAGGGTTATATGGGGTTAGTATTTTTTTGTAGCATGTCTTTTTATATGATGCTTTTTGTAACACCAACCATCTTCCCAGCTGTCCTTGTTTTCAGTATCATTAACCAGTAGTGTAGCAGAGCTGGGTTTGTCACCAGGCCATAGGCAGAACTAGCAAGTAGTACAGCAGAGTTGAAGCTTGTCTGGATGTTAATGCACAGCTGGAATAGAGATGCAGCGCATGGTAGCAAAAATGAGACCAACTACCTGAATACTCTGGTGGCATGCTGCCACCTAAGCCAGTTTATGAGGCATAAGAGCATGACCTCACAGCAGGAGTATGAGGAGCCAATTGCTAAATCAAGGGGATATGGGTAAAGGCCCCGTCACACTAAGTGATCTCGCTAGCGAGATCGCTGATTTTGTGACACATCAGCGATCTCGCCAGCGAGATCGCTGTATGTGATGGGGATCAGCGACCGGCCCCCCTGCCGGTTATCACTGATTGTGCTCGAGTGGCCTGGGCCATTTTTCGATCGCTGGTCTCCCGCTGCCCAGCACGCATCGCTGCGTGTGACAGCGAGAGACCAGCGATCAGCGACGCTGGACGCTGGTTGCTAATGTAAATGTCGGGTATCCAGGAGCCGCGGCTCCTGGATACCCGTTGTTTACCTTGGAAACCGGCGTACACGCTGGTTTCCAAGGTAAATGTCGGGTATCCAGGAGTCGCGCGGCTCCTAGATATCTGATGTTTATCTTGGAAACCAGCGTGTACGCCAGTTTCCAAGGTAAATAGCGGGTGTCCAGGAGTCGTGCGGCTCCTGGATACCCGACGTTTACATTAGAAACCAGCGTCCAGCGTCGCTGGTCTTGATCGCTGGGGCTGTCTATGTGACAGCTCACCAGCGATCAGCCTAACGATGTCCCAGCGATCCCATCATGTCGGATCGTTGGTGGGATTGTGGGACATCGTTTAGTGTGACGGGGCCTTACCACAATATTTTTTGCTACAGTGGAATCACCTAGCATTCTAAGCTCAGAATACTACTAAAAAAATTTAGAGCAAGAACTAGAGGAGACGCTTTTTGTAACACGAACCATCTTCACAGCTGTCTTTGTTTTCAGCAGAGCAAACCAGCAGCGTAGCAGAGCTGGATTTGTCACCAGGTCTAAGGCAGAACTAGCAAGCAGTACAACAGAGTTGAAGTTTGTCTGGATGTTAATGCACAGCTAGAACAATGATGCAGTCCATGGTAGTGAAAAAGAGACCAACTACCTGAGTACTCTGGTGGCATGCTGCCACCTGAGCCAGTTTATGAGGCATAAGTATAACCTCACAGGAGGATGAGGAGCCAAGTGCTGGATCTAGGGGAGGTGGATAACAACGTTTTTTGATACAGTGGACCAACCTTGCAGTCTAAGTTCACAACACTACAAAGAAAATTAGAGTAACAACCAGAGGAGACGCCACTGAAAGTAAAAAGCATTTAGGTACAAATTGGAAACAATTAACTTAGATTTCTTAACCTGGATTGTTTAATCCGAGATAATCCAACAACAAGCTCTAATGGTTGTCACATTACGGAGCCTGCAGAACTGGATTTAATGACCAAACCGCTCCCTTCTCATCACTGTCTTTGGGGTAGAGATTCAGGCTGCCCATCCTACTAATATATTGTATGTTATGGTACCCGATAGAGAAAACAAAAAAGCGTCACCGCCACCCGTCATCATACCGCACATCAGTGCGGCTATTGTTGCAAAAGACCGTGAAGGCCAAAAGTAAGGCAAGGCAACCCGAAACAATGCAGTGGGGAACTCCATTTATATATCTGGCTAAGGTGTGACAGTGTCACTAGTCCAGGAGAATTTTTTTCGCTGGGACTGATGACTTTATCTCACGTAGCCTCGCTGTATTAGGTCCTGCAAAAGCAAAAATGACAATAATTTATAAAAAAAAATGGAGAGATCTCCAACTGTTGTCGTATTCTTGTTCTTGATTTGATATTCCCCAAAACTTGGCTTTATCTACAACATCTAGGATTAGGAAGGTTAACTCAGTGTAAGGAGACTTAGAGAACACACAATACTCGTAGGGAAAAAGGTATGCAAATTAGCTCTCCTCCAAAAGGAGACCTCCACACATAATTGGAGGAGGTCCAAACTCCTGCGCTCCTCAGAATGAAGAGGTAGTAGTGCTGCAGCTCCCTATACAGCACCCTAGAGGGAGAAAGGATGAAGAGAAGCACAGCATTAGGTCAGACCCTCACTGCTCATAAAGTGATGGTATATCCTAGTGATATGCCACTATCGCTACTAGTACTACTGCGGTGACTGCCAGTTATTACTTCTACTACTCCAATGCCAGTACCATCACCACCATCACTACTAGTAGTACTGCTCTAATCCAATTGCTACAAGCACAAATATTATTGCTTTTCCAATATCAATTGACTATACCACCCCCACTACTACTACTAGTACTGCAATTACTAGAACTACTGTCCCTATCAGCAATAATACTTCCCTATTTCTACAATTACCAGTACCACTACCACCATTACTGCTACTACAACTACCAGCAGTAAATGTAAGGGGGTGAAGTACAGGAAGAGCCGGGGGAGGGTAGCCTTCTCTGCTCCGTGCCCGGAACCATTGAGCAGCACAGCAGGTTCCCCGGGGAACAGAAAAGGGGCCTGGTACAGGAAGGAAGCTGGGCAGAGAGCAGGAAAAGTGCGCGCGCTATCCTCAGTGCAGCCTGGGCAGCGGTCGGGACAGGATGCTGACACAGACCAGGAGAGAGACAGAGCTCCCGTTCTGAAGGCAGAGACTGGGGTACCGCACACAGAGACTGCAGCCCGTGAGTACGTGGAGCCGGAGACTGCAGTGACAGCAAAGGTGTGTCCTGACCCCCGTGCTGAGACTGAGACCCGTGCAGAGACGGGGGCCCGTATTGAGACTGTGGCCCATGCAGAGACCATGACCCGTGTTAAGACTGTGCCCTGTGTAGAGACAGTGACCTGTATAGAGGCAGTGACCCCCGCGCAAAGCCCCGGTACCTGCGGAGTTAGTGCAGAGCCCCTAATTCTGGTGAAGGGTCGCCATTGTGCACCGAGCTTTGCTTCTGCAGGAGAGACTGCAGCGTTGGAGCGAAAGACTCAGAGCAGAGGGGACCCCGTCTGCCTCGTGCCCCCTCTGACTCCTGTATTAACCCCTGAGACCCCTGCTGGGGATTGTTAAGGATCACAGAGTTCACAGAGACTATAGACGTCAAGTACCGCTGTTGTTCGGTACCTACGTGGGAAAAGGTTGACCCTACAAGCAAGTCCTTTTCAGACTGTTAAGTTCATTCCAGGAAATACTGTTTAAGGCTAATTTCACACTAGCGTATCTTCACGCAGCGCACGGCGCCGCTAAGCCCTGCCCCCTGCCCGCCCCCTCCGGTCATCTCCTCCCTACTATCGCACAGCGCTGCATGCGATCTGCGCACCCTATGATTAGCATACGGTGCGCAGACCATGCGCTGGCCGTGCGCTAGTAGGATTTTTGCATGCGCTACACACTTTTGAAGGTGCGCCGAGCGCACCAAGATGCAACATGGTGCGTTCGGCGCACATCGGCGCACCTTCAAAAGTCCCCCAGTGGGCAGAGGACCTGAGAATGGAGATCAGTCAGTTCTGTGAAGAAATGGTAGCTTCAATGAGAACTCAGGCAGAGAGGCCTGGTCCTATGTTGCGAGACAGAGGAGCTGTCCTCCGAAGAGAAGTTGAAGTTACTCAGAGGAGACATTCTCTTACATGCTATACCTGTGGAGAGCCCTGCCACATTGCTCGGTGGTGTCCCTGGCGGAGTCGACCATCCCCCTACCCGCCTTAAACTAGGTGGCTCCGAGCATGAGGGACACTGCCCTGAGAGTGAAGAGCAGAGGAGAAGTAGTAAAAGTCCCACCATCTTTGTTTCCACGTGCCCCCTGGTCTGGGCCTAAATCAATGGAAGAGCAGTGTGGTGTCTGGTAGACACCGGTTCACAAGTGACTACCATGCCGGAGTGATATTTCCGCCTTCACTTTGTGGAGTGGGGCCCCTTGATCAAACTCATGGCGGCCAATCACTTGCCCATCCTGGTCGCAGGGGTGGTATGGATGAACATCGAGGTGTGCGGTAAAGATGTCTGGAGAAAATGAGTAGTACTGGTGGATGGAGAGGTCGCTAAGGACCACACCGTGACCCTGGGTATGAATGTGTTAAAAGACTTCAGAAGTCTTATTTTCAGTGAGTCCCCAGAACAATTCTTACAACAATGGAGTGACCGAACCCCCCAGAGAAGAGTCTTCCAGCAATTGATACGAACGGCCCAGGTCCGAGAAGCATGTGATGGCGGCAAGGAACTCGGTAAAGTTATCGCACCTGTCTCTGTCAATCGATTGCCCCCTGGACAGAAGGTACTTTCCCTGCCTATATGAACTGGTATCTTGCTTGAAGGGGTGGAAGTGCAAATTGAGCCTAGCAGAGCCGACCAGCTGCCATCAGGAATATTGGTTGCGCGGTCCCTGGCCACTGTGCGGGACGGAACTGTCCTTGTGCGCTGCATAAATGTGGGGGAGACGGATGCCGTCTTATCCCCCAAGAGCGAAGTCGCCCAAGTCCTGGGCCTCCCGGATGAGCTGGTTCTTACTGAGACAGTGCAGCTGACTGCAAGGCCAGAAGACCCGTGGTTGGTGACCATCAAAGCGGAGGTAGCCCCGGATCCCAGACTACTGCAGGAAGGGCGCCGAATTTTGAGATACATGCAGGCAGAACTCTCAGAACTGGACCCACAGCAGGTCCCTCAGGTGGAAGCCTTGATGGGGAAATATCATGAGGTGTTTGCCAAGGATGAAGATGACTTTGGACGCACCACGGCCATAACCCACGAGATACCTGTGGCGCCCTCAGGAGTATGGTCGCCACACTGGCTTTGCCTTCCTCCAGGGGAGGGTAATGCCAGGCTTGGAGGCGATGATGTCACAGTCACAGTCAATCCGCACATACAACACAGTTCCACTCCAGGCCAGCAGGGGGAGCTCTGACCCAGGATTGAGGGGAGGAGTGCTCTGTGTTGGCCAGGAGGAGGAAAGAGTTAGTTAGTCTGTGCAGACGTGGAGTGAGAAGCTGGAGGTTGAGCTGAAGAAGGCGAGCTCCCTCAGCTTGATAACGCAAGAACAGGAGTCTGGTCTCCACGGTGGTACGGATACTAACGGTCCTGCCACAGATACCAGAGGAGTAGGAGGCTGTAAATGCCCTACTCCCAGCTAAGACTTGAGGCACAACAGCAAAACGGATAGAGAGCCGGGAGCGAAGCGTCCCTGATCAGGCTACAGCTGTCTGCCATGCAAGTGGAGTTCTAGGAACATCTGACAGGAGGAACTTCAGAGTAACTAAGTAATGGAGTGCTTCACACTACACAAGCGCTAGGAAGGAGACTGCACAGCCCGTCTGAGAGAGAGAATCCCTGAGTTGCTTCCAAGCTAGCCTGCTCCGTTACCATCTGTAATCAGGACCCTGGACTGCAGTTATCAAGTAAAGGTACAGAAATTGCACCCCGCTGTGTCTTGTCTGCTTCCTACCCTGTCGGCACTGCTACATCCCCGTGCCAACCACCTTTACACTGCCCTGGGGTTACAGCTTCACCTGTGGGGAGCTACACCATCTAAGCTGCAACACACCATCAGCCCCAGAGGATCTGCACGCAGCGTTGGCTAACACCTCACTTGCCAAACACCACAGGTGGTGTCACGAACTTTCCATATAAACTACATTACAAACATCATCCGCAATTGACTTGGGTGCCCAGGGCCACGGACCGGGTCACCGCTGCTGTGACACATCCCCCTGACACCGCTCCGGTACCGAGTACCCCACAGCCCTGGGAACAAGACCCATTTGGCATCACGAACAGGATTCGAAGCCCGGTATCCCCGGGTCCTGTGTGCCATAGACTGTGTTTAAAGACTGTGTGAATTTGGCGCCAGAAACCGCCTTTGCCGCGCTGCCTGGTGCGCGCAGGAAGAAAGAGGCAGGCCTTCATGGGCGGAGCCTGCCACAGAGCGCGAAGCGGTGAAGTGCCGCACGGGAAGAGAGAACAGCGCGCGAGAGGAGGAGGAGCTGAGGCCTACAGCCCGGAGCGTCGGGCCTGTGAAGTGACCGCCGGTGAGCTCACGCAACCCCTGGCCCTGGCTAACGTTAACTGGGGGGAGAAGATGTCCGCACCACAAGGCGATACAGCAGCGAACGCCGCCGCCAACCCCGCAGCACCGCAAGGAGTAGCGCCTGAAGCAATGGTCCCCATTATGCCGCTGTCTATGCCCTACATACCGGGAGCGGCCTGGCTACCGCAGTACTCGGGTGAGTCACACACCCTGAGTGAATTTAAAGAGAGACTGTGCAGCTTGTTTAAAGTTTACCCCCTGTCTCAAAGCCAGAAAGTAAATATCCTGATTGGACAGCTAATGGGTGCAGCGCTGAGAGAAGTGAAAGCCTGGCAGGACACTGATAAAGAGACTGTTGTAAAGGTCCTGGCCAAGCTGAAGAGCACCTTTGACACCCGACTGCAGCTGAAATCAAGATGAGGTTCTTTGGCTGTAAGCAGAAGGCGCAGGACAGTATCAGGGACTATGTTCTCAACCTGCAGGATGCGCTGCAAGCAGCTTAGCAGGTTGATCCTGACAGCGTAAAGGAAGAAGATAAACTGTTGAAGGAGCAGTTCATTGAAGGACTCCTGTCCAGTACCCACCGAGGACAGTTGCGTATAATAACCCTGCAAAACCCTGATCTGGACTTTGCTGAATTTAAGGACAGGGCTATTCGGGTACTGCAGAAATCCACTGACAGCCGTCCAGCGCCCCCTAGACACCTAGCGATCACCTACCATCAGGAATCCCCATCTTTTCCTTCCATCCCTGCGGAGGCAGATGCACAGACTCTGGACAAAGATCCAACTGAGGAGCTACGTCTACAGGTCCAGGAGTTGACCAAAGGAATGGCTGCACTCACTAAAACCACACAGTCCCTGTAGGTGTCCTCCAAAGACAAGATCCAGCTTGCTTCCAGTCCAGAGGATGTCCTGTGGCTCCAGAGGAGGAGAACCCCACCACTTCGAGGAAGGAACAACAATCGCTATGACCAGGACGGACGTCCCATCTGTCGTCGCTGTCACAAGGCAGGTCATCTTGCAAGGTACTGTCCTTTAAACGAGCAACCCCTGGGGCAGAGGGCCAACCCCTAGGAGTAGGATCCCCAGGCCCAAGGAACTGGAGAGCCAAGTATGTGGGAGGGAGACCAATCCTTCCCGTGGTGATTGATGGTATCCCCATGAACGCTTTGCTGGACACTGGCTCCCAGGTGACCACTATGCCGTACATTCTGTACAAAAGATATTGGGCTGATTCTGAGCTCACCCGTGGCCCAACAGATGAACTGACAGTAGTTGCCTGTAATGGACAGTCTTTGCCGCAGATTGGGTGTAGAGATTACTGTCAAAGTGGGTCTGGTAGAGCTGAAATCTCAGGGCCTGATAGTTGTTGATATTGATCGACGTGAATGTAATCCCTTGCTGACTCTTGGTACAAATGTAATTGAAAACTGTCTGTCCGAGGTAATTGTCTTGTTGCAACAGGTGGCTGAGACTGCTGGTTCCGGAGAACAAAGAGTCCTGCAGAAGGAGATCCAAGCCCTGATGCAAAGACAACAGGTGGAACTCTCTGGCGGCGAGATTGGCAGCGTCAGAGTGAGTGATGCCTTCCCCATTGCAATACCCCCCAGATGTGAAATGTTGGTATGGTGTCGGGCAGCCATAGGTCTTAGAGGGAGAGATTACCAGGCATTGGTAGAACCAGTATACTCCGAAAGCAGGCCCACTGTCCTGACAGCCAGAGGGGTGGTTGATGTCAAAAAAGGGAGAGTACCTGTACGTCTTTTGAATTGTGGGGAAGAGGAGGCCACAATACCTCGGTACGCCACAGTTACTAAGCTGCTCAAAGTTAATAACAACTCTTTGCAGGCAGTGGAACCCTTGGTCTCATCCAATCAGGTGGAGGACGATGGCTCTGTGAAACAGCTAGAGGAGTGGTGCCAGCAACTGCAGGTGGGAACTGACTCTACACCTTCATACCAAAGAAATAGGGTCTACAGAGTGACACAAGAGTATGAGCGGGTATTCAGCAAACACCCACTAGATTTTGGGCAGGCAAAAGGGGTCCAATATCATATCCCCATGGGGGACCATCCACCCATAAAGGAGAGGTATAGACCTATACCCCCAACACAGTACCAGTGTGCTAAGAGTAAGTTGAGGGAGATGAAGGAGGCTGGGGTTATCAGAGACAGTTGTAGCCCCTGGGCAGCTCGAATAGTTTTTGTAAAGAAAAAGGATGGTACCATGAGGATGTGTGTTGATTACAGGAAAATTAACAGCATTACACATAAAGATGCCTACCCATTACCTAGGATTGAGGAATCCTTAGCTGCACTTAAAACTGCTAATTACTTTTCCACCTTGGATCTCACCAGTGGGTATTGGCAGGTTCCCGTGGCAGAAGCAGATAAGGAGAAAACCGCATTTACCACTCCAATGGGTCTCTGTTAGTTCAATTATATGCCGCTTGGGCTCTGCACTGCTCCAGGAACATTTCAACGGCTGATGGAGTGCTGCTTGGGACACATGAACTTTGAAACGGTCCTGCTATACCTGGATGATGTCATTGTTTTCTCCAAAACCTATGAAGAGCATCTGGAACACCTGGCTGAAGTGTTTGAAGCTTTGTCCAATTTTGGCCTGAAGGTGAAGCCCTCCAAATGCCACCTTCTGAAGCCCAAGGTACAGTACCTCGGTCATGTGGTCAGTGCAGAAGGTGTGGCACCAGATCCTGACAAGGTCACAGTCATCCGAGACTGGCCGAAGCACAGCAACCTCCATGAAGTGCGCCAATTCCTTGGAATGGTAGGCTACTACCGAAGATTCATCAAGGGCTTACAGAAATAGCTACCCCTATGCAAAACCTTCTGGTGGGGCAGTCCAAGAAGAACAAGCAAAAAAATTCCACCTTTGAATGGACTGAAGAGTTGGAGAGATCCTTCACCAGACTGAAGATGGCTCTCACAGGTGACGAAGTTTTGGCCTACCCAGATTATGAGAAACCATTTGTGCTGTTCACAGATGCCAGCATTGTGGGACTAAGAGCGGTACTGTCGCAGGTACAGAATCGAAAAGAAAGGGTGATCTCCTACGCCAGCAGGAAGCTGCGTCCCACTGAAAGGAACCCTGATAACTACAGTTCTTTCAAGTTGGAGTTCTTTGCCATAGTCTGGGCTGTCACCGAAAGATTCTAGCATTACCTAGCCTCAGCCAAGTTTACAATCTTCACGGACAACAATCCGTTAACTCACTTGGACACTGCAAAGCTAGGTGCACTGGAACAGCGATGAATGGCTCGGTTATCTATCTATGAGTTTACCATCAAGTACCGAGCAGGGCACAAGAATGCCAATGCTGATGCGCTGTCCAGAATGCCGAACCTACCAGATGCAGGAGAAGACCCAGAGGCTCTCGAAGAGATAGAGCTACCTCCCTTCCACCGGCCACTTGCGGCCCAAATTTGCTCAAGGAATGAGAGACAGATGGTCTGGCTTGAAGGAGGTCACCCTGAATCCTATGCCCCATCATGACTGGGCAGAAACGCAAGATAGTGACCCTGCAGTCCGCCGGGTGAAGGAGCTGTTGATACGAGCTGACTCACGTCCAGAGTTGGATGCTCCTGAAGAAACCCAGCAGTTGTGGAAGGAGAGAGGCCGGCTGTTTATCTACGAAGGGAAGCTGTGTCGGAGGAGTATCAATGCCCGCACGCATGAACTGGTCTGGCAAGTAATAGTCCCAAAGAGAGAGGCATCAATGGTCCTGGAAGCATACCACCATGGAGCTGGACACTTTGGATGGAAGAAGTTGGAAGCATTGCTCGGAGAGAGGTTCTACTGGGCTGGTATGAGGAAAGCCATAGAGAGGTGGTGGTGGGAGTGTGGACAATGTAACCTGCGCAGAAAGGATCGAGACAGCCAGAGAGCTCCCCTGCAACCAATCAGCACCAAACAGCCCCTCGAGTTGGTAGCCCTGGACCATGTGAAGCTGGTTCCAAGCCGGTCGGGCTACATCTATGCTCTTACCATTGCGGACCACTACTCAAGATTCCTGGTAGTTGTGCCTGTCAAAGATCTAACTGCCAGGACAGCAGCCAGAGCCTTCCAACAGTACTGCTGTAGGCCACATGGGTATCCTGAAAATGTACTCACAGATCAAGGTCCAGCTTTTGAAGCAGAAGTGTTCCATGAGTTCTGCAACTTGTATGGTTGTAAGAAGATCCGGACAACACCTTATCACCCACAGACCAATGGCTTGTGCGAGAAGATGAACCAGGTTGTGATTGACCTACTGAAGACATTTCCCTTGGAGGAGAGGAATCTGTGGCCTGAGAAGTTGCCAGATCTGGTAGACCTCTACAACCATATTCCAGTGAACTCTACCAACTGTACTCCAGCTTACCTGATGAGAGCAAGACCGGGTAGGCTGCCTGTGGATTTGGACATGGGAGTCCTCACGCCGGAGGCCACATCGCCAGATGTTGACTGGGACCAAGAGAGGCGGCAGCAGTACAGGAGAGTACAGGAGTGTGTGGAGAAGAGTCTGGCCCAGGCAAGGCAAAGGCAGGAGAAGCTTTACAATCAGAATGCACCTGCTGTCCCCTTTTTGCCGGGAGAACTAGTCCTCAAAAGGAAGAGGAGGTTGCACAAGCTGGATGATGAATGGGAGGCTGAACCTTATACCATTCTGCCCTCAAACTTTGATAATACTAAAGTATGCCTTGTTAATAAAGACGGAGGAGAGACCTCAGCAGCGGTATCCAGGGATCATTTGAAGTTATGCCCTGACCAGTTGAAAGAAAGAGCAGAAGAATCGGATAACCTTCAACCCGTAGAGGCAGAAGAGAAGGTCAGCGCAGTGCTTGGGGAATTCCCTGCGAATTGGACTAGAATTAATGATGCAATAGTGGTACCAGTGTTGTTATTTCCCCAAGTGGAAGCACAGGAGGATGTGACTCGAGAGGATCAGGAGAATCAGGTAGCAGAAGCCACACCAGCAGTGGAGCCAGAGAACCCTCGCCCTGCCAGTGGTGAACCTGTTGTGCTCCTGGTGAGTCCAAGAGTTCACAGACAATCACATATCCCTGTGCCATGTAGAATCCCTAGTAGTGTACCCAGTACCTCACACACTACACCGGTGGTTAGAACCAGACAGTCGGTAAGGGCCGCTACAGCACCAGTGTTCCGCAGATCTACTCGTACCACACAGGGAATACTACCAGTTAGGTTCCGCATATAAAGTAAATGTGAATATTGAAATTGAATGTAAATATGTAACTGTTTTTCAAGTTTTGTGCCTACAGGTAACCTGTAAGAGTTCCCTTTTGATTTTACCAGTTTGTTTCATGGACACTGTACCACAGGATTTGTGTGTGGTCAAAAACTTTCTTTATAAATAGTTACCATTTGCCCAGGAATGGACCATGGACATTGATGCTGGACTTATCATCATAGGACCATTTTTGGAAACACTTGGTTTTTGTACACTTTTCCCTTTTTCAATCTTGTACAAATTATTATTCCTTAAGTATTTGTGTATTATATGTTTCTTTTTGTTCAGCCCAGGAGTGCTGACTTTCACTAGGGGGAAATGTGGTGCCCCCAGGAGTATGGTGGCCACAGTGGCTTTGCCTTCCTCCATGGGAGGGTAATGCCAGGCTTGGAGGCAATGATGGGTCTCTCTCACAGTCAATCCACACATACAACACAGTTCCACTCCAGGCCAGCAGGGGGAGCTCTGACCAAGGATTGAGGGGAGGAATGCTCTCTGTGGGCCAGGAGGAGGAAAGAGTTAGTCTGCGGATGGTGAAGTGTGCAGATGTGGAGTGAGAAGCTGGAGGTTGAGCTGCAGAAGGCGAGCTCCCTCAGCTTGAGAGTGCAAGAACTGCAGTCTGGTCTCCACGGTGGTATGGATACTAATGGTCCTGCCACAGATACCAGAGGAGTAAGAGGCTGTAAATGCCCTACTCCCAGCTAAGACTTGAGGCACAACAGCAAAACGGATAGAGAGCCGGGAGCGAAGCGTCCCTGATCAGGCTACAGCTGTCTGCCATGCAAGTGGAGTTCTAGGAACATCTGACAGGAGGAACTTCAGAGTAACTAAGTACTGGAGTGCTTCACACCACACAAGCGCTAGGAAGGAGACTGCACAGCCCGTCTGAGAGAGAGAATCTCTGAGTTGCTTTCAGGCTAGCCTGCTCCGTTACCATCTGTAATCAGGACCCTGGACTGCAGTTATCAAGTCTAAAGGTAAAGAAATTGTCTGTGTCTTGTCTGCTTCCTACCCTGTCGGCACTGCTACATCACCGTGCCGACCACCTTTACACTGCCCTGGGGTTACAGCTTCACCTGTGGGGAGCTACACCATCTAAGCTGCAACACACCATCAGCCCCAGAGGATCTGCATGCAGCGTTGGCTAACACCTCACTTGCCAAACACCACAGGTGGCGTCACTAACTTTCCATATAAACTACATTACAATCATCATCTGCCATTGACTTGGGTGCCCAGGGCCACGGACCGGGTCACCGCTGCTGTGACACATCCCCCTGACACTGGCCCAGTACCGAGTACCCCACAGCCCTGGGAGGGTGACCCATGCCCACTGGAGATGCGGCGCCGATCCAGTAACGGTACCATCAGATACCACCACAGATGTACCAGGAAGTGAAAGGAATGCTGTCACACATGTTGAAGAAGGGGGTAATTCGTGAAAGTCAGAGCCCGTGGGCTGCTCCCATAGTCCTGGTGAGGAAGAAGGACGGGTCCTTGCGGTTCTGTGTGGACTATCGCCGGCTCAACGCCTGCACCGTGCGGGACTTGTACCCGCTGCCTAGGATAGAAAAGTCCCTATCGGCACTGGGAAATGCCAGGTTCTTCTCCATGTTAGACTTGGCCAGCGGATATTGGCAGGTGCTCATGTCTTTGCAAGATCGAGCCAAGACAACTTTCATCCTCCCAATGAGGCTGTACGAATTCGACCGGATGCCTTTTGGTCTAGCAAATGCTCCAGGAACGTTTCAGCGACTCATGGAAAGGTGTCTGGGAGACCTGAATTTATCGTCTTTGCCCCCACCTTTGAGGAACATCTACAGATACTGGAGCAAGTTCTGAGTCGACTACAGAAGTATGGCCTGAAGGTTAAACCCCAGGTTGACCCTACAAGCAAGTTCTCTTCAGAATGTTAAGTTCATTCCAGGAAATACTGTTTAATACTGCTTATTCCGTTTGCCTGTTTTATAACTTATTTTTCTACTTCACCAATACTCGCACTGTTAAATTGTCAGTGTTTTTCCCTGTAAATAAACCTCCCTTTAACTGTTGGTCCGTCTGTTCCATGGTGACATACCGTACCCAGCACCTGCACGTTGTTACATAAGCTCCAAGCACTACTATTATGACAGCTATTAACAATATTCTTATTTCTACCTCTCCAAGCTCCAGCACCATCGTCACCACTACTACCAGTTCTCTGATTGATAGTATTAATATTACGACCAACACCCCTACTATTACTAATATTGCTACTACTAAAATTACTAATAATAATAACCTTTATTTTATATATAGCACTAACATATTCTGCAGTGCTTTACAGTTTGCACACATTATAATCACTGTCCCCGATGGGGCTCACAATCTAAATTCCCTATCAGTATGTATTTGGAATGTAGGAAGAAACCAGAGTGCCCAGAGGAAACCCACGCAAACACGGGGAGAACATACAAACTCCTTGCAGATGTTGTCCTTGGTGGGATTCAAACCCATGACTCCAGCACTGCAACGCTAACCACTGAGCCACCATGCTGCCCTACTAGCACCAGTTCTACTATTACTACACACTACTAGTATTACTAATATTATTACCAATATCACTACAATTACTGGCACTGTCTCTACTATGATTACCAGTACTCTAATTACTACTATTGCCAATATTATTTATGCTATTACTACAGTTACTCAATTACCAGCACCATCTCGGTCTTGTATTACTACTAGTGGCTCACTAGTGGGGGTTTACTCGGTACCGGGCCGGTGTCTTAAAGGGATGTGCCGTGGTGGTAATGACCCGGTCCGTGGCCCTGGGTGTCCATGCAGAATAAGAGGAATAAAGTTTATGTGTAGATAAGTTTGTGATGCCACCTGTGGTATCTGGTCAGAAGGGGACCAGCGCTAATGTGCAGATCCTCTGGGACAGATGGTGTGATGCAGCAGAGATGTAATAACTCTCCACAGGCAGAGCTGTAGTCCCAGGACAGTTGTAGTAGGTGTTGAGGTAGTTTTCAAGTAAAGAGATGTAGCAGTGCTGAAAGGTTGACGCAGGAAGAAGGCAGAGACCCAGCTGAGTGTAGTTCCAAAGCTTTACTCACGTTTCTGGCATTCACAGGTGCCCGCTTCAGTGCCATGTCCTCCAGGTGAGGGTCTCGGCCAACTCCCAGGCAGATGGAGCACTCCCTTCCGTATGTGCCATTTCTGAATGTCTCCATACTAGCGCTAATCTGAAGTACTTGCAGTTATGAATTACACTCAAGTTCCTCTTTCTTGCTGTTACTTAGAACTCTACTCGCATGACAGGCAGCTGTAGCCTACTTCGGGGACTCTTCACAATCATGTCCTGGCTCACACACGTTACTACTGTATCGTCGAGCCTTAGGTGGGAATAAAGTGGTCACAACTTCTATTCCTTCGGTTTCTGCTGTAGGATCAGTAGTATCACACACAGCCTCGGTTACCGGCGCCAGGCCATTGGCGCATTAAACTTAGGAAAGGGCTCTGCTCTAGCCCTAGTCCCCAGCTCTCTCCTCCTCACATTCCGTCCTTTTCTATCTTTCTTCAGAAGAACTGATCCTTCTGTTCCTCTCTTTCCCAGCAGCTTCAGCGCACAGGAGACTGCTGCATAAATGTCCTCTTTCTGCTTCCCCCTCTGGGGAATTGATCCTGACTTCCCATCAGTTCTCCTGCTCTCTAGTGCAAAACTAAACTCCACCCACCTCCCAGCACCCTTCATGAACCAAGCAGGGGTCATAGAGGGTGCTCTGCTGTTCTAAGGTTTCTGTGCTGGGTGCAGGTGCTGGAGTCTGGTCAGGTGTACCCATCTTACCTGAGAAGTGGGAAACTACACCTCAGGAGGAGGTGCAGTACCTCTGGCTACTGAACCCTCAGGGGTGCCACACTAGTACTTTAATGACTCATTAATACTACTATTGTCAATATTACTGCTCCTAATATGAGAATAAATAGCACCATCTCTACTATTACTATTATTACTCAAATTAATAGCATTACTAATATTATCACCTATATTACTACTCCAACTACCACAATTACTAGCATCTTCTGTAGTATTACTATTTGTACTTTTATTACTACTATTGCCAATATTACTATTTATATGACTACAATTACTAGCACTATGTGTACTATTACTACTCCAGTTAATAGTATTCCTAATATTATGACCTCTATTACTACTCCTAATACTACAATTACTAGCACCGTCTCTGTTATTACTATTAGAATACAAATTAATTACTAATATTATTATCACTATCACTACTTCTACAATCACTAGCACCGTCTCTGCTATTACAATTACCATTACTCCATGTAATAGTATTACTAATGTTATTACCTATATTACTCCTACTTCTAGAGTTACTAGCACTATCTGCACTATTATTTTTATTAGTACTCCAATTAATAATATTACTAATATTATTAGCACTATCACTACTTGTTCAATCACCAGTTCAGTCTCTACTACCAGTTTGGTGATTATTAGCACCACTACTATGATAGCCGATATCACCACAATCCTGGCGCCTCCACTGTTACTAATGCTACAATACTACGACCATATGAATATCGGCTCAGTAAGGCAGGATTGTGAAGTCGTGGTCGTACCACGGCGCATTGACCTTTCTGTCCACTTCCAGGACATATTTTTCTAATATTCACAGTAAATATTTATTTGCTTCTATCGACTTGTTTGTTCCCTTCTGCCAGTTACAGATGTGACAACGCCTTGTTCTGGGGTCTCTGTTACCTTGAGCATTTTTTTATGTTGCAAAAGTACTTTCTTTACCCAAGTAAGAGCCAAGAAATGGAAACACTGATTCGAAAAATTGCTAAGAAAATGTCTGTTGAATGACATCTGTTGTAAATCATCTACTACAGCACTGACGTACCCAGCTGCCACAGCCTTATTGCCATCGATAAGTCAAGGTCTATGGAATACTAAAGTTATAAAAACTTCCTGCGGTCTCACTGACCGTAGCATACGTCTCCTCTGTCTCACTAATTTGTTTCAGAATGTAAGGTAATTTAAAGTTTTTTGCAGCATTTTGCTTTTATAGGTTCTTTATCATCCTGCACATCACTGACTGCAGAATGAGTCAACTGAGGTTCCATCAGTGAGCTTGTTCATGATGGAGAGCTTCTATTTACCTCCTCTCAGCTGATCTATGACAACACAAAGCTCTACTTTGATGTGTTCTACGGTCATAAATTTACACAAAGGACTTCGGAAAAAAACAAATACAAACTTTCAATTGCAACAAGCTCACTGATGGAATCTCAGTTAACTCATTATGCAGCCAATAATGCGCCTTTAAAAGCCAAATTTTTAACGACACCTAATGATAAAAGATATTTTTCAGCCCAAAATGCATGCATTTAACCCTTGAAGGATGCAGAAATTTTTCATTTTTTTCCGAAACTTTTTTCAAAACGTCGTACTTTTCCATTCAGATATCTTGTTTTTTTTTGTTGGATGTATTGTAGCTTTTGAAAGTCACAATTCACTTTATGGTGTGCGGAGAAAAAAATAATATATATATTCATATGGTACATCAGTGCCACATCTGGTTGTTTGTGGTATTGCAGCTCAATGCCATCTGCAATACCATAGACAACCAATGATCCAGGGTGGCGCTGTTTTTGGAACAAAGCAGCCATGAAAACCCTGTACTTTGCAGGATGCGTGAAGAACATGTTCTTTTCCAAATTGGTGGCCGATCTCAAATGATCTCAGCACCTATAGGAAAATGTAACTTGTATTGTGTGTAGACTGTATAAAGTCAAGTGAAAGTATCCGTCTGAATATGTCCTTGCAATGTGGAGCGATGTCCTCCCTCTATGTCACTCTCTGAGACATGACTGATAATTCTCGACCCAATGCGTAAGAGAACATATGCCACCACACCCGTTGGTGCGGCCGCTCTGGGAGCCTCATGCCAGGAAACTCTGATACAGATGTAGGAGACGTAACTTCACATTGAGCTCAGTCTGAGACAACTGCATACAAACATCAGGATTCCTTATCTTAAAGGACTGCTGCAAATCTGCAGAACCTCCTGGAACTGTGAATTCCAGATCTGTCGGAGCGCTGGCGGTTCTTTTACTTCTCTGTTAAAAGGGTTATCTCAAGGGTTTTCATGTTGCTGCTGTGTCCTTTATGCTCTAAGAGTAGGATAAAGGGCCTTTTACATTTAGCGATGCACCAGCGATCCGACCAGCGATACGACCCGGTCAGGATCGCTGGTGCATCGCTAAATGATCGCTGCCACACAGGAAGATCTCACAGCGATGCAGCAGCGACGCAGCGGACGATACTTACCTTTCACACACAGCGATCCAGACGTCCTCCCGCCCGCGTCCAGCGTCGCTCGTCTCACACAGCAGGAAAGCCCAGCAGGAAGCGCCCGACGAGAAATGGAGCCGCGCGATCAGCGATGGACAGCGGGGGAGCCGGTCGGAGGTAAGTATCACACATAGCGATATTGCTAGCAATATCGCTATAACGTCACAAAATCAATGACGTTTTAGCGATATTGCTAGCGATATCGCTATGTGTAAAACCCCCTTAAGAGCAAAGTCAGTCTCCTTTCCCTTCTGGCAGCAAACAATATAATCCCTACAAGGAGTCTTGTCAGCTGTGCTCCCATGCTCTGGCAGAGAGTTTACTCCCTTTCTGACAAACAGGCTATAACAGAAAGCTGTTCCTATTGGCTGCCCTGCATAGAATAAGAGGATCACTATGCAGTGAACTGGTTGTTGGTGAAACAGCAGAGCATGTGTAAATTATTATGAAATAAGGGCCAGGTGCACAGGGAAATGATGTTGAAAATAACATTTTTGCTATTTTATTTACTAGGAACAAAATAAGTCTCCTTCCTTTTCTGGCAGCAAACAATATAATACCTTCAAGGAGTCTTGTCAGCTGTGCAACCAAGCTCTGGCAGAGTTTACTCCTTTCCTGACAAGCAGGCTAGTACAGAAAGCTGTTCCCATTGGCTGCTCTGCAGAGCAAAAAGAGGATCACTATGCAGTGACCTGACTGTTGGTGAAGCAGCAGAGCTTGTGTAAATCATTATGAAATAAGGGTAAGGGATGTAAGGAAATGATGTTGAAAAGAACATTATTACTATTTGATTTACTAGGAACAAAATAAGTCTCCATCCCCTTCTGGAAGCAAACAATATAATACCTTCAATGAGTCTTCTCAGCTGGTCTCCCATGCCCTTAAAAAGGTGTTGCTCCTTTTCCGGCAAGCAGAATAGATAAGAAAGCTATTCCTATTGGCTGATCTTCAAGGGAATAAGAAGATCGCTGTGATCGACCTGACTGTCGGGGAATCAGCAGAACATGTGTAGATCATTTTGAAATAAGGGCCAGGAGCACAAAGAAATGATGGTGAGAAGAACATTATTACTATTTTGTTTCCTAGGAACAAAATAAGTCTCCTTCCCCGTCTGGCAGCAAGCAGTATAATCCCTACAAGAATCTTTTCAACTGGGCTCTCATGCTCTTGAAACAGCATAACTTGTTTCCTGTCAAGCAGGCCAGATAAGAAAGCTATCCCTATTGGCTGCTCTGCAGGGAATAAGAGGATCACTATACAGTGACTTGCCTGTGGGGAAAGCAGTTGAGCATGTGTAAATCATTATGAAATGAAGGCCAGGAACACAAGGAAATGACGGTTGGCAGAACATTGTTACTACCGTATTTTATTTACTTAGAACAAAATCAGTCTCCTTCCCCTTCTGACAGCAACAATATAATCATGTCAAAGAATCTTCTCAGCTGTGCTCCCATGCTCCTTTCCTGCCAATCAGGGCTGAACAGAAGGCTATTACTATGGGCTGCTCTGATGGAAATAAGAGGATTCCTATGCAGTGACCTGGATGTGGGGGGAAGCAGTTGAACATATGTAGATAATTCATAAATAGGACCAGGAACAAAAGGAAATGGTGGTGAGAAAAACCTTATTACTATTTTTTTTACTTTTAAAGATATATCCCCAGGATATACCGTCACACGTTGATCAGTAAGAATCTGACTGCTGATTTACCTGCTGCTGCCAATAGGGGGAGCTCATTAGCTTACTATATCACATACTATATGCAGCATGCTCTGAAGCTCCCCCTAGTGGTGGCTGCAGGCAGGCAGAATTTTATCATGTAACTTTATGAGGCTTTAGATCTCTGTTTTAAAGAAAGAAAAATCTGAACTAAGAAGAAAACAACATATAAAATAATTTGGACTTCAGAACTAATTAGTTAATTAACTGCTGTAGAAGGCACTTAACCCTAGTAATATGGTGGCAGGCAGTGAGTAAGGGGTTAAGATGTGGCTACATAAGGACAATTTGTTGTACGCTACATTTCTGCTTTGATAACTCAAATTAACCTGATTTTAAGGCAATACCACAAAAAACACGTGAAAGAAAGAAAGAAAAAAAAAAAAAAAAAAAAAAATTATATATTTTTTATATATATAACAATAATAATGAAATGGTTATAATTCTATTAGTATACCTTTTTCAACGTGTATAAGTGTGTGCCACTGGAAGAATGGTAGACCATTCGAGAAAAGATTTGTAAACCGAATCAAAGAAAAACCCAAATTTTGGTCAAAAAATGTATATAAAAATTAAATAAGATATATGAATAATAAAAAAGTCATAAAACAGATATACGATTAAAATACCTTTATTAAGTAATAGTAATACGAATACATATAAAAAAGATGTGTGCTCAAAAGAATTTTATATATACACCTATATAGGTTAATAAAGCACGGCGTTCCCCATTAATAAATAACTATATTTTATCCCTCTATACATTGGCTCCTTAAAAAAGTGACATAAAATATATGGAGACCATATAGGCTCAAACAAGTGTCTGTGCATAGAACCATGTGGTGATGCAAAACAATCAACAAGGAGAGAAACCAATGTGATGGTATAAAGTGCAAAAAATGCAAATTCCAAAAATAAATAAAAGAGCGAGTGTAGGGGAAAGGAGGGAAGAATAGAGGGTATATACCTTGGAGGAACGCTGCTGGATGAGCTACACATGCCCGACGTACGTTTCGGAATGAATCCTTCGTCAGGCACTCTTTTATTTATTTTTGGAATTTGCATTTTTTGCACTTTATACCATCACATTGGTTTCTCTCCTTGTTGATTGTTTTGCATCACCACATGGTTCTATGCACAGACACTTGTTTGAGCCTATATGGTCTCTTATGTCACTTTTTTAAGGAGCCAATGTATAGAGGGATAAAATATAGTTATTTATTAATGGGGAACGCCGTGCTTTATTAACCTATATAGGTGTATATATAAAATTCTTTTGAGCACACATCTTTTTTATATGTATTCGTATTACTATTACTTAATAAAGGTATTTTAATCGTATATCTGTTTTATGACTTTTTTATTATTCATATATCTTATTTAATTTTTATATACATTTTTTGACCAAAATTTGGGTTTTTCTTTGATTCGGTTTACATACATTTCTGCTTTGGAGATTGCCTTCAGGGCATTTGTGCATTACCAAAACAAAGGAAAAAAACACAAAAAAAACAATTTTCCTCTGTAAAATGTGATGTTTGCACTGGACCCACATGATAAAATCAACATCAGGTCTACAGTAAAGCTGCCACAATACTACAGCCTGGAATCCAGGGTTTCGGATATCCGTTGTATCTAAGCTTGAGTCATGCTATAGGCATAAGCAGTGTGATGTGATAATACTACAAGTTGTTTTCTCATCACACCGGAGGTAACACATTGTATAAAGTACATGTAGGTGTGTTAGAAAAATGCACGTAAGAAAGGATTCCCACCCTTACCAGTACAGTTATTTTTCAGTTTATGCTCTTAGGGAAAGTTCAGGGTTAACCTTTCTTCTTCTGAAGAGTGACAGACCAAGCCTGGCATGTCAGAGTAAGGAGACTTGTAAGCCATGCAATGCTCCTCTGGGAAAAGAAATATGCAAATTGTCTCTTCAGAAAGGAAGAGAACTAGAACTCTAGCTCCAACTAAAAGTCAATATCGGGTCTTTAACGAGCCTTGCATTATGAGTTAGCATAAAAGTCAAACCAAAATCTCAATTTGCAGACACAGTGTTTTGGGGTTTTTGCTCCTCATCAGTGCAAAGTATGAGATCTGATTTGGCTAAGTGAGAAGCTCTGGACTAAGGTCTAAGGGGTAACGTTTCTCCTTGTGGAAATTGACAGGCCAACCATGGCATGTCAGAGTGAGGAGACCTATAAGCTATTCATGCTCCTCTGGGAAATGAAATATGCAAATTGTCTCTTCAGAGAGGAAGAGGACTAGAACTCTAATGCCAACTAAAAGTCAATATCAGGTCTTTAAGGATCCTTGCATTATGACTTAGCATATAAGCTAAACCAGAATCTCAGTTTGCAGACATGGTGTTTCGGGGTGATTGCCCCTCATCAGTGCAAAGTATGCGATCTGATTTGGCTAGGTGAGAGGCTCTGGACTGTGGTGTAACGGGTAACGTTTGTCATTTTAGAGAGTGACAAGTCAAGGCTGGCATGTCAGAGTGAGGAGACTTATAAGCCATGCATGCTCCTCTGGGAAATTAAATATGCAAATTGTCTCTTCAGAGAGGAAGAGGACTAGAACTCTAGCGCCAAGTATTTTAATCCTAGCTGTTTTAGAAAAAAATAACCGGAAAAAGATTTTTTCAAACTTAATACATTAAAAAGTTAGAAAAAATACTCATTTCCTGAAATGTCATAGT
Source organism: Dendrobates tinctorius (assembly GCF_039654945.1). NCBI lineage: Eukaryota > Metazoa > Chordata > Amphibia > Anura > Dendrobatidae > Dendrobates > Dendrobates tinctorius. Next base: position 45,793,735 of record NW_027361696.1, on the reverse strand, counting down.
CTTTAAAGGTATAAATTTACTGAGGTCTACGGCGAAACTTTTGACGATTCACGATTACTAATCACTCAGCAGATTCCTGGGGGATGTACTTAAATCAATTGTCATTTTTCTCTGTTTTATCACACCCCGTTGTGGCTAATAAGGGAAAGGGCTGCGGATTAGTGGAGTAGTCACTGCATTTTTGTGGTCGTGGCAGACAGGAATGGATTATTTTCCTTCCTTGTATCTTGGCTCAGTTGGGAAATCCTTCAGCTGCTCGCAAGCCTGCGGTTTCAGTATCATAGCTTCATTTATATAAAGTTTATGCTGTCAATCTCACTTCATCTTCTCGTGGCGTAATGCCCTGCCGCTAAGTAGGACGGAAGGTGTACAGGATGCTAAATAGTCATCAAAAAGTAAGTACACCCTCAAGATTAAAAAAAAAAATAATAATTAAAATAAATATCTAGTTCTTAGAAAGTCTTAATGGTAAAGTGCTGCAGAATATGTTGGCGCAATATATATATAAAATAATTATTATTTTATTATTATTTATCTAATATTTTTTATTATTTATTATTATTTAATTATTATTATTATTAGGAAAATGCAACCTCACAACTAGTTACATTATTTATTTACCAAAAACGAGGCCAAAATGCAGAAGTGACGTGTGAAAAATTAAGTACAATCATTTTTTAAAATCAGTCTAGGACTCATTCACATTGATGGATTCGTTGAAAACAACATTGCCAACATATTTAATGAATATGGACAACTATTTTTGCTATGCATCATTTCTACACTCGGGAAAATTATTCACTTTTTGGCCTTTACAGACTCTTTATTTCCCTGCAAATTGCCAGATATAGAATGAGTTAACTAAGAATCCATTAGTGAGCTCCTCTGATGGAGAGGTAGTAACTATTTAATCTGTCATTTTTTAGACTCTTCTGTCCTTCTTAATAAACTCAGAATTGAGCTGGACTTTGATGTGGTCATACATCAACTGTGACGAGCTTAGAAAAAGACAGAAAAAAGAGTCCACTGACAGATTTTTAGTTGACTCATTCCACAGCTGGGAAACAAAAAGCAATTTTTAATGAAACTCAATTGCAAAAAAAATTATTTTTAGTCCAAACTATATGAATTTTAGATAAAAAAAAAAGTTGACGTAAGGAGACTTATAGGCCATGCAGAGATCCTATGGGAATTTATTTTTGCAGATATTGCCATTTTTTATGCACATGGCATAATATTTACCAAAACGCATCATGTTCCAACAGATATGTCATTTGCACCAGCTTTTAGCCCACAGAAATTGCTAGTTCTGTGTTTGGACGTTGCACGTATGTCCAATCCATTATTTTCTCTGTCTTTCAGGAACATTGCAAAAAAAAAAATAAAATAATGAATCTGTTTATAAAAGGTGGGGCAAACGCAACTCAATAAAGAGGAAAAGAAAATGCAACAAGGAAACAAAAATGTAAGATAGCGTAAAAAAAGATCTATGTTGACCATTCGCCTTTTCTTACGCGGTCGTTCTTTTTTCTCAGCACCCCTCCCTCCCTTCTTGACATTTTTGTTAATTTTGAAGAATATTGTGATCAAGGTTGTGTGACGAGCGTCAGCTTAAGCTGAGTCGTTTTTCTTTGAATGAGTGGACCCTCTGGGCCGTGGCACCCACCCACCTAGGGCGAGCTGACCTAGTGAGGAACCACCCCCTATACAGGGAGTGTCAGGGGCAAGACCAAGGGGGTGAGCCACCATGGCAGCTGGACCAGACAGCCGCTCAGGAAGCAAGACGAGACAAGGCATTAGTTCAAGTAAACTTCATTCAGGAACACTTCAGGGTACAACAGGTGCAAAGGTGAACACACAAAGAACACAAAGCAAGATGCGTGCAAGAGCACGCCGAGGTCCAAGGCATCAGGAACTCTTCAGGGTATAACAGGTGCGAAACGTGAACATACAGAATTCATATAACAAGGTGCGTGCCAGGGCACGCCAAAGTCCAAGGCAGGGTGCGAGGAATCGGAATCCGGAAGGCTGGCAAGGGCTGACAGGGTCCAGACATGAGGGTATAGACATCTGGCTCCAGACCTCCGACAGTAGTCAGCAGACTCCAGGAATCTGGCAGAAACACTAGGAGACAAAACAGGGTGCATGCAAGGAGACACGCCAGGATCAGATTCACAGAATGGATGGTGGCCTGCGCGTGCGAGAGCACGCCAAGGATAGGTTCAATGGCATCGGAATCCGGGGTGCTGCCATCGACCGACAGGGTCCAGGAATGAGGCTACGGACATCAGCTCCGGACATCAGGCCGCAGTCATCTAGGTCCGGACCTCTGGCAGCGGTCAGCAGGTTACGGAATCCGGCAGGCAATCAAGGGTTCAGAGCAGAGTAAAAGAGGGAAAAGGCTTTGTGCAAGAGTAGCATGAAAAGGCACAGTGCAAGAACCAGCGTGCGTGCAAGGGAGCACGGAGACCACAGCTGGGGGCACCGGCAGGTGGTACCGACGATGGCATATGCAGGCGGGCATGACTAGAGGTGGCACCACTGCGGCCACGCAGCCGGGGACCACAATAGTACTGGACGGCGGGCGCGGCTGAGGCACACAGGCGAGCATGGCTAGAGGCGGCACGGCTGAGGCACACCAGGCAGGCACAGGCGTCCAGGCACGTGCACGGACGCACGGAGCCACAAGGCAGGGCTAGGCAAAGATACAGGACAGAGACGCGTGCAGACAGCACGGCAAAGCCTAGTACGAAAAGTGCAAGAGCGCATGAAACAGAGACAAGGCATAGAGTAGTAGACAGGACCCTGCGCCTGCAAAGGACATGCCAGGGCCAAGGTACTAGGCGAGGGCTGCGCGTACCGAGGGGCACGCCATGGACAGAGCACAGAACGGAGGCCTGCACGTGTAGACAGACACGTCAGGGACAGGACCAGAGTCTAGCAGCGGAGCGTAGGCCGAAGCCCAGAGCCGGGCCAAGGGAGAACCTTGGGACTAGACAGGGTACAGAGCAAGGCCTGCACGTGTAGGAGACACGCCAGGGACAAGGTACAGAATGGAGGACTGCACGTGTAGACAGACACGTCAGGGACAGGGACAGAGTCTAGCAGCGGAGCATAGGCCGAAGCCCAGAGCCGGGCCAAGCGAGAACCTTGGGACTAGACAGGGTACAGAGCAGAACCTGCACGTGTAGACAGACATGCCAGGAACAGGGACAGAATGGAGACCTGCACGTGTAAAGACACGCCAGGGACAGGTTACAGAATGGAGACCTGCACGTGTAGATAGACACGTCAGGGACAAGAACAGAATACACGAAGCGGCAAAGCAAGGCAAGACAGGGAACCAGGCACAGAAACATAGACAGAAACACAGAACAGGATCAGAACAAAAAAGGACTACAAGACAAAGCAGAGCAGAGACAAAACATGGCACGAAGGACAAACACCAGACAAGACACGAAACAAGAGACGGAATGCGAGCACGGAGCGTGTGCTGAGACGCACGACAGAGCAGAGTGCAAGGGCACAGAATAGAGAGAGTGACCCAGCAGACCAAGCAGCCATGCAGGAAAGCAACACAATACTCAGGCCCTGAGCATGGGAAGGGGCGGTCTAATATAGGGCATAACACCTCCACTTCCGGGTCAGGCTCAGGGATGAACTTCCAGTTCAGTCCTCTAGGATCATAGAGCGCGGTCACATGATCAGGGTTTCAGACATGCAGAGACGATTGCAGAACCGGACAATGCAGGATCCTAGGAAAGGTCACATGATCAGGGTTTCAGACATGCAGAGACGATTGCAGAACCAGACAGTGCAGGATCCTAGGAAAGGTCACATGATCAGGAATTCTAGACATGACAAGATGATCACAGAAGGCAAAGCAGAAACGCAGGCATCTTGCAGCTCAACAGTCACAAGGTAAGTATGCACACCGATCCAGGGATCACACATGATAGCAGACATGATATGCGTGTGCACACCGCTCCAGGGGTTCTTGAGGCAAAACAGACATGGCAGACATGACAGACATGGCGGACATGACAGATTGTTTAGATTTTTTTATCCCAATCCTGAAGACATTGACGAAGTGTCAGTCTACCCTGCGGGAGTCTTTTGGAGAGACCTCGCCCAGAACAAGACGCGGCTTTTAAGATGTGTGTAATGAAATGTTACGTTACGGGTGTAGATATTTGGCAAAAGTTTCAAAACTTTTTTTCTTTAGTAAGATTTCTAGACGGGCTCATTTTTTTTTAATGCAAAAAAGAGTGACATCATCTTTAGGTGTTTTTTTGTTCTACTGTTCTACCGCTTTGGTCAAGGACTTCGATGGACTTTGGGGAGACATAGCCTAAATTCTTCATACCCCAAAGTAATCTTTTACCACCATATCTTGGCTTTTGAGGACCACCTAAGTAAACATGGTCCTATTATGTTCCATCCACGGCAGATGCCTTTCATGCCGACCCTTGGCCACCTGGTTGTCGTCACAGGACTGATAACTCATTTTTGGTACTTTCCACCACCTGTGTAGCTGTCCTGTCCACTCCCTAATTCCCGGGGAGTCATTCGATCTGATCATTTTGATGCTTTCTAGTCATTAAGGTCCATTTTTACTTAGATTTTTCTTCTATTTTTTTTTTTGGGGGGGGGATTTCATTTTAGAAATTGACAGTCCAGTTAATGCATATGCCTATTCGCTCTCTAGATCTGTATGAAAACTACAACTCCCAGCATGCTAAGCTTTTTAAAAACACCTACAATCAGAGATATATACGGCTGTAAAGCAACAGTAATCCAAAGCGGTCATTAAAAAAAGGCGGATACTTTACAAATGGAGCAAAAAGCAGATGCTATTTTTTTTTTGGATAGGTGTTATGATGAGTCACCGAAGGAGGAAAAAACAAAATACCAGCTAAGTCCAGAAAAACCAGAGAGGTTGGCAGCTATCGGATTGCAGACCCCTGAACCTATCCACAACAACTAGCAGTAGCCGTGGGGGGTTCCTACGGTGCCCTAGACCCCTCGATCACAGCCGGAGAACTATATAGCCTAAAGACAGAAAGGGGAAAAACTAAACTGCCCCAGAGCAGACCCCAAAGCAATAGGCAGCCCCCAACATATAATGATGGTGAAGCAAGATGAAAACACTAACACAGATAGAAAGATAGGTTGAGCAAATGATGGGGCCCAAGCTAACCACATAGGACAGGATAAGAAAGCTGCTGTCTGCCATCCGCAAAAACCCTATCAAAATGAGCCAACCGACTGATAGGAAAATCAGGCCCTGAAGTCGCTAGGCTTCAAAAGACTATATCAGCATTCAGGTATATTCTGAAGACAGAGCAAAAGATCAACAGATCAGAGACAAAAATGGAATTCAGCTCACCCCTGGCTGGGGATGGCAGAACTCCCAAAAAAACAAGGCAAAACAAAAACAAAACTGAAGATTACAAAGCAGAGCAGAAAAACTTAGCTTTGAGATGCAGGAATCAGACTGGTCTCCAAGAATCCAGCAGGAAAGTCACCAGCCAGGAAGAAGGGCGTTGGCAGCCTTATATCCAGTCCTCAATTCCAGCCACCCAGTCATAATCTAGCTGCCCAGGTGTTTGGTTATCAGCCTCACCACCTTCCTTCACCAGAGGAGGGAGTTCATCAGACCTCAATGGTGAAGGGAAAAATGAACTCACAACAGTACCTCCCCCTTGAGGAGGGGTCACCGAACCCTCATCCATGCCACCAGGGCGATCCGGGTGAGCCCGATGAAAGGCACACACCAATCTTTCGGCATGAATATCAGAAGCAGAGACCCAGGAATTATCCTCCTGACCATAACCCTTCCACTTAACCAAATACTGGAGTCTCCGTCTAGCCAGATGGGAATCCAGCATCTTCTCTACCTCATATTCCATGTTACCTTCAACCAATATAGGGTCAGGAGGTGGCACCACAGGAACTACTGGTTCAACAAACCTCTTCAACAAGGACGTATGAAACACATTATGAATTTTAAATGTGACAGGAAGAGCCAACCGAAAAGAGACCGGATTAATAATCTCCAAAATCTTGTAAGGTCCAATAAATCTAGGCTTAAACTTAGGAGAAGCCACCTTCATAGCGATATTTTTTGATGACAACCAAACCATATCACCCACCTTAAACTGGGGACCAATGGTCCTACGCCGGTTGGAAAACCGCTGGGCCTTTTCCTGGGAGAGAGACAACTTATCCACTACTTGGTCCCAGATCTGGTGCATTCTCTCCACCACAGTGTCAACACCTGGGCAGGCAGAAGGCTCCACCTGCCCTGAAGAAAATCGAGGGTGAAAACCAAAGTTACAAAAAAAAAGGTGACATCAAAGTGGCAGAACTAGTTCTATTATTTAAAGCAAATTCTGCCAAGGGCAAAAATGAAACCCAATCATCCTGATCGGCAGAAATAAAACATCTCAAATACGACTCCAAAGTCTGGTTTGTTCTCTCCGTCTGCCCATTGGTCTGAGGGTGAAACGCAGAGGGGAAGGACAACTGAATTCCCAGCTTGGAACAGAAAGTCCTCCAAAATCTAGACACAAACTGAACTCCTCTGTCAGATACAATGTTCTCAGGAATCCCGTGCAAGCGAACCACCTGTTGCAAAAACAAGGGCACCAACTCAGAGGAAGATGGCAACTTAGGGAGTTGTACAAGATGGACCGTCTTAGAGAATCTATCACAAATCACCCAAATAACAGTCATTCTCTGAGAGACAGGCATATCAGAGATAAAATCCATTGAAATATGGGTCCATGACCTCCTGGGCACTGGCAAAGGCATCAACAAGCCACTAGAGCGAGAACAAGGTTTAGACCGGGAGCAAATCCCACAGGATTGCACAAAATTCCTGACATCATAAGACAAGGCGGGCCACCAAAAAGACCGACTCACCAGATCTCTAGTACCAAAAATACCTGGATGACCAGCCAATGCAGAGCAATGAACTTCCGACATCACTCTCTTCCTCCACTGGTCAGGAACATACAACTTTCCACTGGGACAACGCTCAGGTTTGTCCTCCTGAAACTCTTCCAGAGCACATCTCAAATCGGGCGAGATGGCAGAAAGAACTACCCCCTCGACTAAGATGGTAGCAGGCTTAGTCACAACAGGGGAATCAGCAAGGAAACTCCTAGAGAGGGCGTCAGCCATGACATTCTTAGTGCCCGGAAGAAAAGAGACCACAAAATCAAAACGTGGGAAAAACAAGGCCCACTTAGCCTGCCTAGGATTCAAGCGCTTGGCCGACTCCAGGTAAATCAAATTCTTGTGGTCAGTAAGGACCACGACTTGGTGTTTGGCTCCCTCCAACCAATGTCTCCACTCCTCAAATGCCCATTTCATGGTCAACAGTTCCCGATTCCCCACATCATAGTTACGTTCGGATGGGGAGAACTTTCGGGAAAAGAAAGCACAAGGATTCATTTTAGATGTCACAGGATCTTTTTGGGACAACACCGCTCCTGCACCAATCTCAGAAGCGTCCACCTTCACCTGAAACGGGAGTGAGACATCAGGTTGCCGCAAAACCGGAGCAGAAGTGAATCTTCGCTTCAGCTCCTGAAAGGAAGAAACAGCCTCCGGAGACCAATTCAGCACATCAGCACCCTTCCTAGTTAAATCCGTCAATGGCTTGGCAATACCAGAAAAATTAGCTATAAATTTCCGATAAAAATTAGCAAAACCCAAAAACTTCTGGAGGGCCTTCAAAGAAGTGGGTTGAACCAATCATAAATGGCCTGTACCTTGGCCGGGTCCATTTCAATAGTTGACGGAGACAAAATAAATCCCAAAAATGAAATCCTCTGTACCCCAAAAAGGCATTCCGATCCCTTGACATACAGGGAATTCTCCCTCAAAATCCGGAACACAGTCCGAACATGTTCCACATGAGAGTCCCAATTCTTGGAGAAGATCAAAATATCATCCAGATAGATAATCAAAAATGTATCCACAAAGTCTCGAAATATATCGTTCATGAAGCACTGGAAGACAGAAGGGGCATTAGTGAGACCAAAAGGCATCACCAGGTACTCAAAATGTCCCTCCGGAGTATTAAACGCCGTCTTCCATTCATCCCCATGCTTAATGTGAATAAGATTATACGCCCCCCTGAGGTCAAGCTTGGTAAACCAGCAATCACCTTGAACTCTGGAAAATAGATCAGAAATCAGGGGTAACGGATACTGATATTTAACAGTAATTTTGTTGAGGGCACGATAGTCAATTCAAGGCCTTAATGAACCATCCTTTTTAGCCACGAAAAAAAAACCAGCACCTAAGGGTGAAGAGGATGGTCTAATATGACCCTTCTCCAATGCCTCCTTAATATAGGATCGCATAGCCTCATGCTCGGGTACAGATAAATTGAAAAGCTGACCCTTGGGAAATTTATACCACGGGTTCAGCTCAATTGCACAGTCATAACTCCTATGAGGAGGCAAAGACGCAGACTCACTCTCACTAAATACATCATAAAAGTCAGCCAAATAGTCAGGAACATCATGCGACTGGGGAGAGGTGGAGAAAACAGGAGCATCACTAAGGGCACACCGACAACCACAACTCACCACAGACAAAGATTTCCAATCCAGAACTGGATTATGGATTTGCAACAAGGGAAACCCAAGAACAATGGTATCATGCAAATTATGCAACACCAAAAATCTGCAATTTTCTTGATGGTCTGGGGCGACCCACATTACCACCTGGGTCCAAAACTGAGGTGTATTCTTCACCAAAGGAGTAGCATCAATACCGCTCAAAGGGATAGGCGTCCGCAGAGGTGTCATAGGAAATCCACAACGTTTAGCAAAATCCAAGTCCATCAGGTTCAGAGCTGCTCCTGAATCCACAAAAGCCTTGGCGGAAAATGTGGACAGGGAGCAGATCAGAGTAATTGCCAGAAGAAACTTAGGTTGAACACCACCCACAGAAAACATGTGTGCACAACGTTACTCTCGTTTAGGGCAGACAGAAATAATATGCGAGGCATCTCCAGAAAAAAAACACAGCTTATTACGCCTTCTGAACTCCTGACGTTGCGCCCTAGACAAAACTCTATCACATTGCATAGGTTCAGACATTTGTTCAACAGGTGGCAACATCTCTCTTGTAGTTTTGCGTTCACGTAAACGCCGATCCACCTGAATGGCTAATGACATAGAATCGTCAAGACCAGAGGGAGCAGGAAATCCCACCATAGTATCTTTTACAGTTTCTGACAAACCCTTCCGAAAGAGGGCTGCCAAGGCACTATCATTCCAGGTAGTAAGGACCGCCCACTTTCGGAATTTTTGACAGTACAACTCTGCCGAATCCCGACCCTGGCTTAATGCCAACAGGGTCTTTTCAGCCTGATCAATAGCATTAGGTTCATCATACAACAACCCCAAGGCTTGAAAAAATGCGTTCACATTATTCAGAATAGGATCATCAGGTTTCAAAGAAAGCGCCCAATCCTGGGGATCGCCGCGCAGCAAAGAGATGACAATTTTAACCTGCTGCGCGGAGTTCCCCGACGAGTTAGGCTTCAAGGCAAAAAATAATTTACAATTATTCTTGAAATTCAAGAATTTAGACAGATCCCCAAAAAACACATCAGGAGTGGGAATCTTTGGTTCAGCAGCATGTGAATGAGCAAGATAGGCAGAAATTCCCCGCACTTCAGCAGCGAGCTGCTCCACATGATCAGACAATTGCTTCATCTCCATTGAGAGAAAAATTCCCCCTATGGCCTCAGAGATATAGAGGAAAAAATATGCACACAAAAGAAAAAATTCTTACACTTTTTTTTTTTCCTTAATTTTTTTTTTCTCTTTTTCTTCCTTTTACAATTCTCTCCTGCTATTCAGTACCCTAGGATCTGCGGTATGGCTGGTGATTCTGTTATGATGAGTCACCGAAGGAGGAAAAAACAAAATACCAGCTAAGTCCAGAAAAACCAGAGAGGTTGGCAGCTATCGGATTGCAGACCCCTGAACCTATCCACAACAACTAGCAGTAGCCGTGGGGGGTTCCTACGGTGCCCTAGACCCCTCAATCACAGCCGGAGAACTATATAGCCTAAAGACAGAAAGGGGAAAAACTAAACTGCCCCAGAGCAGACCCCAAAGCAATAGGCAGCCTCCAACATATAATGACAGTGAAGCAAGATGAAAACACTAACACAGATAGAAAGATAGGTTGAGCAAATGATGGGGCCCAAGCTAACCACATAGGACAGGATAGGAAAGCTGCTGTCTGCCATCCGCAAAAACCCTATCAAAATGAGCCAACCGACTGATAGGAAAAACAGGCCCTGAAGTCGCTAGGCTTCAAAAGACTATATCAGCATTCAGGTATATTCTGAAGACAGAGCAAAAGATCAACAGATCAGAGACAAAAATGGAATTCAGCTCACCCCCGGCCGGGGATGGCAGAGTTCCCAAAAAACAAGGCAAAACAAAAACAAACTGAAGATTACAAAGCAGAGCAGAAAAACTTAGCTTTGAGATGCAGGAATCAGACTGGTCTCCAAGAATCCAGCAGGAAAGTCACCAGCCAGGAAGAAGGGCGTCGGCAGCCTTATATCCAGACCTCAATTCCAGCCACCCAGTCATAATCTAGCTGCCCAGGTGTTTGGTAATCAGCCTCACCACCTTCCTTCACCAGAGGAGGGAGTTCATCAGACCTCAATGGTGAAGGGAAAAATGAACTCACAACAGATAGGCATGTGTTAATGGGTCAGTTTTTTAGCGCTGCCCAGGCCCTGATCATTAGGGTGACCAGAGACACCGTAGGTAAAAACTGGAACAAAATTGGATGCAAAATGGAAACCAAAGTGGTTATCAATTTTTTTTCTTTCTTGCAACGGTTACATTTTTTTCAATACTGGGTCCATAACAAATGAATGATAAATGGACCTATGAACAGAGCCTAAGTCATCACAGCACCTTAATTAGCAATATGCAGGACAATAGATTGTAAATGTAACAATAAATACAGAGCCGGTATGTTCAAGATGCAGATATTGCTGTTTGTCCTCAATTTCAACCTCCAATGTGTGTTTCGCCCCATGCTTCTTCTGGGAGTGATGGAGTGGATGCAGGAGTAAGTGTATATAACAGAGACAATCAGAAAAACTAATGCAAAAGCACAATTAGTTAATAAACAAGCAAACGCTAATCTTTATTTATATGGGTCCGGCTTCCCATGAGACTCACCCTCCAATGCTTGTTTCGTCCTTGCTTTTTCTGGGAGTGATGAGGTAGAGGAAAGAGTAAGTTTATATTGTGCAGAGACCATCAGAAAAACTAATGCGAAAGCACAATAAATTAGTTAATAAATAAGCAAACTCCAAACATTATTTATGTGGGATCAACTTCCCATGTGACTCACCCACCAATGCGTGTTTTACCCCATGCTTCCTCTGGTACTGATGAGGAAGAGGAAGGGGAAAATGTATATAGTGAAGAGACGATGAGGAAAAACTAATGCAAAAGCACAATTAGTTAATAAATAAGCAAACACCAAAACTTGTTTATATGGGTCCAATGAGATTCACCCTACAAAGCGTATTTCGCCCTTGCTTCTTCTGGGAGTGATGAGATGGAGGAAAAAGTAAGTGTTTATAGTACAGAGACCATAAAAAAGCTAATGTGAGAGCATAATCGGTTAATAAATAAGCAAACACCAAACCTCATTTTTTTCTATCTAATCTGTATCTTCTCCCATTCAGTTTCATTCCATTGCATTTCATGTTTCCTTATGCAAATGTTAATTATGATGATCCCTCTACACTGTGACAGCCCTTCAGATATGTGTAGTCAACTATTAAGTCTCCTCTTAGCCTTCTTTTTTGTAAGCTAAACATTCCCAGATGATTTAACAGTTCCTCGTAGGACATACTTTGCAGTCCACTCGCCATCCTGGTAGCTCTCCTCTGAACTTGCTACAGTTTTTCAATGTCTTTACTTAAAATGTGGTGCCCAGAACTGGACACAGTATTCCAGATAAGGCCTGACCAAGGAGGAGTAGAGGGGGATAATTACTTCATGAGGTCTAAACTCTATGCTTCTCTTAATGCATCCTAGAACTAAGTTTGCCTTTTTTGCTGCTGCATCACACTGTTGACTCAAGTGTAGTCTGTGATAAATTAGTATACCAAAGTCTTTTTCACACATGCTGTTGCTTAGTTTTATTCCTCCCATTCTATAGATGTAATTTTTGTTTTTCTTGCCCAGATGTACCATCTTGCATTCCTCCCTGTTAAATATCATTCTATTTAAAATGTGAATACGGTATATATATTTTTTATTTTTTAATCCAGATTGTGATATGGGAGTAAAAGAAAACCATTGTGTCATGCTACTGCAGTACAGTATAGTGTAACCTCCACCAGGGGGTGCTGGTGAGGGCAGAGAGGTGGCACACACAGCGCAGCAACACTGAGCAGCAGCACAAGTGTCACCTGGTGGCAAAAGAGTGATTAAATGAGCCAAATCAAAAACAGTCAGGAGCCGAAGTACCAGAGGTCACAGCAGTGCACGTGATCAGAGACAATCCAAGGGATCAGCAATGGTCAGAAGCAGATAAGACAAAGACAAAAGACATGGGCAGGTCCGAATGCAAACTAAGTCAAAACCAGGGAGTCAACAAACTTACAGGGAAACACTGAGTCAGGACAGACAGAGGGAATGAACAGACACGGAGCTAGTCAGTTATCACAGCAGGACAAATCAGGGTAGACCAAAGTCAGATACACAAGCCGAAGGCAGAACTATAGCTGACACCACCTGCAGGATGCAGCGGAGCTAAATAGCAAACCTGACACCAGACTGAGGCTGAGAAAAGTTAAACCCTGAAATGACCAGACCAGGAACATTGACAGACAGGACTCAAAACCTGGTCTGGATCATGACACATTGACATAAAAAAGAAAAAACAAGCAAAAAGCAAAAAGACACAAAGAAACATAATTTCAGACAAGGTCTTAGTTTGTTTATTGCCTCTAATGTACATGTGTTGTTTCTTGAAACAGCAGAAAGCCAGAGTCGATGATATATCTGTAGTGGCCAATGTGAATTTTTTTTTGCTCCATACTGTAATATGGAAAAAAGTGAACAACATTTAAAAAAAGAAGAAAAGAAAAAACAAACAAGAAACAGAAGGACCCAAAGAAAATATAATGTCAGACAGGGCTACAACTCCCTGTAAGCTAAGCTTTTTCGTTTCTCAAGCAGCTACGAGGTATATATCTAGAGATTGGAGACCACCAATCTCAAATTTTTCATCTTGTCACTTTTTAGTAAGATTGTGGTAGAATTAATCTTATCCCAAAAACTTTTTAAAATGAGCAAAGTTGCAGTGTAAAGCATGGGGAGAAGACAAATCTGCAGTGTGAGTGAAGTGATTCTTAAATGCATTAAATATGTCTACAGTCATGGCCAAAAGTTTTGAGAATGACACAAATATTATATTTTCACATGATCTGCTGGCCTCTGGTTTTTATGTGTGTTTGTCAGATGTTTTCATCACATACAGAAATATAATTGCAATCATATTATGAGTAGCAAAAGGTTATATTGACAGTTAGAATGAGTTAATGCAGCAAGTCAATATTTGCAGTGTTGACCCTTCTTCTTCAGGACCTCAGCAATTCTCCCTGGCATGCTCTCAATCAACTTCTGGATCAAATCCTGACTGATAGCAGTCCATTCTTGCAAAATCAATGCTTTTATTTTGTCTGAATTTGAAGGTTTTTGTTTGTCCACCCGTCTCTTGATGTTTGACCACAAGTTCTCAATGGGATTAAGATCTGGGGAGTTTCCAGGCCATGGTCCCAAAATCTCTATGTTTTGTTCCCTGAGCCATTTAGTTATCACTAGAATTGAGCGATACCAGCCGATACTTGAAAATATCGGATCGGAATGGATCGGCCGATCTTAAAAAAAAGTATCGGTATCGCCGATTCCGATACCGGGAACCAATGCAAGTCAATGGGGCCAAAATATCGGAATTAAAAAAAACCCCTTTCTTTCCTTGTAGGTTAATTCTACATGAAGAAAAACAACTAAGAATAATGTAGAATGTATTGTGGGAGGTGGAGGAGACATTAAAGCCATAGAGGTTTAGCCCAATCAAATGGAATAGCAGGAATTAAACTTTTTTTTTAAAGATGTTAGGAGTTACAAAGATATTGACTATGTTAGCCTCATTTATATTTTGCCAGACATGTATGTCTTCTTCTTCTTTCTTCTTTCTTCTTCTTCTTCTTCTTTTTTTACCTTCTTCTTCTTCTTATTCCTTTTTTTACATTCTTCTTCTTCTTCTTCCTTTTTTTACATTCTTCTACTTCCTTTTTTTACATTCTTCTTCTTATTCCTTTTTTTTACATTCTTCTTCTTCTTCCTTTTTTTAAATTCTTCTACTTCCTTTTTTTACATTCTTCTTCTTCCTTTTATTACATTCTTCATATTCTTCTTATTCAACAATTATTATTCTACATATTCAACTTCTTCATCTTCTTCCTATTCTTCTTCATCATATTCTTATTTGTGTCAGGCATTCCTGTAGTTGTTATCTAGAAAAGTTAGAAGTTTACACCTTCCGTTCTGCTTGTCACAAAAGATTTACAACAGGATTTGTCCGCGTTCAGTTTGGCCTGCAGCAGCAGGCCTTTTCCAGGGGCACCACGAGGAGGAACGGACTCACCCCCATACACTGCTTAGTCTTCTTCTGCTTATAAATAAGATAATATCATTTGCTCAGAGTATTAGTCTTATGCTTAATGTTCTTCTGCTTTGTTTTTTTATGCTTCTTTGTCTTCTCTCTCTTGTTGTTCTGCATCTTGGTGGTTGTCTTCCTGTTCTTTGTCCTCTTGAACCAGCTGACGGTACTGGCACCCGGAGGGGCAGCAGAAGGAACAAGAGCCAATGGCACTACCGAGGACCAGCTGACGGTGCTGGAACCCGGTTACTAAGCAGGAGGTACCTGTGCTACAAAGCACTACCAAGGACCAGCAGACGTTGCCGGAACTCGGACACCGAGATGGAGGCACCTAGGCCAAAGGCTCTGCCGAGAACCAGCTGACGGTGCTGGAACCCGGATGGGTAGCATAAGCTGCAAGAGCAAATGGAAATAGCGAGGACCAGCTGACAGTGCTGGCACCCGGAGGGGCAGCAGAAGGAATAAGAGCCAATGGCACAACCGAGGACCAGCTGACGGTGCTGGAACACGGTTACTAAGCAGGAGGTACCTGTGCTACAAAGCACTACCAAGGACCAGCAGACGTTGCCGGAACTCAGATACCGAGATGGAGGCACCTAGGCCAAAGGCTCTGCCGAGAACCAGCTGACGGTGCTGGAACCCGGATGGGTAGCATAAGCTGCAAGAGCAAATGGAAATAGCGAGGACCAGCTGACAGTGCTGGCACCCGGAGGGGCAGCAGAAGGAATAAGAGCCAATGGCACAACCGAGGACCAGCTGACGGTGCTGGAACACGGTTACTAAGCAGGAGGTACCTGTGCTACAAAGCACTACCAAGGACCAGCAGACGTTGCCGGAACTCGGATACCGAGATGGAGGCACCTAGGCCAAAGGCTCTGCTGAGAACCAGCTGACGGTGCTGGAACCCGGATGGGTAGCATAAGCTGCAAGAGCAAATGGAAATAGCGAAGACCAGCTGACAGTGCTGGCACCCGGAGGGGCAGCAGAAGGAATAAGAGCCAATGGCACAACCGAGGACCAGCTGATGGTGCTGGAACCCGGTTACTAAGCAGGAGGTACCTGTGCTACAAAGCACTACCAAGGACCAGCAGACGTTGCCGGAACTCGGATACCGAGATGGAGGCACCTAGGCCAAAGGCTCTGCCGAGAACCAGCTGACGGTGCTGGAACCCGGAGGGGCAGCTGAAGTTACCCCTGAAAAGCAAAGTTGGCATGCCGCAAGCTGGCCGCAGTTACCGAATCACACAGTCCTACAGGGGGTGCTTGTCCTACTGGCACTACGGAACAAGCCTTTCTTACCAGAACCCGCAGTCCACATAGGAAGCACCTAAACTGCTGGCACCCTAGCCTCGGCTAACCCAACCGCAACACGACATGGCAACTTGGGGTGGCAAACTGACATTGACACTTCCCGGAAACAGCAGGCAGGGCTGGAACCAAGCTGGGCAGGAGGGAGTACCCGTGCCAAAGTCAGTTATGAGCAGCAACTGGCGATGTTGGAGCCCAGGGACAAGCACTTAGCAGGCTGAGGCCTGATGTGCTGTCAATTGGGAGGCAGCAGGACAGATTGCCATCAAAACAGCAGGGGAACAGCTGACGTTACTGAACCCCACAAGCACAGGAGCTAGTGTTTTACTCTGTGAAGACAGCACTTCCGAGCAACAACTGGCTGTGTTGAAGCCCAGGAAATAGGAGGGT
Source organism: Dendrobates tinctorius (assembly GCF_039654945.1). Classification (NCBI taxonomy): domain Eukaryota; kingdom Metazoa; phylum Chordata; class Amphibia; order Anura; family Dendrobatidae; genus Dendrobates; species Dendrobates tinctorius. The sequence continues at coordinate 45,777,292 of NW_027361696.1, read as the reverse complement.
GTAGGCAGAGGCCTACTGTCTTTGGAATGCGGAGACAGCAGGAGAGACTGCCATCCACACAGCAGGGGAACAGCTGACGTTACTGAACCCCACTGAGACGCGGGAGCAAGTGTCTCTTTCCGTGTGGACGGCACTTCCGAGCTACAACTGGCTGTGTTGAAGCCCAGGAAATAGGAGGGTGTAGGCAGAGGCCTACTGGCTTTTGAATGCGGAGACAGCAGGAGAGACTGCCATCCACACAGCAGGGGAACAGCTGGCGTTACTGAACCCCACTGAGACACGGGAGCAAGTGTCTCTTTCCGTGTGGACGGCACTTCCGAGCTACAACTGCCTGTGTTGAAGCCCAGGAAATAGGAGGGTGTAGGCAGAGGCCTACTGTCTTTGGAATGCGGAGACAGCAGGAGAGACTGCCATCCACACAGCAGGGGAACAGCTGGCGTTACTGAACCCCACTGAGACACGGGAGCAAGTGTCTCTTTCTGTGTGGACGGCACTTCCGAGCTACAACTGGCTGTGTTGAAGCCCAGGAAATAGGAGGGTGTAGGCAGAGGCCTACTGTCTTTGGAATGCGGAGACAGCAGGAGAGACTGCCATCCACACAGCAGGGGAACAGCTGACGTTACTGAACCCCACTGAGACACGGGAGCAAGTGTCTCTTTCCGTGTGGACGGCACTTCCGAGCTACAACTGGCTGTGTTGAAGCCCAGGAAATAGGAGGGTGTAGGCAGAGGCCTACTGGCTTTGGAATGCGGAGACAGCAGGAGAGACTGCCATCTCTACAGCAGGGGAACAGCTGGCAGTGCTGAACCCCACTAACACTTGAACGAATGTGTTTGGCTCTGTGGAGACGACACTTCTGAACACCAACTGACGCTGTTGGAGCCCAGGATCAGGCGAGGAGCAGGCTGGGGCCTACTGGATTTTGGCAGGTGTAGGCAGCAGGAGACTTGCCATCTCCACAGTAGGGGAACAGCTGGCATTGCTGAACCCCACTAACACTTGAACGAATGTGTTTGGCTCTGTGGAGACGACACTTCTGAACACCAACTGACGCTGTTGGAGCCCAGGATCAGGCGAGGAGCAGGCTGGGGCCTACTGGATTTTGGCAGGTGTAGGCAGCAGGAGACTTGCCATCTCCACAGCAGGGGAACAGCTGGCAGTGCTGAACCCCACTAACATCTGAACGAATGTGTTTGGCTCTGTGGAGATGACACTTCTGAACACCAACTGACGCTGTTGGAGCCCAGGATCAGGCGAGGAGCAGGCTGGGGCCTACTGGATTTTGGCAGGTGTAGGCAGCAGGAGACTTGCCATCTCCACAGCAGGGGAACAGCTGGCAGTGCTGAACCCCACTAACACTTGAACGAATGTGTTTGGCTCTGTGGAGATGACACTTCTGAACACCAACTGACGCTGTTGGAGCCCAGGATTAGGCGAGGAGCAGGCTGGGGCCTGTTGCTTTTGGCAGGTGAAGGCAGCAGGAGACTTGCCATCTCCACAGCAGGGGAACAGCTGGCAGTGCTGAACCCCACTAACACTTGAACGAATGTGTTTGGCTCTGTGGAGACGACACTTCTGAACACCAACTGACGCTGTTGGAGCCCAGGATTAGGCGTGGAGCAGGCTGGGGCCTGTTGTTTTTGGCAGGTGAAGGCAGCAGGAGACTTGCCATCTCCACAGCAGGGGAACAGCTGGCAGTGCTGAACCCCACTAACACTTGAACGAATGTGTTTGGCTCTGTGGAGACGACACTTCTGAACACCAACTGACGCTGTTGGAGCCCAGGATTAGGCGAGGAGCAGGCTGGGGCCTGTTGCTTTTGGCAGGTGAAGGCAGCAGGAGACTTGCCATCTCCACAGCAGGGGAACAGCTGGCAGTGCTGAACCCCACTAACACTTGAACTAATGTGTTTGGCTCTGTGGAGACGACACTTCTGAACACCAACTGACGCTGTTGGAGCCCAGGATCAGGCGTGAAGCAGGCTGGGGCCTACTGGATTTTGGCAGGTGTAGGCAGCAGGAGACTTGCCATCTCCACAGCAGGGGAACAGCTGGCAGTGCTGAACCCCACTAACATCTGAACGAATGTGTTTGGCTCTGTGGAGACGACACTTCTGAACACCAACTGACGCTGTTGGAGCCCAGGATCAGGCGTGGAGCAGGCTGAGGCCTACTGGATTTTGGCAGGTGTAGGCAGCAGGAGACTTGCCATCTCCACAGCAGGAGAACAGCTGGCAGTGCTGAACCCCACTAACACTTGAACGAATGTGTTTGGCTCTGTGGAGACGACACTTCTGAACACCAACTGACGCTGTTGGAGCCCAGGATCAGGCGTGGAGCAGGCTGGGGCCTACTGGATTTTGGCAGGTGTAGGCAGCAGGAGACTTGCCATCTCCACAGCAGGAGAACAGCTGGCAGTGCTGAACCCCACTAACACTTGAACGAATGTGTTTGGCTCTGTGGAGACGACACTTCTGAACACCAACTGACACTGTTGGAGCCCAGGATTATGCATGCCGCATGCAGAGGCCAATGGGCAGCGGTTTTTATGGAGGTTGTTGACTACTACTGATTCTAACCATGCTCCACTTAGGCCTCTGGCTCCACTGTCTCTACTATTTACCCTGGCCTCCAACCCCGCCAGCTACATCTCTGAAGTGGCGTCAGCACAATCTACACTTGTTCCTGTGTTACTGGTGCTCAGTCCCATCAGTTGATCCCCTGATGTTTGTCCGGCAAGTTCGCCAGCTCTGTCCTCATTCCCACTACTGGTTATGGGAATGTGGACAGAGCAGGAGACCTTGCCGGACACACATCAGGGGATAAACTGATGGGACTGAGCCACAGGAACACAGGAACAAGTGTAGATTGTGCTGATGCCACTTCAGAGATGTAGATGGCGGGGTTGGAGGCCAGGGGAAATAGTAGAGACAGTGGAGCCAGAGACCTAAGTTGGGCACGGTTAAAAATCAGTAGTGGTTTGAATGTTGATGGAGCTGGTGACTTTGCCGTCCACACAGCAGGGGATCAGCTGGCGTTACTGAACCCCACTAACACAGGAGCTAGTGTGTTTCTCTGTGCAGACGACACATCTGAGCGACAACTGGCTGTGTTGAAGCACAGGGATTATAGTTCAGGTGGTAGAAAAATGAACACACCAGCAGACCTGGATACAGTTGCCAACCACTAATTTAGTCTGTAAGAGGAATGGCAAAGTCTTTGGAGATCCAGGCCTTGTTCATTTTCAGAAAAGTCAGCCGGTCAACATTATCGGAAGATAGTCGCGTGCGACGGTCTGTTAGTACACCACCTGCGGCACTAAAGACGCGTTCCGATAATACACTGGCAGCAGGGCAAGCCAGCACCTCCAATGCATACTGGCTAATCTCTGGCCATGTATCCAGCTTAGAGACCCAAAACTTGAAGGGGGAAGAGCCATCTGGGAGTACAGTGACAGGGCAAGACATGTAGTCTGACACCATCTGACGGAAGCGTTGCCTCCTGCTGACTCGAGGCGTCGCTGATGGTGTAGACAATTGTGGTGGACACACAAAACTTTGCCACATTTGGGCCATAGTGGTCTTGCCTTGTGCTGCGGCGCTGCCTCTGCTCCCTCTTTGTGCAGAGTTTCCTCCACTGCCTCGACGCACAGAGCTGCTTTGTAAAGCACTAGCAACAATGCTGTCGGGTGGAATGGAAAACATTATGGACTGCACCAGTGACTCTTCGTACTCCCGCAGTTTACGCTCCCGGTTCAACGTTGGTATGAGCCTTTGTACGCTGTCCCGGTAGCGAGGATCTAGGAGGGTGTACACCCAATAATCAGCCGAGACGAGAATGTGGGCGATGCGGCGGTCGTTTCTCAGGCACTGCAGCATGAAATCAACCATGTGCTGCAGACTCCCAACTGCCAAAGAACCGCTGTCCCCTGTTTGAGGCGTGACCTCGGCCTGCTCTGCATCACCCCACCCTCGCTGTACATACTGAGTAGAGGTTTGTGTACCTCCCTCCTCTGGAGAGATGTCTTCCTCCTCCATCGACTCCTCCTCATCCTCCTCACAAAGTGTCCCCTGCCTAGGCCTTTGTGAGGAAACACGTAGTGCAGACTGTCCAGAAGCAGATGGCATTTGGGACTCCTCATCCTCCACCTCTTCCGAAACCTCATCCCTTAGTGCTTGCAGTGTTTGTTGAAGCAGGCAGATAAGGGAGACAGTCATGCTGACTAGTGCATCATCTGCACTCGCCATCCGCGTGGATTCATTGAAGGCACGCAAAACGAGGCAGATGTCCTTCATAGAGGCCCACTCAATGGTGCTGAAGTGTGAACGGCGCACAGTGCGACTTGTTTGCGCCTGATGCAGCTGGTACTCCATGACTGCTGCCTGCTGCTCACACAACCGCTCCAACATATGTAACGTTGAATTCCACCGGGTGGGTAGGTCACATATGATGCGATGTTCCGGAAGGCCAAATCGTCGCTGCAGAGCAGCGAGGCGCGATCTTGCCGTGCTGGAACGCCGCAAGTGAGCGCACTCTATGCGGACCTTGTGCAACAGTGCATCAAGATCCGGATAGTCCCTCAGAAAGCTCTGCACGACCAAGTTAAGCACATGTGCCAGACATGGGATGTGTGTGAGGTTGCCTAGGCCAAGAGCTGCCACCAGATTTCGGCCATTGTCACACACTACCAAGCCCGGCTGGAGATTCGCTGGCCCAAACCACACATCGCTCTCCTGCTTGATAGCATTCCAGAGCTCCTGCGCTGTGTGGCTTCGATTCCCCAAAGAAATTAATTTGAGTACAGCCTGTTGACGTTTGGCCACGGCTGTGCTCATATCGGTCGTAACAGGCTCCTGCTCTGCTGTTTCTGAGGAACTTGAGTAGGAGGAGGAGTCTATGTGTACAGACTGGAGTCCTGCAATCCGTGGCGTTGGAAGAACACGTACAGCGCCACTCTCCAGATCTGTACCCGGCTCCACAACATTGACCCAGTGGGCAGTGAGGGAAAGGTATCGTCCCTGTCCATGGTTACTGGTCCACGCATCGGTGGTCAGGTGGACCTTGCTACTAACGGCGTTTAGTAGTGCATGTTTTATTTTGCCCTCAACATGTTTCTGCAGGGCAGGGACGGCTCGCCTGCTGAAATAAAAGCGGCTGGGCACGTTGTATTGGGGGACTGCCAATGCCATTAAGTCCCGGAAGGTGTCAGTGTCCACCAGCCTGAATGACAGCATTTCAACTGCCAGAAGTTTGGCAATGCCAGCATTCAGAGACTGTGCTCGGGGATGGTTTGCCGAGTAAGGGCGCCTTTTATCCCATGCCTGTGCTACCGATGGCTGTGATGGATGGGAACGTGCTGCTATGGGTGGAATCTGACAGGGTCTCCGGACAACAGTGGCAGAGGTTCTTCCTTGGCAATCCTGTGAGGAAGCCGAACCAGCAGTGTGTGAGCTGGAGGAAGAGGCCCCAACACGAACTGAAGAGGTGGTAGGTGGTGCTGTACGTTGGCCTACGTCTTCAGGGTGTCTCTGCAACTCCAACTCGTGCTTGGTGCGCACATGTTTCCACATATTTGGTATTGAGGTTGCTGACATTTTTCCCTCTTTTGACTTTCTGATGACACAGCTTGCATTTGACAAAGCAAATGTAATCTGCAACTGTGTCAAAAAAGGACCACGCACTGCAAGTCTTGGGAGCGCCCGTTTTGCCTTTGGAATGAGGAATGCTCCTAACGGGTGCCGAAGTGGAGGGTACAGGCAACCAAGTCTTCCCCCTCCCTCTGCCTCCTGTTTTGGCCGGTAGGGGAATCTGTTCCTCCGAGCTGCTCCCACCACCTTCCTGTTCCTCACGCCATGATGGGTCAAGGACCTCATCATCTTCCCTCCCCTCTTCAAACAGCTGCTTCTCCAGGGTTGTCTCGCCAGCACCATACGCACCAGAAAGTGGCAACTGAGTCTCGTCATCATCTGATGTGTACTGAGGTGTGCTGACCATAGGCACTGGCCCACTCGCCTCTTCAGATTCAGAGGGACAAAGAAGTTGCGCATCACTGCATACTCCCTCTTCTTCACATTCAGGAATGCTGCTTGGCTGGCCCCCTCTTTCCAAGCCAACAGATTCCGAGAACAGAAGTAGAGACTGTGATGGCTCCTGTCCATGTCTCTCTGACTGCCTGGGCACTTTGGCAGGTGGTGAAGAGACAGATGGTTGCTCTTCGGTGCTCTGGTCCTGAGAGGCTGTGGAAGTAATTGAAGTCGATGCGTTAGCTGCCATCCATCCGACAACGGCTTCAATTTGTTCCTCCCACAGCAGTGGGGTACGTTGAGGTCCTACAAAGCTGCGCATAAAGGACTGTTGCCTGCTAAAACTGGGGGATGCTGATCCACTGGTGCCCGCAGCAGGCCCAGAATCCCCACGTCCTCTACCTGCAGAATCCCCACGTCCTCTCCCTGCAGAATCCCCACATCCTCTCCCTGCTGAAACTCCACGCCCACGCCCACGTCCATGCGCCTTACTCCCTGCCTTCTTCATCTTGCCAGACTGCTTAAGATAGGCAGAAAAGTACAAAGGGGGGCCTTAGTGTGCTTATTCCTGAACAGCTGGTTACAGGTACAAGAAACACTAATTTTATGAAGTGTGTGTGTGTGGACTACACTTTAATAGGAGCTGATGTGGCCTACACAAGTTCCAAATGTAGTGTTTGGTGAACTTTTTTTTGTGGTTTCTTTGTTGGAAACAAGCTCAAAGTATGTGAACAAAGAATTGAAACTGATAGCATCACCAACTTTTTGGAGCTATTACAATGCAGGCAGGTAACCTACAATGCAAAAGATGAGGCTCCAAAAAAATTGGGTAATACTAATCTGGCTGCGCCGGCAGGGCACAAGCCAGAAAAAAAGGCTCCTCTATCTACTCCTATATAGTGTTTGCAACCAACCAATGTTGATGGATACGGATGGATGCACACTAATAGGAGAAGAAAAAATGAGCTGCACTCAAAGACAAATATGTGTGAGGCAGTGACGCACATTGAGCGTCCTACAACCAGACGTAGCTGCAGGACACTCTACTCAGCGTGAGCTGCACTCACACACAGTCAAGAGACCTCTCAGACAGCCGTGAACAGTGCAGCTAAGTGGGCACTGGCACTGACAGGCTGCAGAAAGGCTCCGCTGTGTACTCCTATATAGTGTTTGCAACCACCGTAGATGGAGACGGATGGATGCACACTAATAGAAGAAAAAATGAGCTGCACTCAAATAAAAATATGTGTGAGGCACTGACGCACGCTGAGCGTCCTACAACCAGACGTAGCTGCAGGACACACTACTCAGCGTGAGCTGCACTCACACACAGTCAGAGACCTCTCAGACAGCCATGAACAGTGCAGCAAAGTGGACACTAGCACTGAAAGGCTGCAGAAAGGCTCCGCTGTCTACTACTAGTGTTTGCAACCAACGTATATGGATACGGATGGAAGCACACTAGATTGAAATTATGTAAAAAATGCAGCTCAAAAATTAAAAGATGTATGAGGCAGCAGTGAGGCACGCTGGGCAGCCTACAACCAGACGTGGCTGCAGGACCCACTCCACAGCGTGAGCTGCACTCACACAGCCCTTGCAGACAGCTGTGAACACTGCTGCTAGGGCAAAGAAGGCTACAGTGGTGGTTTATGTAGCCTGGGTAAAGCACTAGATGTTTGGTGGAATCGCTATTTCTAACTGTCCCTCACAGTCTTCTACAGCAGCCTGTCCCTAACTGAATTCACAGCAGAGTGAACCAGAAATGGCGGCTGCGGTGGCTTTTATAGTGCATCATGACATCATTTCGGCAGCCAATCACAGCCATGCCAATAGTTAACATGCCTACATGCCTAACAGGATGTGCCCACACTTCGGAGGATTCCCATTGGCTTAATCAAAGCAAGCAGGCTCATAGCATGATGGGAACTTCCGATTCCGGTATCCGATATGACAAAAGTATCGGAAGTCAGTATCGGAATTCCGATACCGCTAATATCGGCCGATACCCGATACTTGCGGTATCGGAATGCTCAACACTAGTTATCACCTTTGCTTTATGCAAGGTGCTCCATCATGTTGAAAAAGGCATTGTTGATCGCCAAACTGCTCTTGGACGGTTGGGAGAAGTTGCTCTTGGAGGACATTCTGGTACCATTCTTTATTCATGGCTGTGTTTTTAGGCAAGACTGAGAGAGAGCCCATTTCCTTGGCTGAGAAGCAACCCCCACATGAATGGTTTCAGGATGCTTGACAGTTGGCATGAGACAAGACTGGTGGTAGCGCTCACCTGGTCTTCTCCGAATAAGCCGTTTTCCAGATGTCCCAAACAATCGAAAAGGGGATTCATCAGAGAAAATGACTTTACCCCAGTCCTCAGCAGTCCACTCCCTGTACCTCTTGCAGAATATCAGTCTGTCCATGATGTTTTTCCTGGAGAGAAGTGGCTTCTTTGCTGCCCTCCTTGAGACCAGGCCTTGCTCCAAGAGTCTCCGCCTCACAGTGCGTGCAGATGCACTCACACCTGCCTGCTGCCATTCCTGAGCAAGCTCTGCACTGCTGGTAGCCCGATCCCGCAGCTGAAACACTTTTAAGAGATGGTCCTGGCGCTTGCTGGTCTTTCTTGGGGGCCCAGGAGCCTTTTTGGCAACAAGGGAACCTCTCTCCTTGAAGTTCTTGATGATGCGAAAGATTGTTGACTGAGGTGCAATCTTTCTAGCTGCGATACTCTTCCCTGTTAGGCCATTTTTGTGCAGTGCAATGATGACTGCACGTGTTTCTTTAGAGATAACCATGGTTAACAGAAGAGAAACAATGATGCCAAGCACCAGCCTCCTTTTAAAGTGTCCAGTTTTGTCATTCTTACTTAATCATGACAGATTGATCTCCAGCCCTGTCCTCATCAACACCCACACCTGTGTTAATGGAGCAATCACTGAAACAATGTTAGCTGGTCCTTTTAAGGCAGGGCTGCAATGATGTTGAAATGTGTTTTGGGGGATAAAGTTCATTTTCTAGGCAAATATTGACTTTGCAAGTAATTGCTGTTAAGCTGATCACTCTTTATAACATTCTGGAGTATATGCAAATTGCCATTAGAAAAAATGAAGCAGTAGACTTTGTAAAAATTAATATTTGTGTCATTCTCAAAACTTTTGGCCATGACTGTTCAGTCTAGCCTGACACAGAGGACACGGACGCTGTCAAAAAGTCTAGAGTTCTAAGAAAGAAATGGTGAACTCCCTGAGAGTCAAATAAAATTGGATACAGAGAGTCTTATTCCTAGAACAGGGTGAAATGTCACCAAATAATGGATCTTATTGTTTATAACCTGCACCTCAAGAGGGAAATGTCTGACTGCGACTCCAGAACTTCTCCCAGATAATGAGACCACATGGAAACCTTCTCTATGGACTGGATGACGCCCACCCATCCATTGCTCCATCGCTTCTAAGTGCCGGGAGTGAGCATTGAACCAGTCATGAAAGGGTTAAAAGACACCCAACTGTGATGTGTGATCTCTAGTGTGGCCAATATATATGTACTAAATCATCACTGCCCCCTAGTGGGAAAATGTATAATGCAGCTGTCACTTGTAGCAGAGCAGGGGTTATTTGGCACAAAACATGGTGAAGTCAAAGATTTATGTAGGACTGCAGATAAAGCGGCAATAATATGTTATATCGAGTGGTGGTCACTCTGCAGAAACAAAACAGCATAAGATAACATAACAAATCCAGCTCCACTACATCTAAGCATTGTAATACAGAAATAAAGAATTCAGGGGTATCTTTTTATCCATCCATCCATTTAAAAAAAAAAAAAAAACACAATAAAAACACAACACAAAATACTACTAAATTGCACCATTTTGTGGTGGAGTAAAGTTATATACACTCACTGGCCACTTTATTAGGTACACCATGCTAGTAACGGGTTGGACCCCCTTTTGCCTTCAGAACTGCCTCAATTCTTCGTGGCAGAGATTCAACAAGGTGCTGGAAGCATTCCTCAGAGATTTTGGACCATATTGACATGATGGCATCACACAGTTGGCGCAGATTTGTCGGCTGCACATCCCTGATGCGAATCTCCCGTTCCACCACATCCCAAAGATGCTCTATTGGATTGAGATCTGGTGACTGAGGAGGCCATTTGAGTACAGTAAACTCATTGTCATGTTCAAGAAACCAATCTGAGATGATTCGAGCTTTATGACATGGTGCATTATCCTGCTGAAAGTAGCCATCAGATGCCTGTTCTTAGCTGAGAGGAGTGGTACCCAGTGTGGTCTTCTGCTGCTGTAGCCCATCTGCCTCAAAGTTCGACGCACTGTGCGTTCAGAGATGCTCTTCTGCCTACCTTGGTTGTAACGGGTGGCAATTTGAGTCACTGTTGCCTTTCTATCAGCTCGAACCAGTATGCCCATTCTCCTCTGACCTCTGGCATCAAAAAGGCATTTCCGGCCACAGAACTGCCGCTCACTGGATTTTTTTTCTTTTTCGGACCATTCTCTGTAAACCCTAGAGATGGTTGTGCGTGAAAATCCCAGTAGATCAGCAGTTTCTGAAATACTCAGACCAGCCCTTCTGGCACCAACAATCTTGCCACGTTCAAAGGCACTCAAATCACCTTTCTTCCCCATACTGATGCTCGGTTTGAACTGCAGGAGATTGTCTTGACCATGTCTACATGCCTAAATGCACTGAGTTGCCGCCATGTGATTGGCTGATTAGAAATTAAGTCTTAACACACAGTTGGACAGGTGTACCTAATAAAGTGGCCAGTGAGTGTATATTAAGTTACTTTTGCAGAACCTTCTCCGTCCTTTTGATGATATCTGATAATCTAACACATTTGATAATCCGGTACCTGAGGATCCCTTTAATGCTGTTGTCACTGCTCCGGTTGCCGTGACTGATGCCAGATTGAAGATTCATCTCACCCATGGTTGTCGTCTCTGACTAATAATTACCTGCTGGCCTCACACCCTCTGTGTATAATTGTACCCTCGAGGCAGAGCTCTGTAACGAAACCGCAGCATTATACAGCGAGGTGAGTAACTCGGCATAGGACTCTCTGGCTGCATTCCTCCGAGGTCGCTCCTCGCACGAGACTCCATGTGCGACACTTGTGTTCTCCAGGTAACTTGAGTCATGTAGAAGAAGCCTTTGTCCCGGTTGTCATCACATGTCAGAAGGGACCAACCCAGCTAATCTGCGATGTAGCAGAGCTGAGTTTGTCCTTTAGGCATTTCTAATGTCCACCACCTCAATACTCTGCCTACAAGGGTACAATACACAACCCTGTTCCTACTGGGCAGGATGGAGATCACAAAAACTACAGTGCCTTGTGAAAGTACTCGGTCCCCTTGAACTTTCCCACATATCATGCCTTAAACATAAAGATACCAAATGTCAATTTTTGGTGAAGAATCAACAAGTGGAACACAATTGTGAAGTTGAATGAAATTTATTGGTCATTTTAAATTTTTGTGGAAATTCAAAAACTGAAAAGTAGGGCGTGCAATATTATTCAGCCCCTTTACTTTCAGTGCAGCAAACTCACTCCAGAAGTTCATTCTGGATCTCTGAATGATCCAATGTTGTCCTAAATGACTAATGATGATAAATATAATCCACCTGTGTGTAATCAAGTCTCCGTATAAATGCACCTGCTCTGTGATAGTCTCAGGGTTCTGTTTGAAGCTCAGAGAGCATCATGAAGACCAAGGAACACAACAGGCAGGTCCGTGATACTGTTGTGGAGAAGTTTAAAGCCGGATTTGGATATAAAATGATTTCCAAAACTTTAAACATCCCAAGGAGCACTGTGCAAGCGATAATATTGAAATGGAAGGAGTATCATACCACTGCAAATCTACCAAGACCCGACCGTCCCTCTAAACTTTCATCTCAAACAAAGAGAAGACTGATCAGAGATGCAGCCAAGAGGCCCATGATCACTCTGGATGAACTGCAGAGATCTACAGCTGAGGTGGGACAGTCTGTCCAAAGGACAACAATCAGTCGTACACTGCACAAATCTGGCCTTTATGGAAAAGTGGCAAGAAGAAAGCCATTTCTCAAAGATATCCATAAAAATTGTCATTTAAAGTTTGCAACAAGCTACCTGGGAGACACAACAAACATGTGGAAGAAGGTGCTCTTGTCAGATTAAACCAAAATCGAACTTTTTGGCAACAATGCCAAAAGATATGTTTGATGTAAAGGCAACACAGCTCATCACCCTGAACAAACCATCCCCACTGTCAAACATGGTGGCAGCATCATGGTTTGGGCCTGCTTTTCTTCAGCAGGTACAGGGAAGAAGGTTTAAATTGATTGGAAGATGGATGGAGCCAAATACAGGTCCATTCCTGAAGAAAGCCTGTTGGAGTCTGCAAAAGACCTGAGACTGGGACGGAGATTTGTCTTCCAACAAGACAATGATCCCAAACATAAAGCAAAATCTACAATGGAATGGTTCACAAATAAACGTATCCAGGTGTTAGAATGGCCAAGTCAAAGTCCAGACCTGAATACAATTGAGAATTTGTGGAAAGAGCTGAAAACTGCTGTTCACAAACGATCTCCATCAAACCTCACTGAGCTCGAGCTGTTTGCCAAGGAAGGATGGGCAAGAATTTCAGTCTCTCAATGTAGAAAACTGATAGAGACATACCCCAAGCGACTTGCAGCTGTAATCGTAGCAAAAGGTGGCGCAACAAAGTATTAAGTTAAAGGGGCCGAATAATATTGCATGCCCCACTTTCAGTTTTTGAATTTCCACAAAAATTTAAAATAACCAATAAATTTCGTTCAACTTCACAATTGTGTCCCACTTGTTGTTGATTCTTCACCAAAAATTTACATTTGGCATCTTTATGTTTGAAGCATGAGATGTGGGAAAAGGTTGAAAAGTTCCAGGGGATCGAATACTTTCGCAAGGCACTGTATTTTAAACCCCTTGAATTATGCAATCAAAACTTATCATGATTTATTGGGGGGTGAAGCAAAGAAGGTATCCCCCTTAAGAATCCTATCTCTATAATGTATACCTCAACATAACAATTAGGGAAAAAGGGAAGATTTTGTCTAGCTCCTCCCCCGAGGAGCAGAAGAAAGCTAAATCATTGTTGCACCTTTATTCCCAGGATCGGTGAGGGTCTGAGGATCGCTCGACTGTAACCTGTACTCCTCCAGGAATTTTAGGTATTAACTCTTGAGTACCATGGTATTACCTTATACCACAAGTAATATGCACCAGATGAGGACATAGACAGAAAAGGGTTCCCATGCAAGAATAGTATACAGGTCAAAAGTTCATTATACCGTACCCCTTTATGTGCTTCCCCCCTTAACTCTTTGGTCCTTAAGCAGCTGCCCAGTTTCCACCAATGATATGTTAACCCCTTAAAGTCACCCTAAACTACTCTTGGCCCTTAGGGACATCCCCATAACAAAACTCTAAACCTCCCTATTTAATGATATATACTGCATCATATGTGGACTTTCTAAAGAATGGGGGACTAATGAGTATGGAAAATCCCTTTAAAAAATAGAATTACAGTTCTATTGAATGTATAGTTTGTAGTCTTCCAAAGAAGTTTCTATGAAATTGCAAGATCTTTGTACAATGTAACGATTGCAGCAGAAAAATCAGTCTGAGATTACAATGTGCTGTGAGCCCTCCATCCAGTAAGTGGAGGAATAGGTCATAAATGGCAGGACGGCGCCACCTGGTGGGGCAAACATGTCATGTCCTAATAGTCTCTCTTCTAGCCTGTATGTAGTGATGCCTAGGTCTCACCAGGGGGCGTAGTTAATGCTGAAATTTTGCAATACTCATCATTGTATCCTAAAACCTGACTTCTGAAAGGGTATAAGAATTAATAAAAAAATAATAATCCAAAAAAGGTCAGTTCTGCTGCCAAACTGTGGAAAAGTCATGCTGTATTTACAGTATTTGCTGCTATCAGAACTTTCTTCCCACCTGGGTCTCTGTGATGACAACATGCAGATCACAGAGTGAGAAATACCAAGATTGCAACAATCAATGATAAAAGTGTAACTATCATTTTAGGAAAAAGTGCAGCAGAAGGTCTGTGCCTGCGTCTAGATCCTCCATCCATAGAATCTTATAAGCACCAACTGTCATCTCCTCACTCGGTAATGGAGAAATCCGTCTTCACTGAATACATATATTTACAGATTTTACCCATGAACAGAGAGGGAACGATCAGTCCAGGAGGAGAAAGAAGCAGATTGCTCTGATCAAATATATTACAACCTTTCTTATTTTCACATGCACTATTGATTTGTGGAATAAATAAATAAAATGTCAGTCACTTCTTAATGACTAAATCTAAAACTGAATAAATACATTTGGATGACATTTGAAAACAATACAATTATTTATAAAATAATGAACCAAAGCAAAAATAAATAAATATTAAATTAAATGTATGAACTGTGCAATGGAATAAGCACTGAAATAAAAACAATGCCTCTAAGATCTGCCTATCAAAATGGCAGCACTTCAGCTGGTTATCTTTCTGGTAAGACAGACAGTTACCAGACATGGTGATAAGGTGATCAGGGCACTTTCACAACTACTTGTTTTCCATTTACTTCCTCCCTATCTGGCTCCTGAAGAGTCAGCGCTGTCAATCAAGGAAGAGGAGATAGATACCAGGTAACAAGTAGGTGCACTGGGCTGCGAGCACATGTCTGAATTAAGAACAATTTGTGACAAGTGTGGCAATGGATTCAGACACTAATGATGAGCCCCGATGCACAATTTGGACATGGGCCCCCAGCTGCACATTAGTCAGATGTATGGGCCCTTACAACATTCTAAATCCTATAAAGACATACTCCATAATGTAATAATGTCCCCCATCCTGTACTGTCACCCATCCTTGTCCCCTTCCTGGTGTAATGTAATCCATCCTGTGCACTCTCCAGTAATAATGTCCCCCATCCTGGTCTCTTTCCTGGTATAATTTCCTCCATCCTGTGGCCCTTCCAGTAATAATGTCTCCCATCCTGGGCCCCTTCCAGCAAAAGTGACAAACATCCTGGGCCCCTTGCTAGTTTAATGAGTCTTTTCCATTAATATATGTCCCCCATCCTAGTGCATTGTCCCCATCCTGCCCCTTTGAGTTATAAATGTCCCCCATCCTAGGCATCTTCTGGTTATAATGTCCTCCATCCTAAGCCCCTTCCAGTAATAATGACCAACATCCTGGGCCCCTTGCTGCCATTATGAGCCCCTTCCACTAATATGTCCCTCAATTCCACAAATTTCCAAATGCAACTATAGGCACAATGACACCTATGTTCAATCAATAATACACCTAGTGAGTAAAAATAACACGTGCCCAAAAATAGTCCTAACGGATAAAGTAGATGTAAACTCCAAACACAATGTGCCAAAAGAAGAAAAAGGAGTGCAATACATATAATGAAGTGCACAACAATGCAATAAAGTGAAAATAGTATTTATTAATAAATTACAAATAAATGTGTACAAAAATTTGTAAAAATTAAGTAGATCATCCAACCCTAATTAGTATATGTGCCCAGTGCAAACCAAAACAACAAAGCTCTTTAATGGTATATAATAAAATTATTTTACACAGAAGTGTTATAATAACCATAAAAAAGCGGTACTGTTACATATACACAGGCAGAAAGCTTTAATGATACATAATAAAGTCATTTTACACCAAATGTTATAATCACCATAAAATCCAATAGCGCTACATATATATAAGAGCCAACCCACAAAGTGCTGCCAATAAGGATACCAAAAGAGAGCCAAGTAAAGTAACAGCTTCTTAACGCTTACCCAAATAGTATGGTGCCTGGTTGCTCTGGAGCCACGTGTCACCCTTGACGCGCGTTTCGCCCTTAGTTTATCAAAAGGGATACGCCATTTGCACATTTATCCGGTCTTTTATAGTGAACAAGATGGGGTGGAACATCACTATTGCGCACGCGTCCTGACGTCATCGCCAGAGGACGCCCACCATCACCCAGCATTCACCGAGAGCGCACGATCTTAATGACAGGTTTAAAGAACGAGGATATAGCAATCGTTGTATAAAAAATGGATATTCAAAGGCCAAAAAAATAGGACGATCAGAATTGTTATTTAAGGGTGGGAAGAAGAAGACATTAGATCAGAATGTAAATGTAAGATATATCTCTACTCATAATTGTCATTGGAGGCGTATACAAGAAATTATCAATAAACATTGGTCTGTACTTTTAACAGATTCTTTTTTTGGCCCGTAATATCTCTAATAAACCACAATTTGTGGCTAGACGTGGTAAGAGTCTAAAAGATCTATTAGTAAAGAGCCACTATGTGGCAAAACCTGTGAATATATTGAATCCGAACAATATACAACCGACGAATGGTTGTTACCCTTGTGGGGGTTGTCTGGCCTGCACTTCTAAGAAATTGATCAGGGGGACCCATTTCAAGTCCTCAAATGGCATTAAATCATTTTCAATTCAACATCATATTAGCTGTAGTAGCACACATGTTATATATCTGGCCACATGCCCTTGTTCCAGGATATATGTGGGGCTGACTTCACGTCAGCTCCGCATTCGTGTAAGGGAACATGTGAGGGATATTTTGAATGCCCACAAAATTGGCAGTACAGCTAATATGATGTCGAATTGAAAATGATTTAACCCCTTCCTGACATCCGACGTACTATCCCGTCCACGGTACCCGGGCCCGTATGACCGTGGACGGGATAGTTCGTCTACCGCGATCAGCGGCGCCCACGTGGTGACACCCGGCACAATGTGTCAGGGGTGGTCACGGACCGCCCCCGACACGTTAACCCTTTGCACACCGCGATCAAACATGATCGCGGTGTACCGGGAGTTAAAGGGAAGCATCGGCAGGGAGGGGGCTCCCTCCGTGCTTCCCTGAGCCCCCCACGGCAGCGCAATGTGCAGCGCTGCTGCGGGGGGCTCCTTTCCTCCAGGCCCCCGAATCCAAGATGGTGACGGGGGCCTTTGGGGGCCTGAGGAAGCTGGCTTCCTCAGTGCCTGCAAAGCGCAGGCATGAGGAAGCCTTGTGCACTGCCTGTGACAGATTGCTGATCTGTCACAGTGATCTGTGATGTGACAGATCAGCGATCTGTCACAGGACAGTGATGTCCCACCTGGGACTATGTAATAAAGTAAAAAAAAAATAAAAAAAATATAAAAATAAATAAAAAAAAATCGCCAAATAAATTAGTAAAAAAAAAAAAAAATATTCCCCAATAAATTCATTTTTTGAAAATAATAAAAAAAAAAACAATAAAAGTACACATATTAGGTATCGCCGCGTCCGTAACGACCTGCCCTATAAAACTGTCCCATTAGTTAACCCCTTTAGCGAACCCCTTAAAAAATAAAAATAAAAAACGAAGCAGAAAATAATGATTTATTATCATACCGCCAAACAAAAAGTGTAATAACACGCGATCAAAAAGACGCATATAAATATCCATGGTACCGCTGAAAACGTCATCTTGTCCCGCAAAAAACGAGCCGCCACACAGCATCATCAGCGAAAAAATAAAAAAGTTATAGCTCGCAGAATAAAGCGATGCAAAAATAATTATTTTTTCTATAAAATAGTTTTCATTGCATAAAACCGACAAAACATAAAAAAACGACCTAAATGAGGTATCGCTGTAACCGTACTGACCCGAAGAATAAAACCGCTTTATCAATTTTACCGCACGCGGAACGGTGTAAACGCACCCCCCCAAAAGAAATTCATGAAACGCTGGTTTTTGTTCATTCTGCGTCCCAAAAATCGGAATAAAAAGCGATCAAAAAATGTCACATGCCCGAAAATGGTACCAATAAAAACGTCAACTCGTCTCGCAAAAAATAAGACCTACATGACTCGGTGGGTCAAAATACGGAAAAATTATAGCTCTCAATATGTGGTGATGCAAAAACTATTTTTACAATAAAAAGCGTCTTTTAGCGTGCGACAGCTGCCAAACATAAAAACTGCCATAAATAGTAAATCAAACCCCCCGTTATCACCCCCTTAGTTAGGGAAAAATAATAAAATAAAAAAAATGTATTTATTTCCATTTTTCCATTAGGGCTAGGGTTAGGGCTAGGGTTAGGGCTAGGGTTAGAGCTAGGGTTAGGGTTAGGGCTAGGGTTAGGGCTAGGGTTAGGGTTAGGGCTGAGATTAGGGTTAGGGGTGTGTTGGGGTTCGGGTTGGAGTTAGAATTGGGGGTTTCCACTCTTTGGGCACATCAGGGGCTCTCCAAATGCAACATTGCATCTGATCTCAATTTCAGCCAATTCTGAGTTGAAAAAGTCATATGGTGCTCCTTCTCTTCCAAGCTCTGCCATGCGCCCAAACAGTGTTTTACCCCCACATGTAGGGTATCAGCCTACTCAGGACAAATTGCAAAACAATTTTTGGGGTCCAATTTTTCCTGTTACCCTTAGGAAAATAAAAAATTGGGGGCAAAAATATCATTTTTGTGGAAAAAAATGATTTTTTTATTTTCACGTCCGAGCGTTATAAACTTCTGTGAAGCACTTGGGGGTTCAAAGTGCTCACCACACATCTAGATAAGTTCCGTGAGGGGGTCTAGTGTCCAAAATGGGGTCACTTGTGGGGAGTTTCAATAGTTTAGGTACATCAGGGGCTCTCCAAACGCACATGACACCCGCAGACCATTCCATCAAAGTCTGCATTCCAAAACGTCACTGCTTCCCTTCCGAGCCCCGACGTGTGTCCATAAAGTAGTTTTCTCCCACATATGGGGTGTCAGCGTACTCATGACAAATTGGACAACAACTTTTGGGGTCCAATTTCTCCTGTTACCCTTGGGAAAATGAAAAAATTGGGGACTAATTGATCATGTTTGTGGAAAAAATACGATTTTTTTATTTTCATGCCCGGGCATTATAAACTTCTGTGAAGCCCTTGGGGGTTCAAAGTGCTCACCACAGATCTAGATAAGTTCCTTAGGGGTTCTCGTTTCCAAAATGGGGTCATTTGTGGGTGTTTCCACTGTTTAGGTACATTAGGGGCTCTCCAAAGGCAACATGACACCCGCAGACCATTCCATCAAAGTCTGCATTCCAAAACGTCACTACTTCCCTTCCGAGCCCTGACGTGTGTCCATACAGTAGTTTTCTCCCACATATGGGGTGTCAGCGTACTCATGACAAATTGGACAACTTTTGGGGTTCAATTTCTCCTGTTACCCTTGGGAAAATAAAAAAATTGGGGACTAATTGATCATGTTTGTGGAAAAAATACGATTGTTTTATTTTCATGCCCTGGCATTATAAACTTCTGTGAAGCCCTTGGGGGTTCAAAGTGCTCACCTCACATCTAGATAAGTTCCTTAGGGGGTCTAGTTTCCAAAATGGGGTCATTTGTGGGGGGTTTCCACTGTTTAGGTACATTAGGGGCCCTCCAAAGGCAACATGACACCCGCAGACCATTCCATCAATGTCTGCATTCCAAAACGTCACTACTTCCCTTCCGAGCCCTGACATGTGTCCATACAGTAGTTTTCTCCCACATATGGGGTGTCAGCGTACTCAGGACAAATTGGACAACAACTTTTGGGGTTCAATTTCTCCTGTTACCCTTGGGGAAATAAAAAAATTGGGGACTAATTGATCATGTTTGTGGAAAAAATACGATTTTTTTATTTTCATGCCCTGGCATTATAAACTTCTGTGAAGCCCTTGGGGGTTCAAAGTGCTCACCTCACATCTAGATAAGTTCCTTAGGGGGTCTAGTTTTCAAAATGGGGTCATTTGTAGGGGGTTTCCACTGTTTAGGTACATTAGGGGCTCTCCAAAGGCAACATGACACCCGCAGACCATTCCATCAATGTCTGCATTCCAAAACGTCACTACTTCCCTTCCGAGCCCTGACGTGTGTCCATACAGTAGTTTTCTCCCACATATGGGATGTCAGCGTACTCAGGACAAATTGGACAACAACTTTTGGGGTTCAATTTCTCCTGTTACCCTTGGGAAAATAAAAAAAATGGTGACTAAAAGATCATGTTTGTGGAAAAAATACGAATTTTTTATTTTCACGCCCGGGCGTTATAAACTTCTGTGAAGCACTGGGGGGTTCAAAGTGCTCACCACACATCTAGATAAGTTCCTTGCGGGGTCTAGTTTCCAAAATGGTGTAATTTGTGGGGGGTTTCCACTGTTTAGGTACATCAGGGGTTTTCCAATCGCGACATGGTGTCCGATCTCAATTCCAGCCAAAAACGTCAAATGGCGCTGCTTCCCTTCCGAGCTCTGCCATGCGCCCAAATAGTGGTTTACCCCCACATGTAGGGTATCGGCGTACTCAGAACAAATTGCACAATAACTTTTAGGGTGCTGTTACCCTTGGAAAAATAAGAATTGAGGGTGAAAAGATCATTTTTGTGGAAAAAATATGATTTTTTAATTGTACGACGTTATGTTATAAACTTCTGTGAAGCCCTTGGGGGTTCAAAGTTCTCACCACACATCTAGATAAGTTCCTTAGGGGGTTTAGTTTCCAAAATGGTGTCATTTGTGGGGGGTTTCCACTGTTTTGGTACATCAGGGGTTTTCCAATCGCGACATGATGTCCGATCTCAATTCCAGCCAAAAACGTCAAATGGTGCTGCTTCCCTTCCGAGCTCTGCCATGCGCCCAAATAGTGGTTTACCCCCACATGTGGGGTATCAGCATACTCAGGACAAATTGCACAATAACTTTTAGGGTCCTGTTACACTTGGGAAAATAAAAATTGGGGTGAAAAGATCATTTTTGTGGAAAAAATATGATTTTTTTAATTGTACCGCTGTACGTTATAAACTTTTGTAAAGCCCTTGTGGGTTCAAAGTTCTTACCACATATCTAGATAAGTTCCTTGGGGGGTCTAGTTTCCAAAATGGGGTCACTTTTGCCAATTTTGCATTGAAAAAGTCAAACGGCGCTCCTTCCATTCTGAGCTCTGCCATGCGCCGAAACAGTCATTCCCCCCCACAAATCAGGTATCAGCGTACTCAGGACAAATTGCACAATAACTTTTGCAGTCCAATTTCTCCTGTTACCCTTGGTAAAATAAAAAAAATTGAACCTGAATTATTTTTTTTGTGAAAAAAAGTTAGATGTTCATTTCTTTTTAAATATTCAAAAAAATTCCTGTGACGCACCTAATGGGTTAATAAACTTCTTGAATGTGGTTTTGAGCACCTTAAGGTGTTCAGTTTTTAGAATGGTGTCACTTTTGGGTATTTTCTATCATATAGACCCCTCAAAGTGGCTTCAAATGTGATGTGGTCCTAAAAATAAAATGGTGTTGTAAAAATGAGAAATCGCTGGTCAACTTTTAACCCTTATAACTTCCTAACAAAAAAAAATTTTGTTTCCAAAATTGTGCTGATGTAAAGTAAACATATGGGAAATGTTACTTATCAAGTTTTTTGTGTGCCGTATCTCTGTGATTTAAGGGCATAAAAATTCAATTCAATTTTTGCCAAATTTCCGTTTTTTTCACAAATAAACGCAAGTTATTTGAATGAAATTTTACCACTAACATGAAGTACAATATGTCACGAGAAAACAATGTCAGAATCACTAGGATCCATGGAGTTATGACCTCATAAAGGTAGTGGTCAGAATTGTAAAAATTGGCCCGGTCATGAACGTGCAAACCACCCTTGGGGGTGAAGGGGTTAATGCCATTTGAGGAATTGAAATGGGTCCCTCTGATCAAGTTCTTAGAAGTGCAGGCCAGACAACCCCCACAAGGGTAACAACCATTCGTCGGTTGTATATTGTTCGGATTCAATATATTCACAGGTTTTGCCACATAGTGGCTCTTTACTAATAGATCTTTTAGACTCTTACCACGTCTAGCCACAAATTGTGGTTTATTAGAGATATTACGGGCCAAAAAAAGAATCTGTTAAAAGTACAGACCAATGTTTATTGATAATTTCTTGTATACGCCTCCAATGACAATTATGAGTAGAGATATATCTTACATTTACATTCTGATCTAATGTCTTCTTCTTCCCACCCTTAAATAACAATTCTGATCGTCCTATTTTTTTGGCCTTTGAATATCCATTTTTTATACAACGATTGCTATATCCTCGTTCTTTAAACCTGTCCTTAAGATCGTGCGCTCTCGGTGAATGCTGGGTGATGGTGGGCGTCCTCTGGCGATGACGTCAGGACGCGTACGCAATAGTGATGTTCCACCCCATCTTGTTCACTATAAAAGACCGGATAAATGTGCAAATGGCGTATCCCTTTTGATAAAGCTAAGGGCGAAACGCGCGTCAAGGGTGACACGTGGCTCCAGAGCAACCAGGCACCATACTATATGGGTAAGCGTTAAGAAGCTGTTACTTTACTTGGCTCTCTTTTGGTATCCTTATTGGCAGCACTTTGTGGGTTGGCTCTTATATATATGTAGCGCTATTGGATTTTATGGTGATTATAACATTTGGTGTAAAATGACTTTATTATGTATCATTAAAGCTTTCTGCCTGTGTATATGTAACAGTACCGCTTTTTTATGGTTATTATAACACTTCTGTGTAAAATAATTTTATTATATACCATTAAAGAGCTTTGTTGTTTTGGTTTGCACTGGGCACATATACTAATTAGGGTTGGATGATCTACTTAATTTTTACAAATTTTTGTACACATTTATTTGTAATTTATTAATAAATACTATTTTCACTTTATTGCATTGTTGTGCACTTCATTATATGTATTGCACTCCTTTTTCTTCTTTTGGCATAATATGTCCCTCAGTCTGGTGTTATGCCCACATCCTGTCCCCTTCCAGTAATAAATGTCACCCACCCGTAGCCACTTCCTTCAATAATGTCCTCCATTCTCTGCCCCTTCCATTAAAAATTTTCCCTATCCTGAACCCCTACCAGTAATAATCTTCCCAATCCTGGTATAATATCCCTCATCTTTGGCCCCTTTCTGTTATAATGTCCTCCATCCTGGTCCCCTTCCTGGTATAATGTCCTTCATCCAGAGTCCTTTCCAGATAAATTGACTACCACTCTGGACCCTTTCCAGTAATGATGTACCCCTTCCTGGTGTAATGTTCCCCATCTTGGGACCCTTCCTGGTATAATGTCCCCATCCTGGTATAATATCCCAATCCAGCCCCCTTCCTGTAATAATTTCTCCCATCATGGGCCTTTTCCAGTAAGAATCTTTCACATCCTGTTTTAATGTCCTTATCCTGGCCCCTTCGAATAATATATAACCCCCATTCTGAGCCCCTTCCTTGTATAATGTCCCCCATCCTGAGCCCTTCCTGGTTTAATATCCACCATCCTTGGTCCTTTCCACATATAATGATCCCCATTCTGGGCTCCTGCCAGTAATAATGTCTCCCATCCTCGTACAATGTCCCCATCCAGTCCTCTCTCAGTAATAATGTCTCCCATCATGGGCCCCTTCCAGTAAGAATGTTCCCTATCCAGATGTAATGTTCCCATAATGGCCACTTCCAATAATATATGTCCTCCATTTGGAGCCCCTTCCTTGTATAGTGTCCCCCCATCCTGAGCCCTTCCTGGTTTAATATCCACCATTCTGGGTCCTTTCGAAATATAATGACCCCCATTCTGGACTCCTACCTGTAATAATGTTTCCAATCCTGGTACAATGTCCCAATCCAGTCCTCTCCCAGTAATAATGTTCCACCTCCTGGACCCATCCTGTAATAATGTTTCCCATTCTATTGCTGTTCTATAACAGATACAAAAACAATTCTTCTCGCCTTCCTCCACTCCCACGACACGCTACATCCTCTTTTATAGCCGGAACAGAGACCGCCAGTTGACGTCTTCCGAATGTCTGCTTTGGGTGACACATGTCGTCACTGCTATGCGCCACCTATGACTGGCACGCCAACATGAACTGCCAGTCTCTGATTGGCTGATGGCGTATATTACAATGACGTGACCGGTCAATATATTGTTGGTGTCAGCAGACCCCCCTCCCACACGGTCACCCCCTCTGCACCTGCGTTCGTTATGTCCCTGATTGTATGTTCCATACAGGATGCTGTGCTTGGTTTGAACAGTCATTTTGTGCTTTTCTAAAAGGGGTTTTAAAACTTTTGTCCTGCAGCTGTAGTCTGTGTTTTTTTCTAAACTATGCTTTATCATTTTTCCCAGGTCCAGAGCTGAGCCTCCGAAGACCCAGCGCAGGATCGGGGTTGGGCAAGTAAAGCACTTTTACATTTAATTACATTTTTGAAACAAATTACAGTTGGCGGCAGGGATTTTCCAAAACTTGAGAAACCCTTTAAATGAGACAAACATTTCACCATTATCTACTTGTCACGTACATTATGAGATGTGAACGTGATAGTTTCCCTCCTGATGGTGCAGCACAGGGTCAGCAGGGTTTGGCTTCTCGGAAGAATGTCTGTGGTTCAGGCGTTTCTCTTTTTCTTCGCCACACAAATAATTTCCCACTAAATGTTGTTTTCATTTGGACGCATCTGATGTTCTGGTGCAATGTACAAACAAAGTCTGGAGAAAGGTGTAATTACTCATGAGTCATCATTCCACAGCCGGGAGGCAGCGGATATCTGGCGCCCTCTCTGGTTCTTGACTGGTGTTGCAAGTGATATGTTTTGATACAGAAAAGTCACCGCGGGGTGAAATCTTAAAGAAGAAGCTGTCATCAAATCTATCTCCCCTAAAAATCTGCGATAGAGCTTTAGCCTCTTCAAGACATGGACAATTTCCGTTTTCTCGTTTCCATTTTTTTCCTCCCCTTCTTCCCAGAGGCATAACTCTCTTTTTTCCATCATACATGATGGCATCACGGGAGAGAGGGGATCTGCCCAACAAGGACAGGAAACGTTTAAGATAAAAGGGGCGGCTCCTCTCTCCGCATCAGTTGGTTTCCTTTCCTTCATGGGGAACCCTCAAGATGAAGACTCTTGAAGATTCTTGAAAAAAGAAGAAGAGGATGCCTGGGCCTGGGTCGGATGGTTACTAGCAGGCACCGGTCTGCTACATCCGTCACCAGGTACCGGTAGTCGCCTCGGGGGCCATGTATTTCCATGCCCCCTGAGCGAATGCATGGCCACAGCCAGTGAGGCAAATGCCAGGGTGACGTTGGAGCCTCGGAGGCCACATGGCGTGTACCCTCCCTGATACTGACATGCACTATAGAAGTCCACGGAGGCCACTTTCTGTGCTCCCTCCCTGTTGGCGTATGGTGGCCATGCAGCCTGTGTGGCACATCGATGCTCGGGCAGAAGTTAAGCTCCTCGGAGGCCACGTAGGTATACCCTCCCTCTTGAGCAGGTAAGTGCCAGGAGGACTGCCCTAAGGGAGAAATACCTGCAGTGGTGGCAGTGCTGATACGTCCTCCGGACCAGGCAAGGTAGGACACAGCAAGGATGGCTCTCGGATCCAGTGCAGCTTCTCTGCAGCACCAGGGCGGGGGGCATGGCGTGGAAACGCCAGGAACATGCCACAGGTACACACCAGATATGCTCCTGGGGCGTACCAGAAGTGAAGCTGGGTGTGCGCATCGGGTATGTACACCAGCACTAAGGCAGTGCCAGAGCTGGGTAGATGGAGATGGCTGTCTGTGGTCTGGCGGCTTGTCTGTGGCCGGCACCTCACTGTCCGCTTTATTCTTACAGGGGCCGGCACGCTCCGGATGTTAAACAAAGGGGCGCGCAGTGAGAGGCTCCCGAAACGCGCGTCGGGGCGGGTACCTGGTTCTCCCACTTGTCTCTGTGCACGGACATCTAAATCGGTAATGTAGGACAGATGTAGCGTTTTTTTGTCATGACTCTGTGTAATATATTTTGATAGTATCATTGCTATACTAAGTGTGCTATGTCCCCACATTACACCTTGTGTGTCTGACATAACACTTTTGTGTGTTTTTTCTTCTTTGTCCTCCCCATTTGGGTTATGTTTTAGTGACATGTGGGGACTTTGGTGCCTTTTTATATCTTATGACAAGTTACCAACTTATACAAATTTTTATCTGTATTGTTCCTTGCCCTGTTTCCTGAATAAAGCAATTTTACTTATTGACCTGTTTGTTGTCAGGAAGTTTTTCCTTCTTCCTCCCCCTTGCATATGTCTGTTTGACAAATGGTCTTTTTCTAGTCCACAACACCATGAATATTATGGGGTTACTATTTCCCTTCTGGTGGTAGTATATACTATATTTTATACCCCATTGCATTAGCTATGTTGGTGCGTGCTACCTTTATCTTTTATTTGTGCCTTCAGGATAGAGTGGACATCAGGTCTCCTATACGCCTTCCCTCCAATATGCCTCATTCCAGCAGTTCTGAGGAAGATCAAGGAGGACAGAGCCAGAGTGATTATGATAGCTCCCTTTTGGCCAAAGAGACCATGGTTCTACTGGCTGAGAGTGATGTCAGTGACAGACCCATGGGTGCTCCCGGAGGACCACGACCTCTTAACACAGGGTCCCTTCAGTGACCCTCAGAAGTCCAGGCTGCATTTGACAGCCTGGAATTTGAAAGGTCACTTCTAGAAAAAAAGGGATTCTCAGCAGGATTAATATCCACCTTACTCAGTAGCAGAAAAACAGTGACCACAAAAATTTATGGAAGGATATGGAAAAAATTCTTATCTACCTCAGGCCCAATACGGGAAGATGTCCCGATAGTGGCAGTACTGGAATTTCTGCAGAGAGGTTTAGAGTTGGGGTTAGCTGTCAGTACCCTCAAAGTACACGTCTCAGCCTTGGCAGCCTTATTCAACTGCGACCTGGCAAACAATAGGTAGGTGACCAGGTTTATCCGGGCCTGAACTAGAGCTGACTCTGTCCCGTCCCCTACTCCTACTCCTTGGAATCTAAATTTAGTCCTATTATCTCTGACAGAGAGTCCATTTGAACCACTAGACACAACATCAGATAAAGTTCTAACACTAAAACCAGCTTTAGTAGTGGCACTCACATCGGCCCAAATGGTTGGTGACTTGCACTATCAGCAGACCCCCCCTACACTCAGGTCATGGACGATAGAGTTGTGTTAAAATTAGATCCAGCATACCTTCCCAAGGTGGTATCAAAATTCCATAGGGCTCAGGAGATAGTCTTACCATCCTTTTGTCCTAACCCAAGTAACCGGAAGGAGGAGAAGCTTCATTGCCTAGACGTTAGAAGATGTATCCAGAAACCACTGGAGCCATAGGCGGAGGAGGACATGACTTGGGGATGGGTGGACCTTTACTCCTGCAGCTTTTTTGGTATAGTGGTGTAGATTTTAAGCAAGAGTGATGTTGCTTTCAGAGGAAGAAGCCCAGTATGTCTGTGCCTGGTGAGTTACTGTGAGGAGGGTGGAGCTCATATAGAGCAGGAAATCTGTGTCTCTCCCTCTTTCTTACACAGGAGGAAGCATGTCTGCAGTGTCAGGGAGTATAATACTGGGGTTATCACCTCACATGACAGATGCTAGGAGCACTTTCACCTCAGACAATATGTACTAGAGTACTATCAGCTCCTACATTATGTATGTGATCAATATTACCTCAGCAATTCATGCAGCTGCCATGTCCCTCATGTGCATGCTACATTTTCCTCACAGACTGTGAGCTTCCGTGTGACCTCCCTGCAGACATGTTTCATATACTACTCTGCATTCACCTCAGACATTGTGTAGTGTGTACTAGGGTAGTATCAGCTCCTACATTATGTATGTGATCAATATTACCTCAGCAATTCATGTAACTGCCATGTCCCTCATGTGCATGCTACATTTTTCCTAACAGACTGTGAGCTTCCGTGTGACCTCCCTGCAGACATGTTTGATATACTACTCTGCATTCACCCCAGCATTGTGTAGTGTGTACTAGGGTAGTATCAGCTCCTACATCATATCTGGGATCAAGATTACCTCAGAAATTTATGTAGCTGCCATGTTCCCTCACTTATTGCAGAAGCAGCTTTTGTGTGTCCTCCCTGCAGACATTTCTGATATACCACATTACTGCTGTATTATACAGTCTTCATGAGTTCTGGGTATATGTATGATAGGACAGAGCAGTGTCTGCCATTACTATGGGGGAGCTGAGCAGTCACATGTATTAGAGACACTGGTGAGAGGAGCAGTCGGGGGATGGTATATGTATGATGATGAGAGGCTCCACTTCATGTCAGTGCACTGTATACTGACCCTGCTGTGTGCTGATTATCCCCCCTTCCCAATTCTGATGATCTGTATGTGACCTCATCTCTGTTATATACTGTGAGGCTGGGTGTGCAGATCCAGTGTAACCAGGTTACTCACTATATGTGGTATATGTGTAAAGGCTCTGTTCCTGTGCTCTATACTTAACCTGTACCACAGGTCTGTATACATGATATCACTCCTCACTCTGCTATACACGGATCATGCTGGGTATAGACATCCTGTGTCTCCAGGTTCTTTTCCTGGCTGTACATATAATCTGGACATGACTTCCAGCTTAGTGCTTGATTTCTGTAGCTATTGCTGCCTTTAGTCCTCTTATGTTACATTCTGGCCTGCCGGATATATCCATCCTGTTTCTTTATATTGTCCGGATCATATGTTTGCAGGATCGGTGTATACCCACCGGGAGCTTATTTTATATTACCTAAGATGGTGGATAGCACAGGCCTGAATGGATTATGTTTTATCATGTGTAAAATAAATAATCGGGGAGTAAAGGCCCTTTTACATTTAGCGATGCACCAGCGATCTGACGAGCGATCCGACCCGGTCAGGATCGCTGGTGCATCGCTAAATGATCGCTAGTGAGCTTTCACACAGGCAGATCTCACAGCGATGCAGCAGCGACGCAGTGCACGATACTCACCTTTCACACACAGCGATCCAGACATCCTCCCGCCCGCCTCCACGCGTCGCTCGTCGTCACAGCAGGAAGTCTCAGCAGGAAGCTGACGACGAGAAATGGAGCCGGACATTCTCGCGCGATCAGCGATGGACAGCGGGGGAGCCGGTCGTTGGTAAGTATCACACATAGCGATATTGCTAGCAATATCGCTATAACGTCACAAAACCGGTGACGTTTTAGCGATATTGCTAGCGATATCGCTTAGTGTAAAACCCCCTTAACTCTGACCACCCCCGGGTTAGCCCCCCCTTAGTGAGAATTTGGGTAAAAAATGATTACATTCGTTAGATCTTTGTTAGATCCGGTTTGATCAACCAAAACTAACGTTAGATTACCCCTACAAAATGAGATATTTACGATCTTTTCCAGGGGGGGCTAACCCGTAGCTAGCCCCCCCAACTATGAAATGTGCCTTTTTTGGATGGATTCTGATAGATATTCGTTAGATCCGGTTTGATCAGCAAAAATTAACGTTAGATCTCCTTTCGTTCCCAAGATATTGGGGGTGTCAGGTGGGGGGTTAGGTACGGGTTAGCCCCCCAACTTTGAAATTTGCCGTTTTTTGGATGGATTCTGATAGATATTCGTTAGATCCAGTTTGATCAGCAAAAATTAACGTTAGATCTCCTTTCGTTCCCGAGATATTGGGGGTGTCAGGTGGGGGGTTAGGTACGGGTTAGCCCCCCCTAATTTGAAATTTGCCGTTTTTTGGATGGATTCTGAAAGATATTCATTAGATCCGGTTTGATCAGCAAAAATTAACGTTAGATCTCCTTTCGTTCCTGAGATATTGGGGGTGTCAGGTGGGGGTTTAGGTACGGGTTAGCCCCCCAACTTTGAAATTTGCCGTTTTTTGGATGGATTCTGTTAGATATTCATTAGATCCGGTTTGATCAGCAAAAATTAACGTTAGATCTCCTTTCGTTCCCGAGATATTGGGGGTGTCAGGTGGGTTAGGTACGGGTTAGCCCCCCCAACTTTGAAATTTGCCGTTTTTTGGATGGATTCTGATAGCTATTCGTTAGATCCGGTTTGATCAGCAAAAATTAACGTTAGATCTCCTTTCGTTCCCGAGATATTGGGGGTGTCAGGTGGGGGGTTAGGTACGGGTTAGCCCCCCCAACTTTGAAATTTGCCATTTTTTGGATGGATTCTGATAGATATTCGTTAGATCTGGTTTGATCAGCAAAAATTAACGTTAGATCTCCTTTCGTTCCCGAGATATTGGGGGTGTCAGGTGGGGGGTTAGGTACGGGTTAGCCCCCCCAACTTTGAAATTTGCCATTTTTTGGATGGATTCTGATAGTTATTTGTTAGATCCATTTCAGGAGCGGTCCTGAGGTGTAGATGGAGAAGAGGAGGGGTCCAATTGGGGGAGACCAACAGAGAGAGAGTGAAGTGAGGAGGTGGTGAGTGAGTGGGACAATCTGAAAGTTCGGTCAGCGAGTCAGTCATTCTCATCCCCCGTGATGCCTACAGGCCCGCCTCTTCGCAATCATCGCAGCACGCTGCCCCCCTTCCTCGCCACGACACATCGCCAGTGAAGTCCTGATGCTGCCCACAACTGGCCCCCCGCCGAAGTCGCCGCTGCTCAAACGGATCTAACGAATGTCTATCAGAATCCATATAAAAACCGGCAAATTTCAAAGTACAGGGGGCTTGTTTTTTGCATAGCTAGCAAGTTGTATTTTTCCTTGGCACCACTTTGGAGTGCATATAATGTTTTGTATAACTTTTATTTATTTTTTAGGAGAGGGAAAATTTTAAAAAAAATTAATTACGCTAATGTTTTTTGAGCTTTTTTTTAGTTAGTTTCCAGTGCGGTAAAAATAGCAGAATAACTTTATTCTCTGTGTCAGGTCGGACACACCGAAACCAAATTTATGTCATTTTTTTTTTTTTTTTTTTTAATACTTTTAAAAAGTAAACCTTTTTTTTTTTAAATAATTGGATAGGATTTGGTCTCTCCTCATGCGCAGCCCCGTAGCGCTTTTATTTGTCTGACTACGGAGCTGTGGGATGCCTCATTTTTTGCGGGAAGAGTTGTAGTTTTTATTCGGACCATTTTGGGGTAAATCCAATTTTTTTAATCGCGTTTTATGCCTTTTTTGTGACTCAAACAGTGAAAAAAATAGAAATTATGGCTTTTTTAAATTTTTTATGGCGTTTACCGTGTGGAATAAATATTAAAATATTTCATTTTTGGGGGTTGGGATCCCAGCTGACGGTAGGACAGCTGGGATCCCGCGATTGCCGACGGGGCTAGCTGGGGCTGCCATTCCCCGCCCGACGTGAAAACTCTATGGCGGAGGAATAAGGCCCGGCTAGCCCCGTCTGCAAAAGTCAATGGGCGGTCATCAAGGGGTTAAAAAAGCCTGTACATAGACTAAACAAAAACTCCTCATATGGTCTCATTTTTAATCAATTTAATTATCAAAAAAATAAATCTTATTAGTACAGTGAAAAACACAAGTAAAAGTAATACCTTACAGAAATAGATATTTAACAGTGAAAACCTGAAAGTTTAGGACTGCAGATCCCTGTAATATAAATAGAACACGTACATTTTAACATCTAGACAGAGTTCCTGAGTTATCGGTGTTTGACTTATACAAAAAACAAAGAAAATTACTAATGTGACTAGATATAAATGTATTCAAATGTTTAATCTCATAGAATACCAATAATAATTTACAATACATATTCACGAAAGATGTAGGCTGTATCTAAAGAATAGAAGGACTGAAAATTCCCATGAGTGCAAAGTAACTCAAACAAAACAAAGAAGATCACTAACACCCCAACACCGGGGCGGCACTGTTCTTCTTCTTCTTTCCTTTGTTTGAGTTATTTGGCACTCATGGGAATTTTCAGTCCTTCTAATCTCTAGATACAGCCCACATCTTTCGTGAATATGTATTGTAAATTATTATTGGTATTCTATGATTAAACATATTTGAATAAATTTATCTCCATTTCCCTTATAGTTTTTCTCCACTCATACAAAAACCCTACTTAGGAATGGAGGAACAGTCTTTGGATAGACAGAAGTGCGTGGCGGTCAGAGCGCTTCTCCGAGGCCGGCTTAGCTCCTAGTAGAGGCTGTAGCTGTGCTCAGCCTGTGAGGAGCTTGGCAAGCGCAGCTGTGTGTCACTGCCTCCTAAGCGTCCTGACCCAGACTGCAGATGTCGGATCAGACAGCAGCAGCCCTCCTGTAGGTGAGCGGAATGATGAGCTCCATGCAGCCACTCGCTCCTGCGGCCATGTAAGACATATTGCTGTGCAGCAGGTGGTGAGGAGTGGGACTCGGGACACACAGGAGAGCAAAACGAAGGCAACATTACTGACTTTGGGGGCATTATTGCTTAAGATGGGGGTTTGTGAGGGTTATTACTTGTATTACATGTATTGTCTGTAGAAATCCATGCAAATTTACATTTTTTTTGTTTCTTCTTGGTTGGTATAGTGTGGCAGTGAAAGCCACTGAGATTTGCATACTAACCTGTACTGTATTTGTATGCAGAGTCTAAAGACTCTTGTAAGTGCCTTCAAATTTCCCCTTACAATTGCCACAGCTGTCCACTAGGTTTCCTTTTCTTCCATGATCTGCATGATATCACGGGCATGGCTAGCACTGCGGCCAAACTCCTGATTGGCTGGCTGCTAGCTCTAACAGCAACCAGCCAATTAGGACCACGGTCACATTGCTCTCCCCTTTTGCCAGTCGGCTGAAGAAATAAAAATCCAGTGGATGGTTGGCCGGGTAACTTGGGGGCACTTTCAGAATCTGTAGACCCTGCATCTATATAGAAGTAAATATATATGCCCCCTCCCTGCCCACTTATGAAATAGAAAAGTTTGAGAATTAACAGATAGTCCTCTTTTTTTTAAATTTTTTTTTACTTATTGCTTTTGACATATAACTAATTTTGAAATCTAGTTTGGTTTCAGTTACAGTATATGAAAATGGTCTGTAAATGCACTTAGCGTAGGCTGAGTTCACAAGGACATCGTATAGTTATATTCAGCTTCTCTATCCAAAGGAGAGGCTGGACAGAACCAAATATCATAGTCTGCTTCCCTGTTTGCTGGAACGGGGACAGTAACTTACTGAACTGCTAGTGCTCAAAATATTAGCACTTTTTTTTCCTACATGCAGGCCTTTTTTTTACCCCCCTATTTTAAAGCAGCCTTAACATTTCTAGTACGAGCAGCTCAGAAGGCTTGTATCCTTATTCAAGTTATCGGGGAAGCAAAAGTCTTTGTTTTGCTGTATTCAGCCTCTTATTTTTGACAGAGGAGGTGAGTGTTTTAAACAATAGCTAAACTTTCAAACCAGTTTAAATCGATTGGCTTCCCCACCCTCATTATAACTTACCTTAGTCCTGCCAGTTTTGTGTTCCTACACTGTGGTATCAGCCATGGTTCTTGCCATTCACACCTGCTCTGTCTCCCTGACATCCACCCAATATTTTCTCTGGCAAGAGTCTACATGTGTAGTCACCCAAGATGGCATCAGCCCCAATAGGAGGCTTCCTTTCCTGTGAAATCTAATTAGCAATAAGGAAAGGAAGGCTCTGATCAGTTCTGGTGCAATCTTGGGTGACTACATATGTAGTCACCAGCAAGAGGAAATATCTGGTGGACATTGGGGAGACAGAGTGCGATGCAGCGGCCAGGAGCGCTGTACTGCTGCAGGACTAAGTAAAGTCATAACAACAAGGCCCGAGGAGACAATAGAGGTAAACTTGCTTAAAAGTTTAGCTACTCTTTAAAGAGCGATTGTCTTTACTCATTTGTTATACCTGTAAACAGGAAAAGCTACATTTTAACATATATTACAACTTCTGCATTTCCACATAGTTTATTTGGGTCTACCGTTTTTACAGAGTAGCTCATGTCGTCGTAAACTTCCCAACAACTGTCCTTTCTTCTACAATATGAAATGTAGTGGTTTCCTTGAACATGCATTATAATGGCTCCTAATGTATAACGTATATCTGATATGATCACTTGAGTGGGGAATTCAGAGATTCGTTGCTTTCTCGGTAAACCAACACGTGGCTCTATTATAAGATGTGGTCCTGGTTTGTAGATAATCGTAGTACGTTGGCTGCAGTTGGGTGTACATGGTTTATTAATGACCTTAGATGAAATTTGCATAGCACGCTCAAAGCCATGTTTTACATCATTAGTGTTGATTGGCCAAAAGATATTGCATCGTTCTTTGTTGTTTTTACATGTGACATTTTGACATGTAGATATTTCTGTTGAACTGGGGATGTCTTTTAAAAACAATTCTACTGTATGGCCAATGTAATCTTCTGCATCCAAACTCGTAATTCCACCTAGAAGTGTGTGGCTTGTGTAATTTTCCGGTATCAACTGAGCTCTCTTTCTGTACATGTTTTGATTTGCCCCAAATTCCACAAAATACTTAACAACACCCAAAAATGGGTTTTCTGAGTTAGTTATGAAGTTTCTGTATGAGTCATAATCAACAAACATGGTTGACAAACTATGAAGCAAAGAGTCAAATGGGCAAGTATTATTGACCTTATACACGTTATTATTTATATTAATGGTGTTCAAGAGATTCCCATTGTGCAGGATACCTAAAAGTTTTCGTGAACAAGGATCATCAATTATTTGACATATATTTGGATACGGCGTTAAATATGTTGGTCTCTTCTTGAAAGGTATGTTCAGTGGGGAAAGTAAATCCTTGGACTTCAACGATTTATTATCACCTTCATTTTGTGCTATGGGAGTATGTACAATTTTCAATTGAGAGTTGGTTTTACCGCGCCAACATTCTTCTTCCCTAAGCTCTACCACACTCTGTTCCGTGTTCCTACTTTCTAAAACACTTGTTTCTTTCATAAATTGTTGAAGAGGCAGGAGAGTGTCTGTCAGTTTCTTTATGTGTTCACTAACCACTTCTTTTTCATTACTTTTTTCCTGCTGCCCATGTTTGTCTATGGCAGATTCATCTATGACCTCTTCCTTTTGCAATGTTACTAAACTGTTACTTTCTGTGACATGTACAGCAGCTGCTATTTTTGAGCGCCCACACAGAGCACTTAAATGCAATGCAACAAATTTGTCAACTCGCATTGGAGTTTGAATATGCTGAAGAATGGAGTTCTTCAAAAGGCCAAAATTTCCCTCAACTGATGCAGAAGAGGCTGTTTTATTTGGAGATTTAAAAACTGGTTGCATCACAGATGTCCAAATAGGAAAATACTTCAGAAGGTGAACTAGTTTATGAGAAAAATCTGGACAGAAGTAAGGGTTTGACTGTTCCCCTTGTTCTAGACTTGCAGTTTCTGCTTCTTGCACAATGTCATTTAGCCAACCTGACAGTGGCTCACTATAGTTCTTTTCATTTCCATCACTGAGTATTTCAGCCTCCTGACAATTCTCCATATACTCATCAATAATTCTCACATTCCCAGTCTCGATGCAATGGCAAAGGTATGCCTTTGATGTTTTATATTTTGATGTTTCACGATCACTGATGTTACCTGTTGTCTCAGATACACAAAGAATAAAGGTACTGAGAACAAGCTGTTTAAGAATGTCAAATGATTCACACTTGACCAGAAGTCCAACACATCGTATATAGAACTTCCTCACAAGTTTTGCATTTTTTGGAAAGCACTTCCACCGACATACAGTTTTAATCAGGTGGGCAACATCTCGTATATAGCATTTCGGCTTTTCACTTTTATTGCCAAGTAGGAGGAACAAGCAAGTCCTCAAGTATGTGTTAAGGCTACAGTCATTTAGAGCTTGTGACAATGCACCAAGTAATGCATGAGAAAAGTCACAGACACATTCTTTAGGCAATTTCTGTACATCCTTTATCCATTTTTCCAGCCAAAAAGTTATAGTTTGAGTATCTTGAGTTTCACTCAACATTTGAGATACACTCATTTGTGTATTCTCAAAGTTAATAACATTCTCATATAAAAAAATATGAGCAGCCAATTTATTTTCTCGTTTTATTTTTAATACCAAACTCCCTGTGGCATCTACTTGAATGCGAGGGAAGCAATGCTTTGAACAATACTTCTTTAAAATATATATTTGTTCCTTTGACCAATAATGAACAAAAAAACCATCATATGAGATAGTATGAATATCTCCTGCATACTTATGAGTAATCTTCATCTGAGACAGTGATAAAACTGGATCTTTCAACGTTGGTGTACCAAACATCCTATCCATAGCTTCTTGCCTAGCATCTTGACAAATTCTTAGTGATGGTATGGTTGGTGGTTCCTTTTCTCCAAATGCTATTTCGGAATCAATTGTTTCTCGTCTCCAATTGGAGGGTAAAGTTTTTAACATTTCTTCTCCAAGTTTCCGTCTCTTCTCACCTGTCAACTGATTTTTTTTGGAGTGTGGTATGGGTCTTGTGTCAGGGGCTCGAACATGAAGAATTAAAGGGTTTCCCAGATTAGGTTCCTCTTCTGCAGAAATATACACTGCTGCTTTGCACTCTGTGCAATGCCCATTTGCAGTTAAGAACTTTCTTGCTTTGTCTTCACCCATACGAACTTTGTTCCTCCTAAAGGAGAAGGCACATGGGAGTCCATGCTGTTTATAAAGAACCTCTGTTATAATAGAAGTCCATGCGTGTTTTTTGAGCACCCTGCGCCTCTTTTTGCTGTCACCCTCATTATAGAACACTGTTTTGGGCTTGATCTCTAAGTATTGGTCATAAGTAGAGTTGAGCGACTTTTGGTTTTTTAGGGTCGCGTTTCGTTTCGTGAAACCCGACTTTTCCAAAAGTCGTGTCGAGCAAGATCGTCCGATTATAGGGAAAAGTCGGGGTCGTCCCGAAACACGAAACCCAATGTAAGTCAATGGGGAATAAAAGCCGGCAGTGAGAGGAGGACAGGAAACACACCTACAGTGCCCATTTGAATGCCAAAAGCATCAATTCTTCTTTCTTAAGCTTGTCAACCTTAATTAACTTCATAATACAAGTTACGCACTGAAAAATTGGGGTTATTTGGCTACAAACTGTGGGGGGGGAGGGCTGGCTCCAGGTTTTCATGTGCCCTGGGCGAAAGAGCGCCCCTTTAACACATACCACAACTCATCATGCTCCGATACGGCAGAGAAATAGCGGTATAGTCCAATGAAAAATACCTCACTTTTTACATCTCATGACGAGGCCCATCTATTTCTCCATACAGAATCATTGGTCCCATATAATGTTTGAAACAGTATATGATGAGCTCCACATAATGCTACAGTATATGTTGGTCCCCATGGATGAAGCTCCACTGTCTTATGGGCCCAAATAATGCTCCAAACATAATGGGCCCCATTTCTAATGCTCTAGTGTATAATGGGCCCTGTAAATGCTGCTCCAGTGTCTGATGTCCACCTTTGGAATGTTCCAGTGTATGGTGGGCCCCATCTATCATTCTCCAGAGTATAGTGCTCCCCAAAAATTGCTGTCCCAACATTGAAAACAATCAAATAAGTCTCCTCGCTAGGGAATCCCTGTACTTGTCTGGACAGGTGCTGTAGCTTGCTTAACAGCTCGCCAGCCGTTCTCACGCCCAGTATGGATTACACGTGATTGCACAAAGGTGAGAAAGGGTACCGTATCCCCAGATAACATGTATGGATAGCGTACACATTCAAAATATATGTCTCAGGAGGCAGGCTCAGACGGTGTTAGGCCCAGAATGGATTGCACGTGATTGCACAAAGGTTAGAAAGGGTACCGTATCACCGGATAACATGTATGGATAGCGTACACATTCAAAATATATGTCTATACAGCATGAGGCAGGCTCAGACGGTGTTAGGCCCAGTATGGATTGCACGTGATTGCACAAAGGTTAGAAAGGGTACCGTATCACCGGATAACATGTATGGATAGCGTACACATTCAAAATATATGTCTATACAGCATGAGGCAGGCTCAGACGGTGTTAGGCCCAGTATGGATTGCACGTGATTGCACAAAGGTTAGAAAGGGTACCGTATCACCGGATAACATGTATGGATAGCGTACACATTCAAAATATATGTCTATACAGCATGAGGCAGGCTCAGACGGTGTTAGGCCCAGTATGGATTGCACGTGATTGCACAAAGGTTAGAAAGGGTACCGTATCACCGGATAACATGTATGGATAGCGTACACATTCAAAATATATGTCTATACAGCATGAGGCAGGCTCAGACGGTGTTAGGCCCAGTATGGATTGCACGTGATTGCACAAAGGTTAGAAAGGGTACCGTATCCCCGGATAACATGTATGGATAGCGTACACATTCAAAATATATGTCTATACAGCATGAGGCAGGCTCAGACGGTGTTAGGCCCAGTATGGATTGCACGTGATTGCACAAAGGTTAGAAAGGGTACCGTATCCCTGGATAACATGTATGGATAGCGTACACATTCAAAATATATGTCTCAGGAGGCAGGCTCAGACGGTGTTAGGCCCAGTATGGATTGCACGTGATTGCACAAAGGTTAGAAAGGGTACCGTATCACCGGATAACATGTATGGATAGCGTACACATTCAAAATATATGTCTATACAGCATGAGGCAGGCTCAGACGGTGTTAGGCCCAGTATGGATTGCACGTGATTTCACAAAGGTTAGAAAGGGTACCGTATCACCGGATAACATGTATGGATAGCGTACACATTCAAAATATATGTCTATACAGCATGAGGCAGGCTCAGACGGTGTTAGGCCCAGTATGGATTGCACGTGATTGCACAAAGGTTAGAAAGGGTACCGTATCACCGGATAACATGTATGGATAGCGTACACATTCAAAATATATGTCTATACAGCATGAGGCAGGCTCAGACGGTGTTAGGCCCAGTATGGATTGCACGTGATTGCACAAAGGTTAGAAAGGGTACCGTATCACCGGATAACATGTATGGATAGCGTACACATTCAAAATATATGTCTATACAGCATGAGGCAGGCTCAGACGGTGTTAGGCCCAGTATGGATTGCACGTGATTGCACAAAGGTTAGAAAGGGTACCGTATCACCGGATAACATGTATGGATAGCGTACACATTCAAAATATATGTCTATACAGCATGAGGCAGGCTCAGACGGTGTTAGGCCCAGTATGGATTGCACGTGATTGCACAAAGGTTAGAAAGGGTACCGTATCACCGGATAACATGTATGGATAGCGTACACATTCAAAATATATGTCTATGCAGCATGAGGCAGGCTCAGACGGTGTTAGGCCCAGTATGGATTGCACGTGATTGCACAAAGGTTAGAAAGGGTACCGTATCCCCGGATAACATGTATGGATAGCGTACACATTCAAAATATATGTCTATACAGCATGAGGCAGGCTCAGATGGTGTTAGGCCCAGTATGGATTGCACGTGATTGCACAAAGGTTAGAAAGGGTACCGTATCCCCGGATAACACGTATGGATAGCGTACACATTCAAAATATATGTCTATACATCAGGAGGCAGGCTCAGACGGTGTCAGGCACAGTATGGATTTGACGGCCCAGATTACACAGCGGAGGAGCAGGGAGAGGTAAAGATTGCAAATGCTGGGGCCCTGCCCAAGCAAGGGGGGCCCACTCGTGGGCGTCGGTACTTGCACTGGGCCCCTCATAGTACAGCGGTGTGTCTGACGGCGGGTGTGCACCACCACCGTCAGAGACACTTGATTGCACTATGAGGGACCCTGTGCCAGTGCCCGCGCCCAAGAGTCGGCCTACCCACCTGTCCAGGGCAACGGCACTCGCACGGTGTCGTGCGCTAGGTGGTGACCCCGGCCATGGGGGGGAGGCAGCACAGTTAGGGAGTTTTAGAAAGTGGCATATGTTGATGTTGGACATTCAGCTGATGCAAAAGGCGAAATAGGTGAAGTACCAGGAAGAGGTGGACCAAAGCAAGCCATTTTTCTGTCACCCTATGTGTCATCAGGGGAAGGTGGGACAAAATCCTTGGAAACCCATGCGTGGTTCATTTTAATGAAGGTTAGATCATCCACATTTTGGGTTGACAGACGGGTCTTTTTTTCTGTCAGGATTGATCCAGCTGCACTGAAGACTCTTTCCGATAGCACACTTGCAGCTGGGCAAGCGAGCTCCTGTAAGGCATATTGGGCCAATTCAGGCCAGGTGTCCAGTTTAGCGGCCCAATAGTCAAAGGGGAATGACCTGTGTGGGAGAACATCGATATGGGAGGAAAAGTAGTTTGTAACCATAGTTGACAACTGCTGTCTCCTGTTACTTTCCATCGATGCAGTATTACCAGTTGTGTGAGCGGTATTTGAAAAATCAGTCCACAACATTGTCATGAAACCCCTGTCTCCAACGCCACTTCTGCTGTGTGCACCACGAACACCTCTGCCAAGCTGCCCCCGGCCCGTACGGCTCGTGTGAGAACCATCACCGCTGCTGTGTGCTGGGAATGCCTCAAGCAACCGATTTACCAGAGTTGCTTGTTTATTAGCCAATATTAGGTCAAGGTTCTCCTGTGGCATGATGTTTTGTAATTTGCCTTTATAGCGTGGATCCAGGATGCTGGCCAACCAGTAGTCGTCATCGTTCATCATTTTGGCAATGCGGGGGTCCCTTTTTAGGATCCGCAAGGCATAATCTGACATGTGGGCCAATGTTCCCGGTGTCAATGATGCACTGCGAGTGCTGGGTGGAGGAGCACTTTCTGGCAAATCCACATCCCTCCAGTCACGCACAAACCCTGTACCAGACCTTGCCACGCCAACATTTTCACTTGCCCCACGAGATGCATCCTCCTCCCCTAAGTAATCATCCCCATCATCATCCTCCTCCTCCTCTTCTTCCTCCACCTCGTCCAGGAGAGGTCCCTGAGCAGACAATGGCTGAATGTCATAAAGGATTCCCTCCTCCTCTTCCTCCTCATCAACATTGGCTGCAGACGCCTGCTCCTTAAGGTGCGTCAAAGTTTGCATGAGCAGACGCATAAGTGGGATGCTCATGCTTAGGATGGCGTCGTCTGCGCTTACCAGCCGTGTGCATTCCTCAAAACACTGAAGGACTTTACAAAGGTCTTTCAGCTTCGACCACTGCACACCTGTCAACTCCATGTCTGCTCTCAAAGTGCCTGGCCGTGTATCCTCCCACAAATGCATTATGGCCTGCCTCTGCTCGCACAGCCGCTCCACCATGTGCAGGGTGGAGTTCCACCTTGTTGCAATGTCGATAATGAGGCGGTGGTTGGGAAGGTGGAGCAATCGCTGCAGCTTCTGCATACGAACGGAGTGTACAGGCGACCGGCGGATGTGCGCGCACAGTCTTCGCACCTTCTGGAGCAGGGCTGTTAACTCCGGATAATTTTTGAGGAAGCACTGCACCACCAGGTTCAAGGTGTGAGCCAAGCAAGGTATGTGGCTGAGTTTTGAAAGGGCTATGGCTGCCACAAAATTACGGCCGTTATCACTAACTACATTGCCTGCCTCAAGATGTACACTGCCCAGCCATGACTCAGTTTGTCGCTTCAAGTACTCGGCCAGCACCTCGGCGGTATGTCTGTCGCCCAAACACATCATCTGCAACACAGCCTGCTGACGCTTTCCACTAGCTGCTCAATAGGGGGACACATCGTGTGCAACAGTGGCAGCTGCAGATGGAGTGCTCGTGGACGAGCTTTCGCTTCTGGAGGAGGAGGAGGAGGAGGAGGAGGGTGGAACGCCTACAGCCAACTGTTTCCTATACCGTGGGCTAGGCAGCACTGTCCCACCACCGCTGTCCCCTGTGGACCCTGCATCCACCACATTAACCCAGTGCACAGTGATGGACACGTAACGGCCCTGGCCATGCCGACTGGACCATGCATCAGTTGTGAGGTGCACCTTTCCACTCACTGAATGCTTGAGTGCATGGACAATGCGGTCTTTCACATGATGGTGGAGGGCTGGGATGGCTTTGCGAGAGAAGAAGTGGCGACTGGGTAGGTTATAGCGTGGTATTGCATAGGCCATGAGTTCGCGGAAAGCTGTGCTTTCCACCAACCGAAAGGGCATCATCTCAAACGAGATTAGTTTGGCAATGTGGGCGTTCAAACCCAGTGTACGCAGATGAGAGACTGAGTACTTTCTTGACCTACTCATAGTGTCTGGGAGGGTGAGCTGGACTTGAGAGCTGCATATGGTGGAAGTAGCGGTGGACAGGGCGGACTGAGAGAGGGTTGATGATGGTGATGGAGTTGGTGTTCTTTCTGATGGCCTAGAATCAGTCTTTCGTTGATATAACAGTGGGATTCCCTGACTGCTGTGGCCTTGCAACGACACCTCAACATTTGCTGCTGTGCTAACCGGTGGGCTTACAGTGGGGGAAACAATGTAGCGTTGCTGACTACCTTCGTTGTGATCAGTTGCACATGTGGCACTTGA
This sequence comes from Dendrobates tinctorius, assembly GCF_039654945.1. NCBI lineage: Eukaryota > Metazoa > Chordata > Amphibia > Anura > Dendrobatidae > Dendrobates > Dendrobates tinctorius. Next base: position 45,734,912 of record NW_027361696.1, on the reverse strand, counting down.
GGTTTGGTGTTGTGTCCACGCTTGCAAGTGCATGCTGGTTAAATGTCTAAGCATGCAACTGGTATTCAAATTTTTCAGATTTTTCCCTCGGCTAAAGGTCTTTGCGCACTTCTTACAGATAACCTTGGCCTGATCATGAGGATTTTGTTCAAAAAAGTGCCACACTGCACTCTTCCTACTTTGGCAGACATTTTGCGGCCTAGCACGCTGTGATCTTTTGACCCTCTGGACAAGCTGTCCAGCAACTCTTTTGATGCTTGGAACCTGTCTTTGGAGTGCTACGGGCCTGCCAGATAACAGCTGTTGCGATGTCGATGTCTGCTGTGGATGCTCCTCATCTGAGCTATTGGAAGCAGCACCCTCTTCCCCCAATGGATGCCAATCTGGGTCAACAACTGGGTCATCCATCACCTCCTCTTCTATGTCATGTGCACCTTCCTCTGTGTCACCGTGTATGGTGGTATAGTGTGCGGGAAGGGGCACCTGAGTCTCATCAGGGTCAGAATCTGGCTCTGTACACTGCGAGGACAATGTAGTGCTCTGAGTGAATGTACCAGCAGAATCATCCATCAGCGGCTGTGCATCAGTGCACTCCATGTCAGATTCATCTTGGCCTGGGTAATTCACCATTTCACTTGATAATCCAGGCATGGTATGTGAGAACAGCTCCATGGAGTAATCAGTAGTATGGCCTGCGTCATCCTTCAATCTTGGTTGGGGTGAAGGACACAAGGAAAGGTGTGGTTCATGAACATGAGCCTCCAATGACGACTCAGTGCTTTTACTTTTTACAACTGAAGAAGAGGAGGCGATAGAGCTGGAGGCTGAGTCAGCAATGTAAGACAAAACTTTTTCCTGATGCTCTGGCTTTAAAAGCGGTTTGCCAACTCCTAGAAAACTAAGCGTTCGAGGCCTTATGTAGCCAGACAATGACGCAGGCTCAACACCTCCTGCATTCGGTCCTATTTTGCTCTTGCCACTACCATCAGATCCACCACCAACACCATCATTACCAGCTGCCAACCCCCGCCCAATTCCACGGCCTCTTCCACCAGCCTTCCTCATTTTTGGTAGAAATGTAGACAAAATCCAACAAACTATATAGTATGTAAAACAAGGTACAAGGTGTCTATAGGACAGGGGAGATTTTGAATGTCTGCACACACTTTTGGACACTGGACACTTTTGGATTGTGTGAGGCCCAATGAATATCTGAGCGCTATGTGACAGGCTCGATGGCACAGCTGTGACCTAAGTGACTAGAGGATAAGTGAGATTTTGAATGTCTGCACACACTTTTGGACACTGGACACTTTTGGATTGTGTGAGGCCCAATGAATATCTGAGCGCTATGTGACAGGCTCGATGGCACAGCTGTGACCTAAGTGACTAGAGGATAAGTGCGATTTTGAATCTCTGCACACACTTTTGGACACTGGACACTTTTGGATTGTGTGAGGCCCAATGAATATCTGAGCGCTATGTGACAGGCTCGATGGCACAGCTGTGACCTAAGTGACTAGAGGATAAGTGAGATTTTGAATCTCTGCACACACTTTTGGACACTGGACACTTTTGGATTGTGTGAGGCCCAATGAATATCTGAGCGCTATGTGACAGGCTCGATGGCACAGCTGTGACCTAAGTGACTAGAGGATAAGTGAGATTTTGAATCTCTGCACACACTTTTGGACACTGGACACTTTTGGATTGTGTGAGGCCCAATGAATATCTGAGCGCTATGTGACAGGCTCGATGGCACAGCTGTGACCTAAGTGACTAGAGGATAAGTGAGATTTTGAATGTCTGCACACACTTTTGGACACTGGACACTTTTGGATTGTGTGAGGCCCAATGAATATCTGAGCGCTATGTGACAGGCTCGATGGCACAGCTGTGACCAAAGTGACTAGAGGATAAGGGAGATTGGATTGCTTTTAAAAAAGCAGTTTGCGGAGCAGTGGGTAAACAGCAATGCCAGCCTGTCAGGAAGCCTTAAAAGGCAGCCCAACAACCAACACCACTGATACACCACTATATAGCTTCCCCTTGCACTGCACACACAGTGACTGGTGTGTTGTGCAGGCCAAATTGCTATCAGCAGCAGAAGCAGTTTTTTTTTCTTCTCAGCAGGACAAAAAAAAAAAATTGGGATTGCTTAAGCAGTTTGAGGCCCAATGAATATCTGAGCGCTATGTGACAGGCTCGATGGCGCAGCTGTGACCAATGTGACTAGAGGATAAGGGAGATTGGATTGCTTTTAAAAAAGCAGTTTGCGGAGCAGTGGGTAAACAGCAATGCCAGCCTGTCAGGAAGCCTTAGAAGGCAGCCCAACAACCAACACCACTGATACACCACTATATAGCCTCCCCTTGCATTGCACACACAGTGACTGGTGTGTTGTGCAGGCCAAATCGCTAGCAGCAGAAGCAGTTTTTTTGTCTTCTTCCCTGCCTAACGCTCTCCCTACAGAATCAGCAGCAACCTCTCCCTATGCTAAGATCGGCAGAAGTAAGATGGCGGTCGGCGTGCATGCCCTTTTAGACCCCCTGTGACGCCCACCAAAGCAAGCCAATCACTTGCATGCCCTTCTGAAAGATGGTGGTGACCCGTGCCTATGTCATCACGTTGCCCACAGTGTCCGTGGATCCTGATTGGCTGAAAAAGAGCGCAAAACAAACTTTTGAAACGCGACTTTGGCGCGTAAGTCGCCGACCTCGTGGCCGACCTCATCCTAGGGTCGGGTTTCATTTCATGAAACCCGACTTTGCCAAAAGTCGGCGACTTTTGAATTTTTTCGACCCGTTTCGCTCAACTCTAGTCATAAGGGATTAATACATGCCATAGAAGTGTTGGTTCTCGTCCCTGTGTGCGCACAGAGCCACCCTCTGAAGAGTTTTCATCAGATGTGCTTGTGTCAGGCCACAACTCCTTAATTTCTGTATCTTTTGATTGAGGCAAGATGTTATGTTCCATACGTAAGAACGTCTGCAGATCATACCTATTTTGAAATACATAGTCATGTATCTGTTTGGGTTTAAATATAGCCTGGGAAGTTTCTGATTCTTCCATCAAGGAGCTATATTTCTGCAAGGAGGGGTGAGAACATAATTCCCTCAGGATCAGAGGCTGACTTTAACTGTCCATTAGCATTGAAAATGCCAGGATAAGATTTTAATGTTTTTTTTAATGTCTGACTATCAATAGAGGGTTTTCGTGGCATCTAAAAACAAAAATAGGAAAACAATTAAATGGATAAGCTAGTATGTTTTTTTTCTTGTCACTAATAAGATATTAAAAGGTATATGTCTAGTTTGTGTTATGCCACCCTCACATCAGCCATAGACTCAGTCGCTCCTCTCATGCATGTTAAAGAGCGACAAACCAATAGGCAACCCTGGCACAACAACCTCACCAAAAAACTTCGACAAGCATCCAGGGTCACAGAGTGGCATTGGAAGAAAACACACCTGCCAGACGACTTCACTGCTTTCAAACAAGCTACACTTGCCTTTAAATCAGCCATCACCTCTACTAAACAGACCTATTTCACAAACCTTGTATCTTCACTATCCCGCAACCCAAAACAACTGTTCAGTACATTCAACTCTCTCCTCCGCCCACTACTGCCACCTCCAACTCCCCTCATCTCTGCTGAGGACTTTGCCACCTACTTCAAAAACAAGATTGACCAAATAAGGCAAACCTTCACAGTTCCACCACCCCAACCGCTCCACATACCAGACCTCTGCCCCTCCCTAATAACCTCCCTCTCCTACATCACTGAAGGAGAGCTTACTCATCTCCTTTCCAAATCACGCCTCACCACCTGTGCACTTGACCCCATCCCTTCCCACCTGCTCCCCAACCTCACTAACATGATCATTCCAGCCCTAACCCATCTCTTCAACCTATCCCTAACTTCTGGTACCTTCCCCTCTGCCTTTAAACATGCCACCATAACACCCATCCTCAAAAAATCAAACCTATGCCCAGCTATCGCCCCATATCACTGCTCCCGTTTGCTTCCAAACTCCGTGAACAGCATGTCCATGCTCAACTTTCCTCCCATCACTCATCTAACTCCCTCCTTGACATCCTGCAATCTGGCTTCCGCCCACCACTCCACTGAAACTGCCCTGACCAAAATTACTAATGACTTACTAACAGCCAAAGCTAACGGACAATTCTCCATCCTCCTCCTTCTTGACCTGTCCTCTGCCTTTGACACAGTTGACCACTGACTCCTGCTACAGATTCTTTCTTCCCTTGGCATCAAAGACCTCACCCTATCCTGGATTTCCTCATACCTTTCTAACTGCACATTCAGCGTCTCCCACTCCCACACTACCTCCTCATCCTGCCCCTCTCTGTTGGAGTCCTCCAAGGCTCTGTCCAGGGGCCCCTACTTTTTTCTATCTATACTCTTGGCCTAGGACAACTCATAAAGTCCCATGGCTTCCAGTACCACCTGTATGCAGATGACACTCAGATCTACCTCTCTGGCCCAGATGTCACCTCTGCTGTCCAGAATCCCGGAGTGTCTATCAGCCATATCCTCATTTTTCACCTCTCGCTTCCTAAAACTCAACGTAGCCAAAACTGAACTCATTATCTTTCCTCCATCTCACGTATCTTCCCTACCCGATCTTTCTATTATGGTAAATGGCATCATGCTCTCTCCCGCACCTGAAATCTGCTGCCTTGGAGTAACTCTCGACTCTGCCCTGTCCTTCAAACCGCACATCCAATCTCTTGCCACCTCCTGTCTCCTCCAACTCAAAAATATTTCCAGAATCCGTCCCTTCCTCAGTCCTCAATCTACTAAAACCATTGTACATGCCCTCATCATCTCCCGCCTTGACTACTGCAACACCCTCCTCTGTGGCCTCCCTGCTAACTCTCTTGCACCACTCCAGTCTGTCCTCAATTCTGCTGCCCGACTAATCCACCTCTCTCCTCGCTACTCCCCTGTCTCTCTCCTCTGCAAATCCCTCCACTGGCTCCCAATTCCCCAACGAATCCAATTCAAACTACTAACACTGACCTACAAAGCTATCCACAACTTTTCCCCTCCCTATATCTCTGAACTAATCTCCCAATATCTTCCCTCACGTACTCTTCGATCCTCCCAAGACCTCCTTCTCTCCTCCACACTTATTCGCTCCTCACACAACCGCCTCCAAGATTTCTCCCGAATATCCCCTATCCTCTGGAATGCCATGCCTCAACACGTCTGATTATCCAACACCCTTGGATCCTTCAAACGGAACCTGAAAACCCATCTTTTCAGGAAAGCTTACAGACTGCAATAACCATTCTGCCGCCACACCACCGCCTGAGCTGCCGCCTCACCACCACCAGAGCTGCTGCACCCCTGACCTGTCTCTTCCCCACTATCCCGTAGAATGTAAGTCCGCAAGGACAGGGTCCTCTCCCCTCTTTACCAGTCTGTCATTGTAAATTTGTTGTGGAAACTTGTTTATTGTTAACGATATTTATTACTTTGTATGTAACCCCCCTTCTCATTTACAGCACAATAGAATTAATGGCGCTATATAAATAAATAATAATAATAGTTTCAAATAAACATTACTGCATGTAACATGGAAAGTGATCCTACTTAATCGCCAATACACCATGGACATCTCAGTGTTTTGGTTGGAATTTCATTGTAAAGTTGAACTGTCATCAAAAAATAGATTTTGTTTAAAGGGTACCGGAACCTTTTTTTTATTTATTTATTTTTTTAAAATTCTGTCATGCTGTGGCTGCTGGCCCACTGCCGCTGAAGCCTGCCCGCCCACCCACAGCCATTGAATGGGCCAAGAGCCGACGTCACGTGATGCAGCAGTCTGCTGCATCATGTGATGTTGCAGGGGGCGTGGCCTTCATTCCAGGAAGCAGCCGCATCGCAGCCACTCCTGGCCTGCCCCGGAGCGAGGACCTTGACTCATTTAGCATTTTGCCAGATCAGTCAAGCAATTCCTGGCTCTGGCGGTGGGAGGAGGAGGGACGTTGCATTTGCAGCAGCACTGCGGGCTGCAGGAGGCCTGGAGCACAGCTGTAGCTGCACACAGTTTTCTGTCATGCTGTGGGCATCAGCCACAGCATGACAGAATACAGAGTAAAGGTTCAGGTACTCTTTAACGCTGTGTCCATGCTCACAATTTTTCCCTATCAATGACTGCCATCATGGCAGGAAAGAAAAAAAGGTGATGTGACGGTCCCATTCACTTTGAATCGGACTATCATTACAATTTGTTGTTTCCCCACTACTTCACCGTCCCGTCATGTCATCGTAAGACTGGGTGGGAAAGTAGTGGGGAGAGAATGCTGCTAGCAGCATTATTCTTGTCGTCATTCACCGATGGTCAGAGCCCTGCCTGTCGTCTGCCCCTCAGTGAATTAATGATTTTCAATGCAGTTTCAGGCCGCCGACTATCATTTCTCTGGCACCTCCTCTGGTTCATGAGCTGGAGGTGGTTGGATCGCTGACATCTGGCACACTCTTGTGTAATTGCAATCTGCACATGAGTCTGCATGGAAGTGAACAGTGCCAGCAGGGGAGTTCATCAAGTATACTGGATGATGTCCGCCATCTAAACACATAAGCTGCAGGAGGAGACAGATAAGATAATTAGCTGCCTCAGACGGCATGCCTCTGCACACCCATCAGGCTGGGAATGCCTCTTTAATGGGCATCATGCTTCTTCTTTGGGGGATTTATATATGTTGGTGTGCTTAAAGGGAATCTTCCACCTAATGCTGCCCTATGCAGCTGTCAGCAGGCCTGTATTGTCCTGCAGACACACAGAATAATGACACCAGTGGCGCTCCACTCCGAGGTGCCGTCTGGGTGCTGCAGCGCCCGGAACGGGACGCATGCCAGCTATCTAATAGCACGACTAGGCTGGTCATGTGGTCTGTGGTCACTAGACCCAGCTCTGCTGCCAGTTCTCAGCATTTCAGTGAAGCATTCAACACTCATGTGAATGACTAATATCCTATATATGAATAAATTGGCCAACACAAATAACGTAATGGGGAAGCTTGAAGTAAAGGACTGGTTTGCAGCTACTTGGCACATTTTCCTATTGTGCACTTATGTGCTTAAAGTGGGATTTAATTTCCTAACACACAGCTCTCTACATCCATTCTCCTGCTGCCATCCATATCTGCATACACTGACCAGCAGATCCATACACACTCATGCACAGATAGGACAATTACACACAGCAGATCAGACCTTCCTGCATAGAAATATGCCATACATAGGAAATCAATAACGACCTTCACATTTAGTTAGTGAACACACTTGTACGAGGATGTGTTTCTCTGCCTGCTCTTATGACTGAAGTGAAGCTGAACATCCAAAGAAAAGGGTCACACACAGGGTCAAACAGAGGGTGGGATCAAAATCACTCAAAAGTGGATACATTGTGTTGATAAAACTACATGCAAATGTAAAAGGTGCTAAGTGGGTTTTCAAGCCATTGCCCCACCTGGTTTTTCCACATGTGGTTTTCAGTGGCATCATGCAGTGCTTAGGGAGCTGATGAGCATGTGATCGGCTCCATCATGCTGCGCTCCTCTGTTCCGCCGCTATCCCACCTGTTGCTTTTCCTGCCCTGTATTTAGCTTTCAGGTAACTTTTGATATGTCATAGAGGCATATCAACGTTTATCTGCTGACGTAGGCTAAGTTCACACTGCTTAAATATGACACCTGTTTTGTCTGAGGCGGAATTAAACTCTGAATGTGGTACTGCACGGGTTCATTAGTGTCTCCTGCTGGTGGGGTGACGTCGCCCCTCCAGTGTCCTATGCCAGGGAACCGCCAGGGAACCACAGACGAGCCCTGCAGTACAAGACCCACAGGTAGCCGACAGCAAGGGAGGCCATGAGTACCCGTGCCGCTGCAGCGAAGCGGGAGGATGATGTGCAGGGGAGCACTGCTCACCGGCATCCCTCTGTTGTGGCACTGTAAGGATTCCCTGAGCTTTCCCGCTGGTGGGTGACGTCACCCCACCAGCGTTCTGCAGCCTGGGGAAATCCCAGGGAACCCCTTCAGCACCACACATCACATGCTCACATTGGATTACAGATCAGCTACTACCAGGGGTCAAGTTCTGGGAAAAAAATGTGGGAACTCACCAAGATTTCCTACTTGCCCCCACTCTGATGAGAGTTTTACCAACGTAGTAATGAAATAATACTGCCATACTGTGACTGAATAAAACACCATGCAAAGACCAATATTACTCCTATACAGTGACCATAGATAGGTAGAAACTAGCTACACGGGCGCTCTGCAGACCGCACTATTGGTTATGTTACCTTTAGACCTCTTTCACACGATCATATGCGTATTGCGTGCGTGAAAAATGCAGCGTTGTCACTGCGCATTTCCCATCTTATTTCACGCAGCCCAGTGATTTGTATTAATGGGATTATCGTGTAATACGCTACAAAATAGAACATCCTGTAATTGTTATTTTTTTTTACATGCATTTGCGTATGCGTGAAAATAACGCATATGAGAATAAATGCATCGGTTTCAATGGGAACATTTTATTGTGAAATACACATGCGTGAAAAACACAGCATATTACACAACAAAACTAAGATCATGTGAAAGAGGCCTTATATCCAGTGGTCACATGCGACGTTTGCTGTTACTGGGGTCATTTGCTTTGCCTATTTCTAGTCCAGACCGCCACAATGAATTTTCCCTCCCGCTACTTGTCTCTGTAGGATTTTGCATTCAGACAGCTACGGGTTAGCGCCCCCCCCCCAGAAAAAGATCGGAAATATCTCGCGAACGAAAGGAGATCTAACATTAATTTTTGCTGATCAAACCAGATCTAACGAATATCTATCAGAATCCATCCAAAAAACGGCAAATTTCAAAGTAGGGGGGGCTAACCCGTACCTAACCCCCTACCTGACACCCCCAATATCTCGGGAACGAAAGGAGATCTAACGTTAATTTTTGCTGATCAAACCGGATCTAACAAATATCTATCAGAATCCATCCAAAAAACAGCAAATTTCAAATTAGGGGGGCTAACCCGTACCTAACCCCCCACCTGACACCCCCAATATCTCGGGAACGAAAGATCTAACGTTAATTTTTGCTGATCAAACCGGATCTAAAGAATATCTTTCAGAATCCATCCAAAAAACGGCAATTTTCAAAGTTGGGGGGGCTAACCCGTACCTAACCCCCCACCTGACACCCCCAATATCTTGGGAACGAAAGGAGATCTAACGTTAATTTTTGCTGATCAAACCGGATCTAACGAATATCTTTCAGAATCCATCCAAAAAACGGCAATTTTCAAAGTTGGGGGGGCTAACCCGTACCTAACCCCCCACCTGACACCCCCAATATCTTGGGAACGAAAGGAGATCTAACGTTAATTTTTGCTGATCAAACCGGATCTAACGAATATCTATCAGAATCCATCCAAAAAACGGCAAATTTCAAAGTTGGGGGGGCTAACCCGTACCTAACCCCCCACCTGACACCCCCAATATCTCGGGAACGAAAGGAGATCTAACGTTAATTTTTGCTGATCAAACCGGATCTAACGAATATCTATCAGAATCCATCCAAAAAACAGCAAATTTCAAAGTAGGGGGGCTAACCCGTACCTAACCCCCTACCTGACACCCCCAATATCTCGGGAACGAAAGGAGATCTAACGTTAATTTTTGCTGATCAAACCGGATCTAACGAATATCTATCAGAATCCATCCAAAAAACGGCAAATTTCAAAGTAGGGGGGCTAACCCGTACCTAACCCCCCACCTGACACCCCCAATATCTCGGGAACGAAAGGAGATCTAACGTTAATTTTTGCTGATCAAACTGGATCTAACGAATATCTATCAGAATCCATCCAAAAAACGGCAAATTTCAAATTAGGGGGGGCTAACCCGTACCTAACCCCCCACCTGACACCCCCAATATCTCGGGAACGAAAGATCTAACGTTAATTTTTGCTGATCAAACCGGATCTAACGAATATCTTTCAGAATCCATCCAAAAAACGGCAATTTTCAAAGTTGGGGGGGCTAACCCGTACCTAACCCCCCACCTGACACCCCCAATATCTTGGGAACGAAAGGAGATCTAATGTTAATTTTTGCTGATCAAACCGGATCTAACGAATATCTATCAGAATCCATCCAAAAAACGGCAAATGTCAAATTAGGGGGGGCTAACCCGTACCTAACCCCCACCTGACACCCCCAATATCTCAGGAACGAAAGGAGATCTAACGTTAATTTTTGCTGATCAAACTGGATCTAACGAATATCTTTCAGAATCCATCCAAAAAACGGCAAATTTCAAATTAGGGGGGCTAACCCGTACCTAACCCCCCACCTGACACCCCCAATATCTCAGGAACGAAAGGAGATCTAACGTTAATTTTTGCTGATCAAACCGGATCTAACGAATATCTATCAGAATCCATCCAAAAAATGGCAAATTTCAAATTAGGGGGGGCTAACCCCCCACCTGACACCCCCAATATCTCAGGAACGAAAGGAGATCTAACGTTAATTTTTGCTGATCAAACCGGATCTAACGAAAATCTATCAGAATCCATCCAAAAAATGGCACATTTCATAGTTGGGGGGGCTAGCTACGGGTTAGCCCCCCCTGGAAAAGATCGTAAATATCTCATTTTGTAGGGGTGATCTAACGTTAGTTTTGGTTGATCAAACCGGATCTAACAAAGATCTAACGAATGTAATCATTTTTGCTGTAGGTAGCAAGTGTTTTTCTTGGAATGCTGTGTTTTTTAGCCTCCATGCATAACGCCTTTTTGTATGACCAAACAACTCAATCCTTGTTTCATTGGTCCACAGGACCTTCTTCCAAAATGTAACTGGCTTGTCCAAATGTGCTTTTGCATACCTCAGGCGACTCTGTTTGTGGCGTGCTTGCAGAAACGGCTTCTTTCGCATCACTCTCCCATACAGCTTCTCCTTGTGCAAAGTGCGCTGTATTGTTGACCGATGCACAGTGACACCATCTGCAACAAGATGATGCTGCAGGTCTTTGGAGGTGGTCTGTGGATTGTCCTTGACTGTTCTCACCATTCTTCATCTTTGCCTTTCTGATATTTTTCTTGGCCTGCCACTTCTGGGCTTAACAAGAACTGTACCTGTGTTCTTCCATTTCCTTACTATGTTCCTCACAGTGGAAACTGACAGGTTAAATCTCTGAGACAACTTTTTGTATCCTTCCGCTGAAAAGCTATGTTGAATAATCTTTGTTTTCAGATCATTTGAGAGTTGTTTTGAGGAGCCCATGATGCCACTCTTCATAGGAGAAACAAATAGGAGAACTACTTGCAAGTGTCCACCTTAAATACCTTTTCTCATGATTTGATACACCTGGCTATGAAGTTCAAAGCTCAATGAGGTTACAAAACCAATTTAGTGCTTCAGGAAGTCAGTAAAAAGTAGTTAGGAGTGTTCAAATCAAGAAAATGATAAGGGTGCCCATACTTTTGCACCGGTCAAATTTTGTTTAAATGCAGATTGCACATTTTCTGTTAGTAGAATAAACCTCATTTGAATCCAGAAATATAACTGAGTCCATCAGTTATTAGCTATATGAAACTGAAATAGCTGTTGCAAAAACCAAAATTGTTATAAAGAAAAAAGGTTAACATTAATAGCGGTGCCCAAACTTTAACATATGATTGTATGGTTTCCTCCTTTTGGAATTTAATATGGTTCTGGATCTGGTGAAAGGTGGAGGGGAGTTTCAGCAAGGGTTTGTCGGATCCCCAGGAAATTCAAGTGAACATTGGAACCCTTGTGGTTATGGTGCTCCCGAGCTTGTGGGGTAATGGCTGGGAGTAATTGTTGGTACATTTTATGTTCACTTTATGTTTGGTAATCACCAGATTTTGGGAGCTTCAAGGACTCCTACCAGCGTGTTAATATTATTTATGCTTTGATGTTTTATTGAATGTTTTTTTAATAAAGGCGTGAATAATAATTAAAAAAAAAAAGGGATCGGTTTATACCCACCAAGTGCTTATTTTATGTTACTTAACCCTAGAATGCATGACCATAAAAATCTACACTTTCACATACCTGGGGCCTTTTAGGCCCGTGTGCAAATAACATGGAATAACTCAAACAAAAATAATTTTCAAAGTTTATTTGAAAATTGCAAAGTAAGGATGCATTCCCACTAGCGCTGGTGTCTGCCAGGAGGAGATCTGTAATGGATCTGACCTCCTGGTGACCCCAGCTAAGGCTGGCGGAATCCCGGCATTCCAGCAGCCTTAACTGGAGTTACCAAGAGATCAGATCCATTACGGATCACGTCCTGGCAGACCCCAGCGCCAGTGGGAACACAGCCTAAGATGTGAATAATTCAAAACATTACTATGTGCAAAAAAAAACAAGAGTAACTGAAAGGGCTTAAAACGCCCAATATATGCATTCGATATAACTCTTTATAATAATGTTTTTTGTCTAAAAGTTTTTTATATAGAAGTTGCAGTAAACATGCTGCAGGAATATCTCTTTTCAAAGGTTCCTTTTCTACTTTACTAATGACGCAACAACTGACAGGACGAGTTCCCTTGTCATCAAAACGAAGGCTTCTCCGAATATCCTCAAATCTATTGACTGACATTGTAGCTTTGTAATGTGGATCTGAAAAAGGGTTCATAAAGAGTTCTCTGATAGGAACATCATATGATTTTGTACTCCCTGCCAGAAGAGTAAGGCAAATATAAGCATACAGTTCCTCTTTTGTTATATTTTTCCATGTTTTTTTTCTTCCTGAAGCGATACGTTTTCCTTCTAAGTTAGTACACAAAACTACCTCATCTACAATATCATCTACAATCATCTATAATACAGAACATATCTCTTTTGGACAAGAATTGTGGAATTCCTACAGTTCCTTGAGCAACTCTTACAATATTATGTGATGGGGTTCGTCCAAGAACCTCAGCAGTACTGTTCCAAAAAACATTAGTTTTGGATGTTCTATTTGTACGTTCTGCTGGATCCATTACTTCTTCATCATCTGAAGAATCACTGGACGATGAAGTAGAGACATTAGCTGGTGGCATGTACTCTTCATCAGACAAAGAAAGTTCACTGTCTCCATCACTATCAAAAATGATTGCTTCGATTTCTTGGTCAGTCAAACCCCTTGGATGTAGACTGTGCCATTGTAACCTTAGAAGTCAGTAAACTAAAATGAAAAAAAAAAAAAGATTACAATCAGGGTTGTACACTCTTTGTTAGTGTGTGTGCTAAGGGTAAAGTGCAGACCCCTCCTCTCACCTTCAGCAGGTCACCACTTTCTTTTAGGTGCAGTAGAAGCTTTTGGATTTTTGGAACTCAGAAAGTTTCTTTTTCAAGAAACAAGAAAGCTGACTCCTTCCTCCAAAGTCTCTTCAGCAAGTAGCACACAATAAACAGTGTTCAGGACCTATGATGATGTCAGAGACGCATGACGTTGTGAGGGAGCCTCCTTCCCAAGATCACATGACCATGTAGTCAGGCAGAATTCACACTCTAAATAGAAACAGCAGAGTCATAAAGACTGAGTCAAAGTCTTCCCCAGCAACAGTGAAGACAAAAAGACTTATGATCACATGTAAACCTAGTACGGGCCTAAAAGGCCCCAGGTATGTGAATATGGGGTATTCACAAAAAAGAGTTGTTATACCGAAATGCCTGTAACATAAAAATAAATGAAAACTGGAAATGACAAACAACTATATACCTGAGGAATACCTAGAGTTTAAAAATTCTAACTAAAGTAATCTTGCAGAAAATAGAAAGCAATTAACAGGGCGGGCCAGCGAGGCCCCAGGTATGCGTTCTAGGGTTAAGATGGCAGATCGCACAGGCCTGAGTGGATTACCTGGAGCCAGGTGGTTGAGGGGTCCTTGAAGTTGGTTAGGAATTGGTCTGTGGGATCCATTGGGATATGGATTCCTCTTTTTGGAAGTTAATATGGTTCTGGACCTGGTGAAAGGTGGAGGGGAGTTTCGGCAAGGGTTTGTCGGATCCCCAGGAAATTCTAGTGAACACTGGAACCCTTGTGGCTATGGTGCGCCCGAGCTAGTGGGGTAACGGCTGGGAGTAATTGTTGGTACATTTTATGTTTGGTAATCACCAGATTTGGGAGCTTCAAGGACTCCCCCCAGCTTGTTAATGTTATTTATGCTTTGATGTTTATTTTATGTTTATTTTAATAAGAACATGAATTAAAAAAACAGTTATTTGTTTTCCTTTTAGTGGGTCCTTGAAGTTATTTATAAATTGGTCAGTAGGGGTAACCATATTAAGTATGGACCTCTGGTTTGGGGGGGTGTTCATCACAGTATGACCTCCCCTGGGTTTGGAAGGGTAACCATTTCAGGTATGGCACCCTGGTTTTGAGGGGTAATCATGTCAGGTATGGCCCCCTGGTGTGGAGGGTAACCATCTCGTGTATGGCCCCCTAGTGTGGAGAGGGTAACCATCTCGGGTATGGCCCCCTGGTATGGAGGGGTGACCATCATGGTATGGCCCCCTGGTCTCCAGAAGCATTTATATTTTATAGGACCCCGTTAGGGTAAAGTCCCTGTGGTCATGGCAATCATATTTTGTATGCCTACACAATAAATTGGCTCCTCTGAGCCAGGAACAGCGGCTGGAGGGGAGAAGAGAACAAGGTAGGCATGCTTTTCAATACAATCTATAGCTTCATGGACCCTCTCTCTTTTTTCATGTGACTTGAGAATGCCGAGGCACGGTTTTTGACTGTTTATATTGACCAAACCATGTTTCCATATTTCTTTCAAGGTTGTCGTCTGGACAATGCAGTTATCTAGTGCATGAAACTGAAGAGCAATGTACCTAATCTGTGTGCCCTTGAGTCAGTGGGAGTGACTAAGGGTAAAGTAATCAAGTGCATTAACATGAAGGGCAATATGCCTATTCCCGATGCCCTTGAGCTGGTGGGAGCGGCTAAGGGTATAATCAAGTGCATTAGCACAAAGGGCAGTATGCCTACTCCCGGTGCCCTTGAGCCAGTGGGAGCGGCTAAGGGTAAAGTAATCAAGTGCATTAACACAAAGGGCAATATGCCTATTCCCAATGCCTTTGACCCAGTTGGACAGGTCAACAGTAAATGTTATCAAGTGCATGAAAAACAATTAACAATGGCATGGCAGGGTTATTAATAAAGCCTTTGTAGACTTTTTCTGCTTTAGGTTTATTTAAATTACTACTTCCAGATATTCTGAATATTATTTTATGGTCGGTTATAATGCTGATGTTATATTGTGTATAGTTTTTAATTACTCCCTATTTATAATTTCTTTCTATTGATATGTTCATCACTTTTCGGGTAGTGATAGTAAGTGGGTTTAAGAAATTTTACTGCACAGCTACTGTAAATAATGGTGGTTTCTAGAACTAAAATCTGTGAATTGGTGAATTATTAGAGCTGGCTACAATGCATGCAGTATAATAGTTTTTTGAGGCATGACAGATGTCATTATACAGATTACAGCTACGACCTTAATTATGGCTTACTTCCCATATTCCCCATTATGAGATGCTGACTGCAGGATATTTAGCAACTGTTATTTTGCTGTAGTTACCGTTTTATCGATCATAACTTGGTAGCATGGCATTGATAAAATTAATCTGTCGGAGCTCTGGAATTTTATTTTTTATTACTTGTATGCACAGTCTTTCTATAGCATGTAGAAATGGTTGATGACTTTATTAGGCATGGTTGATGGGGGTCGAGTCCATTTAAGTTGTCAAATGGCCTCTCTGGTGGCGGTTTAGCAGTCAGGTGGAAGTTGCAGGCAAGTTAAGGTGGACTCATTTTAACTACTAGAGGATGTAAAACCTCATGGTGGTGAACAGACTCGGCTTTGGTGGCCAGCCTCAAGGACGTTGTAATGGTAACGTCAATCAGGGGCGGGCACAGTGGTTAAACACAGGAGTGAGGATAATAGGGTCATTGGTGCCCTGAAAGTTTACTGGCTCTGCTTGAATAGCAAGCCAGTGCGTGCCGCCCCTTTATGGCTGTCTGTCCTGGTTCTGTTTGTCAGACAGCTGGGGATATCACAGTACTTGTGAATCCCAATGTACTCACACTTCACCTGACTCCTACTGTGATTGTTTTAATGCTAAGGCTACTTTCACACATCAGGTTTTCGGCGTCAGGCGCGATCCGGCGTCGTGCCGGAGCGCCGGATCCGACAAATATTTCATAAAACCGGATGTGACGGATCCGTTTTTCTGCCGGATCCGTCTTGTTCTTGACAGACAAAACCGAATCCGTCTCATCCGGTTCATCCGTTTTTCGACGGATTACGCCGGATCCGGTTTTTAAAAACACCCCTTGTGGCCTTCCGAACGGGATTGGCTACTGGAAAACTATATATAGCGTGTTCCTACAGCCCTTCTTTGACAGGTTGGAGAGGAGAAAGTGCAGGTTGGAGAGAAGAGCAAGTTACTGGCGAAGATGGATGTTATGATTGGAAATATTTTGAAGAATTTGGCGGATTTTACAGCGGAGGCCAATCGTTTGAGGGTGATTGTTCTGGAGAAGGAGAGAGCGAGACAGCAGCGCATCAGGCATCGTAGACGACGTTTGTGGATCCACCCCATCACAGCCAAGAGAATGACGCGTGGGGTCTATTCTACACTCTGCATGGACCTTCGACGAAACCCGGAGAAATTTTTTGGATATGTTAGGATGAAAATGGAGAATTTTGATTACTTGGTGGAGCGCATTGCACACCTCATAAGAAAAGCGGACACCTATTGCCGCTTCTCTGTTTCACCCGCAGAGCGTCTGATGGTGACTTTAAGGTAAGCCACATTTATTGGATATGCTCGCATCAGAGCACACTTTCACTGCAATCTTGTTGGTGGTAGTTTGTATCTCCAAGTGTTATAGCTGAGTTTTGGTATGTAATGCTGTGATTTTAAACTAATTGATTGTTTTTTAATTCCCCACAGATTTCTTGCAACTGGAGAATCCCTTTCGTCACTGCATTTCCAGTACAGACTCGGGATTTCCACCATATCTGGAATAGTGAAGTACACATGCCGTGCACTGTGGGACTCCTTAGCTGAAGAGTTTTTACCAGAGCCCACAACAGAGAGGTGGATTGAAATTTCTGAAAAGTTTCAACAAATATGTCAGTTTCCCAACTGCTTGGGCGCTGTGGACGGGAAACATATCCGCATTGTAAAGCCAGCCGGATCGGGATCGGAATATTTCAATTACAAGAAATATTTTTCAATTGTCCTCATGGCCATCGCTGATGCGGAATACAAATTTATTGCTGTGGATATTGGGGCCGCTCCAATGACTCTCAAGTTTTCAAACTGTCTGCCATGGGGCGTAAACTGTATGGAAACACCTTCCAGTTCCCACCCCCTAGACCGCTGCCGCAAACATCTGGTCCACTTATGCCATTTGTCTGTGTAGGGGATGAAGCCTTCCAGCTGTCAGAACACCTTTTGAAAACCGTACGGTAGCAGAGGATTGTCAAGAACAAAACGCATTTTTAATTACCGCCTCACAAGAGCAAGAAGAATGGTTGAATGTACCTTTGGTATTCTGACAGCCAAATGGCGGGTCCTATTGACTGCGATCAACCTCAAGACAGAAACTGTGGACGAGGTGATCATAGCTTGCGTGGTCCTGCACAATTTTGTTATCTGCAAGGAACCCATTTCCATTGAGGACACCTCTGAAGAAACCACCATGCAAGATTACCATGACATTACCACTAGAAGTTCTGTGACGGTTTCAGTAATGAGGGACAATTTTGCAATATACTTTATGTCACCTCAAGGCAGAGTACACTGGCAGGATGACAGAGTGTGAAAGATTTGTGCCCTTAACCAAAATTGTGTACCAACAGTATATACCTTTGCCAACCAAAGTTGGCTATCTTGTCATGGTCTTACTATTTTTAGCTTTAGGCCACAGGTGTGTACCTGGTTGTCTTTTATGCAAAGTATTTCACCTTTTAACAAAAGTTGTGTACATTGTTAGGAAATCACCAACAATAAACCCAACTTTTTAGGTGAAATACTTTGCTTCAAACACAACCAGGAACACAACTGTGGCAAAAAGCTAAAATTTACCCACAGTTATATACCTAGTTTTGAATACCATTTTACCTTTTAAATACCCTGTATTTAACCTTTTTCGCCGCAGAAAGAAATGACAGACAACCAGTGTAAAATAATTTAACTTTTATTGAAAAATGTTTTTTTTAGTAAACTTTTTTAAAATTTTAATAAACTTTTTTAATAAAGCTTTGAAACCATAAAACTGGTCATTTTTATTTAAATACACACATTATAAATCTGTGTAGTGTGGGGTGGAAATACTGCTGGAGGGGCTGCGGGACACTTCGACACTGGGAGTGTGGAGAGAGGACTGGGATCGTGGTGGGGAAGGAACAGTTAGAGGTGAAGGTGTGGAAAAAACTACAGAATGGGTGGACATGTGGGAGGTAGAAGAGGTGGTGGGTGGTGGAGTGGAGGGTTGGGCAGGGACTGTAGGAGCAGATGATGTTGATGGCAAGTTGTATGGGGAAGGAGTTTGGTACGGGGCAGGTTGCTGGAAGTGGGGAGATGTCTGGTACTGGGGAGGTTGCTGGTACTGGGGAGTTGTCTGGTACTGGGGAGGTTGCTGGTACTGGGGAGTTTGCAGGTACTGGGGAGGTTGCTGGTACTGGGGAGGTTGCTGGTGCTGGGGAGGTTGCTGGTGCTGGGGAGGTGGATGGTATGTAATAGGAGGGGGAGGATGGAAAGTGGCTGGAGGGGGTGTAGATGTAATAGGAGGGGGAGGATGGAAAGTGGCTGGAGGGGGTGTAGATGTAATAGGAGGGGGAGGATGGAAAGTGGCTGGAGGGGGTGCAGGTGGAGGAACTACTGTGGTGGGAGGAGGAGGTTGGGAGGTAACTTGCTGGAGAGCAGCGTGGCATGAATGCATTACATGCATCTGCTGGGCAGGAGAGAGCGTTTCCATGCGCTCCACAACAGACCTGAAAAAGGTGTGGTTTGGCGAAGATCTTGCTTCTGAATGCATGGTTTGCAGAAGTGTCTTCACCTCCAGAATGCTGGAGTTGATCTGCTGATAGCCTGCGGAGATTTGCTCTGACAAGACTTTTAGACAGTTCTGGAAAGATGCATTCAGATGCAAGAACTCTGGCGCATAAGTCTTTTCCTGACCCCTCTGCCGCTGCCGCCCAGTACCCGCAGGTGTACTAGAGGTGGCAGGGGCAGAAGGGTGGGGTAAAGGGAAAGCGATCTCCTCACCAGCAGCTTCATGTAATGTAGGCGGCCACGATGCTCCTGTGCTGGTGGATGGGACAGATGGGTCGAATGTGTGGGAAGGCTGGGAAGGTGCAGATGTACCGGGGCGGTCAAAGTGTCCCTCGGTGCCGGTCTCCTCAGGGATCGCCTCAGAAGGGTTCAATCGTGCAGGCTCCCGAGTGCTGCTCACCGTGCTGTGGAATAAAGAGAAAAAAAAACAATTAAAATAGTGACATGGTATGGCCCTGGCTGAAAAAAAAAATTTACATCTAAACATTTTTTTGTCACATGTGGTGAGTAATATTTACCTTCTGGTGACCATTGTATCCCGGAGGAACGACAGGGCTTGGGCGTACTTGTACTTGCTCCTGCGTCCTCCAGATCCACTCGGGGCCCGCATCTCTTTATTGAACTCCTTCTTGAAACGATCCCTCACAGACCGCCACCGCTTCACAATTCTCTCCCCTGAAACGAGAAAGGACAAAGTGGTTAGTATACAACATCAGTGTTTCCCAAACTCCAGTCCTCATGGTCCCCAGGGGTCATGTTTTCAGGATTTCCATAGTAAATAGAAATCCTGAACACATGATCCGTGGGGACCACGAGGACTGGAGTTCGGGAAACACTGGTTTACATCAAGCAACCGGTACTGTATATACTTACGCTCTTTAATCTGGGCCCGAGCATCGAGGTCCTCCCAGCGGTCCACAAGGAGCGAACAGATTTCCTCCCAGAGTCGTCGGGTAACGATCAGGTCAGCGTGGCGGCGGTCAGCCATATTCCAGAGCGGCTCCCTTTCTCTGACGAGATCGATGAGGTGGTCCACATCGAGTCCTCCATCCTCACCGTCAGAGTCGGGAGCACGCTGTGAAGGCTGTTAAAGAAAAAGACAAAAATAACATAATTAGCCTCCACAAAAGAAATGAAATAAAAAAGCCAAAAAAACAAAGCAAAAATATTTATACTTACACGCTGGTGACCGCCGCGTTGCTGTAGCCGACGACCCTGGGAGGCACTGCGAGGACCTCTTGGCCGAGCACCAGATTGGGAAGACTAGAGAAGAAAACAAAAAATGTTAGGTCTTTGGATGTTGGCATTTGTTTGCTGTGTGTGGTCTGCAGAACATTGATTTCTATGTGTTGTGTGTAGTGTGATGTTGTGTTTCTGCGTTTGATGCCAAAAACTTACCAATTGTGAGCCCACTCCAGGTGTCTGTCCACCCCTTCCTTCTTCTTCTGGGAGCTCCTCTTCATCTTGTGATTCCTGTTTTGAAATAAAAGGCAATGAATAGACATATATTACAGAGATGATGGATTTTGGAAATAAAAACTTACCGTCAAACGCTGACGATGCGAGGGAGGGCTCCCAGAAGAAGATGTGCTGTCCTGTTCATGGCCAGACTCCATGGCTGTGGGTATTGCTGCTGCTGTTGCTGCTGCCAGTGCTGCCATTTCTGCTGCTGCTGCTGCATCTCTTGGGCGGCTGTTGAATAAAGAGAAACAAAGGGCCAATCAATATCTTGATATTCCATGGCCCTAGTTTGGAGGAATGGGGGATTTGATAATTACCGTCTCTCATCTGCTGCTGGCCTGCCCTCCTCAGCATGTTCCATTTGCTGCTCCATTTGGGGTGGTGGTGGTGCTGATGGTGCTGCAGTGGTCTCCTGCCTTCTCCTGCGCTTGGTTGCTTTCTTGGGTGAGGCTGTGGGTCCCACTGTCTTGCTTTTATATATGTCTTGTGGGCAGAGCTACTGAGCATGCTCAGACCAAAAAAACCGGATCAGGCGCATTGCGGCGCTCATAGGCTTTCATTGTGTGAAAAAGCCGGACGCGCCGGATCCGGCGTGTCGGGCTTTTTCGCCGGAGACAAAAAACGTTACAGTAGCCGTTTTTTCCAGACGCCGGATCGCGACACATTGCTGGATCCGGCGAAAACCGGATGAAACGCATGGCCATCCGGCGCGATCCGGCGCAAATGCAAGTCAATGGGGGGAACCGGATCCGGCATTGCATTTCGCCGGATCCGGTTTTTGTCAAAAGCGCCGGATCGCGCCTGATGACGAAAACCTGATGTGTGAAAGAGGCCTAAGAGGTAAGGTTTCTCCTTGCGGAGAGTGACATGCCAGCTGTGGCTTGTCAAGGTAAGGAGGCTTATTCGCCGTGCAATGCTCCTCTGGGAAAATAATATGCAAATTGCCTCTTCAGAAAGAAAGAGGACTTTTAAAAGACTTTTACAAGACTCGTTAAAGGGTTGATTGTGACTTGTAGAATCGCTACTACCAATAGGTGGCGCTGTAGAGTAAAAGTCCTCTTTCTTTCTGAAGAGGCAATTTGCATATTGTTTTAATCCTGTGATTTAAATAAAGCTGTGGCCATTTTGACAACCAAAATAATGTGCTGTGTATTTATTCTAGTGCCTAGGTTTACTGTAGTTATGGTGGTTTTAAGGTGGAGTAGTGGTCCGTCCCATATCCATAAGTCATGCAGTATTTAGAGGTAACGAGACCTTGGAGAAAATAGAGGGCCTTATTTGTCTCATACCAGGGGGCAAGAAAGGGCCTTAAAGCCTTTAAACAGACTATAGCTAGATGGGTGAGCGAGGCCATTATGCTAGCGTATAGTAGTGCAGGCAGGGCTGTTCCAGAAGGCCTAAAAGCCCACTCCACGAGGGCCATCCACGAGGGCCATGGTGACATCCTGGGTGGAGAGAGCAGATGCCTCCATTGACCAAATCTGTAAGGCAGCCACTTGGTCCGCTCCGTCTACCTTTTTTAAACATTATAGGTTAGACCTACTGTATCTGCTACCTCTGATCTCACATTCGGGAGAAGAGTGTTACAAGCAGTGATCCCTCCCTAAAGAGAATACAAATCTCTGTAACTCTCTTGTGGTGCCGTCATGTATGATGGAAAAACACGGGTATTACATACCTGGTAATGTGTTTTTTCATGAGACATGACGGCACCCTTGTGTTCCCTCCCTATTGATCACGTCATTAGCTGGGTGCATTATTAGCATTATACACTCACTTAGGTGTTGTTAATTAGTAGTGTAAAGGATGTATTATTTATATGTACACTAACCTGCGGAGTTCCTCTCGTGCTCTGTAAAACAACTGATGCAGAGAGACGAGCCGCCCCTTTTATCTTGAAGGTTTCCTGACCTTGTTGGGCGGATCCCCTCTCTCCCGTGGTGCTGTCATGTCTCATGAAAAAACACATTACCAAGTATGTAATACCCGTGTATTTCTTTGTCCATGTAGACATATGATGTCTCATTTTTTGCTGGAAAAATTGTACTTTTGAATGACGCCATGAATTTTACCGGGTATTGGAAAACAGGAAAAAAGATTCCAAGTGAAGAGAAATAGTGAAAAGGTCACAATCCTGACATCATTTTTAGGGAATTGTTTTTATCCTGTACATTTTGTGGTAGAAATGACCTCACAGTATGATTCTGCTCATCAGTACGATTACGATGATACCAAACATGTCCAGTTATTATCTTAGTGGTGTAAAAAGAAAAATCAGAATTTATACAAAAAATTTTTTTTGGGTTGTTTAGTCATTTTCCGAAACCTGACGGGTTATTTTATGTGGGACGAGATGACATTTTTGTTTTATACCATTGATACTATATTGGGGTGTGTTAGATGCTGCAAATTGTCAAGCGGGCGGGATTGGGCTAAAGACATGAAATTGATTGACCTGGGAGCTTAAATCTTGTGCAAATTGGTGTGATATGATGTCGCCATCTGGTGGCCATGCGTTGCATCGCCTGCATATGTTACTGTGTAAATAAAGTGATGGTGCCCTCTTGCGGCAATAGAAATGACTAGCAGTGATACAATATGTACAATCATGCAAATAATAATAATCTTTATATAGCGCTAACACATTCTGCAGCGCTTAACAGTTTGCACACATTATCATCACTGTCCCCAATGGGGCTCACAATCTAAATTCCCTATCAGTATGTCTTTGGAATGGGGGAGGAAACCCACGCAAACACGGGAAGAACATACAAACTCCTTGCAGATGTTGTCCTTGGTGGGATTCAAACCCAGGACCCCTGCGCTGCAAAGCTGCAGCACTAACCACTGAGCCACCGTGCTGCCCTAATCTAACAAAAAGCAATCCAACTTGATTGACTGCAGTTCAATCTAATATAATCCAGATTGATGCAATCTAAAAACATAAAAGTTAACCATTTTGTCACCTTATTCACCTCCAATCCAACCCAATCTGATAATACAATCAGTTTTCATACACTCACGCCCAATCTAATCCAATCTAATCCAATCTCATTCAAATTGTGCAAAACTGCTTTCCGTCACTTTGTGTCCATGTTTGTTTTGTGTTGTTGCTCCACTTCCTCTTTTCCTCCAATGATTCATTGGCTCCTGTTTCTCATTTGTCTCTTCAATAAGTTCCTTTTTTTCCTGCAAATGCCGGATCAAGTGTTTCCACATAAAAGCCAATATTTAGTATAAAATTAGTAATAAGGATGTGTTGTGGGCAGATGTGTACCATAGATACCAACTTCTCCTATACATTACCCGCCCCTCAAACATCTGTGGAAAGTTACTGCTGATTTCTAATTGTTGCAGAGTACATTTTGACAGCCTGTCTTCTGTAAGTGAACCACACGGGATGTGCCATTACCATGCAGCCATTATATAAAATGTAGATACTCTTTCAATTTTTTTTTAGAATAAGCTGTCCAGTGTGTGTACATGAAGAATGACACTATTTCTGGCCATTATATGACTTGCATCCTACATTTTTGTTCAGTTTTTCCATCTGTGGGCTCTATCTGTACTATTCAGTTGTCTCTGAGCTAGTAGGTAAAGACAAACATTTCAGTTGTCTCTGACCAAGCAGGTGGAGAAAAACTTTTCAATTGTCCCTGAGCAAGTAGGTGGAGAAAAACTGTTCAGTTGTCTCTGAGTTAGTGGATGGAGAAAAACTTTTCAATTGTCTCTGAGCTAATATGAGGAGACAAACTTTTCAGTTATCTCTGAGCTATTAGGTGGAGTGTTATGAATGAGTCACCAAAGGAGGAAAAAACAAAAATACAAGCTTAGTCCAGAAAACCAGAGAGGTTGGTAGCTATCAGATTGCAGACCCCTGATCCTATCCACATCAACTAACAGTAGCCGTGGGGGGTTCCTACGATGCCCTAGACCCCTCGATCACAGCCGGAGAACTAAATAGGCCTAGAGAAAGAAAGGGGAAATCTAAACTGCCCCAGAGCAGACCCCAAAGCAATAGGCAGCCCCCAACATATAATGACGGTGAAGCAAGATGAAATCACTAACACAGATAGAAAGATAGGTTGAGCAAACGATGGGGCCCAAGCTAACTAAAAAGGACAGGATAGAAAAGCTGCTGTCTGCAATCCGCAAAAAACCCTACCAAAAAATGTCCCAACCGTCTGATAGGAAAAACAGGCCCTGAAGTCGCTAGGACTTCAAAAATGACTATATCAGCACTCTGGTAAATTCTGAAGACAGGGCAAAGAGACACACTGATCAAAGACAAAAATGGAACTCAGCACACACCCGACCAGGGATGGCTGAACTCCCAAAAAACAAGGTAAACAAAACAAAACTAATAAGTTCAATAGCAGAGCAAAAACTTATCTTTGGGAAGCAGGAATCAGACTGGTCTCCAAGAATCCAGCAGAGAAATCACCAGCGACTCAGAAGGTCTTCGACTGCCTTATATCCAGTCAGCAGTTCCTGTAACCCAGTCATCATCTACCAGATCAGGTGTTTGGTAATCAGCCTCACTACCTTCCTTCACCAGAAGAGGGAGTTCATCAGACATCGACGGTTAAGGGGAAAATGAACTCACAACAGTACCTCCCCCTTGAGGAGGGGTCACCGAACCCTCATCCACGCCACCAGGGCGATCAGGATGGGCCCGATGAAAGGCATGAACCAATCTTTCGGCATGAATATCGGATGCAGGGACCCAAGAATTATCCTCCCGGCCATAACCCTTCCATTTAACCAAATACTGGAGTCTCCGTCTAGCCAGGTGAGAATCCAGTATCTTCTCAACCTCATATTCCACATTACTTTCAACCAATACTGGGTCAGGAGGTGCCACCACAGGAACTACTGGCTCAACAAACCTCTTTAACAGAGACTTATGAAACACGTTATGGATCTTAAATAGAGTTGAGCGAAACGGGTCGAAAAATTTCAAAAGTCGCCGACTTTTGGCAAAGTCGGGTTTCATGAAACGAAACCCGACCCTAGGATGAGGTCGGCCACGAGGTCGGCGACTTACGCGCCAAAGTCGCGTTTCAAAAGTTTGTTTTGCGCTCTTTTTCAGCCAATCAGGATCCACGGACACTGTGGGCAACGTGATGACATAGGCAGGGGTCACCACCATCTTTCAGAAGGGCATGCAAGTGATTGGCTTGCTTTGGTGGGCGTCACAGGGGGTATAAAAGGGCGTGCACGCCGACCGCCATCTTACTTCTGCCGATCTCAGTATAGGGAGAGGTTGCTGCTGATTCTGTAGGGACAGCGTTAGGCAGGGAAGAAGACAAAAAAACTGCTTCTGCTGCTAGCGATTTGGCCTGCACAACACACCAGTCACTGTGTGTGCAGTGCAAGGGGAGGCTATATAGTGGTGTATCAGTGGTGTTGGTTGTTGGGCTGCCTTCTAAGGCTTCCTGACATTCCTGCATTGCTGTTTACCCACTGCTCCGCAAACTGCTTTTTTAAAAGCAATCCCAATTTTTTTTTTTGTCCTGTTGAGAAAAAAAAAAACTGCTTCTGCTGCTAACAATTTGGCCTGCACAACACAAATGTCACTGTGTGTGCAGTGCAAGGGGAGGCTATATTGTGGTGTATCAGTGGTGTTGGTTGTTGGGCTGCCTTTTAAGGCTTCCTGACAGGCTGGCATTGCTGTTTACCCACTGCTCTGCAAACTGCTTTTTTAAAAGCAATCCAATCTCCCTTATCCTCTAGTCACTTTTGTCACAGCTGTGCCATCGAGCCTGTCACATAGCGCTCAGATATTCATTGGGCCTCACACAATCCAAAAGTGTCCAGTGTCCAAAAGTGTGTGCAGAGATTCAAAATCTCCCTTATCCTCTAGTCACTTTTGTCACAGCTGTGCCATCGAGCCTGTCACATAGCGCTCAGATATCAGTGGGCCTCACACAATCCAAAAGTGTCCAGTGTCCAAAAGTGTGCGCAGAGATTCAAAATCTCCCTTATCCTCTAGTCACTTTTGTCACAGCAGTGCCATCGAGCCTGTCACATAGCGCTCAGATATCAGTGGGCCTCACACAATCCAAAAGTGTCCACTGTCCACAAGTGTGTGCAGAAATTCAAAATCTCCCTTATCCTCTAGTCACTTTTGTCACAGCAGTGCCATCGAGCCTGTCACATAGCGCTCAGATATCAGTGGGCCTCACACAATCCAAAAGTGTCCACTGTCCACAAGTGTGTGCAGAAATTCAAAATCTCCCTTGTCCTCTAGTCACTTTTGTCACAGCAGTGCCATCGAGCCTGTCACATAGCGCTCAGATATCAGTGGGCCTCACACAATCCAAAAGTGTCCACTGTCCACAAGTGTGTGCAGAAATTCAAAAACTCCCTTATCCTCTAGTCACTTTTGTCACAGCAGTGCCATCGAGCCTGTCACATAGCGCTCAGATATCAGTGGGCCTCACACAATCCAAAAGTGTCCACTGTCCACAAGTGTGTGCAGAAATTCAAAATCTCCCTTATCCTCTAGTCACTTTTGTCACAGCAGTGCCATCGAGCCTGTCACATAGCGCTCAGATATCAGTGGGCCTCACACAATCCAAAAGTGTCCACTGTCCACAAGTGTGTGCAGAAATTCAAAATCTTCCTTATCCTCTAGTCACTTTTGTCACAGCAGTGCCATTGAGTCTGTCACATAGCGCTCAGATATCAGTGGGCCTCACACAATCCAAAAGTGTCCAGTGTCCAAAAGTGTGTGCAGAAATTCAAAATCTCCCTTATCCTCTAGTCACTTTTGTCACAGCTGTGCCATCGAGCCTGTCACATAGTGCTCAGATATCAGTGGGCCTCACACAATCCAAAAGTGTCCACTGTCCACAAGTGTGTGCAGAAATTCAAAATCTCCCTTATCCTCTAGTCACTTTTGTCACAGCAGTGCCATCGAGCCTGTCACATAGCGCTCAGATATCAGTGGGCCTCACACAATCCAAAAGTGTCCACTGTCCACAAGTGTGTGCAGAAATTCAAAATCTCCCTTATCCTCTAGTCACTTTTGTCACAGCAGTGCCATCGAGCCTGTCACATAGCGCTCAGATATCAGTGGGCCTCACACAATCCAAAAGTGTCCACTGTCCACAAGTGTGTGCAGAAATTCAAAATCTCCCTTATCCTCTAGTCACTTTTGTCACAGCAGTGCCATCGAGCCTGTCACATAGCGCTCAGATATCAGTGGGCCTCACACAATCCAAAAGTGTCCACTGTCCACAAGTGTGTGCAGAAAATCAAAATCTCCCTTATCCTCTAGTCACTTTTGTCACAGCAGTGCCAACGAGCCTGTCACATAGCGCTCAGATATCAGTGGGCCTCACACAATCCAAAAGTGTCCACTGTCCACAAGTGTGTGCAGAAATTCAAAATCTCCCTTATCTTCTAGTCACTTTTGTCACAGCAGTGCCATCGAGCCTGTCACATAGCGCTCAGATATCAGTGGGCCTCACACAATCCAAAAGTGTCCACTGTCCACAAGTGTGTGCAGAAATTCAAAATCTCCCTTATCCTCTAGTCACTTTTGTCACAGCAGTGCCATCGAGCCTGTCACATAGCGCTCAGATATCAGTGGGCCTCACACAATCCAAAAGTGTCTAGTGTCCAAAAGTGTGTGCAGAGATTCAAAATCTCCCTTATCCTCTAGTCACTTTTGTCACAGCTGTGCCATCGAGCCTGTCACATAGCGCTCAGATATCAGTGGGCCTCACACAATCCAAAAGTGTCCACTGTCCACAAGTGTGTGCAGAAATTCAAAATCTCCCTTATCCTCTAGTCACTTTTGTCACAGCAGTGCCATCGAGCCTGTCACATAGCGCTCAGATATCAGTGGGCCTCACACAATCCAAAAGTGTCCACTGTCCACAAGTGTGTGCAGAAATTCAAAATCTCCCTTATCCTCTAGTCACTTTTGTCACAGCAGTGCCATCGAGCCTGTCACATAGCGCTCAGATATCAGTGGGCCTCACACAATCCAAAAGTGTCCACTGTCCACAAGTGTGTGCAGAAATTCAAAATCTCCCTTATCCTCTAGTCACTTTTGTCACAGCAGTGCCATCGAGCCTGTCACATAGCGCTCAGATATCAGTGGGCCTCACACAATCCAAAAGTGTCCACTGTCCACAAGTGTGTGCAGAAATTCAAAATCTCCCTTATGCTCTAGTCACTTTTGTCACAGCAGTGCCATCGAGCCTGTCACATAGCGCTCAGATATCAGTGGGCCTCACACAATCCAAAAGTGTCCAGTGTCCAAAAGTGTGTGCAGAGATTCAAAATCTCCCTTATCCTCTAGTCACTTTTGTCACAGCAGTGCCATCGAGCCTGTCACATAGCGCTCAGATATCAGTGGGCCTCACACAATCCAAAAGTGTCCAGTGTCCAAAAGTGTGTGCAGAAATTCAAAATCTCCCCTGTCCTATAGACACCTTGTACCTTGTTTTACATTACTATATAGTTTGTTGGATTTTGTCTACATTTCTACCAAAAATGAGGAAGGCTGGTGGAAGAGGCCGTGGAATTGGGCGGGGGTTGGCAGCTGGTAATGATGGTGTTGGTGGTGGATCTGATGGTAGTGGCAAGAGCAAAATAGGACCGAATGCAGGAGGTGCTGATCCTGCGTCATCGTCTGGCTACATAAGGCCTCGAACGCTTAGTTTTCTAGGAGTTGGCAAACCGCTTTTAAAGCCAGAGCATCAGGAAAAATTTTTTTTGGGTTGTTTAGTCATTTTCCGAAACCTGACGGGTTATTTTATGTGGGACGAGATGACATTTTTGTTTTATACCATTGATACTATATTGGGGTGTGTTAGATGCTGCAAATTGTCAAGCGGGCGGGATTGGGCTAAAGACATGAAATTGATTGACCTGGGAGCTTAAATCTTGTGCAAATTGGTGTGATATGATGTCGCCATCTGGTGGCCATGCGTTGCATCGCCTGCATATGTTACTGTGTAAATAAAGTGATGGTGCCCTCTTGCGGCAATAGAAATGACTAGCAGTGATACAATATGTACAATCATGCAAATAATAATAATCTTTATATAGCGCTAACACATTCTGCAGCGCTTAACAGTTTGCACACATTATCATCACTGTCCCCAATGGGGCTCACAATCTAAATTCCCTATCAGTATGTCTTTGGAATGGGGGAGGAAACCCACGCAAACACGGGAAGAACATACAAACTCCTTGCAGATGTTGTCCTTGGTGGGATTCAAACCCAGGACCCCTGCGCTGCAAGGCTGCAGCACTAACCACTGAGCCACCATGCTGCCCTAATCTAACAAAAAGCAATCCAACTTGATTGACTGCAGTTCAATCTAATATAATCCAGATTGATGCAATCTAAAAACATAAAAGTTAACCATTTTGTCACCTTATTCACCTCCAATCCAACCCAATCTGATAATACAATCAGTTTTCATACACTCACGCCCAATCTAATCCAATCTAATCCAATCTCATTCAAATTGTGCAAAACTGCTTTCCGTCACTTTGTGTCCATGTTTGTTTTGTGTTGTTGCTCCACTTCCTCTTTTCCTCCAATGATTCATTGGCTCCTGTTTCTCATTTGTCTCTTCAATAAGTTCCTTTTTTTCCTGCAAATGCCGGATCAAGTGTTTCCACATAAAAGCCAATATTTAGTATAAAATTAGTAATAAGGATGTGTTGTGGGCAGATGTGTACCATAGATACCAACTTCTCCTATACATTACCCGCCCCTCAAACATCTGTGGAAAGTTACTGCTGATTTCTAATTGTTGCAGAGTACATTTTGACAGCCTGTCTTCTGTAAGTGAACCACACGGGATGTGCCATTACCATGCAGCCATTATATAAAATGTAGATACTCTTTCAATTTTTTTTTAGAATAAGCTGTCCAGTGTGTGTACATGAAGAATGACACTATTTCTGGCCATTATATGACTTGCATCCTACATTTTTGTTCAGTTTTTCCATCTGTGGGCTCTATCTGTACTATTCAGTTGTCTCTGAGCTAGTAGGTAAAGACAAACATTTCAGTTGTCTCTGACCAAGCAGGTGGAGAAAAACTTTTCAATTGTCCCTGAGCAAGTAGGTGGAGAAAAACTGTTCAGTTGTCTCTGAGTTAGTAGATGGAGAAAAACTTTTCAATTGTCTCTGAGCTAATATGAGGAGACAAACTTTTCAGTTATCTCTGAGCTATTAGGTGGAGTGTTATGAATGAGTCACCAAAGGAGGAAAAAACAAAAATACAAGCTTAGTCCAGAAAACCAGAGAGGTTGGTAGCTATCAGATTGCAGACCCCTGATCCTATCCACATCAACTAACAGTAGCCGTGGGGGGTTCCTACGATGCCCTAGACCCCTCGATCACAGCCGGAGAACTAAATAGGCCTAGAGAAAGAAAGGGGAAATCTAAACTGCCCCAGAGCAGACCCCAAAGCAATAGGCAGCCCCCAACATATAATGACGGTGAAGCAAGATGAAATCACTAACACAGATAGAAAGATAGGTTGAGCAAACGATGGGGCCCAAGCTAACTAAAAAGGACAGGATAGAAAAGCTGCTGTCTGCAATCCGCAAAAAACCCTACCAAAAAATGTCCCAACCGTCTGATAGGAAAAACAGGCCCTGAAGTCGCTAGGACTTCAAAAATGACTATATCAGCACTCTGGTAAATTCTGAAGACAGGGCAAAGAGACACACTGATCAAAGACAAAAATGGAACTCAGCACACACCCGACCAGGGATGGCTGAACTCCCAAAAAACAAGGTAAACAAAACAAAACTAATAAGTTCAATAGCAGAGCAAAAACTTATCTTTGGGAAGCAGGAATCAGACTGGTCTCCAAGAATCCAGCAGAGAAATCACCAGCGACTCAGAAGGTCTTCGACTGCCTTATATCCAGTCAGCAGTTCCTGTAACCCAGTCATCATCTACCAGATCAGGTGTTTGGTAATCAGCCTCACTACCTTCCTTCACCAGAAGAGGGAGTTCATCAGACATCGACGGTTAAGGGGAAAATGAACTCACAACAGTACCTCCCCCTTGAGGAGGGGTCACCGAACCCTCATCCACGCCACCAGGGCGATCAGGATGGGCCCGATGAAAGGCATGAACCAATCTTTCGGCATGAATATCGGATGCAGGGACCCAAGAATTATCCTCCCGGCCATAACCCTTCCATTTAACCAAATACTGGAGTCTCCGTCTAGCCAGGTGAGAATCCAGTATCTTCTCAACCTCATATTCCACATTACTTTCAACCAATACCGGGTCAGGAGGTGCCACCACAGGAACTACTGGCTCAACAAACCTCTTTAACAGAGACTTATGAAACACGTTATGGATCTTAAATAGAGTTGAGCGAAACGGGTCGAAAAATTTCAAAAGTCGCCGACTTTTGGCAAAGTCGGGTTTCATGAAACGAAACCCGACCCTAGGATGAGGTCGGCCACGAGGTCGGCGACTTACGCGCCAAAGTCGCGTTTCAAAAGTTTGTTTTGCGCTCTTTTTCAGCCAATCAGGATCCACGGACACTGTGGGCAACGTGATGACATAGGCAGGGGTCACCACCATCTTTCAGAAGGGCATGCAAGTGATTGGCTTGCTTTGGTGGGCGTCACAGGGGGTATAAAAGGGCGTGCACGCCGACCGCCATCTTACTTCTGCCGATCTCAGTATAGGGAGAGGTTGCTGCTGATTCTGTAGGGACAGCGTTAGGCAGGGAAGAAGACAAAAAAACTGCTTCTGCTGCTAGCGATTTGGCCTGCACAACACACCAGTCACTGTGTGTGCAGTGCAAGGGGAGGCTATATAGTGGTGTATCAGTGGTGTTGGTTGTTGGGCTGCCTTCTAAGGCTTCCTGACATTCCTGCATTGCTGTTTACCCACTGCTCCGCAAACTGCTTTTTTAAAAGCAATCCCAATTTTTTTTTTTTGTCCTGTTGAGAAAAAAAAAAACTGCTTCTGCTGCTAGCAATTTGGCCTGCACAACACAAATGTCACTGTGTGTGCAGTGCAAGGGGAGGCTATATTGTGGTGTATCAGTGGTGTTGGTTGTTGGGCTGCCTTTTAAGGCTTCCTGACAGGCTGGCATTGCTGTTTACCCACTGCTCTGCAAACTGCTTTTTTAAAAGCAATCCAATCTCCCTTATCCTCTAGTCACTTTTGTCACAGCTGTGCCATCGAGCCTGTCACATAGCGCTCAGATATTCATTGGGCCTCACACAATCCAAAAGTGTCCAGTGTCCAAAAGTGTGTGCAGAGATTCAAAATCTCCCTTATCCTCTAGTCACTTTTGTCACAGCTGTGCCATCGAGCCTGTCACATAGCGCTCAGATATCAGTGGGCCTCACACAATCCAAAAGTGTCCAGTGTCCAAAAGTGTGCACAGAGATTCAAAATCTCCCTTATCCTCTAGTCACTTTTGTCACAGCAGTGCCATCGAGCCTGTCACATAGCGCTCAGATATCAGTGGGCCTCACACAATCCAAAAGTGTCCACTGTCCACAAGTGTGTGCAGAAATTCAAAATCTCCCTTATCCTCTAGTCACTTTTGTCACAGCAGTGCCATCGAGCCTGTCACATAGCGCTCAGATATCAGTGGGCCTCACACAATCCAAAAGTGTCCACTGTCCACAAGTGTGTGCAGAAATTCAAAATCTCCCTTATCCTCTAGTCACTTTTGTCACAGCAGTGCCATCGAGCCTGTCACATAGCGCTCAGATATCAGTGGGCCTCACACAATCCAAAAGTGTCCACTGTCCACAAGTGTGTGCAGAAATTCAAAAACTCCCTTATCCTCTAGTCACTTTTGTCACAGCAGTGCCATCGAGCCTGTCACATAGCGCTCAGATATCAGTGGGCCTCACACAATCCAAAAGTGTCCACTGTCCACAAGTGTGTGCAGAAATTCAAAATCTCCCTTATCCTCTAGTCACTTTTGTCACAGCAGTGCCATCGAGCCTGTCACATAGCGCTCAGATATCAGTGGGCCTCACACAATCCAAAAGTGTCCACTGTCCACAAGTGTGTGCAGAAATTCAAAATCTTCCTTATCCTCTAGTCACTTTTGTCACAGCAGTGCCATTGAGTCTGTCACATAGCGCTCAGATATCAGTGGGCCTCACACAATCCAAAAGTGTCCAGTGTCCAAAAGTGTGTGCAGAAATTCAAAATCTCCCTTATCCTCTAGTCACTTTTGTCACAGCTGTGCCATCGAGCCTGTCACATAGCGCTCAGATATCAGTGGGCCTCACACAATCCAAAAGTGTCCACTGTCCACAAGTGTGTGCAGAAATTCAAAATCTCCCTTATCCTCTAGTCACTTTTGTCACAGCAGTGCCATCGAGCCTGTCACATAGCGCTCAGATATCAGTGGGCCTCACACAATCCAAAAGTGTCCACTGTCCACAAGTGTGTGCAGAAATTCAAAATCTCCCTTATCCTCTAGTCACTTTTGTCACAGCAGTGCCATCGAGCCTGTCACATAGCGCTCAGATATCAGTGGGCCTCACACAATCCAAAAGTGTCCACTGTCCACAAGTGTGTGCAGAAATTCAAAATCTCCCTTATCCTCTAGTCACTTTTGTCACAGCAGTGCCATCGAGCCTGTCACATAGCGCTCAGATATCAGTGGGCCTCACACAATCCAAAAGTGTCCACTGTCCACAAGTGTGTGCAGAAAATCAAAATCTCCCTTATCCTCTAGTCACTTTTGTCACAGCAGTGCCAACGAGCCTGTCACATAGCGCTCAGATATCAGTGGGCCTCACACAATCCAAAAGTGTCCACTGTCCACAAGTGTGTGCAGAAATTCAAAATCTCCCTTATCTTCTAGTCACTTTTGTCACAGCAGTGCCATCGAGCCTGTCACATAGCGCTCAGATATCAGTGGGCCTCACACAATCCAAAAGTGTCCACTGTCCACAAGTGTGTGCAGAAATTCAAAATCTCCCTTATCCTCTAGTCACTTTTGTCACAGCAGTGCCATCGAGCCTGTCACATAGCGCTCAGATATCAGTGGGCCTCACACAATCCAAAAGTGTCTAGTGTCCAAAAGTGTGTGCAGAGATTCAAAATCTCCCTTATCCTCTAGTCACTTTTGTCACAGCAGTGCCATCGAGCCTGTCACATAGCGCTCAGATATCAGTGGGCCTCACACAATCCAAAAGTGTCCACTGTCCACAAGTGTGTGCAGAAATTCAAAATCTCCCTTATCCTCTAGTCACTTTTGTCACAGCAGTGCCATCGAGCCTGTCACATAGCGCTCAGATATCAGTGGGCCTCACACAATCCAAAAGTGTCCACTGTCCACAAGTGTGTGCAGAAATTCAAAATCTCCCTTATCCTCTAGTCACTTTTGTCACAGCAGTGCCATCGAGCCTGTCACATAGCGCTCAGATATCAGTGGGCCTCACACAATCCAAAAGTGTCCACTGTCCACAAGTGTGTGCAGAAATTCAAAATCTCCCTTATCCTCTAGTCACTTTTGTCACAGCAGTGCCATCGAGCCTGTCACATAGCGCTCAGATATCAGTGGGCCTCACACAATCCAAAAGTGTCCACTGTCCACAAGTGTGTGCAGAAATTCAAAATCTCCCTTATGCTCTAGTCACTTTTGTCACAGCAGTGCCATCGAGCCTGTCACATAGCGCTCAGATATCAGTGGGCCTCACACAATCCAAAAGTGTCCAGTGTCCAAAAGTGTGTGCAGAGATTCAAAATCTCCCTTATCCTCTAGTCACTTTTGTCACAGCAGTGCCATCGAGCCTGTCACATAGCGCTCAGATATCAGTGGGCCTCACACAATCCAAAAGTGTCCAGTGTCCAAAAGTGTGTGCAGAAATTCAAAATCTCCCCTGTCCTATAGACACCTTGTACCTTGTTTTACATTACTATATAGTTTGTTGGATTTTGTCTACATTTCTACCAAAAATGAGGAAGGCTGGTGGAAGAGGCCGTGGAATTGGGCGGGGGTTGGCAGCTGGTAATGATGGTGTTGGTGGTGGATCTGATGGTAGTGGCAAGAGCAAAATAGGACCGAATGCAGGAGGTGCTGATCCTGCGTCATCGTCTGGCTACATAAGGCCTCGAACGCTTAGTTTTCTAGGAGTTGGCAAACCGCTTTTAAAGCCAGAGCATCAGGAAAAAGTTTTGTCTTACATTGCTGACTCAGCCGCCAGCTCTATCGCCTCCTCTTCTTCAGTTGTAAAAAGTAAAAGCACTGAGTCGTCATTGGAGGCTCATGTTCATGAACCACACCTTTCCTTGTGTCCTTCACCCCAACCAAGATTGAAGGATGACGCAGGCCATACTACTGATTACTCCATGGAGCTGTTCTCACATACCATGCCTGGATTATCAAGTGAAATGGTGAATTACCCAGGCCAAGATGAATCTGACATGGAGTGCACTGATGCACAGCCGCTGATGGATGATTCTGCTGGTACATTCACTCAGAGCACTACATTGTCCTTGCAGTGTACAGAGCCAGATTCTGACCCTGATGAGACTCAGGTGCCCCTTCCCGCACACTATACCACCATACACGGTGACACAGAGGAAGGTGCACATGACATAGAAGAGGAGGTGATGGATGACCCAGTTGTTGACCCAGATTGGCATCCATTGGGGGAAGAGGGTGCTGCTTCCAATAGCTCAGATGAGGAGCATCCACAGCAGACATCGACATCGCAACAGCTGTTATCTGGCAGGCCCGGAGCACTCCAAAGACAGGTTCCAAACATCAAAAGAGTTGCTGGACAGCTTGTCCAGAGGGTCAAAAGATCACAGCGTGGTAGGCCGCAAAATGTCTGCCAAAGTAGGAAGAGTGCAGTGTGGCACTTTTTTGAACAAAATCCTCATGATCAGGCCAAGGTTATCTGTAAGAAGTGCGCAAAGACCTTTAGCCGAGGGAAAAATCTGAAAAATTTGAATACCAGTTGCATGCTTAGACATTTAACCAGCATGCACTTGCAAGCGTGGACACAACACCAAACCTCAAGTGCCACATGTGCAACTGATCACAACGAAGGTAGTCAGCAACGCTACATTGTTTCCCCCACTGTAAGCCCACCGGTTAGCACAGCA
This sequence comes from Dendrobates tinctorius, assembly GCF_039654945.1. Taxonomy (NCBI): domain Eukaryota; kingdom Metazoa; phylum Chordata; class Amphibia; order Anura; family Dendrobatidae; genus Dendrobates; species Dendrobates tinctorius. Next base: position 45,698,211 of record NW_027361696.1, on the reverse strand, counting down.
GCAAATGTTGAGGTGTCGTTGCAAGACCACAGCAGTCAGGGAATCCCACTGTTATATCAACGAAAGACTGATTCTAGGCCATCAGAAAGAACACCAACTCCATCACCATCATCAACCCTCTCTCAGTCTGCCCTGTCCACCGCTACTTCCACCATATGCAGCTCTCAAGTCCAGCTCACCCTCCCAGACACTATGAGTAGGTCAAGAAAGTACTCAGTCTCTCATCCGCGTACACTGGGTTTGAACGCCCACATTGCCAAACTAATCTCGTTTGAGATGATGCCCTTTCGGTTGGTGGAAAGCACAGCTTTCCGCGAACTCATGGCCTATGCAGTACCACGCTATGACCTACCCAGTCGCCACTTCTTCTCTCGCAAAGCCATCCCAGCCCTCCACCATCATGTGAAAGACCGCATTGTCCATGCACTCAAGCAGTCAGTGAGCGGAAAGGTGCACCTCACAACTGATGCATGGTCCAGTCGCCATGGCCAGGGCCGTTACGTGTCCATCACTGCGCACTGGGTTAATGTGGTGGATGCAGGGTCCACAGGGGACAGCGGTGGTGGGACAGTGCTGCCTAGCCCACGGTATAGGAAACAGTTGGCTGTAGGCGTTCGACCCTCCTCCTCCTCCTCCTCCAGAAGCGAAAGCTCGTCCACAGAGCGCAGTCGTACGAGCACTCCATCTGCAGCTGCCACTGTTGCACACGATGTGTCCCCCTATCGAGCAGCTAGTGGAAAGCATCAGCAGGCTGTGTTGCAGATGATGTGTTTGGGCGACAGACACACCGCCGAGGTGCTGGCCGAGTACTTGAAGCGACAAACTGAGTCATGGCTGGGCAGTGTACATCTTGAGGCAGGCAAGGTAGTTAGTGATAACGGCCGTAATTTTGTGGCAGCCATAGCCCTTTCAAAACTCAGCCACATACCTTGCTTGGCTCATACCTTGAACCTGGTGGTGCAGTGCTTCCTCAAAAATTATCCGGAGTTAACAGCCCTGCTCCAGAAGGTGCGAAGACTGTGCGCGCACATCCGCCGGTCGCCTGTACACTCCGTTCGTATGCAGAAGCTGCAGCGATTGCTCCACCTTCCCAACCACCGCCTCATTATCGACATTGCAACAAGGTGGAACTCCACCCTGCACATGGTGGAGCGGCTGTGCGAGCAGAGGCAGGCCATAATGCATTTGTAGGAGGATACACAGCCAGGCACTTTGAGAGCAGACATGGAGTTGACAGGTGTGCAGTGGTCGAAGCTGAAAGACCTCTGTAAAGTCCTTCAGTGTTTTGAGGAATGCACACGGCTGGTAAGCGCAGACGACGCCATCCTAAGCATGAGCATCCCACTTATGCGTCTGCTCATGCAAACTTTGACGCACCTTAAGGAGCAGGCGTCTGCAGCCAATGTTGATGAGGAGGAAGAGGAGGAGGGAATCCTTGATGACATTCAGCCATTGTCTGCTCAGGGACCTCTCCTGGACGAGGTGGAGGAAGAAGAGGAGGAGGAGGATGATGATGGGGATGATTACTTAGGGGAGGAGGATGCATCTCGTGGGGCAAGTGAAAATGTTGGCGTGGCAAGGTCTGGTACAGGGTTTGTGCGTGACTGGAGGGATGTGGATTTGCCAGAAAGTGCTCCTCCACCCAGCACTCGCAGTGCATCATTGACACCGGGAACATTGGCCCACATGTCAGATTATGCCTTGCGGATCCTAAAAAGGGACCCCCGCATTGCCAAAATGATGAACGATGACGACTACTGGTTGGCCAGCATCCTGGATCCACGCTATAAAGGCATATTACAAAACATCATGCCACAGGAGAACCTTGACCTAATATTGGCTAATAAACAAGCAACTCTGGTAAATCGGTTGCTTGAGGCATTCCCAGCACACAGCAGCGGTGATGGTTCTCACACGAGCCGTACGGGCCGGGGGCAGCTTGGCAAAGGTGTTCGTGGTGCACACAGCAGAAGTGGCGTTGGAGACAGGGGTTTCATGACAATGTTGTGGACTGATTTTTCAAATACCGCTCACACAACTGGTAATACTGCATCGATGGAAAGTGACAGGAGACAGCAGTTGTCAACTATGGTTACAAACTACTTTTCCTCCCATATCGATGTTCTCCCACACAGGTCATTCCCCTTTGACTATTGGGCCGCTAAACTGGACACCTGGCCTGAATTGGCACAATATGCCTTACAGGAGCTCGCTTGTCCAGCTGCAAGTGTGCTATCGGAAAGTCTTCAGTGCAGCTGGATCAATCCTGACAGAAAAAAGGACCCGTCTGTCAACCCAAAATGTGGATGATCTAACCTTCATTAAAATGAACCACGCATGGGTTTCCAAGGATTTTGTCCCACCTTCCCCTGATGACACATAGGGTGACAGAAAAATAGCTTGCTTTGGTCCACCTCTTCCTGGGACTTCACCTATTTCGCCTTTTGCATCAGCTGAATGTCCAACATCAACATATGCCACTTTCTAAAACTCCCTAACTGTGCTGCCTCCCCCCCCATGGCCGGGGTCACCACCTAGCGCACGACACCGTGCGAGTGCCGTTGCCCTGGACAGGTGGGTAGGCCGACTCTTGGGCGCGGGCACTGGCACAGGGTGCCTCATAGTTCAATCAAGTGTCTCTGACGGTGGTGGTGCACACCCGCCGTCAGACACACCGCTGTACTATGAGGGGCCCAGTGCCAGTACCGACGCCCACGAGTGGGCCCCCCTTGCTTGGGCAGGGCCCCAGCATTTGCAATCTTTACCTCTCCCTGCTCCTCCGCTGTGTAATCTGGGCCGTCAAATCCATACTGTGCCTGACACCGTCTGAGCCTGCCTCCTGAGACATATATTTTGAATGTATACGCTATCCATACATGTTATCCAGGGATACGGTACCCTTTCTAACCTTTGTGCAATCACGTGCAATCCATACTGTGCCTGACACCGTCTGAGCCTGCCTCCTGAGACATATATTTTGAATGTGTACGCTATCCATACATGTTATCCGGGGAAATGGTACCCTTTCTAACCTTTGTGCAATCACGTGCAATCCATACTGGGCCTAACATCGTCTGAGCCTGCCTCCTGAGACCTATATTTTGAATGTGTACGCTATCCATACATGTTATCCGGGGATACGGTACCCTTTCTAACCTTTGTGCAATCACGTGCAATCCATACTGGGCCTAACACCGTCTGAGCCTGCCTCCTGAGACATATATTTTGAATGTGTACGCTATCCATACATGTTATCCGGGGAAACGGTACCCTTTCTAACCTTTGTGCAATCACGTGCAATCCATACTGGGCCTAACACCGTCTGAGCCTGCCTCCTGAGACATTTATTTTGAATGTGTACGCTATCCATACATGTTATCCGGGGATACGGTACCCTTTCTAACCTTTGTGCAATCACGTGCAATCCATACTGGGCCTAACACCGTCTGAGCCTGCCTCCTGAGACATATATTTTGAATGTGTACGCTATCCATACATGTTATCCGGGGATACGGTACCCTTTCTAACCTTTGTGCAATCACGTGCAATCCATACTGGGCCTAACACCGTCTGAGCCTGCCTCCTGAGACATATATTTTGAATGTGTACACTATCCATGCATGTTATCCGGGGATACGGTACCCTTTCTAACCTTTGTGCAATCACGTGCAATCCATACTGGGCCTAACACCGTCTGAGCCTGCCTCCTGAGACATATATTTTGAATGTGTACGCTATCCATACATGTTATCCGGGGAAACGGTACCCTTTCTAACCTTTGTGCAATCACGTGCAATCCATACTGGGCCTAACACCGTCTGAGCCTGCCTCCTGAGACATATATTTTGAATGTGTATGCTATCCATACATGTTATCCGGGGATACGGTACCCTTTCTAACCTTTGTGCAATCACGTGCAATCCATACTGGGCCTAACACCGTCTGAGCCTGCCTCCTGAGACATATATTTTGAATGTGTACGCTATCCATACATATTATCCGGGGATACGGTACCCTTTCTAACCTTTGTGCAATCACGTGCAATCCATACTGGGCCTAACACCGTCTGAGCCTGCCTCCTGAGACATATATTTTGAATGTGTACGCTATCCATACATGTTATCTGGGGTACGGTACCCTTTCTAACCTTTGTGCAATCACGTGCAATCCATACTGGGCCTAACACCGTCTGAGCCTGCCTCCTGAGACATATATTTTGAATGTGTACGCTATCCATACATGTTATCCGGGGATACGGTACCCTTTCTAACCTTTGTGCAATCACGTGCAATCCATACTGGGCCTAACACCGTCTGAGCCTGCCTCCTGAGACATATATTTTGAATGTGTACGCTATCCATACATGTTATCCGGGGAAACGGTACCCTTTCTAACCTTTGTGCAATCACGTGCAATCCATACTGGGCCTAACACCGTCTGAGCCTGCCTCCTGAGACATATATTTTGAATGTGTACGCTATCCATACATGTTATCCGGGGATACGGTACCCTTTCTAACCTTTGTGTAATCACGTGCAATCCATACTGGGCCTAACACCGTCTGAGCCTGCCTCCTGAGACATATATTTTGAATGTGTACGCTATCCATACATGTTATCTGGGGATACGGTACCCTTTCTCACCTTTGTGCAATCACGTGTAATCCATACTGGGCGTGAGAACGGCTGGCGAGCTGTTAAGCAAGCTACAGCACCTGTGGTTTGCTCACGTAAGTTTTTCATTTTTTCAGGAATGACGGTTAGGCCTAATTCCGGAACGGCGGTTGACCTGCACTTACTGGGAAATCATTGTTCGCGGTTAATAATTGTAATCAGTGATCCCCATCACTAACGTTGTTCAGCGGGTTATCTGCACCTGTAAGCGACAAACGCTGGCCTTTTTAGTGTAGCGCACATGCAGCCACGGACATGTAAGGGCATGACACACCAGTTATTGGCCAATCTCATGTGCCAGAGCCTCACGTGTCCCTCTAGTAAGCCGGACTCGGACCGCGGGGCATGACGGAGTCTCGTTCGTTAACGGAATTAAGCTTGCAATGTGTGCATCTGTTCTGTAGCTGGCATGGTTGAGGTTTCCCAGGTGGAGTCGAATTTAACCGTAGGCTCCACTCCTGGTGGTGCCCTTCTGGACATTCCTTTAAGGTTCAGCTTTGCAACCATACTGCCCACGTAAAACAAACACTTTGCCTTCATGAACGCTGTTTAGAGGGTCATGACTCGTGGGAATAACGCCGCCCAATCAGTTAACCTGCTAGAGAGATCCTTCGTTGCTCCCAAGCATGACATCACACTCCCTAGGAAGAAGGTAATGCCACTGTGGCGACCGTACTCCTGGGGGCGACACAAGTGCACTGATGCCCAGCCACTGCTCGATGAATCTGCTGGTACATTGACCCAGACCACTACATTCCCCTCGCACGCTACACGACCTGAATCTGACCCTGATGAAACTCAGGTTACCCTTCCCATATACAGTTCCATCTTACACGGTGACAAAGAGGAGCTGCAGATGAAAGTGCAGGTTCAGCCCACCCGCCATCAGACACACCACCGTACTATCAGGGGCCCTGTGCCAGTGCCGTCGCCAACGAGTGGGTCCCCCTGCTTGCCCAGGATCACAGCACTTGCAAAGTTGAAATACTGTGCAGTGAGATGGAAGATGGGGACGACGAGGAATCCAGACAAGTACAGGGATTCCCTAGCGAGGAGACTTATTTGATTGTTTTCAATGTTGGGACAGCAATTTTTGGGGAGCACTATACTCTGGAGAATGATAGATGGGGCCCACCATACACTGGAACATTCCAAAGGTGGACATCAGACACTGGAGCAGCATTTACCGGGCCCATTATACACTAGAGCATCAGAAATGGGGCCCATTATGTTTGGAGCATTATTTGGGCCCATAAGACAGTGGAGCTTCATCCATGGGGACCAACATATACTGTAGCATTATGTGGAGCTCATCATATACTGTTTCAAACATTATATGGGACCAATGATTCTGTATGGAGAAATAGATGGGCCTCGTCATGAGATGTAAAAAGTGAGAGTATTTTTCATTGTACTATACCGCTATTTCTCTGCCGTATCGGAGCATGATGAGTTGTGGTATGTGTTAAAGGGGCGCTCTTTCGCCCAGGGCACATGAAAACCTGCAGCCAGCCCTCCCCCCCCACAACTTTAGCCAAATAACCCCCATTTTTCAGTGCGTAACTTGTATTATGAAGTTAATTAAGGTTGACAAGTTTAAGTAAGAAGAATTGATGCTTTTGGCATTCAAATGGGCACTGTAGGTGTGTTTCCTGTCCTCCTCTCACTGCCGACTTTTATTCCCCATTGACTTACATTGGGTTTCGTGTTTCGGGACGACCCCGACTTTTCCCTATAATCGGACGATCTTGCTCGACCCGTCTTTTGGAAAAGTCGGGTTTCACGAAACGAAACGCGAGCCTAAAAAACCAAAAGTCGCTCAACTCTAATCTTAAATGTAACAGGAAGAGCCAATCGAAAAGAGACTGGATTAAGAATCTCCAAAATCTTGTAATGTCCAATAAATCTAGGTTTAAACTTTGGAGAAGCCACCTTCATAGCGATATTCTTTGATGACAACCAAACCATATCACCCACCTTAAACTGGGGACCAATGGTCCTATGCCAGTTGGAAAACCACTGGGCCTTTTCCTGGGAGAGAGACAACTTATCCACCACTTGGTCCCAGATCTGGTGCATTCTCTCCACCACAGTGGCAACACCTGGGCAGGCAGAAGGCTCCACCTGCCCTGAAGAAAATCGAGGATGAAGCCCAAAGTTACAAAAAAAAGGTGACATCAAAGTGGCAGAGCTAGCTCTATTATTTAAAGCAAATTCGGCCAAGGGCAAAAACGAAACCCAATCATCCTGATCAGCAGAAATAAAACATCTCAAATACGACTCCAAAGTCTGGTTTGTTCTCTCCGTCTGCCCATTGGTCTGAGGGTGAAACGCAGAGGAGAAGGACAACTGAATTCCCAGCTTGGAACAGAAAGTCCTCCAAAATCTAGACACAAACTGAACTCCTCTGTCAGATACAATGTTCTCAGGAATCCCGTGCAAGCGAACCACCTGTTGCAATAACAAGGGCATCAACTCTGAGGAAGATGGCAACTTAGGGAGTGGTACAAGATGGACCGTCTTAGAGAATCTATCACAAATCACCCAAATAACAGTCATTCTCTGAGAGACAGGCATATCAGAGATAAAATCCATTGAAATATGGGTCCATGGCCTCCTGGGCACCGGCAAAGGCATCAACAACCCACTAGAGCGAGAACAAGGTTTAGACCGAGAGCAAGTCCCACAGGACTGCACAAAATTCCTGACATCACGAGACAAGGAGGGCCACCAAAAAGACCCACTCACCAAATCTCTAGTACCAAAAATACCTGGATGACCAGCCAATGCAGAGCAATGAGCTTCAGACATCACTCTCTTCCTCCACTGGTCAGGAACATACAATTTTCTAATGGGACAACACTCAGGTTTGTCCTCCTGAAACTCTTCCAGAGCACGTCTCAAATCGGGCGAGATGGCATAAAGAACTACCCCCTCACCTAAGATGGTAGCAGGCTTGGTCACAAAAGCAAATCAGCAAGGAAACTCCTAGAGAGGGCGTCTGCCTTGACATTCTTAGTGCCCGGAAGAAAAGAGACCACAAAATCAAAACGTGTGAAAAACAAGGCCCACCTAGCCTGTCTAGGATTCAAGCGTTTGGCCGACTCCAGGTAAGTCAAATTCTTGTGGTCAGTAAGGACCACGACTTGATGTTTAACTCCCTCCAACCAATGTCTCCACTCCTCAAATGCCCATTTCATGGCTAACAGTTCCCGATTCCCCACATCATAGTTACGTTCGGATGGGGAGAACTTTCGGGAAAAGAAAGCACAGGGATTCATTTCAGATGTTACAGGATCCTTTTGGGACAAAACAGCTCCTGCACCAATCTCAGAAGCGTCCACCTCTACCTGAAACGGGAGTGAGACATCAGGTTGCCGCAAAACCGGAGCAGAAGTGAACCTTCGCTTCAGCTCCTGAAAGGAAGAAACAGCCTCCGGAGACCAATTCAGCACATCAGCAGCCTTCTTAGTCAAATCAGTCAATGGTTTGGCAAAACCAGAAAAATTAGCTATAAATTTACGATAAAAATTAGCAAAACCCAAAAACTTCAGGAGGGCCTTCAAAGAAGTGGGCTGAACCCAATCATAAATGGCCTGTACCTTGACCGGGTCCATTTCAATAGTTGACGGAGACAAAATAAATCCCAAAAATGAAATCCTCTGTACACCAAAAAGGCATTTCGATCCCTTGACATACAGGGAATTCTCCCTCAAAATCCGGAACACAGTCCGAACATGTTCCACATGAGAGTCCCAATCCTTGGAAAAGATCAAAATATCATCCAGATAGATGATCAAAAATTTATCCACCAAGTCTCGGAAAATATCATTCATGAAGCACTGGAAGACAGAAGGGGCATTAGTGAGCCCAAAAGGCATCACCAGGTACTCAAAATGTCCCTCCGGAGTATTAAACGCCGTCTTCCATTCATCCCCATGCTTAATACGAATAATATTATAAGCCCCCCTGAGGTCAAGCTTTGTAAACCAGCAAGCACCTTTAACTCTGGAGAATAGATCAGAAATCAGGGGTAATGGATACTGATATTTAACAGTAATTTTGTTGAGGGAACGATAGTCAATACAAGGCCTTAATGACCCATCTTTCTTAGCCACGAAAAAAAACCCGGCACCTAAGGGTGAAGAGGATGGTCTAATATGACCCTTCTCCAACGACTCCTTAATATAGGATCGCATAGCCTCGTGCTCGAGTACAGATAAATTGAAAAGTCGACCCTTGGGAAATTTACACCCAGGGCTCAGCTCAATTGTACAGTCATGACTCCTATGAGGAGGCAAAGACGCAGACTCATTCTCACTAAATACATCATAAAAATCAGCCAAATAGTCAGGAACATCATGCAACTGGGGAGAGGTGGAGAAAACAGGAGCATCACTAAGGGCACACCGACAACCCCAACTCACCACAGACACAGATTTCCAATCAAAACTGGATTATGGATTTGCAACCAGGGAAACCCCAGAACAATGGTATCATGCAAATTATGCAACACCAAAAATCTGCAATTCTCTTGATGGTGTGGGGCGACCCGCATTACCACCTGGGTCCAAAACTGAGGTTTATTCTTCGCCAAAGGAGTAGCATCAATACCCCTCAAAGGGATAGGCGTCCGCAGAGGTGTCATAGGAAATCCACAGCGTTTAGCAAAATCCAAGTCCATCATGTTCAGAGCTGCTCCCGAATCCACAAAAGCCTTAGCGGAAAATGTGGACAGGGAGCAGATGAGAGTAATTGCCAGAAGAAACTTAGGTTGAACACCACCCACAGCAAATGTGTATGCAAAACGTTTCTCTCGTTTAGGGCAGACAGAAATGATATGCGAGGCATCACCACAGAAGAAACACAGCTTATTATGCCTTCTGAACTCCTGACGCTGTGCCCCAGACAAAACTCTATCACATTGCATAGGTTCAGACATTTGTTCAACAGGTGACAACACCTCTCGTGTGGTTTTGCGTTCACGCAAACGCTGATCAACCTGAATGGCTAATGTTATGATTGAGTCACCATAGGAGGCAAAAACAGAAATGCTAGCTAAGTCCAGAAAACCCGAGAAGTTGGCAACTATCAGATTGCAGACCCCTGAACCTATCAACACAACTAGCAGTAGCCGTGGGGGGTTCCTACGATGATCTAGACCCCTCGATCACAGCCGGAGAGATACATAGGCCTAAAGAAGGAAAGGGGAAATCTAACTGCCCCAGAGCAGACCCCAAAGCAATAGGCAGCCCCCCACATATAATGATGGTGAAGCAAGATGAAAACACTTACACAGACAGAAAGACAGGCTGAGCAAAGACGGGGCCCGAAAACTACCTAGATAGGAACGGATAGGAAAGCTGCTGTCTGCAATCTGCCAAAACCCTATCAGAGACAAAAGCCAACAAGCTGATATAAAAATGGCCCTGAAGCAACTAAGCTTCAAAAACTAAATCAGCACTCAGGTACTTTCAGAAGACAGAGCTAACGGAACACTGCACACTCCAGCAGGGAGTGGAAGAATCCAAAAAGCAAGAAAAACAAAAACAAATCTTAAATGCAAAAGGCAAAACAGAAAACTTAGCTTTAGGAGAGCAGGAATCAGACTGGTGTCCAAGAGTCCACAGAGAAATCACCCGCAGGGCAGAAAGAGCGTAGGCTGCCTTAAATCCAGTCAGTGACTCCACTCAGCCAATCGTCTTCATTAGTCCCAGGTGCCTGATAATCAGGCTCACTACCTTCCTTCACTAGAACAGGGAGTTCACCAGGCCTCAGTGACGGAGGGGAAAATGAACTCACAACAGGCTAATGACATAGAATCGTCAAGACCAGAGGGAACAGGAAATCCCACCATAGTATCTTTTACGGTTTCTGACAAACCTTTCCGAAAGAGAGCTGCCAAGGCACCAGCATTCCAGGTAGTAAGGACCGCCCACTTTCGGATTTTTTGACAGTACAACTCTGCAGAATCCTGACCCTGGCTCAATGCCAACAGGGCCTTTTCAGCCTGATCAATAGCATTAGGTTCATCATACAACAACCCCAAGGCTTGAAAAAATGTGTTCACATTAGTAAGAATAGGATCATCAGGTTTCAAAGAAAATGCCCAATCCTGGGGATCGCCGCGCAGCAAAGAGATGACAATTTTAACCTGCTGTGCGGAGCTCCCCGACAAGTTAGGCTTCAAGGCAAAAAATAATTTACAATTATTCTTAAAATTCAAAAATTTAGACCAATCCCCAAAAAACACATCAGGAGTAGGGATCTTTGGTTCAGCAGCATGTGAATGAGCAAGATAGGTGGAAATTTCCCGCACTTCAGCAGTGAGCTGCTCCACACGATCAGACAATTGCTTCATCTCCATTGAGAAAGAAAAAAATTCTCCCTGCGGCCTCAGAGACATAGAGGAAAAAATATACACAAAAAAAAAAATATTCTGACAAACTCTTTTTTTTTACAATTCTTTCCTGCTATTGAGTACCCTAGGATCTGCGGTATGGCTGGTGATTCTGTTATGAATGAGTCACCGAAGGAGGAAAAAACAAAAATACAAGCTAAGTCCAGAAAACCGGAGAGGTTGGTAGCTATCAGATTGCAGACCCCTGATCCTATCCACATCAACTAACAGTAGCTGTGGGGGATTCCTACGATGCCCTAGACCCCTCGATCACAGCCGGAGAACTTAATAGGCCTAAAGAAAGAAAGGGGAAATCTAAACTGCCCCAGAGCAGACCCCAAAGCAATAAGCAGCCCCCAACATATAATGACAGTGAAGCAAGATGAAAACACTAACACAGATAGAAAGATAGGTTGAGCAAACGATGGGGCCCAAGCTAACTAAAAAGGACAGGATAGAAAAGCTGCTGTCTGCAATCCGCAAAAAACCCTACCAAAAAATGTCCCAACCGTCTGATAGGAAAAACAGGCCCTGAAGTTGCTAGGACTTCAAAAATGAGTATATCAGCACTCTGGTAAATTCTGAAGACAGAGCAAAGAGACAAACTGATCAGAGACAAAAATGGAACTCAGCACACCCCCGACCGGGGATGGCTGAACTCCCAAAAAACAAGGTAAGCAAAACAAAACTAATAAGTTCAATAGCAGAGCAAAAACTTATCTTTGGGAAGCAGGAATCAGACTGGTCTCCAAGAATCCAGCAGAGAAATCACCAGCGACTCAGAAGGTTGTCGGCTGCCTTATATCAAGTCAGCAGTTCCTGCAACCCAGTCATCATCTACCAGATCAGGTGTTTGGTAATCAGCCTCACTACCTTCCTTCACCAGAAGAGGGAGTTCATCAGACATCGACGGTGAAGGGGAAAATGAACTCACAACAGTGGAGACAAACTTTTCAGTTATCTCTGAGCTATTAGGTGGAGACAAACTTTTCAGTTATCTGTGAGCTATTAGGTGGAGACAAAACTTTTCAGTTGTCGCTGAAGTAATAGTTGGATACAAACATTTCAGTTGTCTCTGAGCTAGTTGGTGGAGACAAACCTCAGTTTTCTCCAAGCTAGTAGGTGGAGACAAACTTTTATGTTGTCTCTGAGCTACGGCGTAGAGACTAGCTACTATAATGTTTGCTGTACACATGTATAGTAGTGCAAAATGAGAAATGTGACACAACATAGCATATTACCTTTATATAGGAAGTAAAGAACAAATCAAAGTCTACTCACTGGCAAGTGTTGTGTTGGGCCGGTACTACTTTGAAAGGGGCAAACAAGCTCCACCCCCTGAGCTAGAGAATCTGACTCCAAAAATGAATGTAAACTATGGAAAAAATGTGCTTGAATAGGAATTAATTTGAAGATAATGTGTTTCAAAATCAGAGGTGCTGACAGCGCCTTGGTAGCAATCACATTTTTTCCAGCGCAGCAGATGGAATCAAGACGGATTCCTGCTCCCCACTCTCTTAGTAACATATGTTGAGAAGCATCTACAGCATGGAGGATAATATACTGAATGGTGTAGCTGGGAATCCAGCTCCAGTGTAAGCCAAATTAATAATTAGAAAGCAGCAGCACTATCTGTGTGTATCTCTGTCTGTCTTAGGCTGAGTTCACACGTGGCATTTTTTTCGCGTTTCCGCGGCGGTTTTAACCGCACGATTTTGCCGTGAAAACGCGAAAAATAAGCATCCCATGCATTCCTATGGGATTCCGCAATGCTGTGCTAATGCTGCGGTTTTTACCACGGCGGAATCGCTTTGCGGTAAAAACGCAGCATGCTCATTAATTTGCGGAATCGCGGCGAACCCGCACCCATAGGAATGCATTGTTCCGCTTACTTCCCGCATGTGGCTGTGCACACCATGCGGAAAGTAAGCAGAACAATTGCGGATGGTACCCACGGTCCGGAGGAGAGGAGACTGTCCTCCGGGCTTTGGGTACCATATACCTGTAAAAAATAGAATTTAAAATAAAAAATATTGTTATTCTTACCTTCCGGTGTCCCGCGCAGTATTCCCGCCTCTCTCCACGCTTCCGTTTCCAGTAATCCTTTGCGAAAATGCCAGCGATGGCGTCCGTTCTCGCGGGATCGCGAAGTCTCGCGGTCATCGCGAATTACCGCGAGACATCGCGATCCCGCGAGAACTGACGTCATTGCGGGCATTTTCGCAAAGGATTACTGGGAACGGATGCGAGGGACGTCGGAAGGTAAGAATAACACCATTTTTTATTTTTTTTTACATTCTATCTTTTACTACTGATGCCGCATAGGCAGCCTCAGTAGTAAAAAGTTGGTCACACTCATCAAACACTATGTTTGACGAGTGTGACCAACCTGTCAATCAGTTCTCCAAGCGATGCTACAGATCGCTTGGAAAACGCTAGCATTTTGCAAGCTAAATACGCTTGCAAAATGCTAGTTTTTCCGCGGGAAAATCACGGGAATTTAAAATGCGATTTTCCCGCTGAATGGAATTCCGGAATTCTTGCGGTAATTTCCGCGAGAGTTCCGGTACGTGTGCACTTAGCCTTAGGGTATGTGCACACGCAGTGAAATCTGCTGCGCTTCCGCAGCGGTTTTGGCTCTGCGGAAACGCAGCAGATTCTGCTGCGTTATACAGTGCCTTTATTTCCAATGGAAAAAAAAACCGCTGTGCACATGCTGCGGATTTTTCCGCGCGGTTTTGCTGCGGTTTACAATCTGCAGCATGTCAATTGTTTGGTGCAGAAACGCTGCAGTTTTACACCTCATCCATTATGAGGTGTAAAACCGCAGGCAAAACCGCAGGACTTTTGTCCTGCGGATTTACCTGCAGTTTTCTCTTCAAAATCCGCACACCCAAAAAACTACATGTGCACATAGCCTTAGTCTGTTCATCCCTTTTTGTACACTTCAATAGCCAGCTGTAAACATGGATTTCAGCTGTATTACACCAATAAGGAGAAGTCCAGAAGACAGGGAAGAGATGAAAGAAGTGGCTCATAAGTGGAGAAAGAAGATTTCTCTGCTAAGATATAATACAAAGTTTTTTATTTTATAGTCACCTGTACAATTCATGTATACAAACAGTTCCAATTTAGGGGCATTTACAAAACACAAGTTGCCCCATATAGGTGCTGGGCGATAGGGAGAACCTGGTAAATCTGAGGGTATTTTATTATTTTGCTATTTTTATAACAAGGCTGTAGGGGTGAAGTTATGTAATTCCTACAATGATAATTAGCTAGGATTACTGCATTATCTGTTCAGTGTGAGCTAAAGTGATGGGCTATCGGTGCTTGAAATTACAGATAACACTTCCTGATATCATCCTGGCCTTAAAGGGGATGTCCACCTTTGGTTACAATTTTTCTTTTTTACTTTAATACATTTTTTGGGAATCTAAAAGACATTCTTACCATTCAGGTTCCATGAAAAAATGTGCACTGTTTGCCCTCTGTAACCCTTGTGCTGCATTATTTATGGCTGGCTGTAGAAAGAGTTAACCGAGAATCCGTCAGTGAGCCCATTATGGTCTGGCTAGGAGTTTGTAACTCTTTTATCTGTCTTTTTCTGAGCTTTTATCGCCCCCAGACTACATCAAAGTTGAATTTGCAGGGAATCAAATCCAAACGGCGCAAGATGTTTAAGGAAATATAAGTGCAAAAATTATTGCAAATATACGCATTTAAGGAAAATAAAGGGCCCACCTGCTCCACGTTCCTCATTTTTCCTGACACATTGACCTCACCCCGAAGATTTCTACTAATCAAAGTCCTGGTGCTGATGAACAGTAAATTTACTCCCCGAGGAAGTCGCTATCAAAACATTTGAGGCTTCGAGACTTTAAAAAAAAGGAAAAATGTAATGAAAAAATTGCGGTGGGCGCCATGCAGACGTCGGCACCTGTTCTATATTAAGCTACGCGCAGGGACGGGAGCCAAACTAAGCAGAGGGAAGGAACGATGGAAGCGGAGAAACCTCAGCCCTTGTGTTGTGGTGTCCAGAGAGAGAGAGATGAGGATGAGGGTGAGGAGGCCTCCCACTTCCTCCTTACAGCAAAAATACACAAATTTAGTTTCCTCATCTGTTCTCAGAAGTTCAGGTGGCATGTGAAAACAATCAGAATGTCACAATAATTTTCTAAAATTAATGCTTTGAAACTAAGATCTGGCAATGAGTGTGACCTTGGCTCAGGATCAGTAATGTAATGTATGTACACAGTGACTGCACCAGCAGAATAGTGAGTGCAGCTCTGGAGTATAATACAGAATGTAACTCAGGATAAGTAATGTAATGTATGTACACAGAGACTGCACCAGCAGAATAGCGAGTGCAGCTCTGGAGTATAATACAGGATGTAACTCAGGATCGGTAATGTAATGTATGTACACAGAGACTGCACCAGCAGAATAGTGAGTGCAGCTCTGGAGTATAATACAGGATGTAACTCAGGATCAGTACAGGATCAGTAATGTAATGTATGTACACAGTGACTGCACCAGCAGAATTGTGAGTGCAGCTCTGGAGTATAATACAGGATCTAACTCAGGATCAGCACAGGATCAGTAATGTATTGTATGCACACAGTGACTGCACCAGCAGAATAGTGAGTGCAGCTCTAGGGTATAATACAGGATGTAACTCAGGATCAGTACAGGATCAGTAATGTAATGTATGTACACAGTGACTGCATCAGCAGAATAGTGAGGGCAGCTCTGGAGTATAATACAGGATGTAACTCAGGATCAGTACAGGATCAGTAATGTAATGTATGTGTGGAGTATGGTCGCCACAGTGGCATTGCCTTCCTCTTAGGGAGAGTGATGTCATGCCTGGAAGCAATGAAGGGTCTCTCTGGCAGTTAATCACTGCATGCAACACAGTTCCCACTCCGGGCCAGCAGAGGGAGCTCTGAACCCAGAACTGAGGGGAAGAGCTTCTCTCTGGGGGCCAGGAGGGGAGATGAGTCAATTAGTGTGAGGAGGGCGTCGTGTGCAGACATGGAGGAGAAGAGCTGGGGAGACTGAGGAAAGTGGAGAGCTCAGTCCCAGTGGAGCAGAGAATCCTCGCCCTGCCAGTGGTGAATCTGTCATGCCCACAGTGAGTCTAAGAGTTTGCAGATGGCTACTCCCAAGTTTACCCACACAAGAGCTACGTAGGTCTACCCGGGGTACCCAAGGTATACCGCCCATCAGATTTCGCATATAAATAAATTAAAGTAAATAATGATAGTGTCTAATGTTCTATAGTAATGGTGAATGGTTTAATAAAAATGTCAATATGTAACCTTTCTCAAGTTTTGTGCCTACAGAGACTCTGTAAGAACCTGTATATAGTTCACCAATTGCCCAGGAATGGGGCCATGGACATTGGCGCATGGACTTATTGTCATAGGACTCTTTTTGAGCATTTGGTTTTTGTAAATTTTTCCTTTTTGAATCTTGTACACCTATAATTGTTTATTTGTTTATGTTGTTTACATGTTTTTCTTCAGCCCAGGAGTGCTGAATTGCACTGGGGGGAGTGTGGCGCCCCCAGGAGTATGGTCACCAGAGTGGCATTGCCTTCCTCCTAGGGAGAGTGACGTCATGCCTGGAAGCAATGAAGGGTCTCTCTGGCAGTTAATCACTGCATGCAACACTGTTCCCACTTCGGGTCAGCAGAGGGAGCTCTGAACCCAGAACTGAGAGGAAGAACTTCTCTCTGGGGGCCAGGAGGGGAAATGAGTCAGTGTGAGGAGGGCGTCGTGTGCAGACGTGGAGGAGAAGAGCTGGGGAGACTGAGGATAGTGGAGAGCTCAGTCCCAGTGATAGCGCATGATCTGGAGCCTGGTCTCCAAGGATATATGGATACTAACGGTCCTGCACCAGAAACCAGAGGAATAGGAAGCTGTAAATGCCCTATTCCCACATAATCCTCGGAGGCACAACAGCGATGGGTGAGCCAAGAGAGAAAGAAGGCTACGGCTGTCTGCCATGCGAGTGGAGTGTGGATAACATCAGAAAGGAGGAACTCCAGTGTAACTCAGTACTGGGAGTACTTCATAGAGAGTGCTAGTAAGGAGACTGCACAACCCATCTACCAGAGTGATTCCTGATTTGCTTCCAGGCTAACCAGCTCCTGTGCCATCTGTACTCATGACTCTTGACTGCATTTGCCAAGTAAAGGTAAAGAAACTGCAACCTATTGTGTCCTTGCCTTCTTGTTACAATATCCCCGGCACTGTTACATCTCTGTGCCTGACACTGCACCTTCTTTCCCAACACCCACCTACACTGCCCTGGGACTGCAGCCCTGCCTCTGGAGGGCTACAACATCATTGCTGCACTACACCATCTGTCCCAGAGGATCTGTCTGCAGCATCGGCCTAACATTTGCCGAACTCCACAGGTGGCGTCACGAATCATCTATTCATAAACTTTATTCCATCACCTCACTCCCTTACATGGACGCCCAGGGCCACGGACCGGGTCACGCTACTGTGACGCTTCCCAGTGAAATACTGGCCCAGTACCGACTACCCCACTGCCCTGGTGGGCGATCCATTTTGGCGTCACGAACAGGATTAACGGAGCCCGGTATCCCCGGGTCCTGTGTGCCAGAGACTGTGTTTGGTGCTATAGACTGTGTGCGAAATTGGCGCCATTGCCGCCATTATCCCGCTGATTGGCACGCGCGGGAAGAAAAGAGGGCAGACCTTTGTGGGCAGAGCCAGCTGAGAAGCGCGAAAGGAGAAGAGCATGCGGGAAGTGAGAAGCTGAGGCCTGCAGTTCCGGCGCCCCCTGATCCAGCCGAGGAGCGGCATCTGGTAAGCCAGCGCAACCCCACGTTAACTAGGGGGGAGAGAAAATGTCTGAGGACAATGCCAATGCAGCGGCGGATGCTCCCGCTAACCTCCCAGTGCCGCCAGATGCAGGGTCCAGCGCAGCTGCGGCTCCAACAGCGCCACTGAATCCGGCAGCCAGCGCTGCCTCCAGGGCACCACAAGAATCAGCGGCCACCACAGTGGTCCCCATAATGCTGCTGTCCATGCCCTATATACCGGGAGCAGCCTGGCTACCGCAGTACTCGGGTGAGTCACATACCCTGAGTGAATTCAAAGAGAGACTGTGCAGCTTGTTCGAAATGTATCTCCTGTCTGAAAGTCAGAAAGTGAACATTCTTATTGGGCAGCTAACAGGTGCAGCGCAGAGAGAAGTAAAAGCCTGGCAGGACACTGATAAAGAGACTGTTAAAAAGATTCTGGCTAAGCTCAGAAGCACCTTTGACACCTGAACTGCTGCTGAAATAAAAATGAGATTCTTTGGATGTAAGCAGAGAGCGCAGGACAGTATATGGGTCTATGCTCTTAACCTGCAGGAGGCGCTGCGAGCCATAAAGCAGTTGGATCCAGACAGTGTGCAGGACGGAGACAGAATGTTAAAGGAGCAGTTTATTGAAGGACTCCTATCCAGTACCCACAGAACACAGCTGCGCATTATAGCCCTGCAGAACCCTGACCTGGGTTTTGCAGCCTTCAAGGACAGGGCTATCTGAGTGCTGCATGAACCAACTGTCAGCCGTCCAGTGCCCCCTAGGCACCCAGCGATCACCTACCACCAGGAAACAACATCTTTCCACCTCAGCCCTGTGGAGGCTGATGCACAGACTCTGGACAATGACCCATCTTCAGAACTGCGTCTTCAGGTCCAGGAGTTGACCAAAGGTATGGCTGCACTAGTCAAAACCGTGCAGTCCCTGCAGGAGTCCTCCAAGGAGAAGATCCAGTTGGCCTCCAGTCCAGAGGATGTCCCGTGGATGCGGAGGAAGAGGATCCCGCCACTCCGAGGGAGGAACAGCAATTGTTATGACCAGAACGGATGTCCCATCTGTCGTCACTGCCACAAAGCTGGCCACCTCGCAAGATTCTGTCCTTTAAATGAGTAACCCCTGGGGCAGAAGGCCAACCCCTAGGAGTAGGACCACAAGGCCCAAGGAACTGGCGAGCCAAGTATGTTGGAGGGTGACCGGTTCTCCCAGTGGTGATTGATGGCATCCCCATGAATGCTTTGCTGGACACTGGCTCTCAGGTGACCATTATGCCGTATATCCTTTACAAGCGGTATAGGGCTAACTCTGAACTTACCCGTGGCCCAACTGATTAGCTGACAGTAGTTGCTAGTAATGGTCAGTCTTTACCACAGATAGGATGTAAAGAAATTACTGTTAAAGTGGGTCGAGTAGAGTTAAAATCTCAAGGTCTGATAGTTGTGGATATTGATCGCCGAGAATGTAACCCAATGATGACTCTTGGTACCAATGTGATGGAAAATTGTCTTTCCAAGGTTATTGTCTTGTTGCAACAGGTGGCTGAGACTGCTGGTTCCAGTGAACACTGAACAGAAGGAGATCAAGGCCCTAATGCAAAGACAGCAGGTAGAACTCTCTGGCGGAGAAATTGGCAGCGTCAGAGTGAGTGATTCTTTTCCAATTGCAATACCCCCCCAGATGTGAAATGTTGATTTGGTGTCAGGAAGCCATAGGCCTCAGAGGAAAGGATTACCAGGCAGTGGTAGAACCAGTGTACTCTGATAGCTGGCCCACTGTCCTGACAGCCAGAGGGGTAGTTGATGTTCGCAAAGGGAGAGTACCTGTACGCCTCTTGAATTGTGGGGAGGAGGAGGCCACAATACCTCGGTATGCCACAGTTGCTAAGCTGCTTACTGTCAGTAACAATGCAATACGGGCAGCAGAGCCCTTGGTCTCATCCGACCAGGTGGAGGACAATGGCTCTGTAAAGCAGCTGGAGGAGTGGTGCCAGCAACTGCAGGTGGGGACTGACTCCACTCCTTCATACCAAAAGAACGGGGTTTACCGAGTGACTCAGGAGTATGAGCGGGTATTCAGTAAACACCCTCTAGATTTTGGGAAGGCAAAAGGGGTTCAACACCATATCCCCACTGGAGACCATCCACCCATAAAAGAAAGGTATCGGCCTATACCCCCAACACAATACCAGTGTGCTAAAAGTATGTTGCGGGAAATGAAGGAAGCTGGGGTGATCAGAGACAGTTGTAGCCCATGGGCAGCCCCAATAGTCTTTGTGAAAAAGAAGGATGGTACCATGAGAATGTGTGTTGATTACAGAAAAATTAACAGCATTACACATAAAGATGCCTACCCATTACCCAGAATTGAAGAGTCATTAGCCGCACTTAAAACTGCTAACTATTTTTCCACCTTAGATCTCACTAGTGGGTATTGGCAGGTTCCCGTGGCACAGGCAGACAAGGAGAAAACAGCGTTTACCACTCCAATGGGACTCTGTGAGTTCAACTAAATGTCATTCGAGCTCTGCACCGCTCCAAGGACATTCCAATGGCTGATGGAGTGCTGTCTGGGACACAAGAACTTTGAGACAGTCCTGTTAAACCTTGATGATGTCATTGTTTTCTCCAAGACTTATGAAGACCATCAGAAACACCTGGCTGAGGTGTTTGAAGCCTTGTCCAACTTTGGCCTGAAGGTGAAGCCTTCCAAATGCCACCTCCTGAAGCCCAAGGTTCATTACCTCGGTCATGTAGTGAGTGCAGAAGGTGTGGCACCGGATCCTGACAAAATCACAGTCATCCGGGACTGGCAGAAGCCCAGTAACCTCCATGAAGTACGTCAATTCCTCGGGCTGGTAGGCTACTACCGAAGGTTCATCAAAGGCTTCACTGAGATAGCCACTCCTATGCAAAATCTTCTGGTGGGCCAGCCCAAGAAGGCCAGAAAGCAGAGTCCTACATTCGAATGGAATGAGGAGCTGGAGAGGTCCTTTGCTCAACTGAAGATGGCTCTCACAGGAGATGAAGTTCTGGCCCACCCAGATTATGACCAACCCTTTGTGTTGTATACTGATGCCAGCAACGTGAGACTTGGAGCAGTACTGTCACAGGTACAGAATGGCAAAGAAAGAGTGATCTCCTATGCCAGCAGGAAGCTTCGTCCCACTGAAAGGAACCCTGACAGCTACAGTTCCTTTAAGCTGGAGTTCCTTGCCATAGTCTGGGCTGTGACTGAACGATTCAAGCATTACCTAGCTTCAGCCAAGTTTACCATCTTCACGGATAACAACCCGCTGACTCACTTGGAAATTGCAAAGTTAGGTGCACTGGAGCAGTGATGAATGGCTCGGCTGTCTAACTATGAATTTACCATCAAGTACCGAGCAGGGCACAAGAATGCCAATGCTGATGCACTGTCTGGATGCCTAATCTGCCAGATGCAGGAGAAGACCCTGAGGCACTCGAAGTAGAGTTACCTCCCTTCCACCGGCTAATTGCGGCCCAAGGAGTGAGAAACAGACGGTCTGGCTTGAAAGAGGACACCCTAAATCCATTGCCTCATCATGACTGGGCAGAAACCCAGGATAGCGACCCCACAGTCCGCCTGGTGAAGGAGCTACTGTCACAAGCTGACTCACGCCCAGCTATAGATGCTCCTGAAGAAACCTAGCAGTTGTGGAAGGAAAGAGGCTGGCTGTTCATCTATGAGGGAAAGCTGTGTCGAAGGAGTATCAATGTCCGCACTCATGAGCTAGTCTTGCAGGTGGTAGTCCCAAAGAGAGAGGCATCAATGGTCCTGGAAGCATACCACAATGGAGCTGGACACTTCGGATGGAAGAATTATGAGGCCTTGCTCCGAGAGAGATTCTACTGGGCTGGTATAAGGAAAGCCATTGAAAATTGGTGCCGGGAGTGTAGACAATGTAACTTGTGCAGAAAGGACCGTAACAGCCAGCGCGTTCCTTTGCAGCCAATAATAACCAAGCAACCACTTGAGTTGGTTGCCCTGGACCATGTGAAGCTGGTCCCAAGCCGTCCCGGCTACATTTATGCTCTTACCATCGTTGACCATTACTCGAGATTCCTGGTAGTAGTGCCTGTCAATGATCAAACAGCCAGGACAGCAGCCAGAGCTTTCCAACAACACTTTTGCCGACCACACGGTTACCCTGAGAGAGTGCTTACAGATCAAGGTCCAGCCTTTGAGGCAGAAGTGTTCCAGGAATTCTGTAACTTGTATGGTTGCAAGAAGATCAGGACAACCCCGCACCATCCACAGACCAATGGCATGTGTGAAAAGATGAACCAGGTAGTGAATAGCCTACTGAAGACCTTGCCTTTGGACGAGAGGAATCTGTGGCCAGAAAGGTTGGAAGATCTTGTAGACCTCTACAATCACATTCCTGTGAATTCCACCAACTGCACTCCAGCCTACCTAATGAGAGCGAGGCCTGGCAAGATGCTTATTGATTTGGATATGGGAGTCCTTACCCCTGAAGTAACATCCCCAGATGCTGACTGGGATACAGAAAGGCAACAGCAATACCGAAGGGTACAAGAGTGTGTGGAAAAGAGTCTAGCTCAAGCAAGACAAAAACAAGAGAACTACAACCAAAAAGCACCTGCAGTTCCCTTGTCTCCAGGAGAACAAGTCCTCAAGAGGAAAAGAAGGCTGCATAAATTGGATGACCAATGGGAAGCTGAACCCTACACTGTCTTACCATCGAACTTCGACAACACCAAAGTGTGCCTTATCAGTAAGGATGGAGGTGAAACCTCAGCAGCAGTGTCAAGGAATCATCTGAAACTGTGCCCTGACCAGTTAAAAGAAAGGATGGAAGAGCAAAACAATCTTCAGCCCATTGAAGAAGAGGAAGAAAAGGTCAGCACTGTACTTGGTGAATTCCCTGCAAACTGGACAAGAATGGGTCCCGCCATTGTAGTTCCTGTCCTAACCTTTCCCCAGCCTACTGCAACTGAAGTAGCAGAGACTCAAGAGAACGTTGAAAATCAGGAAATTCAGGCAGCGGATGCCACACCAGCAGTGGAGCCAGAGAATCCTCACCCTGCCAGTGGTGAATCTGTCATGCCCACAGTGAGTCTAAGAGTTTGCAGATGGCTACTCCCAAGTTTACCCACACAAGAGCTACGTAGGTCTACCCGGGGTACCCAAGCTATACCGCCCATCAGATTTCGCATTTAAATAAATTAAAGTAAATAATGATAGTGTCTAATGTTCTATAGTAATGGTGAATGGTTTAATAAAAATGTAAATATGTAACCTTTCTCAAGTTTTGTGCCTACAGAGGCTCTGTAAGAACCTGTATATAGTTCACCAATTGCCCAGGAATGGGACCATGGACATTGGCGCTTGGACTTATCATCATAGAACTCTTTTTGAGCATTTGGTATTTGTAAATTTTTCTTTTTTTAATTTTTTAATCTTGTACACCTATAATATTTGTTTATGTTGTTTACATGTTTTTCTTCAGCCCAGGAGTGCTGAATTGCACTGGGGGTAGTGTGGAGCCCCCAGGAGTATGGTTGCCATAGTGGCATTGCCTTCCTCCTTGGGAGAGTGATGTCATGCCTGGAAGCAATGAAGGGTCTCTCTGGCAGTTAATCACTGCATGCAACACAGTTCCCACTTCGGGTCAGCAGA
Organism: Dendrobates tinctorius; assembly: GCF_039654945.1. Taxonomy (NCBI): domain Eukaryota; kingdom Metazoa; phylum Chordata; class Amphibia; order Anura; family Dendrobatidae; genus Dendrobates; species Dendrobates tinctorius. Next base: position 45,674,630 of record NW_027361696.1, on the reverse strand, counting down.
GGGAGCTCTGAACCCAGAACTGAGGGGAAGAGCTTCTCTCTGGGGGGCCAGGAGGGGAAATGAGTCAGTTAGTGTGAGGAGGGCATTGTGTGTAGACATGGAGGAGAAGAGCTGGGGAGACTGAGGAAAGTGGAGAGCTCAGTCCCAGTAATAACGCATGATCTGGAGCCTGGTCTCCAAGGGTGTATGGATACTAACGGTCCTGCACCAGAAACCAGCGGAATAGAAAGCTGTAAATACCCTATTCCCACATAATCCTCGGAGGCACAACAGCGACGGGTGAGCCAAGAGAGAAAGAAGGCTACGGCTGTCTGCCATGCGAGTGGAGTGTGGATAACATCAGAAAGGAGGAACTCCAGTGTAACTCAGTACTGGGAGTACTTCATAGAGACTGCTAGTAAGGAGACTACACAACCCATCTGCCAGAGTGATTCCTAATTTGCTTCCAGGCTAACCAGCTCCTGTGCCATCTGTACTCAGGACTCTGGACTGCATTTGCCAAGTAAAGGTAAAGAAACTGCAACCTATTGTGTCCTTGCCTTCTTGATGCAATCTCCCTGGCACTGCTACATCTCTGTGCCTGACACTGCACCTTCCTTACCAACACCCACCTACACTGCCCTGGGACTGCAGCCCTGCCTGTGGAGGGCTATAACATCATTGCTGCACCTCACCATCTGTCCAAGAGGATCTGTCTGCAGCATCGGCTTAACATTTGCCGAACACCACAGGTGGCGTCACGAATCATCTATTCATAAACTTTATTCCATCACCTCACTCCCTTACATGGACGCCCAGGGCCACGGACTGGGTCACCGCTACTGTGATGCTTCCTAGTGAAATACCGGGCCGGTACTGAGTACCCCACTGCCCTGGCATGCGATCCAAATACACACAGTCACTGCACCAGCAGAATAGTGAGTGCTGCTATGAGGTATAATTCAGGATGTAACTCAGGATCAGTAATGTAATGTATGTACACAGTGACTGCACCAGCAGAATAGTGAGTGCAGCTCTGGGGTATAATAGAGGATGCAACTCAGGATCAGTACAGGATCTGTAATGTAATGTATGTACGCAGGTACTGCAGCAGCAGAATAGTGAGTGCAGCTCTGGAGTATAATACAGGGTGTAACTCAGGGTCAGTAATATAATGTACAGTATGTACATAGTGACTGCATCAGCAGAATAGTGAGTGCAGCTCTGGAGTATAATACAGGATCTAATTCAGGATCAGCACAGGATCAGTAATGTAATGTATGCACACAGTGACTGCACCAGCATTATAGTGAGTGCAGCTCTAGGGTATAATACAGGATGAAACTCAGGATCAGTACAGGATCAGTAATGTAATGTATGCACACAGTGACTGCATCAGCAGAATAGTGAGTGCAGCTCTGGAGTATAATGCAGGATGTAACTCAGGATCAGTAGAGTATCAGGAATGTGATGTATGTATACAGTGACTGCACCAGCAGAATATTGAGTGCAGCTCTGGTATATAATACAGGGTGTAACCCATGATCGGTAATGTACTGTAGTGTGTGTGCAGAGTGACTGCACCAGCAGAATAGTGTGTGCAGCTCTGGAGTATAATACAGGATGTAACTCAGGATTAGTAATATAATGTATGTACACAGTGACTGCACCAGCAGAATATTGAGAGTAGCTCTGGAGTATAATACAGGATGTATCTCAGGATCAGTAATGTAATGTATATACTCAATGACTGCACCAGCAGAATAGTGAGTGCAGTTCTGGGGTATAATACAGGATGTAACTCAGGATCAGTACAGGATCAGTAATGTAATGTATGCACACAGTGACTACACCAGCAGAATAGTGAGTGCAGCTCTGGAGTATAATACAGGATCTAACTCAGGATCAGTACAGATCAGTAATGATGTAATTTATGTACACAGGGACTGCACCAGCATTATAGTGAGTGCAGCTCTAGGGTATAATACAGGATGAAACTCAGGATCAGTACAGGATCAGTAATGTAATGTATGCACACAGTGACTGCACCAGCAGAATAGTGAGTGCAGCTCTGGAGTATAATACAGGATGTAACTCAGGATCAGTACAGGATCTGTAATGTATGCGCACAGTGACTGCACCAGCAGAATAGTGAGTGCAGCTCTGGAGTATAATACAGGATGTAACTCAGGATCAGTAATGTAATGTATGTACACAGAGATTGCACCAGCAGAATATTGAGGGCAGCTCTGGAGTATAATACTGGATGTAACTCAGGATCAGTACAGATCAGTAATGTAATGTAATGTATATACTCAGTGACTGCATCAGCAGAATAGTGAGTGCAGCTCTGGAGTATAATGCAGGATGTAACTCAGGATCATTCATGTAAAGTATGTACACAGTGACTGCACCAGTAGAAAAGTGAATACAGCTCTGGGGTATAATACAGGATGTAACTCAGGATCAGTAGAGTATCAGGAATGTGATGTATGTATACAGTGACTGCACCAGCAGAATATTGAGTGCAGCTCTGGTATATAATACAGGGTGTAACCCATGATCGGTAATGTACTGTAGTGTGTGCAGAGTGACTGCACCAGCAGAATATTGAGAGTAGCTCTGGAGTATAATACAGGATGTAACTCAGGATCAGTAATGTAATGTATATACTCAATGACTGCACCAGCAGAATAGTGAGTGCAGCTCTGGGGTATAATACAGGATGTAACTCAGGATCAGTAATGTAATGTATGTACACAGTGACTGTACCAGCAGAATAGTGAGTGCAGCTCTGGAGTATAATACAGGATGTAACCCAGGATCAGTACAGGATCAGTAATGTAATGTATGCACACAGTGACTGCACCAGCAGAACAGTGAGTGTAGCACTGGAGTATAATACAGGATCTAACTCAGGATCAGTAATGTATGTACACAGTGACTACACCAGCAGAATAGTGAGTGCAGCTCTGGAGTATAATACAGGATGTAACTCAGGATCAGTACAGATCAGTAATGATGTAATTTATGTACACAGTGACTGCACCAGCAGAATAGTGAGTGCAGCTCTGAAGTATAATACAGGATGTAACTCAGGATCAGTACAGGATCTGTAATGTACTGTATATATATAGTGACTGCAACAGAATAGTGAGCACAACTCATTGACCTTGCTGTGATTGAGTCATCACCTCGTTACCTAAGTTGCCTCTTTATCTTGCAAATGTCATAATAATGTTATATTGTGTTATACGTTGAGCAATATATTGTATCATATTGTTCCTGCACACCATGTTAAGCGCTGCTCCACGTGACTGCGTGTGGTGACACTTGTTATTATAGTATAATGTCAGAAAATGCAATAAAAAATAAAAAATCCTGCGTGGAATGAAAAGGTAAAAAATGTACTAGTTACTAAAAAGGAAAAACATTTTCCAAATAGGCATTCAAGCAGTAACAGGTCCATGCAGGACAAGTGAGACAGATTTATGCATTTCGACGCTAGTCTTTTTCAATATATATATTTGGAATGTCAGAAAATGTATGCAAAGCGCTGCGGAATATGATAGCGCTATATAAAAATAAAGACTATTATTATTATCAAAGTGCATCAAGGTCTAGAATTGCCAAGTGAATAAGACACTGGTGCCGGAGCAGAGTAAGGGGCTTGGGAAGCAAGTGGAGGACTGACAAGGGAGCTGCACCAGTACACACAGGTGAGTAGATAGGTGAAAAATATTTTTTACTAGCAGAAGAGCCCGGCATTGCCTGGGCTTAATAACTAACTGTGGTTAGTTATAACAAATTATAATGATTATATTGCACATAAATTGTCGCTGTATGTCATCTTCTCCTGTATATAGTGTATATCTGTGAGTCATCTCCTCCTGTATATAGTATATACCAGTGTGCCATCTTCTCCAGCCTATTGTATATACCTGTGTGTCAACTCCTCCTGTATTTAGTATAAACCTGTATGTCATCTCCTCCTGTATATAGTATATACGTGTATGTATGTCATCTCCTCCTATATAGTGTATACCTGTGTGTCAGCTCCTCCTGTATATAGTGTATACCTGTATGTCATCTCCCCCTGTATATAGTATATACGTGTATGTCATCTCCCCGGTATATAGTATATATCTGTGTGTCAGCTCCTGTATTTAGTATAAACCTGTATGTCATCTCCCCTGTATATAGTATATACCTGTATGTCATCTCCCCCTGTATATAGTATATACCTGTATGTCATCTCCCCTGTATATAGTATATACCTGTATATCATCTCCCCTGTATATAGTATATACCTGTATGTCATTTCCTCCTATATATATTATATACCTGTATGTCATCTCCCCTGTATATAGTAGTGTAAGTCATCTCCAGGTTCTCTCCTGTCTATACACGTTGAAGGCGCAGTGTCCTCGCAGCACAGAGCATTTCAGCTGCTCCACCCCCTGAGTGAATTACCATTTAGTTAGGAATTGTAAAGAATGACTAATTTAGAGTGTCGTTAGTTGTAGCTGTATAAATACATTTAAAGCGAGCCAGGCATTGTCAGGTTGGCACTGTTACACCGATTAAAATGATACCTGGGTTGGAGAAATCCGTCTTGTGTTTCTTTTTTTCTCTGTGTTTGAATTTTTCTCTTTGTTTGCTTCATGCCAGACAAAGAGAAGTTCCTGATTCTGGGCTCCCCCTGCAGTCTGTGTCAGAGGGTGGTCTGTGTTGGCAAGGTAATAAATTGTGTTATTTCCAGCTTTACAGAAGGATGATAACTAGAGTTGAGCGAAACGGGTCGAAAAATTTCAAAAGTCGCCGACTTTTGGCAAAGTCGGGTTTCATGAAACGAAACCCGACCCTAAGATGAGGTCGGCCACGAGGTCGGCGACTTACGCGCCAAAGTCGCGTTTCAAAAGTTTGTTTTGCGCTCTTTTTCAGCCAATCAGGATCCACGGACACTGTGGGCAACGTGATGACATAGGCACGGGTCACCACCATCTTTCAGAAGGGCATGCAAGTGATTGGCTTGCTTTGGTGGGCGTCACAGGGGGTATAAAAGGGCGTGCACGCCGACCGCCATCTTACTACTGCCGATCTCAGTATAGGGAGAGGTTGCTGCTGATTCTGTAGGGAGAGCGTTAGGCAGGGAAGAAGAAAAAAAAACTGCTTCTGCTGCTAGCGATTTGGCCTGCACAACACACCAGTCACTGTGTGTGCAGTGCAAGGGGAGGCTATATTGTGGTGTATCAGTGGTGTTGGTTGTTGGGCTGCCTTCTAAGGCTTCATGACAGGCTGGCATTGCTGTTTACCCACTGCTCTGCAAACTGCTTTTTTAAAAGCAATCCAATCTCCCTTATCCTCTAGTCACTTTTGTCACAGCTGTGCCATCGAGCCTGTGACATAGCGCTCAGATATCAGGGGGCCTCACACAATCCAAAAGTGTCCAGTGTCCACTAGTGTGAGAAGAAATTCAGAATCTCACTTATCCTCTAGTCACTTTGCTCACAGCAGTGCCATCGAGCCTGTCACATAGTGCTCAGATATTCATTGGGCCTCACACAATCCAAAAGTGTCCAGTGTCCACTAGTGTGAGAAGAAATTCAAAATCTCACTTATCCTCTAGTCACTTTGCTCACAGCAGTGCCATCGAGCCTGTCACATAGCGCTCAGATATTCATTGGGCCTCACACAATCCAAAAGTGTCCAGTGTCCACTAGTGTGAGAAGAAATTCAAAATCTCACTTATCCTCTAGTCACTTTGCTCACAGCAGTGCCATCGAGCCTGTCACATAGCGCTCAGATATTCATTGGGCCTCACACAATCCAGAAGTGTCCAGTGTCCACTAGTGTGAGAAGAAATTCAAAATCTCACTTATCCTCTAGTCACATTGCTCACAGCAGTGCCATCGAGCCTGTCACATAGCGCTCAGATATTCGTTGGGCCTCACACAATCCAAAAGTGTCCAGTGTCCACTAGTGTGAGAAGAAATTCAAAATCTCACTTATCCTCTAGTCACTTTGCTCACAGCAGTGCCATCGAGCCTGTCACATAGCGCTCAGATATTCATTGGGCCTCACACAATCCAAAAGTGTCCAGTGTCCACTAGTGTGAGAAGAAATTCAAAATCTCACTTATCCTCTAGTCACTTTGCTCACAGCAGTGCCATCGAGCCTGTCACATAGCGCTCAGATATTCATTGGGCCTCACACAATCCAAAAGTGTCCAGTGTCCACTAGTGTGAGAAGAAATTCAAAATCTCACTTATCCTCTAGTCACTTTGCTCAGAGCAGTGCCATCGAGCCTGTCACATAGCGCTCAGATATTCATTGGGCCTCACACAATCCAAAAGTGTCCAATGTCCACTAGTGTGAGAAGAAATTCAAAATCTCACTTATCCTCTAGTCACTTTGCTCACAGCAGTGCCATCGAGCCTGTCACATAGCGCTCAGATATTCATTGGGCCTCACACAATCCAAAAGTGTCCAGTGTCCACTAGTGTGAGAAGAAATTCAAAATCTCACTTATCCTCTAGTCACTTTGCTCACAGCAGTGCCATCGAGCCTGTCACATAGCGCTCAGATATTCATTGGGCCTCACACAATCCAAAAGTGTCCAGTGTCCACTAGTGTGAGAAGAAATTCAAAATCTCACTTATCCTCTAGTCACTTTGCTCACAGCAGTGCCATCGAGCCTGTCACATAGCGCTCAGATATTCATTGGGCCTCACACAATCCAAAAGTGTCCAGTGTCCACTAGTGTGAGAAGAAATTCAAAATCTCACTTATCCTCTAGTCACTTTGCTCACAGCAGTGCCATCGAGCCTGTCACATAGCGCTCAGATATTCATTGGGCCTCACACAATCCAAAAGTGTCCAGTGTCCACTAGTGTGAGAAGAAATTCAAAATCTCACTTATCCTCTAGTCACTTTGCTCAGAGCAGTGCCATCGAGCCTGTCACATAGCGCTCAGATATTCATTGGGCCTCACACAATTCAAAAGTGTCCAATGTCCACTAGTGTGAGAAGAAATTCAAAATCTCACTTATCCTCTAGTCACTTTGCTCACAGCAGTGCCATCGAGCCTGTCACATAGCGCTCAGATATTCATTGGGCCTCACACAATCCAAAAGTGTCCAGTGTCCACTAGTGTGAGAAGAAATTCAAAATCTCACTTATCCTCTAGTCACTTTGCTCACAGCAGTGCCATCGAGCCTGTCACATAGCGCTCAGATATTCATTGGGCCTCACACAATCCAAAAGTGTCCAGTGTCCACTAGTGTGAGAAGAAATTCAAAATCTCACTTATCCTCTAGTCACTTTGCTCACAGCAGTGCCATCGAGCCTGTCACATAGCGCTCAGATATTCATTGGGCCTCACACAATCCAAAAGTGTCCAGTGTCCACTAGTGTGAGAAGAAATTCAAAATCTCACTTATCCTCTAGTCACTTTGCTCACAGCAGTGCCATCGAGCCTGTCACATAGCGCTCAGATATTCATTGGGCCTCACACAATCCAAAAGTGTTCAGTGTCCACTAGTGTGAGAAGAAATTCAAAATCTCACTTATCCTCTAGTCACTTTGCTCACAGCAGTGCCATCGAGCCTGTCACATAGCGCTCAGATATTCATTGGGCCTCACACAATCCAAAAGTGTCCAGTGTCCACTAGTGTGAGAAGAAATTCAAAATCTCACTTATCCTCTAGTCACTTTGCTCACAGCAGTGCCATCGAGCCTGTCACATAGCGCTCAGATATTCATTGGGCCTCACACAATCCAAAAGTGTCCAGTGTCCACTAGTGTGAGAAGAAATTCAAAATCTCACTTATCCTCTAGTCACTTTGCTCACAGCAGTGCCATCGAGCCTGTCACATAGCGCTCAGGTATTCATTGGGCCTCACACAATCCAAAAGTGTCCAGTGTCCACTAGTGTGAGAAGAAATTCAAAATCTCACTTATCCTCTAGTCACTTTGCTCACAGCAGTGCCATCGAGCCTGTCACATAGCGCTCAGATATTCATTGGGCCTCACACAATCCAAAAGTGTCCAGTGTCCACTAGTGTGAGAAGAAATTCAAAATCTCACTTATCCTCTAGTCACTTTGCTCAGAGCAGTGCCATCGAGCCTGTCACATATCGCTCAGATATTCATTGGGCCTCACACAATCCAAAAGTGTCCAATGTCCACTAGTGTGAGAAGAAATTCAAAATCTCACTTATCCTCTAGTCACTTTGCTCACAGCAGTGCCATCGAGCCTGTCACATAGCGCTCAGATATTCATTGGGCCTCACACAATCCAAAAGTGTCCAGTGTCCACTAGTGTGAGAAGAAATTCAAAATCTCACTTATCCTCTAGTCACTTTGCTCACAGCAGTGCCATCGAGCCTGTCACATAGCGCTCAGATATTCATTGGGCCTCACACAATCCAAAAGTGTCCAGTGTCCACTAGTGTGAGAAGAAATTCAAAATCTCACTTATCCTCTAGTCACTTTGCTCACAGCAGTGCCATCGAGCCTGTCACATAGCGCTCAGATATTCATTGGGCCTCACACAATCCAAAAGTGTCCAGTGTCCACTAGTGTGAGAAGAAATTCAAAATCTCACTTATCCTCTAGTCACTTTGCTCACAGCAGTGCCATCGAGCCTGTCACATAGCGCTCAGATATTCATTGGGCCTCACACAATCCAAAAGTGTCCAGTGTCCACTAGTGTGAGAAGAAATTCAAAATCTCACTTATCCTCTAGTCACTTTGCTCACAGCAGTGCCATCGAGCCTGTCACATAGCGCTCAGATATTCATTGGGCCTCACACAATCCAAAAGTGTCCAGTGTCCACTAGTGTGAGAAGAAATTCAAAATCTCACTTATCCTCTAGTCACTTTGCTCACAGCAGTGCCATCGAGCCTGTCACATAGCGCTCAGATATTCATTGGGCCTCACACAATCCAAAAGTGTCCAGTGTCCACTAGTGTGAGAAGAAATTCAAAATCTCACTTATCCTCTAGTCACTTTGCTCACAGCAGTGCCATCGAGCCTGTCACATAGCGCTCAGATATTCATTGGGCCTCACACAATCCAAAAGTGTCCAGTGTCCACTAGTGTGAGAAGAAATTCAAAATCTCACTTATCCTCTAGTCACTTTGCTCACAGCAGTGCCATCGAGCCTGTCACATAGCGCTCAGATATTCATTGGGCCTCACACAATCCAAAAGTGTCCAGTGTCCACTAGTGTGAGAAGAAATTCAAAATCTCACTTATCCTCTAGTCACTTTGCTCACAGCAGTGCCATCGAGCCTGTCACATAGCGCTCAGATATTCATTGGGCCTCACACAATCCAAAAGTGTTCAGTGTCCACTAGTGTGAGAAGAAATTCAAAATCTCACTTATCCTCTAGTCACTTTGCTCACAGCAGTGCCATCGAGCCTGTCACATAGCGCTCAGATATTCATTGGGCCTCACACAATCCAAAAGTGTCCAGTGTCCACTAGTGTGAGAAGAAATTCAAAATCTCACTTATCCTCTAGTCACTTTGCTCACAGCAGTGCCATCGAGCCTGTCACATAGCGCTCAGATATTCATTGGGCCTCACACAATCCAAAAGTGTCCAGTGTCCACTAGTGTGAGAAGAAATTCAAAATCTCACTTATCCTCTAGTCACTTTGCTCACAGCAGTGCCATCGAGCCTGTCACATAGCGCTCAGATATTCATTGGGCCTCACACAATCCAAAAGTGTCCAGTGTCCACTAGTGTGAGAAGAAATTCAAAATCTCACTTATCCTCTAGTCACTTTGCTCACAGCAGTGCCATCGAGCCTGTCACATAGCGCTCAGATATTCATTGGGCCTCACACAATCCAAAAGTGTCCAGTGTCCACTAGTGTGAGAAGAAATTCAAAATCTCACTTATCCTCTAGTCACTTTGCTCACAGCAGTGCCATCGAGCCTGTCACATAGCGCTCAGATATTCATTGGGCCTCACACAATCCAAAAGTGTCCAGTGTCCACTAGTGTGAGAAGAAATTCAAAATCTCACTTATCCTCTAGTCACTTTGCTCACAGCAGTGCCATCGAGCCTGTCACATAGCGCTCAGATATTCATTGGGCCTCACACAATCCAAAAGTGTCCAGTGTCCACTAGTGTGAGAAGAAATTCAAAATCTCACTTATCCTCTAGTCACTTTGCTCACAGCAGTGCCATCGAGCCTGTCACATAGCGCTCAGATATTCATTGGGCCTCACACAATCCAAAAGTGTCCAGTGTCCACTAGTGTGAGAAGAAATTCAAAATCTCACTTATCCTCTAGTCACTTTGCTCACAGCAGTGCCATCGAGCCTGTCACATAGCGCTCAGATATTCATTGGGCCTCACACAATCCAAAAGTGTTCAGTGTCCACTAGTGTGAGAAGAAATTCAAAATCTCACTTATCCTCTAGTCACTTTGCTCACAGCAGTGCCATCGAGCCTGTCACATAGCGCTCAGATATTCATTGGGCCTCACACAATCCAAAAGTGTCCAGTGTCCACTAGTGTGAGAAGAAATTCAAAATCTCACTTATCCTCTAGTCACTTTGCTCACAGCAGTGCCATCGAGCCTGTCACATAGCGCTCAGATATTCATTGGGCCTCACACAATCCAAAAGTGTCCAGTGTCCACTAGTGTGAGAAGAAATTCAAAATCTCACTTATCCTCTAGTCACTTTGCTCACAGCAGTGCCATCGAGCCTGTCACATAGCGCTCAGATATTCATTGGGCCTCACACAATCCAAAAGTGTCCAGTGTCCACTAGTGTGAGAAGAAATTCAAAATCTCACTTATCCTCTAGTCACTTTGCTCACAGCAGTGCCATCGAGCCTGTCACATAGCGCTCAGATATTCATTGGGCCTCACACAATCCAAAAGTGTCCAGTGTCCACTAGTGTGAGAAGAAATTGAAAATCTCCCCTGTCCTATAGACAGCTTGTACCTTGTTTTACATTACTATATAGTTTGTTGGATTTTGTCTACATTTTTACCAAAAATGAGGAAGGCTGGTGGAAGAGGCCGTGGAATTGGGCGGGGGTTGCCAGCTGGTAATGATGGTGTTGGTGGTGGATCTGATGGTAGTGGCAAGAGCAAAATAGGACCGAATGCAGGAGGTGTTGAGCCTGCGTCATCGTCTGGCTCCATAAGGGTTCGAAGGCTTAGTTTTCTAGGAGTTGGCAAACCGCTTTTAAAGCCAGAGCATCAGGAAAAAGTTTTGTCTTACATTGCTGACTCAGCCTCCAGCTCTATAGCCTCCTCTTCTTCAGTTGTAAAAAGTAAAAGCACTGAGTCGTCATTGGAGGCTCATGTTCATGAACCACACCTTTCCTTGTGTCCTTCACCCCAACCAAGATTGAAGGATGACGCAGGCCATACTACTGATTACTCCATGGAGCTGTTTTCACATACCATGCCTGGATTATCAAGTGAAATGGTGAATTACCCAGGCCAAGATGAATCTGACATGGAGTGCACTGATGCACAGCCGCTGATGGATGATTCTGCTGGCACATTCACTCAGAGCACTACATTGTCCTCGCAGTGTACAGAGCCAGATTCTGACCCTGATGAGACTCAGGTGCCCCTTCCCGCACACTATACCACCATACACGGTGACACAGAGGAAGGTGCACATGACATTGAAGAGGAGTTGATGGATGACCCAGTTGTTGACCCAGATTGGCATCCATTGGGGGAAGAGGGTGCTGCTTCCAATAGCTCAGATGAGGAGCATCCACAGCAGACATCGACATCGCAACAGCTGTTATCCGGCAGGCCCGGAGCACTCCAAAGACAGGTTCCAAAAATCAAAACAGTTGCTGGACAGCTTGTCCAGAGGGTCAAAACATCACAGCGTGCTAGGCGGCAAAATGTCTGCCAAAGTAGGAAGAGTGCAGTGTGGCACTTTTTTGAACAAAATCCTCATGATCAGGCCAAGGTTATCTGTAAGAAGTGCGCAAAGACCTTTAGCCGAGGGAAAAATCTGAAAAATTTGAATACCAGTTGCATGCTTAGACATTTAACCAGCATGCACTTGCAAGCGTGGACACAACACCAAACCTCAAGTGCCACATGTGCAACTGATCACAACGAAGGTAGTCAGCAACGCTACATTGTTTCCCCCACTGTAAGCCCACCAGTTAGCACAGCAGCAAATGTTGAGGTGTCGTTGCAAGGCCACAGCAGTCAGGGAATCCCACTGTTATATCAACGAAAGACTGATTCTAGGCCATCAGAAAGAACACCAACTCCATCACCATCATCAACCCTCTCTCAGTCCGCCCTGTCCACCGCTACTTCCACCATATGCAGCTCTCAAGTCCAGCTCACCCTCCCAGACACTATGAGTAGGTCAAGAAAGTACTCAGTCTCTCATCCGCGTACACTGGGTTTGAACGCCCACATTGCCAAACTAATCTCGTTTGAGATGATGCCCTTTCAGTTGGTGGAAAGCGCAGCTTTCCGCGAACTCATGGCCTATGCAGTACCACGCTATGACCTACCCAGTCGCCACTTCTTCTCTCGCAAAGCCATCCCAGCCCTCCACCATCATGTGAAAGACCGCATTGTCCATGCACTCAAGCAGTCAGTGAGCGGAAAGGTGCACCTCACAACTGATGCATGGTCCAGTCGCCATGGCCGGGGCCGTTACGTGTCCATCACTGCGCACTGGGTTAATGTGGTGGATGCAGGGTCCACATGGGACAGCGGTGGTGGGACAGTGCTGCCTAGCCCACGGTATAGTAAACAGTTGGCTGTAGGCGTTCGACCCTCCTCCTCCTCCTCCAGAAGCGAAAGCTCGTCCACAGAGCGCAGTCGTATGAGCACTCCATCTGCAGCTGCCACTGTTGCACACGAGGTGTCCCCCTATTGAGCAGCTAGTGGAAAGCGTCAGCAGGCTGTGTTGCAGATGATGTGTTTGGGCGACAGACACACCGCCGAGGTGCTGGCCGAGTACTTTCAGCGACAAACTGAGTCATGGCTGGGCAGTGTACATCTTGAGGCAGGCAAGGTAGTTAGTGATAACGGCCGTAATTTTGTGGCAGCCATAGCCCTTTCAAAACTAAGCCACATACCTTGCTTGGCTCACACCTTGAACCTGGTGGTGCAGTGCTTCCTCAAAAATTATCCGGAGTTAACAGCCCTGCTCCAGAAGGTGAGAAGACTGTGCGCGCACATCCTCCGGTCGCCTGTACACTCCGTTCGTATGCAGAAGCTGCAGCGATTGCTCCACCTTCCCAACCACTCCCTCATTATCGACATTGCAACAAGGTGGAACTCCACCCTGCACATGGTGGAGCGGCTGTGCGAGCAGAGGCAGGCCATAATGCATTTGTGGGAGGATACACCGCCATGCACATTGAGAGCAGACATGGAGTTGACCGGTGTGCAGTGGTCGAAGCTGAAAGACCTCTGTAAAGTCCTTCAGTGTTTTGAGGAATGCACACGGCTGGTAAGTGCAGACGACGCCATCCTAAGCATGAGCATCCCACTTATGCGTCTGCTCATGCAAACTTTGACGCACCTTAAGGAGCAGGCTTCTGCAGCCAATGTTGATGAGGAGGAAGAGGAGGAGGGAATCCTTGATGACATTCAGCCATTGTCTGCTCAGGGACCTCTCCTGGACGAGGTGGAGGAAGAAGAGGAGGAGGAGGAGGAGGATGATGGGGATGATTACTTAGGGGAGGAGGATGCATCTCGTGGGGCAAGTGAAAATGTTGGCGTGGCAAGGTCTGGTACAGGGTTTGTGCGTGACTGGAGGGATGTGGATTTGCCAGAAAGTGCTCCTCCAACCAGCACTCGCAGTGCATCATTGACACCGGGAACATTGGCCCACATGTCAGATTATGCCTTGCAGATCCTAAAAAGGGACCCCCGCATTGCCAAAATGATGAACGATGACGACTACTGGTTGGCCAGCATCCTGGATCCACGCTATAAAGGCAAATTACAAAACATCATGCCACAGGAGAACCTTGACCTAATATTGGCTAATAAACAAGCAACTCTGGTAAATCGGTTGCTTGAGGCATTCCCAGCACACAGCAGCGGTGATGGTTCTCACACGAGCCGTATGGGCTGGGGTCAGCTTGGCAGAGGTGTTCGTGGTGCACACAGCAGAAGTGGCGTTGGAGACAGTGGTTTCATGACAATGTTGTGGACTGATTTTTCAAGTACCGCTCACACAACTGGTAATACTGCATCGATGGAAAGTGACAGGAGACAGCAGTTGTCAACTATGGTAACAAACTACTTTTCCTCCCATATCGATGTTCTCCCACACAGGTCATTCCCCTTTGACTATTGGGCCGCTAAACTGGACACCTGGCCTGAATTGGCCCAATATGCCTTACAGGAGCTTGCTTGCCCAGCTGCAAGTGTGCTATCGGAAAGAGTCTTCAGTGCAGCTGGATCAATCCTGACAGAAAAAAGGACCCATCTGTCAACCCAAAATGTGGATGATCTAACCTTCATTAAAATGAACCACGCATGGGTTTCCAAGGATTTTGTCCCACCTTCCCCTGATGACACATAGGGTGACAGAAAAATGGCTTGCTTTGGTCCACCTCTTCCTGGGACTTGACCTATTTCACCTTTTGCATCAGCTGAATGTCCAACATCAACATATGCCACTTTCTAAAACTCCCTAACTGTGCTGCTTCCCCCCCATTGGCCGGGGTCACCACCTAGCGCACAACAACGTGCGAGTGCCGTTGCCCTGGACAGGTGGGTAGGCCGACTCTTGAGCGCGGGCACTGGCACAGGGTCCCTCATAGTGCAATCAAGTGTCTCTGATGGTGGTGGTGCACACCCGCCGTCAGACACACCGCCATACTATGAGGGGCCCAGTGCCAGTACCGACGCCCACGAGTGGGCCCCCCTTGCTTGGGCAGGGCCCCAGCGTTTGCAATCTTTACCTCTCCCTGCTCCTCCGCTGTGTAGTCTGGGCCGTCAAATCCATACTGTGCCTGACACCGTTTGAGCGTGCCTCCTGATGTATAGACATATATTTTGAATGTGTTCGCTATCCATACATGTTATCTGGGGATACGGTACCCTTTCTAACCTTTGTGCAATCACGTGCAATCCATACTGGGCCTGACACCGTCTGAGCCTACCTCCTGATGTATAGACATATATTTTGAATGTGTATGCTATCCATACATGTTATCCGGGGATACGGTACCCTTTCTAACCTTTGTGCAATCACGTGCAATCCATACTGGGCCTAACACCGTCTGAGCCTGCCTCCTGATGTATAGACATATATTTTGAATGTGTACGCTATCCATACATGTTATCTGGGGATACGGTACCCTTTCTAACCTTTGTGCAATCACGTGCAATCCATACTGGGCCTGACACCGTCTGAGCCTGCCTCCTGATGTGTAGACATATATTTTGAATGTGTACGCTATCCATACATGTTATCTGGGGATACGGTACCCTTTCTAACCTTTGTGCAATCACGTGCAATCCATACTGGGCCTGACACCGTCTGAGCCTGCCTCCTGATGTATAGACATATATTTTGAATGTGTACGCTATCCATACATGTTATCTGGGGATATGGTACCCTTTCTAACCTTTGTGCAATCACGTGCAATCCATACTGGGCCTGACACCGTCTGAGCCTGCCTCCTGATGTATAGACATATATTTTGAATGTGTACGCTATCCATACATGTTATCTGGGGATACGGTACCCTTTCTAACCTTTGTGCAATCACGTGCAATCCATACTGGGCCTAACACCGTCTGAGCCTGCCTCTTGATGTATAGACATATATTTTGAATGTGTACGCTATCCATACATGTTATCTGGGGATACGGTACCCTTTCTAACCTTTGTGCAATCACGTGCAATACATACTGGGCCTAACACCGTCTGAGCCTGTCTCCTGATGTATAGACATATATTTTGAATGTGTACGCTATCCATACATGTTATCTGGGGATACGGTACCCTTTCTAACCTTTGTGCAATCACGTGCAATCCATACTGGGCCTGACACCGTCTGAGCCTGCCTCCTGATGTATAGACATATATTTTGAATGTGTACGCTATCCATACATGTTATCTGGGGATACGGTACCCTTTCTAACCTTTGTGCAATCACGTGCAATCCATACTGGGCCTAACACCGTCTGAGCCTGCCTCCTGATGTATAGACATATATTTTGAATGTGTACGCTATCCATACATGTTATCTGGGGATACGGTACCCTTTCTAACCTTTGTGCAATCACGTGCAATCCATACTGGGCCTGACACCGTCTGAGCCTGCCTCCTGATGTATAGACATATATTTTGAATGTGTACGCTATCCATACATGTTATCTGGGGATACGGAACCCTTTCTCACCTTTGTGCAATCACGTGCAATCCATACTGGGCCTGACACCGTCTAAGCCTGCCTCCTGATGTATAGACATATATTTTGAATGTGTACACTATGCTATCCATACATGTTATCCGGGGATACGGTACCCTTTCTCACCTTTGTGCAATCACGTGTAATCCATACTGGGCCTGAGAACAGATGGCGAGCTGTTAAGCAAGCTACAGCACCTGTGGTTTGCACACGTAAGTTTTTCATTTTTTCAGGAATGACGGTTAGGCCTAATTCCGGAACTGCGGTTGACCTGCACTTACTGGGAAATCATCGTTCGCGGGTGATAATTGTAATCACAGATCCCCATCACTAACGTTGTTCAGCGGGTTATCTGCACCTGTAAGCGACAAACGCTGGCCTTTTCAGTGTAGCGCACATGCAGCCACGGACATGTAATGGCATGACACACCAGTTATTGGCCAAGCTTATGTGCCAGAGCCTCACGTGTCCCTCTAGTAAGCCATACTCGGACCGCGGGGCATGACGGAGTCTCGTTCGTTAACGGAATTAAGCTTGCAATGTGTGCATCTGTTCTGTAGCTTGCATGGTTGAGGTTTCCCAGGTGGAGTCGAATTAAACCGTAGGCTCCACTCCTGGTGGTGCCCTTCTGGACATTCCTTTAAGGTTCAGCTTTGCAACCATACTGCCCACGTAAAACAAACACTTTGCCTTCATGAACGCTGTTTGGAGGGTCATGACTCATGGGAATAACGCCGCCCAATCAGTTAACCTGCTAGAGAGATCCTTCGTTGCTCCCAAGCATGACATCACACTCCCTAGGAGGAAGGTAATGCCACTGTGGCGACCGTACTCCTGGGGGCGACACAAGTGCACTGATGCCCAGCCACTGCTCGATGAATCTGCTGGTACATTGACCCAGACCACTACATTCCCCTCGCACGCTACATGGCCTGAATCTGACCCTGATGAAACTCAGGTTACCCTTCCCATATACAGTTCCATCTTACACGGTGACAAAGAGGAAGCTGCAGATGAAAGTGCAGGTTCGGCACACCCGCCATCAGACACCCCACCGTACTGTCAGGGGCCCTGTGCCAGTGCCGTCGCCAACAAGTGGGCCCCCCCCTGCTTGCTCAGGATCACAGCACTTGCAAGGTTGAAATACTGTGCAGTGAGATGGAAGATGGAAACGACGAGGAGTCCAGACTAGTACAGGGATTCCCTAGCGAGGAGACTTATTTGATTGTTTTCAATGTTGGGACAGCAATTTTTGGGGAGCACTATACTCTGGAGAATGATAGATGGGGCCCACCATACACTGGAACATTCCAAAGGTGGACATCAGACACTGGAGCAGCATTTACAGGGCCCATTATACACTAGAGCATTAGAAATGGGGCCCATTATGTTTGGAGCATTATTTGGGCCCATAAGACAGTGGAGCTTCATCCATGGGGACCAACATATACTGTAGCATTATGTGGAGCTTATCATATACTGTTTCAAACATTATATGGGACCAATGATTCTGTATGGAGAAATAGATGGGCCTTGTCATGAGATGTAAAAAGTGAAGTATTTTTCATTGTACTATACCGCTATTTCTCTGCCGTATCGGAGCATGGAGTTGTGGAATGTGTTAAAGGGGCGCTCTTTCGCCCAGGGCACATGAAAACCTGGAGCCAGCCCTCCCCCCCCCACAACTTTAGCCAAATAACCCCCATTTTTCAGTGCGTAACTTGTATTATGAAGTTAATTAAGGTTGACAAGCTTAAGTAAGAAGAATTGATGCTTTTGGCATTCAAATGGGCACTGTTGGTGTGTTTCCTGTCCTCCTCTCACTGCCGACTTTTATTCCCATTGACTTACATTGGGTTTCGTGACGACCCCAACTTTTCCCTATAATCGGACGATCTTGCTCGACCCGACTTTTGGAAAAGTCGGGTTTCACGAAACGAAACGCGACCCTAAAAAAACAAAAGTCGCTCAACTCTAATGATAACACCATAGAAATGATAAGAATAATAGGCGTCTGTTACCACAACTATCTGCAAGGAAAACTTTTGCTCATAGCAACCAATCACAGCACAACTTTCATCTTTTAAACAGCTCTGGTGAAATGAAAGATGCTTAGTGATTGCTTGCTATGGGCAACACAGGCAGTGTAACCTGTTGTGGTCAATAAGATGTGCGTATGAAATATATATCTATATATATGAGGCATCGTGATTACTCGCCAATCCCACCTCCTGCACAGTAGCTCCGCCCCCCACCACATCACCACACATAATCTCGCCCCCCACTCCATTACCACACACAATCCCGCCCCCACCATATTACCACACACAATCCCGCCCCCCCACATTACCACACACAATCCCGCCCCCACCACAATACCACACACAATCCAACCCCCCCACCACATTACCATACACAATCCGACCCCCACACCACATCACCACACACAATCCCACCACATCACCACATCACCACACATAATCCCGCCCCCCACCACATCACCACACATAATCCCGCCCCCCCACATCACCACACATAATCCCCCCTCACCACATCACCACACATAATCCCGTCCCCCACCACATCACCACACATAATCCCACCCCCCACCACATCACCACACATAATCCCGCCCCCCACCACATTACCACACATAATCCCACCCCCCATCACATCACCACACATCATCCTGCCCCCACCACATCACCACGCATAATCCCGCCCCCCACCACATCACCGTGCATAATCCCACCCCTCTACCACATCACCGTGCATAATCCCGCCCCCACCACATTACTGCACATAATCCCGTCCCCCACCACATTACCACACATAATCCCGCCCCCACCACATTACCACACATAATCCCGCCCCCCACCACATCACCACACACAATCCCGCCCCCCACCACATCACCACACATAATCCCGCCCCCCCACTACATCACCACACATAATCCCGCCCCCCACCACATTGCCACACATAATCCCGCCCCCAACCACATTACCACACACAATCCCACCCCCCACCACAAATAATTCTGCCCCCCACCACATTACCACACATAATCCCACCCCCCACCACATTACCGCACATAATCCCCCCCATCACATTACTGCACATAATCCCGCCCCCTCACCACATTACCGCACACAATCCCGCCCCCCACCACATCACCGCACATAATCCCGCCCCCCACCACATTACCGCACACAATCCCGCCCCCCACCACATCACTGCACACAATCCTGCCCCCCAAAAACAACACCACATATAATCCCGCCCCCACCACATCACCACACATAATCTCACCCCCCACCACATTACCGCACATAATTCCCCCATCACATTACCGCACATAATCCCGCCCCCACCACATTACCACACACAATCCCGCCCCCCACCACATCACCGCACATAATCCCGCCCCCATCACATTACCGCACATAATCCCGCCCCCCCACCACATTACCGCACACAATCCCGCCCCCCACCACATCACCGCACATAATCCCGCCCCCCACCACATTACCGCACACAATCCCGCCCCCCCACCACATCACTGCACACAATCCTGCCCCCCAAAAACAACACCACATATAATCCCGCCCCCACCACATCACCACACAAAATCCCACCCCCCACCACATTACCGCACATAATTCCCCCATCACATTACCGCACATAATCCCGCCCCCCACCACATTACCGCACACAATCCCGCCCCCCACCACATCACCGCACATAATCCCGCCCCCATCACATTACCGCACATAATCCCGCCCCCCCACCACATAACCACACATAATCCCACCCTCCCACCACATCACCAAACATAATCCCGCCCCCTCCACATCACCACACATAATCCTGCCCCCACCACATTACCACACATAATCCCACCCCCCACCACATTACCACACATAATCCCGCCCCCGCACCACATTACCACACATAATCCCGCCCCCCAGTATATTGCCACACATAATCCCACCCCCCCACATTACCACACATAATCCCCCACCCCCACATTTCCACACATAATCCCGCCCCCCACATTACCACACGAGGCTCCATCCCCCCACATTACCACACGTGGCTCCATCCCCACACATTACCACACGAAGCTCCATCCCCACACATTACGACTTGAGGCTCCGTCCCCACACACTACCACACGAGGCTCCGCTCCCCCACATTACCACACGAGGCTCCGTCCCCACACATTACCACACGAGGCTCCGTCCCTGCACATTACCACACGAGGCTCTGTCCACACACATTACCACACGAGGCTCCGTCCCCCCACATTACCACACGAGGCTCCGTCCCCACACATTACCACATGAGGCTTCGTCCCCACACATTACCACACGAGGCTCCGTCCACACACATTACCACACGAGGCCCCGTCCTCACATATTACCACACGAGGCTGCGTCCCCACACATTACCACACGATGCTCCGTCCCCCCACATTACCACACGAGGCTGTGTCCCCACACATTACCACACGAGGCTCTGTTCCCACACATTACCACACGAGGCTCCATCCTCACACATTAACACATGAGGCTCCGTCCCCCCACATTACCACACGAGGCTGTGTCCCCACACATTACCACACGAGGCTCTGTTCCCACACATTACCACACGAGGCTCCGTCCTCACACATTAACACATGAGGCTCCGTCCCCCCACATTACCACATGAGGCTCCGTCCCCACACATTACGACACGTGGCTCCGTCCCCACACATTACCACACGAGGCTCCACCCTCCACATTACCACACGCAGCACATCCTTTCTATGCAATTTAATCACTTCAGCCAAGGTAAATGTACGTTTAGTTGTGTTTACAGAGAAATTTTAACTTAATTTATGTTTCGTTATGAAATTTGTTTAGATGCTGGAATGAATAAAAAACGCACATCTTACTGAATCCAGTTTGTTTTTGATTTTACACTGTGAATAAAATGTATCATTAGTATTATTCAGATTTTTAATGATTATTATTGTTATTAACTTCATTTTAATTTAATTTACCACCTGCGTAAGCACTATTGAATGTTGTCATTATTTACTTTAGTTTAATCACCAGCAGCATTAATTAGATAGCAATGAGCGTGCTGAGCGTTAGCTGGCTGGAAACAGCTAGTACATATATATATATATATATATATATACACTCTGGGAAAAATTAAGGAAGCGCTTCTAAATGTTCAGGTTGTCTGATTTTTCTCTTTATAGGTATATTTTTGAGTAAAATGTAAATTGTTATTTTAGTGTATAAACTTCTGACAACATGTCTCCGAATTTCCAAGCAATAATTTTTTTTTTCTGAAAAGGAGAAATGGTCAAAATTAAAAAAACCTAGTGCTTTCAGACCTTAAGGCTGTGTTCACACACAGCGTTTTTTTAGCGGTTTTTACCGCGGTTTTCACTATAAAACCGCTATAAATCCGCTAAAAATAAGCTTCCCATTCATTCCTATGCATTTTGCACTTTCTGTGCACATTGATGCGTTTTTTACAGCGAAAAAACCGCATCGCGGTAAAAACCGCAGCATGCACATTAATTTTGCATTTTTTTCCACGATTTAGGCTTCTCCCATGCTTTTAGAAACCGCTGCGGTAAAAAACGCATCAAAAACGCATCAAAACCGCGCAAAAAACGCGCAAAAACCGCCGCGGAAAAATAGGTGCGGTTTCTGGGAAGGGATTCAGGTTTTTGTGCAGAAATTTTCTGCAACATGTGCACATACCCTTAATAATGCAAAGAAAACAATTTCATAATCATTTAGAAACAACAATACTAATGTTTTACTCAGGAAGAGTTCTGAAATCATTATTTTGTGGAATAACCATGATTATTAAAAACAGCTTTCATGCTTTCCACCAGTCTTTCACACTGCTTCTGGCGCAAACATTTAAGCATTTCTTCTTTGTTTGATGGCTTGTGACTATCCATCATCCTTTTGATTACATTTCAGAGGTTTTCAATGGGGTTCAGGTCTGGAGAATGGGCTGCCCATGACAGGGTTTTGATGTGATGGTCTCTTTATTTTTTTGAGCAGTGTATACCGTATATACAGCTCTGGCAAAAAATAAGGGAACACTAAAATACCACATCCTCGATATCTCTGAATGAAATATCCCAGTTGCAAATTTTTATTCATTGCATAGTGGAATGTGTTCAGAACAATAAAACAAAACAATTATCAATGTAAATCAAAATTAATATCCCATGGAGGTCTGGATTTGGAATGATACTCAAAATCAAAGTGGAAAATCAAATAACAGGCTGATCCATCTTCAATGGAAATGCTTCATGACAAGGTAAAGATCCTCTGTATTGTGTGTGGCCTCCATGTGCCTGTATGACCTCCCTACTACTGTCTGGGCATGCTCCTGATGAGGCGGTGGATGGCCTCCTGAGGGATCTCCTTCCAGACCTAGATTAAAGCATCCGCCAACTCCTGGATAGTCTGTGGTGCAACATGACGTTGGTGGATGGAGCGAGACATGAAGTCCCAGATGTGCTCAATTGGATTCAGGTCAGGGGAACAGGCGGGCTAGTCCATAGCTTCAATGTCTTCATCTTACAGGAACTGCTGACACACTCCAGCCACATGAGGTCTGGCATTGTCCTGCATTAGAAGGGACCCAGGGCCAGTCTCACAAGGGGTCTGAGGATTTCATCTCGGTACTTAATGGCAGTCAAGCTACCTCTGGCGAGCACATGTAGGGCTGTGCGGCCCTCGAAAGAAATGCCACCCCACACCATTCCTGACCAACTGCCAAACCTGTCATGCTGAAGGATGTTGCAGGCAGCAGATCGCTCTTCACCGCGTCTCCAGACTCTGTCACGTCTGTCACATGTGCTCAGTGTGAACCTGCTTTCATCTTTGAAGAGCACAGGGCACCAGTGGTGAATTTGCCAATCCTGGTGTTCTGTTATGATGAGTCACCGAAGGAGGAAAAAACAAAATAACAGCTAAGTCCAGAAAAACCAGAGAGGTTGGCAGCTATCGGATTGCAGACCCCTAAACCTATCCACAACAACTAGCAGTAGCCGTGGGGGGTTCCTATGGTGCCCTAGACCCCTCGATCACAGCCGGAGAACTATATAGCCTAAAGACAGAAAGGGGAAATACTAAACTGCCCCAGAGCAGACCCCAAAGCAATAGGCAGCCCCCAACATATAATGACGGTGAAGCAAGATGAAAACACTAACACAGATAGAAAGATAGGTTGAGCAAATGATGGGGCCCAAGCTAACTACATAGGACAGGATAGGAAAGCTGCTGTCTGCCATCCGCAAAAGCCCTATAAAAATGAGCCAATCGACTGATAGGAAAAACAGGCCCTGAAGACGCTAGGCTTCAAAAGACTATATCAGCACTCAGGTATATTCTGAAGACAGAGCAAAATATCAACAGATCAGAGATAAAAATGGAATCCAGCTCACCCCCAGCCGGGGATGGCAGAACTCCCAAAAAACAAGGCAAAACAAAAACAAAACTGAAGAGTACAAAGAAGAGCAGAAAAACTTAGCTTTGAGATGCAGGAAACAGACTGGTCTCCAAGAATCCAGCAGGAAAATCACCAGCCAGGAAGAAGGGCGTCGGCAGCCTTATATCCAGTCCTCAATTCCAGCCACCCAGTCATCATCCAGCTGCCCAGGTGTTTGGTAATCAGTCTCACTACCTTCTTTCACTAGAGGAGGGAGTTCATCAGACCTCAATGGTGAAGGGAAAAATGAACTCATAACAGTGTTCTGTGGCAAATGCCAAGCGTCCTTTACAGTGTTGGGCTGTGAGCACAACCCCCATCTGTGGACGTCGGGCTCTCAGACCATCCTCATGGTGTCAATTTCTAACCATTTTGCAGGGCTCTGGCAGTGCTCCTCTTGTTCCTCCTTGCACAAAGGTGGAGGTCGCGGTTCTGCTGCTGGGTTGTTGCCCTCCTACGGCCCCCTCCATGTTTCCTGGCGTACTGATCTGTCTCCTGGTAGTGCCTCCAGCCTCTGGACACTACGCTGACAGACACAGCAAATCTTGCCACAGCTTGCACAGCTTGTGTGGGTTGTAGAGTCCGTCTCATGCTACCACGAGTGTGAAAGCACAACCAATATTCAAAAGTGAACAAAACATCAGCCGGAAAGCATTGGTACTGAGATGTCCCCACCTGTAGAACCACTCTTTTATTGAGGGTGTCTTGATAATTGCCAATAATTTCCATCTGTTCTCTATTCCATTTGCACAGCAGTATGTGAAATTGATTGTCAGTGTTGCTTCCTAAGTGGACAGTTTGATTTCACAGAAGTTTGATTTACTTGGAGATATATTCTGTTGTTTAAGTGTTCACTTTATTTTTTTGAGCAGTATATATTATATATTTATTATACGGGGCATTGCGTGTGGAGTGAGTGTGGCTATGTGGAGTGGGCGGGGCTATGTGGAGTGGACGTGGCTTGATACACACACAAACATACATGCATTCATGCACTCATTTTTATATATATAGATTATTTTTTCTACCTTTTCACATCTTATTTGTTTGTTATGCTCTTGAGTTTGGAGACATTAAAGTTAAGTATTAGTAGCCTAATCATATCGGGTTCAAATCTCATAGGCATCAATCATAGAGCTTTACAAGCTGTTTTCTATAGAGCTTGTAAGCGCTGCTCTGAAGCTGGCTGCATTGCTGTAACTGGCCATCTTCAGTGCTATGCACCCTTCTGAAGCTGCCTCTCCTTGAAGTATTATAGAGTACCAACATTGGTCCAGCAATGCAGGTTTGCAGCTGGCCAAAACTATCAATCCATCAATCAGGAAACGAGGAGGAAGAGGAGCGGTGCGGTCCTGAAAAATGCTGATGAGAATAACCCTTTACTGTATTCTGAAACTGTGAACTCATCTTCAGGCCAGTGAGATAGTAGACCTTACAATACTGTCGGGCATCTCCTGGGTTTCGGCATCTTTTTTAAATACAGGATAGAAATCTCATCAGTAACATCAACTCCATTGATACAATATTGAGACAAACAAATCACATGATCAGCTCCACCCAAGCGAAAACTTCAAAAGAGAACAGAAAACCAATGTGGGCAGAAGTTCGAGTCTTTCTTGCAGACTTGTAAAAAAAAAGTCTACAGATAAAAATAAACGACGAACCTAAAAATATACATATAGATATATATTATCAGAAAAATCTGCAATCTGTAAGAAATCTGCAGAATAAATAGGTGACGACATAATGGAAAAAAGTATGATAAATTTAATTTAAGAAGACATAAAGAACCAGTCTCCTAACCATCGAAAACTCTGAAGATCTTCCAGCATAAAGTGTCAGCAAAATTTAAAAAATTACATCGTTAAAATAGTTTTATTTACTTCTTTTGTTACATTTTTTCTGTTTTATTATGTAACTATTTTATTACCTTTTAGTGTTTGTTTGTTTTATTACAAGAGACACTTTTTCCTTTAATTTTAGACAACTCTTCTAACAGGTGTTTGTATCTCCTCTCACAAAATTACAAGAGAGGCGAGTGGCAGAGGGCTGCGGCACGCATGAAAAGCGCAACATTGAGTGCTATCTTAATTTATTAGTTGCTCTCCTTATACAGAGCAACGAGCAGTTGACATAAGTTTGTTATTGGCTGCTGTGCTTTGCATAGTCACTTATTGAAATGCTAAAACTTTCTTTGTCATTTCAGTTCCTGCCTATGCAGAGCACAGGCGATTATGATGACAAACTCTTCACTGTTCACTCTAAGCTGTGTGATATAGAAAATCTATAGTAATAGAATACCAGTCACTGCAGGTAAATCTGTAAATGTTCTTGTCATTATATCATTACTAGACATTTTTTAACTTTTTCTTTCACATATCAGCATCGGGGGAACACTGCCATCCACTGCTACGCTCTGCGCAGGAATTGGTGGCAGTGACTGAAATTACATGAAAACTGACCTGATATAAGAGACCAGCATCCACCAAAGGGTGAAAATGCCTCTGCTGTCAGCTGTACACCATAGCTGACACCTTGCTGCATCAGCCACCATCAGCGTTGGCACCAACCATGGCCGTTAAACCCCATAGATGCTTCTGTAAAAGTGTCTACAGCATCTAAATGGTTAACAGAATGCGGAAGCTCCCTCTATAACCCCATCGGCACCCTGAGATCATGATCTTGTAGTCCTGATGCTTTCCATTGCAGTTCACGGCTAAATAACAGGCTTAGAGTCTGCCGGCTATAGCGGGCAGAAGTTAGCGACATTTAGGTGGTAAAAATAACATTTTTCTTTCCTATCATGCCACTTGGCATTCATTACTGAATACAACCTGAATGGTTAATAAACTATTGGAAAGAAATTTTGACTGCCATTGAGGGGTGCATCACTTTTGGGGGGGTTCTGGAGCACCCCCAGGGCAAGTGGGGTACTAACTCGGTACTGGGCCGGTGTCTTAAAGGGACGTGTCGCGGTGGCAGTGACCCGGTCCGTGGCCCTGGGTGTCCATGTAGAATAGGTGGAATGAAAAAAGTTTATGTATGGATAAGTTTGTGGCGCCACCTGTGGTATCTTGTCACAAGGAGACCAGCGCTGCAGTGCAGATCCTCTGGGACAGATGGTATGATGCAGCAGAGAAGTAATAGCTCTCCACAGGCAGAGCTGTTGTCCCAGGGCAGTGGTAGTAGGTGTTGAGGTAGATGGTGTATTGTTTAGGCACAGAGATGTAGCAGTGCTGAGTAGGTGATGAAGGAAGAAGGCAGAGACACAGCTGAATGCAGTTCCAAAGCTTTACTCACATTTCTGGCATACACAGGTGCCCGCTTCAGTGCCGTGTCCTGCAGGTGAGGGGCTCAGCCAACTCCCAGGCAGATGGAGTACACTCTTCCAGCACTCCCTTCCAAATGTGCATTTTCTGAACGTCTCCTTACTAGCGCTAATCTGAAGTAATAATAATAATAAATTTTATTTTTATAGCGCCGACATATTCCGCAGCACTTTACATTTCAGAGGGGATTTGTACAGACAATAGACATTACAGCATAACAATAATCACATACAGTAGATTATAACAAATAACAAGAGGAGTGAGGGCCCTGCTCGCAAGCTTACAGTCTATGAGGAAAGAGGTAGACACGAAAGGTGGGTGGTAACAGTTGCTCTGATTGCATGGACCAGCCATAATGTTAAGTGTGTAACAGTACAGACACAGAGGGCTAATGGATGCATAAAGCATGTGGGAACATGATGCTGGGAACCTGGTTATGGTAAAACTTTTGGCTCTGCCACACAGGGATAGGTTAGGTTAATGTGTTGAGGCAATAGGCCAGTCTGAATAAATGCGTTTTCAGGACACGCTTAAAATTGTGGGGATTGGGGACTAATCGTATTGACCTGGGAAGTGCATTCCAAAGAATTGGCGCGGCACGTGTAAAGTCTTGGAGACGGGAGTGGGAGGTTCTGACTATTGAGGATACTAACCTCAGGTCATCAGCAGAACGGAGGGCGCGGGTAGGGTGGTATACTGAAACAAGGGAGGAGATGTAGGGTGGTGCTGAGCCATGGAGGGCTTTGTGGGTGAGGGTAATAAGTTTATACTGAATTCTGGAGTGGATGGGTAGCCAGTGTAATGACTGGCACAAGGTAGAGGCATCGGTGTAATGATTGGTGAGGAATATGATCCTGGCTGCAGCATTCAAGACAGATTGGAGAGGGGAGAGTTTGGTAAGAGGGAGACCGATTAGAAGAGAGTTACAATAGTTGAGACGAGAATGAATAAGAGAAACAGTAAGAGTTTTTGCAGAGTCAAAAGTAAGAAAAGGTCGAATTCTAGAAATGTTTTTGAGGTGCAGATGACAAGAGCGAGCCAGTGATCGAATGTGGGGGGCAAAGGAAAGCTCGGAATCAAGTATGACCCCAAGACAGCGGGCATGTTGCTGGGGAGTAATAGTGGAACCACACACAGAAATAGCAATGTCGGGTATAGGTGCATTAGTAGCGGGAGGAAACACCAGGAGTTCAGTCTTTGACAGGTTCAGTTTCAGATATAGTGAGGACATGATATTAGACACAGCGTTTAGACAATCACCAGTGTTTTCTAGAAAGGCTGGCGTGATGTCAGGAGAAGAAGCGTATAATTGGGTGTCATCAGCATAGAGATGGTACTGGAAACCAAATCTACTGATTGTTTGACCAATAGGGGCAGTGTACAAGGAGAAGAGGAGGGGGCCTAGAACCGATCCTTGAGGAACCCCAACAGTAAGGGGAAGATGAGAGGAGGAGGAACCGGCAAAAGAAACAGTAAAGGAGCGGTCGGAGAGATAGGAGGAGAACCAGGAGAGAACGGTGTCCTTGAGGCCAATGGAATGGAGCATAGTGAGGAGAAGCTGATGATCCACAGTGTCGAATGCTGCAGAGAGATCCAAGAGAATTAGCATGGAGTAATGACCATTTGATTTAGCTGTTAGCAGATCATTAGAGACTTTAGTGAGGGCAGTTTCAGTGGAGTGTAAAGAGCGGAAACCGGATTGGAGAGGGTCGAGAAGAGAGTTTTCTGAGAGATAGCGGATAAGACGGGAGTGGACCAGGCGTTCCAGGAGTTTAGAGATGAAGGGAAGATTAGAGACAGGTCTATAGTTAGCGGCACAGTTTTGGTCGAGGGATGGTTTTTTAAGTAGTGGATGTATGATGGCATGCTTAAATGAGGAGGGAAAAATACCAGTAGAGAGAGAGAGGTTAAATATTTTAGTTAGGTGAGGGGTGACAGCAGGGGAAACGGACTGGAGGAGATGTGACGGAAATGGGTCACTAGTGCAAGTAGTTGGGCGAGAAGATGCAAGGAGCCTGCTTACTTCTTCTTCTGTGACTGGTTCAAAATCAGAGAGTGAGTTAGATGCAGTGGGGGGAGGGAGGACGGTGCATGGTATGAGGGGATTTGGAGATAATTTCCTGTCGGATCTGGTCAATTTTTTCTTTGAAGTAATTGGCCAGATCGTCAGCTCGGAGCTCCGTGGTTGGGGCCTGTACTCTTGGATTGAGTAGAGAATGAAAAGTGTCAAAGAGACGTTTCGGGTTATTGTACAGTGAGGTGATGAGGGTGTTGAAATAGGTTTGTTTGGAGAGGTGAAGGGCAGTGTTGTATGTTCTAAGCATAAACTTAAAATGGATGAAATCTTCGTGTAGATTGGATTTTCTCCACAGACGTTCGGCGCACCTGGAGCACCGCTGCAGGAAACGTGTTTGCACCGTGTGCCAGGGTTGTCGCCGTCTGTGTTGTGGTGTTCTATTTATAGGGGGTGCAAATTCATCCAGGGCAGTTTGAAGTGTTTCATTGTAATACTTGAAGTACTTGCAGTTATGAATTACACTCAAGTTCCTCTTTCTTGCTGTTACTTAGAACTCCACTCGCATGACAGGCAGCTGTAGCCTACTTCAGGGACTCCTTACAATCATGTCCCGGCTCACACATGTTGCTACTGTGTCTTCGAGTCTTAGGTGGGAATAAAGTGGTCACAACCTCTATTCCTCTGGTTTCTGCTGTAGAACCATTAGTATTCACACAGCCTCGGATACCGGCGCCCAGCCTTTGGCAAATTAAACTTAGAGAAGGGCTCTGCTCTAGCCCTAGTCCCCAGCTCTCCTCAACACATTCCATCCTTTTCTATCTTTCCTTCTGAAGAACTGATCTTTCTCTTCCTTTCCTTGCCTGCAGCTCCAGCTCACAGGAGGCTGCTGCATATACGTCCTCTCACTCCATCCCTCTCTGGGGAACTCCTAACTTCCTGTCAGCTTTCCCCCTCTCTAATGCAAGCTAAGCTCCACCCACCTCCCAGCACCCTTCATGAACTAAGCAGTGGTCATAGAGTGTGCCCTGCTGTTCTAAGGTTTCTGTGCTAGGTGCAGGTGCTGGAGTCTGGTCAGGTGTCCCCATCTTACCTGAGGAGTGGGGTACTACACTTCAGGAGGAGGTGCAGTAACTCTGTGGCGACTGAACCCTCAGGGGTGCCACGTACCCCCCCTGTTAACCACAGCACGTCAGCGGGCTGTAACAGAGTAAGAAAACAAGGTATTAATGGAACATACAAATTTTTCTTTTTGAACTACTAGTAGTTAACAATTATCACTAAACATCTTCTCCTACGGAGAGGTACTTTTACTTGAATGTTGCTTAATAACATTATTTAACACATTACCTAAATGTTACTAATATTATTCTATATACACTCACTGGCCACTTTATTAGGTACACCATGCTAGTAACGGGTTGGACCCCCTTTTGCCTTCAGAACTGCCTCAATTCTTCGTGGCAGAGATTCAACAAGGTGCTGGAAGCATTCCTCAGAGATTTTGGACCATATTGACATGATGGCATCACACAGTTGGCGCAGATTTGTCGGCTGCACATCCCTGATGCGAATCTCCCGTTCCACCACATCCCAAAGATGCTCTATTGGATTGAGATCTGGTGACTGAGGAGGCCATTTGAGTAAAGTGAACTCATTGTCATGTTCAAGAAACCAATCTGAGATGATTCGAGCTTTATGACATGGCGCATTATCCTGCTGAAAGTAGCCATCAGATGTTGGGTACATTGTGGTCATAAAGGGATGGACATGGTCAGCAACAATACTCAGGTAGGCTGTGGCGTTGCAACGATGCTCAATTGGTACCAAGGGGCCCAAAGAGTGCCAAGAAAAAATTCCCCACACCATGACACCACCACCACCAGCCTGAACCGTTGATACAAGGCTGGATGGATCCATGCTTTCATGTTGTTTACGCCAAATTCTGACCCTACCATCCGAATGTCGCAGCAGAAATCGAGACTCATCAGACCAGGCAACGTTTTTCCAATCTTTTACTGTCCAATTTCGATGAGCTTGTGCAAATTGTAGCCTCAGTTTCCTGTTCTTAGCTGAGAGGAGTGGTACCCAGTGTGGTCTTCTGCTGCTGTAGCCCATCTGCCTCAAAGCTCGACGCACTGTGCGTTCAGAGATGCTCTTCTGCCTACCTTGGTTGTAACGGGTGGCAATTTGAGTCACTGTTGCCTTTCTATCAGCTCGAACCAGTATGCCCATTCTCCTCTGACCTCTGGCATCAACAAGGCATTTCCGGCCACAGAACTGCCGCTCACTGGATTTTTTTTCTTTTTCGGACCATTCTCTGTAAACCCTAGAGATGGTTGTGCGTGAAAATCCCAGTAGATCAGCAGTTTCTGAAATACTCAGACCAGCCCTTCTGGCACCAACAATCATGCCACGTTCAAAGGCACTCAAATCACCTTTCTTCCCCATACTGATGCTCGGTTTGAACTGCAGGAGATTGTCTTGACCATGTCTACATGCCTAAATGCACTGAGTTGCCGCCATGTGATTGGCTGATTAGAAATTAAGTCTTAACACACAGTTGGACAGGTGTACCTAATAAAGTGGCCAGTGAGTGTATATATTAATTTTATTTCCAAGTGCTACTGATAGCAACCGTTATCCAACTATTGGTTCGCTACCATATCAAAGTGCTATTATCTCCATATTTTACACTCATTTTACCATTTCTTTAAACTGGGTGACAACCACCATTCTCATGGTTCGCCACCTGCTATAAACATTCTTCCTACTAAAACTGCTTTCAGATTCTTGCTGTCGCATTACATTACACATTAAATGGTACCCGTTACCAAAAATGTATCAATATTCAATATGCGTGCGCTATTATAAAACATCATAACATTTTTATTGGGTACAAAAGCTATAATGATCAATGAACAATGGCAGAAACTATCCCAGCTGGGGTATCTTCAAGTGTCCTTGTACTTTGTGGAGGACCCGTTCAAAACCTCCAACAGTGGTCCTGGGTGGGCTGCAGGACATCCTGGTCTTGCCGGCTAGACCCTGTCTTTGGCCACAAAGTCTTCAGGTCTATGAATTTGTGTGAATTGCTAAGAATTAATGATGACTTAATATCCTAAAAGGCACAAGTAAAACCAAGAAGGAACACCTAAACAGGTGCTGAACTATTTACAATAGAGTCTGTCCGGATCACTCTCTGTCCATGATCTCTGCAGTCTGTGCCTAATTAGAAAACTGAAAAAAAATGGAAAACTGGAAAACTTTTTATCAAATACCCTCCTGGGTAAACTACTGTATGCACATTATTCTGTTCAGTTCTCCTGATTAACGTCACTTCCTAAGAACTGGAAGCATCTGGCTTTGGTTGCCTCCAGGGTAAAACTTGAGTAGTTTTTTTAAGGGGTTACAGGAGACTTCCATTGTCCAGGAATATTTGATGCAATGCTGATCTTGGCGCAGCAGTTGCAGCTTGCTGTGGGATAGCAGCTGGTGACACTGCTGCTGTTGGTGGCTCAGGTGCTTTTCCCACCACTGGATTATTGGTTTCATCAACTGTTGGGGTGGTTGCTGTTGCCCCCTGGTGGTCATACAAGACTTTTTGTTTTGGTGCCCCCTGGTGGGCAGACGAGACTTGTTGTTTCTGTGCCCTCTGGTGTTCAGACACATCTTTCAGTTCTTGTGCCCCCTGGGGTTCCTGTGGGGCTGTCAATTTGGTGGGAATCCGACAGACATGAAGGACATGCCAGCCCCTGTGTCCAAGATGGCGGGTAAAGGAGATGTATTCCCCTTCAAACAGGTCGTGCTCTGGGTGTCCGTGGATTAAGTGCGATTCGACATCCCGCCATTTGACAAAAAGGTCAGGACCCCTCCTGGAGTCCTGAATGAAGCCAAACCCCCGGTCTGTGTCAAAACAGAGGACTTGGCCCCATCTCATAGGATCGTGGCATTCCAGCAGTTCCCGCCGGACCTGCTTCTTATGCATTAGGTCCCATTCTGCCAGGGCCCGCCTCTGCCTTTGACACTCCCTCTCCTCCTGCTCGAACTGGAGCACCTGCCTGCGGCAAGTCTCCACTGTGGACAGAGGGAACCCCCTGACGTCAGCTCCCTGCACTTCTTCCCTGAGGGATGTCGGCCTGCTGCTCACGGTGGAAAGTGGCGGTGGTATTGGAGCAGGTTCTAGGATACCCCCCTGGGCACCATTTCCCAGTCCCAGACGACGTTCATGACGACCTGGCCGGATTATGGGGTCGGTGGCATTCTGATGGTGCCTAGCAGGGCTTCCCATGTCCCAGGGATGGCAGACATATCTGTTCCTTCAGGGTCGCGATCCTCATCTTTAGCCTCCGGTGATGGGGAGACTGGTGAAGCAGTGGGTACCGGTGACTATGGTACCGGCGATGGCAGGTGGGTACCGGCGATGAAGGTACCTGGGGACAGATTGTAGGTACCGATGGTAAGGGTACCAAGATGGCGGACTCCTCCTGGGCAGCCTGTCTTTTTCACTCGAGCAGAGCCTGTTTCTTCTGTAATCTCCTGTGCAGCTCTTCCACTTCCTTCTCCAGCTGCGCCAGGTGGAGGTATGCTGAGAGGCTGGAGCCTGATTCCGTGGAGCCGGGAGAAGCTTACATCTCTCCACCATGCTCCACAGATCTGCTGCTCTCCATCATGGCCTCCTGGTACTGTGTCTTCTTCTTTGCTCTTTTTCCCACTGCGGAGCGTCTCTCCACCCCCTGGAGGCAGTGTCTTTTTCCTTTGCAGCCATACCAGGCTAGGATCCGGACTTCTCTTTGGGTCGGTCATGACGCAGTTGCATAGAAGTACAGGCAGGGGAGGTTCATGTTGTTTTGCGCTCTTTCTTGGATGCCACCCACGATGGCACACCTTACTTCAACGCCATGGCGGCCATCTTTACAGTCAAAATCACAGTCCACTTCACAATTCAATAAACTTGTTCCTTTGCTCATTTTGGGTTTATCATCTCTCAACTCAATCAAATCTTCGGCACACAGGACCCGGTGGCACCGGGCTTCATAATCCTGTTCGTGATGCCAAAATGGAGCACCCCCAGGGAAAATGGGGTAATTACTCGGTACCGGGCCGGTGTCTTAAAGGGACGTGTTGCGGTGGCAGTGACCTGGTCTGTGGCCCTGGGTGTCCATGTAGAATAGGTGGAATGAATAAAGTTTATGTATGGATAAGTTCATGATGCCACCTGTGGTATCTTGTCAAAAGGGGACCAGCGCTGCAGTGCAGTTCCTCTGGGAGAGATGGTATGATGCAGCAGAGAAGTAATAGCTCTCAACAGGCAGAGCTGTAGTCCCAGGGCAGTGGCAGTGTTAGGGCTGGCGGAACGCACCAAATAATAAAGATGGTAATAAGGTGCGTTCGCAGCCCGGGGTCCACCGTGCAGGGGTGGCAAACTGCTGCTCAGTAATGGCGGACGCTATATGGCGGTATAATAGAGGAACACATGCGGCTTAACGTCACCAGGTGTGTACAGGGGCGGACTCTGTTGCTTCACAGAGCCGCACTACCGCTGAACATAAATGCCGGAGCCTGTTAAAGCTCACAGAGCTCGGCAAGGTAAACGCTCAGTATCAGGTCACAGGGTCACAGTCCCTCTAGACCTACTAAGCGTGCAGTGTCGCAACTGCGGATGCCATTATGTGATGCTGGCGACCGTAGAGTGTCAACCAAGAGAACCGTGGCGTACAGACCAAGCCACCACTTGGCGTTGATGCCAGTCTCTGACTCTGCCTCCTACTTGCTCCTCAGCCTGGGCGCTAACAGGCTAGACTACACAATACATGTGTACCAAGGGTAGGGGTTTCATAATGAGTCAGTCACCAGAGACATTCATACATGCATACAACTCACTCCACATTTTCTAAATCTTTCTCTATATTAGCTCATGGCCGAGCGGCCATGCGAACCTTTTATAGCCACGTCCTTCTGGAACCTTCCTGACCTTCCTGATGGTCCAATCCGAGCTGGGGAAGGACCTGAGCATGTGAACTCCGATCTCCAGAGAGAGATTGCCCCACGGGCATACTCAGCGGACCAAAAGGAGGACTTAGTCCCTGGAGTCGCTCGCTGCTGACCAGCATGCGTTGCTATAGCTGGACCAGAGGTGGCAGCAGCAACCAAACCTACAGAGCTGGTCTGAGCAGAGCACCTGGATCGACGAGTCAGCTGAGCAGCCTCCTCTGCGGCCGGAGAGGAATGGGAGACTGCCGAATACAAGGCTCGGGATTCCTGCTGTGCAGTGACAGGAACCCGATGCCTAACATTACCCTCCCTCCTAGGGCCCCCTCCCCTCTGAACCTCGCTACGCTCAAATGCTGCAATGAGAAGCAGAGCGCGGATGTTCTTCACTGGCTCCCAGGTATGAGCTTCTGGACCATGACCCTTCCAGTCCACCAAATAAAACTTTTTTCCACATACCATCCTGCACCCCACAATGGTATTAACCTCAAACTCATCTGAGGACAGATCTGATGTTGCAGCAGATGACTTGGAGAACCGAGACATGTGGACCGACTTAAGAAGGGACACGTGGAAGGTATTAGAGATAGCCAAGTGTGGTGGAAGGGCCAGCCGATAGACCACAGAACTGATCTGCTCGAGGAGCTTAAAGGGACCAATGTAGCGAGGAGCAAACTTATTGGACTCGACTCGCAGCCTAATGTTACGGGCGGAGAGCCACACTAAGTCGTCAGGGGAGAAGGTTGGAGCAGGACGCCGGTGTGCATCCTCGGAGACCCTCATTCTCTCCTTAGAGGTCCGAATAGCATCCTGGGTGCGGTCCCAAATATCGCGTGCCTCCACCGCCCAGTCTGCCACCCTAGAGTCGGTGGAAGACACGGGCATGGGCACCGGGACACGAGGATGTTGGCCATAGTTAAGGAGGAATGGGGTTTGGCTGGTGGAATCGGCCACAGTGTTATTCAAGGCAAACTCTGCCCACGGCAATAAGGATGCCCAGTCATCCTGCCTGGCCGAGACAAAATGTCAGAGATATGTGACCAGGGTCTGGTTGGCCCTCTTTACCAACCTTTTCATCTCGGGATGATAGGCTGAGGAGAGATTCAGCTCAATACTGAGCAAGCGACAGAGCTCTCTCCAGAACCGAGATGCGAACTGGGGACCCCGGTCACTGACAATCTTTTCTGGCATGCCGTGTAACCGGAAAACGTGTTTGATGAATAACACTGCGAGGCCCCATGTGGAAGGTAGCCGAGAGAGAGGCACCAAGTGCACCATTTTAGAAAAATGGTCGGTGATGACCCAAATAATTGTGCTGCCACCACAAAGTCTATGCCAACCATCTCCCAGGGCCTGTCCGCCACGGGTAAGGGGTAAAGTAACCCAGCGGGTCGTTGCCGGGAAGACTTATTCTTGGCGCAGGAGACGCATGCCTGAATATAGTCCCTGACATCACAGGCCATATGCGGCCACCAGTACGTCCTCGCCAAATGCTCAACTGTCCACTTAGAACCAAAGTGTCCACCCACCTTGGACACGTGAACCTAAGAGAGGACCTCCGAATGCAAACGGCCAGGGACAAAAGTCTTGCCCGAGGGTACAGAGTCAAGGGCGACCGGAGCCACCGTCCTTAGGCTCTCAGATGGTACAATTAACTGAGGCTCCTCCTTCTCTGCTGACACCAGAGAGCGAGAGAGCGCATTGGCCCGGACATTCTTCTCACCGGAAAGAAAGAGTAGGGTCAACTGGAGCCAGGAGAAGAAAAGAGACCATCGGGCTTGGTGAGAATTTAGCCGCTGGGCAGTTTGCAAATACACTAAATTTTTGTGGTCAGTGTAGACTTGGAAGGGATAACGGGCCCCCTTCAGGAGATGACTCCATTCAGAAAAGGCCAATGTCATGGCCAGCAACTCCCTGTACCCAATGGAATAGTTCCTCTCCGCCGGTGAGAAGGTCTTGGAAAAGAAGAAGCAAGGGTGCATCCACCTCTAAAATAAGCGGTTTATCTACATTGGGGCGATGTAAAATGGGAGCGCTGGCAAAATGAGTCTTAATAGAGAGGAAGGCCTTGGAGATCTCCTCTGTCCACAATTTAGGATTTGCTCCCTTCTTGGTGAGGGCCACCAAGGGAGCTACCAAGGTTGAGAAGTGAGGAATGAATTGGCGGTAATAGTTAATAAATCCCATAAAGTGCTGCACCGCCTTGAGGGAATGAGGTTCCTGCCAATCCATAACCACCTGTAGCTTGGCAGGATCCATGGCCAATCCCTGGGCGGAAATGATATAGCCCAGGAATGGCAAGGACTCCTGCTCAAACACACACACTTCTCCAACTTGGCGTAAAGTGAGTTTGCCCGTAGGAGGTCAAAGACTTTGCAAACATCTCTCCGGTGGGAGTCTGTATCCGGAGAGTAGATGAGGAAATCATCCAGATAGACTACAACTGAGGTGGTGAGCATATCCCGGAAGATGTCATTCACAAAGTCTTGGAAGATGGCCGGGCATTACAGAGCCCTAAGGGCATCACCAGATATTCATAGTGCCCATCCCTGGTGTTAAATGCTGTCTTCCATTCGTTCCCCTCACGGATGCGAATCAGATTGTAAGCACCCCGCAGGTTTAGTTTTGTAAAGACCCTAGTTCCCCACAACCTATCAAAAAGCTCCGATATCAGGGGCAAAGGGTACTTGTTCTTAATGGTGATGGCGTTAAGACCCCTGTAGTCTATGCATGGATGTAGTTCCCCGTTCTTCTTCTGCACAAAGAAAAACCCCGCCCCTGCAGGTGACACTGACTTCCTAATAAAGCCTCTCGACAGATTCTCCCTGATATACTGAGATATTGCCTCCGTCTTTGGGAGAGAGAGTGGATAAACTCGACCTCGAGGAGGCTCCGCACTGGGCAAGAGGTCGATAGGGCAGTCATAGGGGCGATGAGGCGCGGCCTTCTTGGAGAAAACGTGCGCATAGGACCAATAGTGGTTGGGGAGGGAGGAGAGATCTGCGGGTACCTCAGTAGTAGCAACCTGAACACACTCCCTTTGACATCTACCAACACAAGATTTACTCCATCCCAGAATTCTCCCTGAGGACCACTCTATATGAGGAGAATGATACCGTAGCCACGGCATCCCTAAGAGGACCTTGTTAATTCCTTCGGGAATGACTAGCAGGAAGATGATCTCCTGATGGGAAGGAGACATGGATAAAGTAAATGGGATGGTCTGATGGGTTATCTGTGATGGTAGTGTCGACCCATTTATCACCCATATGGTCACTGGCTTGGCGAGTATAAGTAGTGGAATTGCGTGCTGTCGGGCGAAGGCAGAGGACATGATGTTGCCCTCCGCCCTGGAGTCCATGCAAAGCTCTACCACATGGGTGGATGGGCCAATAGAAACTGTCCCCTTAAAGGTCAACTTAGAAGAAGACACTGCTGCGCTTAGTGAGCCAGCTCCCAAGGTCACCAAACGGGGACACCCTCCCAGTTGCCGAGAACATCTGGAGGCGAGATGTCCTGACTGTCATGATCTGAATTTGATCTGACAGTTTTAAATTGCACAGGGTGAACTTTCTTTTCTTTGGCAAGTGCCAAGTGACTTGACTGTCCCCGGTGGTGGTTAGTGGTATCGCACTTTAGGTTTAATGTGCACGTAATTATGAATTAGGTGTGGGGCTCTATAAGTGAGTCTCAGGGTGTGCAATCACGGCGGGTGATATTCATTTATTGATTCTGAGTTGGTGAGAGCCTGGTGGAAGGATGGAGCTGAGGAGGAGTCCTGAGCAGCTTAGCCAGGGGGGACGTGTGTCAGCTATGGTGTCTGGACGAAGGGCTGGCATGGCGTGGTGGGGTCGCAGTGATGGTGTCGGCGGGAAGTGTCTGCATGGACTGGTGGAGTGGCGACTATGGAGAGTGGCACTCACCATGTGGGACTTGGCTGCTGAGCTGGACTCAAGCATGCTTGCCTTCGTGGCAGAAGCTGAACTCATCTTTGGGACTCTGTTACTTAACAGCAGCAACTGGTGGTGGACTCTGCTCCAAGGCTGCACTATGGTGAAGGATCCTGTTATGGTGATGGATCCGGGTGGAGGAGAAGACGCACGCAGGTGGAGGGCTCTGTTGCAGGAGCATAAGCACAGAGCATAAAGCTAAGTGGTGTCCCCCTGTATTGTCTCTTTCCCTCATGTGTGTTATTAGTGCAGTGGTGGGATTAGTTTCCGCACCGGCCTACTCCCTAGTGAGGGTTTAGGGTCAGGGCGAGCAAGGGTTTAAGGTTCGCGTGCGGCGACAGGTGCGGAGCCTGTATAGGGAACGTAAGGAGTGCAGGGACACTGGCTCAGGGGAGCTCAGGAGGTCTCCACTTCCCTATTCCCTATCGCAGGGCCCACCATTGTTAATGTTTCCCAGGTTCCCCTTATTATTTAAATTCGCCACTGGAGGCGCTGTATCCAGGGTCACGTGTGTTATGGGTCCGCCTTGCGGTATCATCTGCGTCCAGACACACGTTGACCGTGACACTGACTGCTTGCAGACATGACAGACCATGCGTGCCTGAGTGGCCCGGGACTTGGATCCCGCTCGAGACGTCTCCATGGCCTCATGTGGCTCGAATGCCTGGACCGGAGGTTCCAGAGGTTTGGCGAAGGTGCGTGCCAGCCAAAACCTCTGCCTACACTGGGCTCGCTCAAACCTTCACTCATTAATGCGGAGGCCGATACGAGTAGATATTGCTATTAACTCCTCCAGTGTGGTGGGAATCTCCCTAGTGGCCAGGGCATCCTTCACATGGTCAGCCAGCCCCCTCCAAAATACAGGAATGAGGGCTTTATCCGGCCACTCCAGCTCAGATGCTAGGGCCCGGAAGTGGATGGCAAAATGGCTGACCATGGACGAGCCCTGTGTCGATGCCAGCAGTTGGAGCACCGTATCATGGGTGAACCGAGGTCCTAAAAAGACCTGTTTCAGAGTGCTCAAGAACTATGGAGCACTCTGTACTACATGATCATCGCTCTCCCATAATGGCGTTGCCCACTCCAACGCCCTGCCCGACAGGAGGGATATTATGAACCCCACCTTAGCCCGCTCTGAGGGAAAACGTGCAGCCAAGAGCTCAAGATGTATTGCACACTTGCTCAGAAATCTCCTACATGCCTTACTATCGTCAGAAAATTTATCTGGCAGCGGGAGGCGGGATAATGTCGGAACAGGGGTGGAAGTGGACAAAGTAGCTGCAGCCGTACTAGCAGCCTGAACAGCTATTGCGGTAACATCCAACATCCACGGCTGAGGTTTTGCACTCAAGAGCCGCCAACCTACCCTCCGGCTGCTGGATGTACCGCTGCAATCGCTGTTCGTCCACCATTACAAGCCAGACCCTGGTGCTAATATAATGTTAGGGCTGGCGGAACGCACCAAATAATAAAAATGGTAATAAGGTGCGTTCGCAGCCCGGGGTCCACGGTACAGGAGTGGCAAACTGCTGCTCAGTAATGGCGGACGCTATATGGCGGTATAATAGAGGAACACATGCGGGTTAGCTTCACCCGGTGTGTACAGGGGAGGACTCTATTGCTTCACAGAGCCGCACTACCACTGAACATAAATGCCGGAACCTGTTAAAGCTCACAGAGCACGGCAAGGTAAACCCCAAGGACACAGGGTCAGAGTCCCTCTAGACCTACCAAGCGTGCGGCGTCGCAATTGCGGACGCCACTAAGTGATGCTGGCAACCGTAGAGTGTTGACCAAGTGAACCGTGGTGTACAGACCAAGCCACCACTTGGCATTGATGCCAGTCTCTGACTCTGCCTCCTACTTGCTCCTCAGCCTGGGCACTAACAGGCTAGGCTACACAACACATGCGTACCAAGGGTAGGGGTTTCATAATGAGTCAGTCACCAGAGGAGGTGCAATACCTATGTGGCGTCTGAACACTCAGGGGTGCCACAGTTCCAATATATAGCACCCCCAAAATCACTTCAAAACTGGACAGTTCCCTAGAAAAGAAATTTTGTAAATTTCCTTGAAAAAATGAAAAATTACTGCTAGAATTTAAAAGCTTCTAACATCATAACAATGTAAAAAAAACATTTTACAGATGATATTGATGTAAAACAGACAAGGGGAAATGTTATTTCTTAAAGAAGCCCTCCTTCTCCTTGTCCAATCATAGTTTTTATCCTCTTAATATATTGGAGTCATCATATTATATAACATTTTGTACTTGCAATTGCTCACTTTTCCTTTCTACCCAGTTAATTCTTCTCTTTTTTGTGTTCTATGTAGAAACAGGAAGTCTCTTGTCCCTGCATTTATCATTCCCATTTTCAACTCCTGACCCAGCTGCTCCCTCCTCCTCCTGCCAGTGACTTTTGCAGTGACTCATACATGGAAAATTGACCTCCTGTTTCTACCTAGAGCTTAGAAGGATTCAGCTAATCAGTTTTTAATCACAAGATGTCATAAACCTAATGGAAAAGAGAAGAATTCGCTGGGTAGAAAGGCAAAATGATCAATTGTAAGTACAGAGTGCTATATAATATGATAATTGCAATATATTAAGAGATTAAAAATTTTGGTGGGAGGAGGAGGACTGCATCTTTAACTATTTTGTGTGGTATGGCTATCTAAATTTAAAGGATAATCATTCAAAGTTTGAAAGTTGCTAATTTTTAGAATTTTTTGTCAAATTTCTTATGTTTTGCTATTCCTTATAAAAAATATATCTACCTATATTTACATCACAAAATATAATATGCCAAAAGAAAAGAATCTCAAAATCACTGGGATGTGTGAAAGCATTGCGGAGTTATTGCCACATAAAGTGACACATGTCAGATTTGGCCTTCTCAATAAGGGGTTAAAAAGAGGGTAGCAGTTGCAACTGAGTCCTGTTATGTTAGAAGATACTTATGTTACAGGGGGCCAGGGAAAGGCTGAAAAAGGGTACCGGTTACACCTTTCGAGGAGACAGTCCCTAAGAGTTTTAGACAGATCCCAAATGCCACGTAAATCTACATTGTAATGTCATTGATCCTTTTGGTTTCTTATT
Source organism: Dendrobates tinctorius (assembly GCF_039654945.1). Lineage (NCBI taxonomy): Eukaryota > Metazoa > Chordata > Amphibia > Anura > Dendrobatidae > Dendrobates > Dendrobates tinctorius. The sequence continues at coordinate 45,632,348 of NW_027361696.1, read as the reverse complement.
TTAGCCCTTTGGCTGCATTAGTGTCAGACATTACTGCAGTTCTGGAATACAGTTTAAATGTAAGATCAAAGAATTCTTAGAGAACACATAAAAATGAAATAAATAGAAATCTATTAATAGAATTATGAATATTATCAGAAAGCCAAACAACTGCAACACAGGGGCCCCTTGGATCTTCAGTAATGAATAATATCACCACGGTATGCCAATGTAAACCGAACTAAAAATAAAAATGCAAGTGAAGGAGTTTTATCAATCTCAGTCTTTGTTTGCTAAGAACAGATGTTAAAATGGAAAAACAATTGAAATTCCAAGGATTAGAAATCTTCTTGAGTCTTTATTCTTCCTTCTCACCTACTAAACTGTAAGAACCGGAACTTGTAACACCAGCTAATTACAGGGCAGTGGGTTTTTGTGGCACCCTTTTTCTGCAGTTTTTGCTCTTTCCCAGATTGCAGCATATGATCTTGGATTTATCAGACGTCCTAGGAGGCAAAAAATTACTAATGCATAAATTGGTTCACATTGCAACAAATTCATCAAAATAACACATGGAAAATAATATTTAGCACAATTGACTAGACTTCTGAGACTATGTTCAAGTCACTCTTTTTCTATATGTCAGTGGCTCCATTGGAACTTGCAGCATCTAAAGTAGAGATGAGCGACTTTGCCTTTTTTCAGGTCAAGTCGGGTTTCATGAAACCCGACTTTCTCTAAAGTCGGGACGAACGAAATCGGCCGATTATCGTGAAAAGTCGAAGGCCGACTGAAACACAAAACCCAATGCATGTCAATGGGGAAGAAAAGTTGGCAGCTAGTGGAGGACAGGAAACACACCTACAGTGCCCATTTTAATGCCAAAAACATCAATTCTTATTACTTAAGCTTGTCAACCTTAATTTACTTTATAATAATAGTTACGCATTGAAAACTTTGGGTTATTTGGCTAAAGTTGTGGGGTGGTAGGGCTGGCTTCAGATTTTCGTGGGCCCAGGGCCAAAGAGTGTCAATGGGCTCCTTTTACACATGCCACAATTCATGATCCTGTGATACGGCAGAGAAATAGCGGTATAGTACAATGAAAAATACTTCACTTCTTACATCTCATGACTGATATCCATTTTAAATTCTCCAATAGCTCCAAAAACGGCCAGTATATTACTCCATACAGTATTATGGCCACCGCATAGTGCGCTATACAGAGTAATGAGGCCCATATATTTCTCCATACAGAATCATTGGTCCCATATAATGTTTGAAACAGTATATGATGAGCTCCACATAATGCTACAGTATATGTTGGTCCCCATGGATGAAGCTCCACTGTGTTATGGGCCCAAATAATGCTCCATATATAATGGGCCCCATTTCTAACGCTCCAGTGCATAATGGTCCCTGTAAATGCTGCTCCAGTGTCTGATGTCCACCTTTGGAATGCTCCAGTGTATGGTGGGCCTCATATATCATTCTCCAGAGTATAGTGCTCCCCCAAAAAAGCTGTCCCAACATTGAAAACAATTAAATAAGTCTCCTCGCTAGGGAATCCCTGTACTAGTCTGGACTCCTCGTCGTCCCCACCTTCCATCTCACTGCACTTGGACTGTTTAGGCAGAGGGCGTACAGACGTGATGTTATCGCGCTCTCTGACCAGAATGTCACTGTCAGGAGACGCGGTAGACGTCACGGCGGTGGAGCAGGGAGAGGTAAGTATTTCAACTTTGCTAGTGCTGTGATCCTGAGCAAGCAGGGGGGGCCCACTCGTTGGCGACGGCACTGGCACAGGGCTCCTCATAGTACGCCGGTGTGTCTGACGGCGGGTGTGCACCCCCACCATCAGAGACACTTGATTCTACTATGAGGGAACTTGTTTCAGTGCCGTTGCCAAACAGTGTGCCCACCCACCTGTCCAGGGCAACAGCACTCACACGGGTGCGTGCGCCTAGGTGGTGACCCCGGCTGTTGTGAGTTCATTTTCCCCTTCACTACTGAGGCCCGAGGAACTCCCTCTTCTGGTGAAGAAAGGTAGTGAGCCTGATTGTCAAACACCTGGGGCTGATGATGAGGACTGGCTGAGTGGAGTTAATGACTGGATATAAGGCTGCCGACGCCCTTCTGGCCTGCGGGTGATTTCTCTGTGGACTTCTAGGAAACCAGTCTGATTCCTGCTCATCTAAAGCTAAGATTTCTGCTTTGCCTTTTTGCATTAGTGTTTTGTTTTCCTTGCTTTTCTGGATTCTGCCATTCCCTGCTGGGGTGAGCTGAATCTCCTTTTGCCTGTTGCTCTGTCTTCAGAATATTCCTGAGTACTGACATAGCCTTTTTTGAAGCCTAGCGTCTTCAGGGCCTTTTTTACTGTCAGTTTGTTGGCTCTTATTTTCATAGGGTTTTTTTACGGATTGCAGACAGCAGCCTTCCTGTCCTTTCCTATCTAAGCTAGCTTGGGCCCCATCTTTGCTCAGTCTATCTTTCTGTCTGTGTTTTGTTCTTTCTTCTTGCTTCACCGTCATTATATGTGGGGGCTGCCTTTTGCTTTGGGGTCTGCTCTGGGGCAGTTTAGATTTCCCTTTCTGTCTTTAGGCTATGTAGTCCTCCGGCTGTGATCGAAGGGCCTAGGGCATCGTAGGAGCCCCCCACGGCTACTGCTAGTTGTGTTGATAGGTTCAGGGGTCTGCAATCCGATAGCTGCCAACTTCTCTGGTTTTCTGGACTTAGCTAGCATTTCTATTTTTGCCTCCTACGGTTACTCAATCATAACATAATCACCCGCCATACCGCAGATCCTAAGGTACTCAATTGCAGGAAAGAATTGTATACAAAAAAAAAAAACTGTGTATATTTTTTCCTCTATATCTCTGATGCCGTAGGGGGAATTTTTTTTTCTCTCAATGGAGATAAAGCAATTGTCTGATCGTGTGGAGCAGTTCGCTGCGGAAGTGCGTGGAATTTCCGCCTACCTTGCTCATTCACATACTGCTGAACCAAAGATTCCTACACCTGATGTATTTTTTGGGGATCGGTCTAAATTTTTGAATTTCAAAAATAATTGTAAATTATTTTTTGCCTTGAAGCCTAACTCGTCAGGGAGCTCCGCGCAGCAGGTTAAAATTGTCATCTCTTTGCTGCGTGGCGATCCCCAGGATTGGGCGTTTTCTTTGAAACCAGATGATCCTATTCTGACTAATGTGAACGCATTTGTTCAGGCCTTGGGGTTGTTGTATGACAAACCTAATGCCATTGATCAGGCTGAAAAGACCCTGCTGGCATTGAACCAGGGTCGTGATTCTGCAGAATTGTACTGTCAAAAATTCCGAAGGTGGGCAGTACTTACTACCTGGAATGATAATGCCTTGGCTGCTCTCTTTCGGAAGGGGTTGTCAGAAGCCGTAAAAGATACTATGGTGGGATTTCCTGTTCCCTCTGGTCTTGACGATTCTATGTCTTTAGCCATTCAGGTTGATCGGCGTTTGCGCGAACGCAGAGCTGCACGAGAGGTGTTGCCACCTGTTGAACAGATGTCTGAACCTATGCAATGTGATAGAGTTTTTTCCAGAGAGCAGCATCAGGAGTTCAGAAGGCATAATAAGTTGTGTTTTTTCTGTGGAGATGCCTCGCATATTATTTCTGTCTGTCCTAAACGCGAGAAACGCCTTGCACACACGTTTTCTGTTGGTGGTGTTCAACCTAAGTTTCTTCTGGCTATTACTCTGATCTGCTCCCTGTCCACATTTTCCGCCAAGGCTTTTGTGGATTCGGGAGCAGCTCTAAACCTAATGGACTTGGATTTTGCTAAACGTTGTGGATTTCCGATGACACCTCTGCAGACGCCTATCCCTTTGAGGGGGATTGATGCTACTCCTTTGGCTAAAAATAAACCTCAGTTTTGGACCCAGGTGGTAATGCGGGTCGCCCCAGACCATCAAGAAAATTGCAGGTTTTTGGTGTTACATAATCTGCATGATACTATTGTTCTGGGGTTTCCCTGATCCAGTTTTGGATTTGAAATCTGTGTCTGTGGTGAGTTGGGGTTGTCGGTGTGCCTTTAGTGAGGCTCCGGTGTTTTCCACCTCTCCTCAGTCGCATGATGTTCCTGATTATTTGGCGGACTTTTATGATGTATTTAGTGAGAATGATTCTGCGTCTCTGCCTCCTCATAGGAGTTATGACTGTGCAATTGAACTGAGCCCGGGGTGTAAATTTCCCAAGGGTCGGCTCTTCAATTTATCTGTACCCGAGCACGAGGCTATGCGATCCTATAATAAGGAGGCGTTGGAGAAGGGTCATATTAGACCATCCTCGTCACCCTTAGGTGCCGTTTTTTTTTTGTAGCCAAAAAGGATGGATCATTAAGACCTTGTATTGATTATCGTGCTCTCAACAAAATTACTGTTAAATATCAGTATCCGTTACCCCTGATTTCTGATCTATTCTCCAGAGTTAAAGGTGCTTGCTGGTTTACCAAGCTTGACCTCAGGGGGGGTGTATAATCTTATTCGCATTAAGCATGGGGATGAATGGAAGATGGCGTTTAATACTCCGGAGGGACATTTTGAGTACCTGGTGATGCCTTTTGGGCTCACTAATGCCCCTTCTATCTTCCAGTGCTTCATGAACGATATTTTCCGAGATTTTGTAGATACATTTTTGATTATCTATCTGGATGATATTTTGATCTTCTCCAAGGATTGGGATTCTCATGTGGAACATATTCGGACTGTGTTCCGGATCTTGAGGGAGAATTCCCTGTATGTCAAAGGATCTAAATGCCTTTTTGGAGTACAGAGGATTTCTTTTTTGGGATTTATTTTGTCTCCGTCAACTATTGAAATGGACCCGGCCAAGGTACAGGCCATTTATGATTGGGTTCAGCCCACTTCTTTGAAGGCCCTCCAGAAGTTTTTGGGTTTTGCTAATTTTTATCGGAAATTTATAGCAAAATTTTCTAGTATTGCCAAGCCATTGACTGATTTGACTAAGAAGGGTGCTGATGTGTTAAATTGGTCTCCAGAGGCTGTTTCTTCCTTTCAGGAGCTGAAGCGAAGATTCACCTCCGCCCCGGTTTTGCGGCAACCTGATGTCTCACTTCCGTTCCAGGTAGAGGTGGATGCTTCTGAGATTGGTGCAGGAGCTGTTTTGTCCCAAAAGGATCCTGTAACATCTAAAATGAATCCCTGTGCTTTCTTTTCCCGAAAGTTCTCTCCATCTGAACGTAACTATGATGTGGGGAATCGGGAACTGTTAGCCATGAAATGGGCATTTGAGGAGTGGAGACATTGGTTGGAGGGAGCTAAGCATCAAGTCATGGTCCTCACTGACCACAAGAATTTGATTTACCTAGAGTCGGCTAAGCGCTTGAACCCTAGACAGGCTAGGTGGGCCTTGTTTTTTTACACGTTTTGATTTTGTGGTTTCTTTTCTTCCTGGAACTAAGAATGTCAAGGCTGACGCCCTCTCTAGGAGTTTCTTTGCTGATTCTCCTGTGGTGACCAAGCCTGCTACCATCTTAGGCGAAGGGGTAGTTCTTTCTGCCATCTCGCCCGATTTGAGACGTGCTCTGGAAGAGTTCCAGGAGGACAAACCTGAGCATTGTCCCAGTGGAAAGTTGTATGTTCCTGACCAGTGGAAGAAGAGAGTGATGTCTGAAGTTCATTGCTCTGCTTTGGCTGGTCATCCAGGTATTTTTGGTAATAGAGATCTGGTGTGTCGGTCTTTTTGGTGGCCCTCCTTGTCTCGTGATGTCAGGAATTTTGTGCAGTCCTGTGGGACGTGCTCCCGGTCTAAATCGTGTTCTCGCTCTAGTGGGTTGTTGATGCCTTTGCCTGTCCCCAAGAGGCCATGGACCCATATTTCAATGGATTTCATCTCTGATATGCCTGTCTCTCAAAGGATGACTGTTATTTGGGTGATTTGTGATAGGTTCTCTAAGATGGTTCATCTTGTACCACTCCCTAAGTTGCCGTCTTCCTCTGAATTGGTGCCCCTGTTTTTACAACAGGTGGTTCGCTTGCACGGGATTCCTGAGAACATTGTATCTGACAGAGGAGTCCAGTTTGTGTCTAGATTTTGGAGAACTTTCTGTTCCAAGCTGGGAATTCAGTTGTCCTTCTCCTCTGCTTTTCACCCTCAGACCAATGGGCAGACAAAGAGAACAAACCGGACCTTGGAGTCATATTTGAGATGTTTTATTTCTGCTGATCAGGATGATTGGGTTTCATTTTTGCCCTTGGCCGAATTTGCTTTAAATAATAGAGCTAGTTCTGCCACTTTGATGTCACCTTTTTTTTGTAACTTTGGGTTTCATCCTCGATTTTCTTCAGGGCAGGTGGAGCCCTCTGCCTGCCCAGGTGTTGACACTGTGGTGGAGAGAATGCACCAGATCTGGGACCAAGTGGTGGATAAGTTATCTCTCTCCCAGGAAAAGGCCCAGCGGTTTTCCAACCGACATAGGACCATTGGTCCCCAGTTTAAGGTTGGTGATATGGTGTGGTTATCATCAAAAAATATTGCTATGAAGGTGGCTTCTCCTAAGTTTAAGCCTAGATTTATTGGACCTTACAAGATTTTGGAGATTATTAATCCGGTCTCTTTTCGTTTGGCTCTTCCTGTCACATTTAAAATCCATAATGTGTTCCATAAATCTTTGTTGAAGAGGTTTGTTGAACCTGTTGTTCCAGGGGTTGCACCTCCAGACCCTGTATTGGTTGAAGGTAACATGGAATATGAGGTAGAGAAAGTACTGGATTCCCGTCTGGCTAGACGGAGACTCCAGTATTTGGTTAAGTGGAAGGGTTATGGTCAGGAGGATAATTCCTGGGTCTCTGCCTCTGATATTCATGCCAAAAGATTGGTGCGTGCCTTTCATCGGGCTCACCCTGATCGCCCTGGTGGCGTGGTTGAGGGTTCGGTGACCCCTCCTCAAGGGGGAGGTACTGTTGTGAGTTCATTTTCCCCTTCACTACTGATGCCCGAGGAACTCCCTCTTCTGGTGAAGAAAGGTAGTGAGCCTGATTGTCAAACACCTGGGGCTGATGATGAGGACTGGCTGAGTGGAGTTAATGACTGGATATAAGGCTGCCGACGCCCTTCTGGCCTGCGGGTGATTTCTCTGTGGACTTCTAGGAAACCAGTCTGATTCCTGCTCATCTAAAGCTAAGATTTCTGCTTTGCCTTTTTGCATTAGTGTTTTGTTTTCCTTGCTTTTCTGGATTCTGCCATTCCCTGCTGGGGTGAGCTGAATCTCCTTTTGCCTGTTGCTCTGTCTTCAGAATATTCCTGAGTACTGACATAGCCTTTTTTGAAGCCTAGCGTCTTCAGGGCCTTTTTTACTGTCAGTTTGTTGGCTCTTATTTTAATAGGGTTTTTTACGGATTGCAGACAGCAGCCTTCCTGTCCTTTCCTATCTAAGCTAGCTTGGGCCCCATCTTTGCTCAGTCTATCTTTCTGTCTGTGTTTTGTTCTTTCTTCTTGCTTCACCGTCATTATATGTGGGGGGCTGCCTTTTGCTTTGGGGTCTGCTCTGGGGCAGTTTAGATTTCCCTTTCTGTCTTTAGGCTATGTAGTCCTCTGGCTGTGATCGAGGGGCCTAGGGCATCGTAGGAGCCCCCCACGGCTACTGCTAGTTGTGTTGATAGGTTCAGGGGTCTGCAATCCGATAGCTGCCAACTTCTCTGGTTTTCTGGACTTAGCTAGCATTTCTATTTTTGCCTCCTACGGTTACTCAATCATAGCACACGGCCCTGTGGGTGGAGGCAGCCCAGTTAGGGAGGTGGAAAATTGGCATATGTTGATGTTGGACATTCAGCAGCTGCAAATGGAGTAATTGGAGAAGTCCACGGAAGAGGACGACAAAAGCAAGCCATTTTTCTGGCAACCTATGTGTCAGCAGGGGAGGGTGAGACAAAATCCTTTGAAACCCATGCATGGTTCATTTTAATGAAGGTTAGATCATAAACATTTTGGGTCAACAGACGGGTCCTTTTTCTGTCAGGATTGATCCAGCAGCAGTGAAGACTGGTTCAGATAACACACTAGCAGCAGGGCAAGCGAACTCCTGTAAGGCATATTGTGCCAATTCAGGTCAGTTGTCAAGTTTACTGGCCAAATAGACAAAGGGGAATGACCGGTGAGGGAGAACATCGATATGGGAGGAGAAGTAGTTTGTTACCATAGTTGACAACTGCTGTCTCCTGTCACTTTTGATCAATGCAGTATTACCAGTCGTGTGAGCGGTACTTGAAAAATCAGTCCACAACATGGTCATGAAACCCCTGTGTCCAACGCCACTTTGGCTGTGTGCACCACGAACACCTCTTTCATGTTGCCAACTACGGCTTGTTGGAAAAACATCACCGCCGCTGTGTTCTGGGAATGCCTCAAACAAACGGTTTACCAGAGTTGCTTGTTTGTTAGCCAATATTAGCTCTAGGTTCTCCTGTGGCATGATGAAGCAGGGCTGTTAACTCCGGATAATTGTTGAGGAAGCACTGCACCACCAGGTTCAAGGTGTGAGCCAAGCAAGGTATGTGGCTGAGTTTTGAAAGGGCTATGGCTGCCACAAAATTCCAGCCGTTATCACTAACTACCTTGCCTGCCTCAAGATGTAGACTGCTCAGCCATGACTCAGTTTGTCGCTGCAAGTAGTTGGCCAGTACCTCCGCAGTGTGTCTGTTGTCTCCCAAACACATCATCTTCAACACAGCCTGCTGACGCTTACCACTAGCTGTTCGATAGTTGGACTCCTCGTGTGCAACAGTGGCAGCTGCGGATGGAGTGCTCGTGCGACTGCGCTCTGTGGATGAGCTTTCGCTTCTGGAGGGGGAAGAGGGTCGAACGCATACAGCCAACTGTTTCCTATACCATGGGCTAGGCAGTACTGTCCCACCGCCGCTGTCCCCTGTGCACCCTGCATCCACCACATTAACCCAGTGCGCAGTGATGGACACGTAACGGCCCTGGCCATGCCTACTGGACCATGCATCTGTTGTGAGGTGCACCTTTCCACTCTCTGATTGCTTGAGTGCATGGACATTGCAGTCTTTCACATGCACGTGGAGGGCTGGGATGGCTTTTCGCGAAAAGAAGTGCTGACTGGGTAGGTCATAGCGTGGTACTGCGTAGGCCATGAGCTCGCGGAAAGCTTTGCTTTCAACCAACCGGTAGGGCATCATCTCTAACGAGTTTAGTTTGGCAATGTGGGCGTTCAAAGCCAGTGTACGTGGATGAGAGGATGAGTAATTTCTTGTCCTACTCAGAGTCTCTGGTAGGGTGAGCTGGACTTGAGAGCTGCATATGGTGGAACTAGCGGTGCACATGGCGGACTGAGAGAGGGTTGGTGATGGTGTTGGTGGTGTTGCAGATGGCCTAGATTCAGTCTTTCGTAGCAATAACATTGTGATTCCATGACTGCTTTGCCCTTGCGACGACACATCGACATTTGCTGCTGGTGGTGTGCTAACCGGTGGGCTTACAGTGGGGGAAGCGATGTAGCGTTGCTGACTACCTTCATTTGGAGCAGGTGCACATGTGGTACGTGAGGTTTGGTAGTCCGTCCATGCTTGCAAGTGCATGGTGGTTAAATGGCTAAAGGTCTTTGTGCACTTCATACAGATAACTTTTGCATGATCATTAGGATTTTGTTCAAAAAAGTGCCACACTGCACTCTTCCTACTATGGAAGACATTTTGAGGCCTTGCACGTTGTGCTAATTTGACCATCTGGCCAAGCTGTCCTGCAACTCTTTTGGTTTTTGTAACACGTTTTTAGACTGTTACGGTCCTGCCAGATAACAGCTGTTGCGATGTCGTTGCCTGCTGCGGATCCCCCTCCTCCTCTTCTGAGCTATTGGTAGCGGCACCCTCTTCCCCCAATGGATGCCAATCTGGGTCAACAACTGGGTCATCCATCACCTCCTCTTCTATTTCATGTGCACCTTCCTCTGTGTCACCGTGTAAGGTGGTATAGTATGTGGGAAGAGGCACATGAGTTTCATCAGGGTCTGATTCTGCCTCAGTACACTGCGAGGACAATGTAGTGCTCTGAGTGAATGTACCAGCAGAAAAATCTAGCAGTGGCTGTGCATCAGTGCACTCCATGTCAGATTCATCTTGGACTGTGGAATTCACGATTTGACTTGCTAACCCAGGCATGGTATGTGAAAAGAGCTCCATAGAGTAATCGGTAGTGTGACCTGCCACATCCTTCACTTTTGGTAGGGGTGAAGGACACAAGAAAAGGTGTTGTTCCTGACCAGGAGCCTCCAATGACGACTCAGTGCTTTTATTGTTTGAAACTTCAGAAGAGAAGCGAGAGAGCTGGAGGCTGTGTCAGCAATGTAAGCCAAAACTTGTTCCTGAAGCTCCAGCTTTAAAAGTGGTTTACCTACTCCCAGAAAAGAGAGCCTTCGAGACCCTGTGGAGCCAGACGATGATGCAGGCTCAACACCTCCTGCCTTAGGTGTTATTGTGCTTTTGCCACTACCAACAGATGCAACACCACCACCATCGGGACCAGCTGGCAACCCCCGCCCACTTCCATGGCGTCTTCCACCATACTTGCTCATTTTTGTGAAAATGTACCCAAAATACCCCCAGCTATATGGTACTGTAAAACAAGGTAGAAGGTGTATCTACTATTGGTGAGAATTTGAATCTCACTAGAGATTTGAGGACGCTGAACTATTGTCTCAGGCCCAGTAGAGATTACACCTCAATGAAACAATCTGAAATTGGATGGTGTATGACAAGGTGTAGGGTGTATATAGGATTGGTGAGAATTTGAATCTCACTATAGATTTGAGGATGCAGAACTATTGCCTCTGGCCCAGTAGAGATTACACCTCAATGTAACAGACTGAAATTGGACGGTGTATGACAAGGTGTAGGGTGTCTATAGGATTGGTGAGAATTTGAATCTTACTATAGATTTGAGGACGCAGAACTATTGTCTCTGGCCCAGTAGAGATTACACCTCAATGTAACAGGTTGAAATTGGATGGTGAATGACAAGGTGGAGGGTGTCTATAGGATTGGTGAGATTTTGAATCTCACTATAGATTTAAGGACCCAGAACTATTGTCTCTGGCCCAGTAGAGATTACACTTCAATGTAACAGACTGAAATTGGAAGGTGTATGACAAGGTGTAGGGTGTCTATAGGATTAGTGAGAATTTGAATATCACTGTAGATTTGAGGACGCAGAACTATTGTCTCTGGCCCAGTAGAGATTACACCTCAATGTAACAGGCTGAAATTGGATGGTGTATGACAAGGTGGAGGGTGTCTATAGGATTGGTGAGAATTTGGATCTCACTATAGATTTGAGGACGTAGAACTATTGTCTCTGGCCCAGTAGAGATTACACCTCAATGTAACAGGCTGAATTTGGATGGTGTATAACAAGGTGGAGGGTGTCTATAGGATTGGTGAGATTTTGGATCTCACTAGAGATTTGAGGACGCTGACAATGATGCTCTCAATCCAAGTATGGACGCAGGCAGCCTAATAAGCAGGACTGCTGCACAGTGCACACACAAAAGGGTGGAAAAATGAACCCTTGGTAACTGTGCAGAAAAGAGGAAGAAGATTAATTTTGCTTTTAAAAAAGCAGTTTGCACAGCAGTGTGCAAATAGCAATGCAGCTATCAGGGAGCCTTATAAGGCAGCCTAATAACCAACAGAGCTGATGCACAAAAATATAGCCTCCCCTGTCACTGCACACAAAGTGTTGTGTTGTAAGTGGAAATCGATAACAGCAGAAGCAGTATTTTGGTTCTTCCCTGCCTAACGCTCTCCCTACAGAATCAGCAGCAGCAGCTCTCCCTATGCTAAGATCGGCATAAGTAAGATGGCGGTCGGCGTTCACGCTCTTTTATAGCCCCTGTGATGCCACACAAAGCCAGCCAATCACTTGCATGCCCTTCTCAAAGATGGTGGTGACCGGTGCCTATGTCATTGCGTTGCACACAGTGTGCGTCCTCCATCATTGGCTGAAAAAGGGCGCTGGAAGCATCTTTTGAAACGCGACTTTGGCGCTCTGGTCACCGACCTCGTGGCCGACCTCACGCTATGGTCGGGTTTCGTTTCATGAAACCCGACTTCAGTGAAAGTTGGCGACTTTTGAATATGACCGACCCGTTTCGCTCAACTCTAATCTAAAGTACTGAAAAAGGATTCTGGTGTATCCACCAATGGAGCCATTGAATTTAATGAAACAGGCAGTCACTCTGTGTCCTGGCTGACCTCCTTTTCATCAGTAACATGAAAAAGGGGCAGCATCCAGTCCGGGTGAAAAAACTCCAAAATTTTTTATTCTGTCATTAGTATATCAGTACAACGTTTCGACCACAGCATGGTCTTTTTCAAGCACTTGAAAAAAGACCATGCTGTGGTTGAAACGTTGTACTGATGTACTGATGGCAGAATAAAGAATTTTGGAGTTTTTTCACCTGGACTGGATGCTGCCCCTTTTTCATGTTGCTTGAGTTTTTTTGGTCCATTTGGGTCCTTGGACTTTGGAGCGTGCATCCTATTGTGTCTGCTGTGCTGTCGGCTGCTTCTACATAGTTTACTCCTTTTCATCAGTGTCTGCCTTATTTGTGGCAGACATAAAATTCAAGTCGACCATGATTTTGTGCTCCCTTCAAAAAGTCAAGTGATGCAGCATTGGAGGATATATAACTTGACACAAAGTGACTCCATATACAGTACTTCATTGTATAAGGTGCGGATCCTCAAAGTGCATGGTCTGGGTGGACATGCAGGCCATGGATGTTGGTGCTTCAGGTATGTGCTGCACCTGGTAAACAGGTAGCAGAGTTCCTGGAAGCTGCAGGCAGACAGGAGACATGCTTGAAATTGCAGACAAGCAGCAGAGACACTGGGAGCCATAGGCAGACAGGAGATGTACTGGAGACTGCAGACCAGTAGCAGAGTTGCTGGAAGCTTCAGACAGACAGAAGAAATCCAGGAGACCACAAACAGATGGTAGGGTTAGTGGAAGCTGCAAAAAGACAGGAGATGTCTGGGAGAACACAAACAGGTAGCAGAGTTACTGGAATATGCAGGCAGATTGGAGATGTCATGGAGACCGAAGACAGACAGCAGTTTTTATAGAAAGTCTCAGACAGACAGGAGATATCCTGGCGTTAGTAATGGTACTGAAAGCCACAGACAGGTACCTCAGGGAATCGAAGCTAGAGATAAGTGAATGTTTCAATGTTCGGTTCGGATTACGTTTGTCGAATTTGCAATATTCGCTGATTAATTTGTTGAATATTCACCGAACATAACTGAACGCCATTCACGTCAATGAGAGGCAAAAACAAAATTATGCACAGTGCCTTATAATGGCCCCAAATGCTGCCAAAACACATCAAATGAGGGACAGACACCAGGAAAGTTGCCTCAATTCACCCACAGTACAGATTTTCGCATAGCATTGTAGCAATGAGCCAGGCATGAGGTATTGGTATCTGGGACAGCATTTACTGCTTTCAATTGCACTTCAAAGTAAGACAAGGTGGGTTAGGGAACAATGTAGGCCTCCTTTGCTGGGAGCACTGAAACCACAAGCAACACCTTTACCTGCTTTCATGAAGAGCCACACTCAGGTGGCACAAATATCATTTTGTAGACTACCATTGTCAGAAAAATTTAAATCAGCACCACAGCAAACCCTCATTTGTGCAGTTGTTCTCACGTAAAAGATTCCTTCCTCCTACACAAGACAAAGTTATAAACTTGAAATTCACCATCTTCAATCTCCTAATAATAATAACTTTTATTTATATATACCGTATATACTCACGCACAAGCCGAGATTTTCAGCCCATTTATTTGGGCTGAAAGTCCCCCTCTCGGCTTATACGCAAGTCATATACCGGGGGTCAGCCGGGGAGGTGGAGCAGGGGTGTCGGAGATCATACTCACCTCTCCTGGCATGTTTCTGCAGCTCCCCCATGCTTATTCCATCTTCTCGGCGCTGTTCTTCCTGCTTTCAGCGGTCACGTGGTACCAGTCATTACCCTCATGAATATGCGCATATGTAATGAGTGGCACCATGTGACTGCAGAAAGCAGGAAGAACAGGGCCGAGAAGATGGAACAAGCATGGGGGGCTGCAGAGACATGCCAGGAGAGGTGAGTATAACAGGGGGAGGCATATTCACCTGTCCCCCATTCCACCGCTGCGCGTCGCTCTGCTGTGTTGCTTCCTCTGGTAGTGACGTTCAGGTCAGAGGGCACAATTACGTAGTTAGCAGGCACCCTCTGCCTGAACAATCACTGCAGAGCTGGCAACGCTGAGGAGCAGCAGCATCAAGGTGAGTATATAGTTTTATTTTTTTAATTGAGACAGCGGCAGCAGCATTGTAAGGGGCCACTAATCACCATGCAGCATTGTAGGGGGGCCACTAATCACTGTGCAGCATTACAAGGGGCCACTAATCACTGTGCAGCATTATAAGTGGCCACTAATCACTGTGCAGCATTATAAGGGGCCACTAATCACTGTGCAGCATTATAAGGGGCCACTCACCGTGCAGCATTATAAGGGGCCACTAATCACTATGCAGCATTATAAGGGGCCACTAATCACTGTGCAGCATTATAAGGGGCCACCAATCACTATGCAGCATTATAAGGGGGCACCAATCACTGTGCAGCATTATATGGGGCATGTTATTATGGAGCATGTTATAGGGCCACCATTATTCACTGTGCAGCATTATTAGGCATATTTTTGTATGGAGCAACTTATGGAACCCATTATGAACTTTATGAAGCATTATATGGGGCCATAATGAACTTTATGGAGCATCTTATGGGGCCCATTTTATTTTTGAAATTTACCAGTAGCTTTGGCATTTTTGACCCTAGGCTTATACGCGAGTCAATAAGTTTTCCCAGTTTTTTGTGACAAAATTAGGGGGGTAGGCTTATACACGGGTCGGCTTATACACGAGTATATACGGTATTATTTATATATCGCAAACACATTCCGCATAGCTTTACCAGTTAACAGTTCATATAAAAAGTTACCAGGTTCAAGACAAGCAAACAATTAAAGCAAAAAATATGACAACCCTGCTCTTCGGTGCTTACAATCTACAATGAGGTGGGGGTGACATCAATTGCAGGTGCTTCTATGCAATGATGGTACAACCATCTTGAGGAAATGGGGGGTACATTAAGGCTGCATGAGTATTTTGGGCACGGTTGAGTTTGATGGTGAATTATGTTCAGAGAAGTAGAGAATAAGCTATATATATAAAAAGGACTTTGATTAGAGAACGTGATAGGCCACCCTAAACAGATGTGCTTTTAGGGAGCACCTAAAAATTTCAAAGTTGTGGTTATACTCCTAATTTCATGGGAGACAAAGAGTAAGAGGTGAGTCATCTAGGCAGGAGATTGATCTGAACCGGACAAAGTCCAGATCAGGGGTATTACAGTCTTTGTGTGTCTCAGCGTTTAGTTTGTGAGAGGCCATGAAAATTGGCTAGAGATAGAAGCTGGGATGCAGTTGGGGAGATGGAGCTGTTGAAGTCTCCCAGGATAAGGGTTGTCAATTCTGAGGACATGAAGTGTGGCCGCAACGCATAAAAGTGGTTCAGGAAGTGGGTGGGTGAGCCCGTGGGCTACTCTGAGGGAGAGAGGATGGAACACCCTGATGGTGTAAACCTCAAAAGAAGAATGGCGTCCAATTGGCCTGTATTTATTGGGTTAAAAACAGGATTGTTGTTGGCATTGAGGAGTGTAGGGTTATCATGGAGTTAGCAGTTATCACACTGTGGGATATATACATATTCCATGTGTTCTAATCTGGATGTGGATAAGCCGTACACTCACTATTACTTTTCTGAGAACTAATTATTGTGAACAACCTGCGACTCGGATGATTTGTCACTAAATCGTGTCATTGTGTGGACTATAGGGGCTAGCTGAGAGCTATTCGCTACAGTTGGGTCGAGCTCCCAGGACTGTGGGGTACTCGGTACCAGGCCGGTATCACAGGGAAGTGTCACAGTAGCGGTGACCCGGTCCGTGGCCCTGGGCACCCATGTAAAAGGGGTTAAGTGATGGAATAAAGTTTATGAGTGAATGATTTGTGACGCCACCTGTGGTGTTCGGCAAGGGGAATGTTAAGCCAACGCTGCAAGCAGATCCTCTGGGACAGATGGTGTAGTGCAGCAATGATGGTGTGGCCCTCCACAGGTAGGGCTGTAGTCCCAGGGCAGAGTAGGTGAAGTGACGGTGAGGGGAGACGTGGATAGTGCAGTGTTAGGCACAAAGATGTAGCAGTGCTGAGTGGGCTGGCGCAGGAATAAGCGGAGGACACAAGGGCATGAAGTTCCAAAGCTTTACTCAAAGTCTGTTGTGCATACAGGTGCCCGCATCCGTGCCGTGTCCTCCGGGTCAGGGGCTCAGCCAACCTCCAGGCAAGATGAAGTGCTCCCTTCCAACACTCCGCCAACATATGTGCCTTTTCTGAACGTCTCCCTTCTTGCGCCTATAGTGAAGTACTCACAGTACTAAGTTACACTGGAGTTCCTCCTGTCAGATGTTCCTATGAACTCTACTTGTACGGCAGACAGCTGTAGCCTGCTTCGGAGACTCCTTACTACCTAGTCCCGGCTCACTCACATTGCTGTTGTGCCCCCAAGTCTTGTGTGGGAATAAAGTGGTGATGACTTCTATTCCTCCGGTGTCTGCTGCAGGACCATTAGTATCCATACAACCTCGGGGACCGGACCCCGGCCTTGCGCTGTGAACTTGGGAAGGGTTCTGCTCTAACCCTAAATCCTTAGTCCTCCTCTCCTTATGTTCTGTACTAATCCTTCCTTCTTATGGAGAGAGTCAGGCTTTCCATCAATGTTCCTTTCCTGTGCCAGCGGACTCAGGTCACTGAGGTCGGCTGCAGCACTTCCTTCATCCATCCCACTCAGGGGATCTTCACTCTTCCACTGACTCTGTCAGACTGACCAAATCCTAAACTCTTCCAGCTCTTTTGGTGCCAACTAAACTCCACCCGCCTCCCAGCATGCTTCGTGTTCCAAGTAGGGAGCCACCAAAGGGTGCTTTGCTACACTACTGTGATGTGTGGGATGCAGGTGTGGGAGTGTGGTCAGGTGTCTCCACCTTACCTGAATGGTGGGGCACCACACCTCAGGATTAGGTGCAGTACCTCTGTGGTGACTGAATCCTCAGGGGCGCCACATAAACATCACAGAGCTTGTTTCTGTATGACTGATGGCCTGTGATCTCTGTGATTATTGCATGGCCACTCCAATCTATTGGCCACGGAAATGCAGCCTTTCTGCCTTATGGATACAGATGGTTTCTGAAAGTTGATGTCCGTAGCAGTCCCCCCAGTACCAGTTGCTCAATTACCATTACTTCTCTAAGAAAGATGTGCCTGCGCTAAAGCAACAAGTCGCAGACAACATCACTCTGTCCCTGAAAAATTCTGTGTCTGCCAGGGTGTATTTCAACAATGATTCCTGGACAAGCAAGCAAGGACAGAGGAGTTACATCTAAATGACCAGGCGCTGGATGACTCTGGTGGCTGTAGGGACAGTCAGGGAAAAGGCGGGTCCACAAGTCTTGCAGGGCGTTTGGAGATGGAGAAATAAATCACTATACACCATAAGTTGGTTAAGTAAATTACTAGACAACAGGGGTTGGAGAACTAAACTACTAAACAGTTATGATTGCTGAACAAAACAAATTAACACCAGAACATGAAGAACTAAACTAATAGACAAGAGGGATGGGAGAACTAAACTACTAAACAGATGGGGTTGGAGAACTAAACTAGCACACACCAGGGGATGGAGAACTAAAGCAGTAGACATTAAGGTGTCACTAGACACCAAGTCTTGGAATCCCCAGTGCTTCTGGAACAAACCTCTGTATCTAATACTTCCTCCAGTGCTTCTGCCTCCTCCACCTCCTCTAGGGCCTCCACCTGCACCCTCAACCCTCTCCTTAATTAAACACACGTTCCAACACGGCAGAGACAATCCCTCTCCCACCTCCCTACTGCGCAGCCAGGGCTCACCGTAATGAGGCAGTGTTTACAATAATATGCCTTGGAGATTGAAGTGATACAGATCAACAGTTTTGGACAGCTATCCATGCTGAGTTTTAGCAATGGCTGTCTACACTCAATCTGAAGCCAGGGAAGGCCTTGAGCGATAACGGTGCAAACCTGGGTGTCACCCTACGCGGGGCCAACCTTACACACATGCCTTGTGAGGTTCGCATCCTCAAGCTGATGGTACAGAAATTCCTCCATCACTGTCCCAGCCTTGATGTGTTGCTGCAGAAACAACTGTCGTCTTGACTTCCACCATTCCACTTCAGTTGGTATAGAGATCTTTTTTGGACTACCGGTTAATCGGTTGATATGCCATATAAACACACCGTGATTTAAACTCTGTACATGTTGCAGCAACTGTGGCAGCAGAGCCGAAACCTGGTGTAGGATGACAATTTTCATAACCTGTCACAACGCAGTACGGACGTCATGCAATTCATACTTGCATACTGGATGGAGATGAAGGACTTCTGCACACTTCTGTATGTTTTCTTAATGGCTACTAAGATGGTTAGCGGTGATGATGCCGTCATCTGCATCCCTATTGCTGTTATCTACATGCTGGAACACAGTTTAAATAGTATGGGTGAGCAGGTGGTGGTCCAGGGGGAAGAGGATGAAGCTGAGGAGGATACCTTTAGGGTTAACAATATCTATAAGTTCAGGTCTGTCATCTCACAGACGTTTGCCATGGGAGGACCAAATGGAGTGTGGTCATGGCAGGTACAAGGGATGCAGTGACGAGGTGTGAGATGGATTCTGCTTTTAGTAACAACTTTTATGGTTTGATGCCGATAAGGCTATCCTAAGCAACCACACCAAATAACAGAACTTGTCCTTGCGGGGATCAATACAAACAAACAATGGTTATAAGAACACGACTACTCCGGCAAAGGCCGGTCACTATAGGGCTGCGGTATGGCCGGCTACGGGTCCTTAATTATGTGGTGTCACTTATCCATCCTGACGTCCCTCGGCATCCTAGATGATGGTGCTTTGGCGTCGCAGCCGCTGGGCCCAGCAACTGAGGATCTGGCGTAGACTTCGGGCGTACCGATGCCCAGGCGAAGCAGGGGCACAACAGGCCCTAGAAAGGTTCTTTGGTGGGATGTCCCCCGGCAGAGGCAACGGGACACTGCCTGGGGGTTGGAGAGTCGAGGCCGCAGCCCCTGAACGGGAGCAGGCAGCGGCGGGGCTGCACTAGGGGACCCGCGGCGGGTGATGACCCGGCTCTTGCCACGGACTGGAGCGGGGCGGTGGTGGCTGCGAGCGGCAATGGACAAGCCGCAGCCACAGTTGGGAGTGGAGCGACAGCGGCTGTGTGCCGAAGCAGGCGGGCCTGTTGTGAGTTCATCTTCTGGTCTACCAGTTGTGAGTTCTCCTTCCAGGCTCCCTCTGGTGGTAACAGGAAGTAGTGATGCTGATTTAATCAGTAGAGATCTGCCACCTGATAATGAGGATGATGATTGGACCTCAGGAATCTCAGATTGGATTTAAGACAGCCGACGCCCTACTCTGGTGCTGGTGATTCCTTCTGCTTGTCAGGTCTTGGTTCTCAGCTCTATTCCAGTCAGCTCAAGCTAAGTTTTTCTGCTAATGTTCACACTTGATTTTGTTGTTCTATTCAGTTTTTTGTGTGGTCAGCCAGCCCCGGCTGGGGCTGTGCTGAATTTCCACTCTTATTTATCTGTATTTGCCAATTTGCTTTTTGTCCCTTATTATATTGGCCTCTTTTTGCTCTGTCTCAGAATATTTCAGATTGCTGATATAGTGGGAGAAGTCTAGTGACTTCAGGGTTAATTTTGTTATCTGAAGTGTTGGACATTATTTTGTAGGGTTTTGGGCAGATTGCAGACAGTGTCTTTCCTTTCCTCTCCTTTCTAGTTAGTTTGGGCCCCATCGTTTGCTCAGCCTATTTTCCTGCCTGTGCTTGTGTTTTCATCTTGCTTCATCATCAATACATGTGTGGGCTGTCTATTCCTTTGGGGTCTGCTCTGGGGCAGTTAGTTTTCCCCTTTTGTTGCTTTAGGCTTATTTAGTCCTTTGGCCGTGACGAGGCGTCTAGGTTCTTCGTAGGTACGCTCCACGGCTGCTGCTAGTTGTGTGGTTAGGATCAGGGATCTGCAATCTGCATAGTTACCAACTTCTCTGGTTTTTCTGGGCTTAGCTTGTCTAGGGTTTTTCCTCCTCGGTGACCCATTCATAACATGGGCCGCAGCCGCGAACTGGATTGAGGTGGCAGCAGCCGCGGGTGACTGCGGACAGGCCGCAGCCGCGAGCTGGAGTGAGGCGGCAGCGGCCTCGGGTTGGTGTGAAGCAGCGGTCTTCTGTCGGTCGGCTTGGCGCCGTCTCTCTGCAGTCCACCGTGAGCCTCCCTCCAGTTGCTGTCCTCCTTTCTTGTTTCTGCTTGGGTCTCTCGCTCCCTGCCGCTCCCACGGTCTCTAGCTCCTTCTCTCCCGTTCTGCTGACTCACTCTGACTGGTGCGCTTTGCCCCTTTTGTATAGGCTCCGCCCCCTACCATTCTGTCAGTCTCAGCGGTGTGTCCCCTAACTCTACTCCCCAGAAACAGGTTCCCTAGGAACTTAGATGACGGTCCCCTTGATTCCAGCCCGGACACTCGGCGGGGGCCCTTCCTCCTACAAGAGAAAGACCATGAAAAGGACGAGACGGAAGAGGTGACAGACGCGCAACAGTTATGAGATGAAGACAATAATGATTCACTCTATGTTGTCTGTGGTTGTCAGAAGGGGATGGAGGAAGAAAGCTTGAATGTTATACCACCACTAACACACTGTGGAGTTGAACCTCATGAAAGAGACTGACCCTTGAGGGCTTTCTTGCAGCACTATCTGCAACATGATTGTTACCTGTATAGTTATGATTCCAAATAGTGCTGACTACTAGGTTGCCAGTGTGTTCTATCCACAATACAACAGACAATTTTGTCTGTTGCTTCCCCACTCCGTAAAGGGATGTGCCCATGCTTCAGTTTCAAAACATGCTGGAAAAGAATCTTGACAGTGGTTTTCCCCAACACAGCAGTGAGGCACAAAGTTTGAATCTCAGTGATAGATTTCTAATCACAGAAACTTTGAGATGTCAATGCAAAAATATTAGCAGTCTTGCAGCGCTGTAGTCCTGTGTTACAGCCCCACAAAGGACAGCATCTGCATAGAGTTTGTATGTTCTACCCGTGTTTGCGAGGGTTTACTCCCTGTAATTATTTTTCTACCCACACTACAAAGACATACAGAGAGTAAAGTTAGATTGTGAGTCCCAATGATGACAATGCCAGAAATGTCTGTAAAGCGAATGCTGAATTATTGACGCTATATAAGTGATAAAACCCCCCAAAAATTGAAAGTGTTGCTCAGCCACACTCAGGTGGCACATATATGAGTTTCGTAGAATATTATTGTCAGAAAAATCTAAGGATAGTAACGTGTAGTTGACTCAAAGACAGTGGAGACATGCTGGTATCGGAGGTTCATTGATGCAGGTGTGGCGCCCCTGAGGCTTAGTCGCCACAGAGGTACTGCACCTCCTCCTGAGGTGTGGTACCCCACCATCCAGGTAAGTTGGAGGCTCCTGACCACGCTCCAACACCTGCATCCCACACAACACGGTAGTTCAGCAAAGCCACATTGCGGCTCCCTGCTTGGAATGTGGCAGAGCACCTTTGGTGGCTCCCTGATTGGAACACGAAACGTGTTGGGAGGCGGATAGAGTTAGAATACATAAAAAAGCGGGAGGGTTTAGGATAAGAGGTCAGTCAGTCAGAGAGTCACTCAGAGAGGAGTGAGGAGAGAAGATCCCTGGGAGAGGGATGGAGGAAGGAGGTGCTGCAGCAGATCTCAGTGACCTGGGTCTGCTGGCACGGGAAAGGAAAGAAGGAGAAAGACATTGAACTGAAACCTGATCTTCCATAAGAAGGAAAGGCTAGTACAGAACATAGGAGTAAAAGGGAACAGAGGATGTGTGTTAGAAGAGAACCCTGCCTAGAAGTTCTAAGCGCAAGGCCGGAGCCCGGTCCCTGAGGTTGTATGGACACTAATGGTTCTACAGCAGACACCGGTGGAGGAGTGGGCTGTAAATGCACTACTCCCATCTAAGACTTGGGGGCACAACAGCAACATTGATAGTGAGCCGGGACTCAGGAGTAAGGAGTCCCCGAAGCAGGCTACAGCTGTCTGCCATACAAGTAGAGTTCTTGGGAACATC
The DNA here is from genome assembly GCF_039654945.1 of Dendrobates tinctorius. Lineage (NCBI taxonomy): Eukaryota > Metazoa > Chordata > Amphibia > Anura > Dendrobatidae > Dendrobates > Dendrobates tinctorius. The sequence continues at coordinate 45,610,031 of NW_027361696.1, read as the reverse complement.
TGTCAGGAGGCACTCCAGTGTAACTCAGTACCAGGAGTACTTCACACTTAAAGGCGCTATAAGAGGAGACGTTCAGAAAGGCACATGTTGGTGGAGTGTTGGAAGGGAGCAATCCATCTTGCCTGGAGGTTGATTGAGTCCCTGACCTGGAGGACACAGCACAGAGGCAGGCACCTGTGTGTACTACAGACTGTGAGTAAAGCTTTGGAACTACAAGCCCTGGTGTCCTCCATTCATTCTTGCGCCAACGCACCCAGCACCGCTACATCTGGGTACCAGCTTCTGCACTGCTTGTGCCTCTCCTCTCCCCCTACATCTACACTGCCCTGGGGCTACAGCTCCACCTGTGGGGAGCTTCACCATCTTGGCTGCAACACACCACCAGCCCCAGAGGATCTGCATGCAGAGTCGGCTTAACATCTCACTTGCCGAGCACCACAGGTGGCATCACTAACTATTCCATTTAATCATTTACATTCTATCATTTCCAATCTTCCCCTTTTTTGCATTGGGCGCCCAGGGCCGTGGACCGGGTCACCGCTGCTGTGACACATCCCGCTGACACCGGCCCCGTACCGAGTACCCCACAGCCCTGGGAGGGCGACCCAACTTGGCGTAACAAACAGGATGACGAGACCCGATGCCATTGGGCTCTGTGTGCCTAAGACTTAAAGTTCTTGAAGATGTGCCGAAGACCCAATTTAATAGACTGTAAAATGAACATTAAAAATGGCCGCTGGCATGGTGAAGAAGGGCGTGATAACATGGGAGGTCCTAAGAAAAGACCGCAAACTGTCCTGGGCCTCCCCTGCCTGAATTACTATGCAACGGCAACATGGCCCACTGTTATGAATGAGTCACCGTAGGAGGCAAAAACAGAAATACTAGCTAAGTCCAGAAAACCAGGGAAGTTGGCAGCTATCGGATTGCAGACCCCTGAACCTAACAACAACTAGCAGTAGCCGTGGGGGGTTCCTACGGTGCCCTAGACCCCTCGATCATAGTCGGAGAACTACATAGCCTAAAGACAGAAAGGGAAATCTAAACTTCCCCAGGGCAGACCCCAAAGCAATAGGCAGCCCCCAACATATAATGACGGTGAAGCAAGATGAAAAAACACTCACACAGATAGAAAGATAGGCTGAGCAAATGATGGGGCCCAAGCTAACTAAATAGGACAGAATAGAAAAGCTGCTGTCTGCAATCCGCCAAAACCCTCTCAAAAACAAGAGCCAACAGACTGATAGGGAAAAAAGCCCTGAAGACGCTAGGCTTCAAAAAGACTATATCAGTACTCAGGTATTTTCTGAAGACAGAGCAAAAAAGGAATTCAGCTCACCCAGCAGGGGAAGGCAGAAATCCAGAAAAACAAGGCAAAACAAAACCAAAACACAAATGCAAAAAGCAGAGCAGAAAACTTAGCTTTTGAGGAGCAGTAATCAGACTGGTCTTCTAGAATCCCTCAGAGAAATCACCCGCAAGGCAGAAGGGTGTCGGCTGCCTTATATCCAGTCAGCAATTCCAGTTACCCAGTCATCATCATTCTGCTCAGGTGCTTTGTAATCAGCCTCACTACCTTCCTTCACCAGAAGAGGGAGTTCATCAGACCTCAATGGTGAAGGGGAAAATGAACTCACAACAGCCCACCCCCCGAGGGGTTTGTATACTGGCTTGGTATGGAGGAATTGGAAGAAGACGCCGCCCCCAGAAGGTGGAGTGGAAGCCAGTGGCGGGAAAGAAGCCGAGACAGGAGGAAGAATGCCAGAATGCCATGATGGAAAGGGAAAAGAAGTCAGAAGAATGAGGGGAGGGGAAGCCACTCGCCCCCAGGCCGCCCCTGCGGAGGCTACAACCGCTGATACTTCCCCTGCAGCTCCCGCCACCACCTCACAGCAGATATTGCCATTGGATGAGCCCCATTTGGAGGAGGTATATGAGGGTTGCGGAGCAGAATGGAGGGCCAGGACCGCGTCCTCGTTTGGACCGGGTGCGGTTGTACAGGCCTCCACTGACGGCTCCAGCAAAAACCGGCCTTGCCCCGCCCGAATCCAGCTGCGATCTGCCCCATCAGCAATCTCGGGAGTCGCGGCTGCCGCCGTCCACTGCCAGGTACCGGGACTGGAACCTCAACTGGGAGGGCAAAGTATGATCGCTGCCCCCGACATGACCTGGTGTTAGTAGCGGAGCCAACGAATAGGAATGGCCCAATTGACCTCCGTCGGCGACCCCAGACTGCGGTGCCGCTAGCTGAGGTCCCGATGGACACAGAAGAATCGGACTCAGAGGTAGCAGCGTTAACACCGGCTGAGTCGCCGACCGCAGCCGAAGTACCATTAGTGGGAGCGGATATGCCATATCCACAGGCAGTTGACATTTCTATGGCTCTTTCAATTACCCCAACCAGTCCCTATCTCACCCTTTGGGAGGCTCAGTACATGCAATTGGCAAGCAACCAGCAACAAGACGAAGTCACCCAAAGTATTTCCCCTGGAAGCAGTTCCAGTCCAGAAACCCCAGAAGGGGACAACAACTAGTCAAGATGCTTCTTTAAAATAACTCTCGTTACCCAGGAGGGTATTTGCACCGTTGTGCCTTTTGTTTCTTATTTTTGACCATCATGGTTTAGTTTTGTTTTTCCAGTTGTTGCCCAGTTGTATTGGCAGCCTTCACACTTGAACTGCAGAAATCATGAACGCTGAATGGTCCAGAACTGTTATTGTATATGGTTTGCACCTCTTTAGGTGCTCTCTCTTGGGTGTACATAGGACTCGCTCTTCTTGAAGGAAGAATTACCTCAGCATAAGGACATTTCCAGACATGTTGGCCGGACCCGTGTCTATTATTTGCACTTATTGATAATGGTTAATATATTTTGAAACACAAAGCTAGAGAGTGATAATGCTTAATGAGTGATTTTATAGGGTATAGATGAGAAAGGAATATAGTGAATGTTTTACAAATGTCGAAATTTAGTAAACGGTATACTAAAGAAATTTTGAAGTACAAATGCCTTGAATGTGAATAAAGAATTGAAGTTACAGGTGATGAACCAGACACCAGCGGTTGTCATATAAGAAAGTAAGAGAATGTTTAAAGTAACAGAACAGAGATGTGTTGCTAGAAAAAGGTGAATTGATACTGCGTTGCTTCCATAGCACTTTAAATTAGGTAGCATAATTTTGAATTTAGATAGCTAGTTAAAACTGTTTGCAACTTTCAAGAAACTGTGCCTCCCACATTGAGAAGTTTAGCATAAGAAATGTTTATTCAGCATTACAAAAATTTTGTATGTTCCTGTATTGTCAACTTTGTTTGCCTTGCAGCCCACGGACGTGCTGTGTTTAACGGGGGGGTATGTGGCGCCCCTGAGGCTCAGTCGCCACAGAGGTACTGCACCTCCTCCTGAGGTGTGGTACCCCACCATCCAGGTAAGTTGGAAGCTCCTGATCATGCTCCAACACCTGCATCCCACACAACACGGTAGTTCAGCAAAGCCACATTGCGGCTCCCTGCTTGGAGTGTAGCAGAGCACCTTTGGTGGCTCCCTGCTTGGAACACGAAACGTGTTGGGAGGTGGGTGGAGTTAGAATACATAAAAGAGTGGGAGGATTTAGGATAAGAGGTCAGTCAGTCAGAGAGTCACTCAGAGAGGAGTGAGGAGAGAAGATCCCTGGGAGAGGGATGGAGGAAGGAGGTGCTGCAGCAGATCTCAGTGACCTGGGTCTGCTGGCACGGGAAAGGAAAGAAGGAGAAAGATATTGAACTGAAACCTGATCTTCCATAAGAAGGAAAGACTAGTATGGAACGTAGGAGTAAAAGGGAACAGAGGACGTGGGTTAGAAGAGAACCCTGCCTAGAAGTTCTAAGTGCAAGGCTGGGGCTCGGTCCCCGAGGTTGTATGGACACTAATGGTTCTACAGCAGACACCGGTGGAGGAGTGGGCTGTAAATGCACTACTCCCATCAAAACTTGGGGGCACAACAGCAGCATTGATAGTGAGCCGGGACTCAGGATTAAGGAGTCCCCGAAGCAGGCTACAGCTGTCTGCCGTACAAGTAGAGTTCTTGGGAACATCTGTCAGGAGGCACTCCAGTGTAACTCAGTACTAGGAGTACTTCACACTTAAAGGCGCTATAAGAGGAGACGTTCAGAAAGGCACATGTTGGCGGAGTGTTGGAAGGGAGCATTCCATCTGGCCTGGAGGTTGATTGAGTCCCTGACCTGAAGGACACAGCACAGAGGCAGGCACCTGTGTGTACTACAGACTGAGTAAAGCTTTGGAACTACAAGCCCTGGTATCCTCCATTCATTCTTGCGCCAACGCACCCAGCACCGCTACATCTGGGTACCAGCTTCTACACCGCTTGTGCCTCTCCTCTCCCCCTACATCTACACTGCCCTGGGGCTACAGCTCCACCTGTGGGGAGCTTCACTATCTTGGCTGCAACACACCACCAGCGCCAGAGGATCTGCATGCAGCGTCGGCTTAACATCTCACTTGCCGAACACCACAGGGGGCGTCACGAACTATTCATTTAATCATTTACATTCCATCATTTCCAATATTCCCCTTTTTTACATTGGGCGCCCAGGGCCACGGACCGTGTCACCGCTGCTGTGACACATCCCGCTGACACCGGCCCGGTACCGAGTACTCCACAGCCCTGGGAGGGCGACCCACAGGCAGCACACAGGAAGGAGACCCAATGTGGAATGTACACATTTCCAAAAATTAGTGTCAGACACTAACAAAGTGGCATCAATTTTACCACAGTAGAAATAGTATAATAGGGACCAACAGGTCTTTCACTACATCCAACCCAGCAGATGGACACCCAAGCAGGACTGTTCACATTTATACAATTTAGTGTTAACATATCCAGCAGCAGCAGCAACAGCAGGCATATAAGCCCCACTAAAGATATCAGAGACTACAATTATGAAGAACAATGCAGCACACTAAAAACTACAACAACAGGTAACAGAAGTTGTCAGTTGTCTTTGGATAGGATATCACATTAGTGAATCACTAGTGCTTTCAGAAACATTAACACCTACCCCACATACACCTCAAACACCAAGCCTAATCCCCCATCCTCCATGACCTTGCTTTTTCCCTGTCATGTTGCTCAGATTTTTTTTTTGGTGTGGATGAGGCCCGTATAACATTGACTAGATGCTCCAAACAATATCAAAGTGAGATGTCCCCTACAGTATTAGACACAGAGAAACACTACAGGAGAAAAAAGTGCCAATAGGGTCTTATCCGATGATTATTCCAAGTTCTTAATTAGCTTGCACTCGCCGGAATCTCAGAGGGAAGTGTCACAGTAGCGGTGACCCGGTCCATGACCCTGGGCGTCCATGTAAAAGGGGTTAAGCATGGCTGGTTAAAGCTTATAAGTGGATGATACTTGATGCCACCTGTGGTGCTCGGCAATGAAGGGGTTAAGCCGACGCTGCAGGCAGATCCTCTGGGACAGATGGTATAAGGCGGCAAGATGTAATAGCTTCCAACAGGTAGAGCTGTAGTCCCAAGGCAGAGAGAATAGGTATTGAGGAAGAGGGTGCAGTGTTAGGCACAGAGATGTAGCAGTGCTGAAGGGGTTGCAGGAAGAAGGCAATGACACAGCAGGGTGCAGTTTCTTTTACCTTTACTTTGCTTTGCAAGTGCAGTCCAGGATCCAGATTACAGATGGAACAGGAGTTGGCCAGCCTGGAAGCAACTCAGGAATCTCTCTATGCAGATGGGTTGTGTAGTCTCCTTTCTAGCGCTTATCTGAGGTACATGCAGTACTGAGTTACACTGAAGTTCCTATTGCTTGCTCTCTTTTAGAACCCCCTCGTATGGCAGACAGCTGTAGCCTCCTTCCTCTGGCTCACACGTTGCTGTTGTGCCTCCGAGTCTTATGTGGGAACAGAGCATTTACAGCTTCCTATTACTCCGGTTTCTGCTGCAGGAACATCAGTATCCATACAACCTCGGATACCGGAATCCGGAACCATGCTCTGCGCTAGAAGTGAGCCTGAACTCTGCTCAATCCTCCAGCTCTTCTCCTCTCGTCCATACACTTCGCCCTCCTCACACGAACTAACTTCCCCTTCCTGACCCCCAGAGAGCAGCTCCTCCCCCAGTTTTGGTTCAGAGCTCCCTCTGCTGGCCTGGAGTGGGCACTGTGCTGTTGTATTTACCTGATAGAGAGATCCTTCATTGCTTCCAAGCATGACATCACACTCCCTAGGAGGAAGGTAATGCCACTGTGGTGACCATAATTCTGGGGGCGCCACATTCCCCCCTAGTGCAATTCAGTACTCCCAGACTGAGAAAACATGCAAACATATTAAACAAATGAACAATTGTAACTGTTACAAGATTTCAAAAATGAAAAATTACAAAAACCAAAGCTCAAAAATAGTCCTGATGACGATTAGTCCATGCATCAATGTCCATGGTCCATTTCCTGAGCAGTTGGTAACTATGTACAAGTAGAGTTTTGACCACACATAGTCCTGTGGCCCAATTGTCCATCAAAAACAAACTGAGATTGTTCAAAAGTCTCTGTAGGCACATAAACTTGAAAAGTTGCATATTTACATGTACAGTTTACATTTTCTATTTGCACTTTAATCTCTATATCTAACTGGGATCTCACCTTTGGTACTACGGGTAGATCTGCGTAGCATGGGTACTTCTAATGGCCTATTTAGGTTTAGTTGTCCTGTTACCGCTGTTGGTAAACTGGGTAGTAGCCGTCTACGAACTCTTAGACTCACTGTGGGCATGACAGATTCACCACTGGCAGGGCGAGGATTCTCTGGCTCCACTGCTGGTGTGGCATCTGCTGCCTGAACTTCCTGATTTTCAGGGTTCTCGTGAGTCTCTGCTACTTCAGTTGCAGTAGGCTGGGGAAAGATTAGGACAGGAACTACGATGGCTTGATCCACTCTTGTCCAGGTTGCAGGAAATTCTCCGAGTACAGTGTTGACCTTTTCTTCTTCTTCTATGGGTTGAAGGTTGTTTTGTTCTTCCATCCGTTCCTTTAGCTGGTCAGGGCACGGTTTCAGATGATCCCTCGATACTGCTGATGAGGTTTCTCCTCCATCCTTACTGATAAGGCACACTTTGGTGTTGTCGAAGTTTGATGGTAAGAAGGTGTAGGGTTCAGCTTCCCATTGGTCATCCAATTTATGCATCCTCCTTTTCCTCTTTAGGACTTGTTATCCTGGTGACAAGGGAACTGCAGGTGCGTGTTGATTGTAGTTCTTTTCTTGTTTTTGTCTCACCTGAGCTAGACTCTTTTCTACACACTCTTGTACTCTACGGTATTGTTGCTGCCTCTCCATATCCCAGTCAGCATCTGGTGATGTTACCTCAGGTGTCAGGACTCCCATATCCAAATCAATAGGCAGCTTGCCAGACGTTGCTCTCATTAGGTAGGCTGGAGTGCAGTTGGTGGAATTCACAGGAATGTGATTGTAGAGGTCTACCAGATCTGGCAACTTCTCTGGCCACAGATTCCTCTCTTCCAAAGGCAAGGTCTTCAGTAGATCGATCACCACCAGGTTCATCTTTTCACACATGCCATTGGTCTGTGGATGGTATGGTGTTGTCCTGATCTTCTTGCAACCGTACAAGTTACAGAATTCCTGGAACACTTCTGCCTCAAAGGCTGGACCTTGATCTGTAAGCAATCGCTCGGGATATCCGTGTGGTCGACAAAAGTGCTGTTGGAATGCTCTGGCTGCTGTCCTGGCTGCTTGATCCTTGACAGGCACGACTACCAGGAATCTTGAGTAGTGGTCAACGGTGGTAAGAGCATAAACGTAGCCTGAACGACTTGGGACCAGCTTCACATGGTCCAGGGCGACCAACTCAAGTGGTTGTTTGGTTATTATTGGCTGCAAAGGAGCTCGCTGGCTGTTACGGTCCTTCCTGCGCAGGTTACATTGTCCACACTCCCGGTACCAATTTTCAATGGCCTTCCTTATACCAGCCCAGTAGAATCTCTCCCGGAGCAAGGCCTCCAACTTCTTCCATCCGAAGTGTCCAGCTCCATTGTGGTATGCTTCAAAGACCATTGATGCCTCCCTCTTTGGGGCTACCACTCGCCAGAACAACTCATGAGGGCAGGCATTGATACTCCTCTGACACAGCTTTCCCTCATAGAGGAACAACCTGCCTCTTTCCTTCCACAAATGCTGGGTTTCTTCAGGAGCATCTGGACCTGGGCGTGAGTCAGCTTGTGACAGTAGCTCCTTTACCAGGCGGACTGCGGTGTCGCTATCCTGCATTTGTGCCCAGTCATGATGAGGCAATGGATTTAGGGTGGCCTCTTTCATGATAGACCGTCTGATTCTCACTCCTTGGGCACGTTGGGCCACAATTGGCCGGTGGAAGGCAGGTAACTCTATTTCTTCGAGTGCCTCAGGGTCTTCTCCTGCATCTGGCAGATTAGGCATTCTGGACAGTGCATCAGCATTGGCATTCTTGTGCCCCTCTCAGTACTTGATGGTGAATTCATGGTTAGACAGCCGGGCCATCCATCGCTGCTCCAGTGCACCTAGTTTGGCAGTTTCCAAGTGAGTCAACGGGTTGTTGTCCGTGAAGATGGTAAACTTGGCTGAAGCTAGGTAATGCTTGAATCGTTCAGTCACAGCCCAGACTATGGCGAGGAAATCCAGTTTGAAGGAACTGTAGTTGTCAGGGTTCCATTCAGTGGGATGAAGCTTCCTGCTGGCGTAGGAGATCACTCTTTCTTTGCCGTTCTGTACCTGTGACAGTACTGCTCCCAGTCCCACGTTGCTGGCATCAGTATACAAAACAAATGGTTGGTCATAATCTGGGTAGGCCAGAACTTCATCTCCTGTGAGAGCCGTCTTCAGTTGAGTGAAGGACCGCTCCAGTTCCTCATTCCATTCAAATGTAGGGCTCTTCTTCCTGACTTTCTTGGGCTGGCCCACCAGAAGATTTTGCATAGGCGTGGCTATCTCAGTGAAGCCTTTGATGAACCTTCGGTAGTAGCCTACCAACCCGAGGAATTGACGTACCTCATGGAGGTTGCTGGGCTTCTGCCAGTCCCGGATGACAGTGACTTTGTCAGGATCCGGTGCCACACCTTCTGCACACACTACATGACTGAGGTACTGTACCTTGGGCTTCAGGAGGTGGCATTTGGAAGGCTTCACTTTCAGGCCAAAGTTGGACAAGGCTTCAAACACCTCAGCCAGGTGCTTCAGATGGTCTTCATAAGTCTTGGAGAAAACAGTGACATCATCAAGGTACAACAGGACTGTCTCAAAATTCTTGTGTCCAAGACAGCATTCCATTAGCCATTGAAATGTCCCTGGGGCGGTGAAGAGCCAGAACGGCATGTAGTTGAACTCGCAGAGACCCATTGGTGTAGTAAACGCTGTTTTCTTCTTGTCTGCCTCTGCCACAGGAACCTGCCAATACCCACTAGTGAGATCTAAGGTGGAAAAATAGTTAGCAGTTTTAAGTGCAGCTAATGACTCTTCAATTCTGGGTAATGGGTATGCATCCTTATGTGTAATGCTGTTAATTTTTCTGTAACCAATACACATTCTCATGGTACCATCTTTCTTTTTCACAAAGACTATTGGAGCTGCCCAGGGGCTACAACTGTCTCTGATCACCCCAGCCTCCTTCATTTCCCACAACATACTTTTGGCACATTGATATTGTGTTGGGGGTATAGGCCGGTACCTTTTTTTAATGGGTGGATGATCTCCAGTGGGGATATGATGTTGAACCCCTTTTGCCTTCTCAAAGTCTAGAGGGTGTTTATTGAATACCCGCTCATACTCCTGAGTCACTCAGTAAACCCCACTCTTTTGGTATGACGGGGTGGAGGCGGTTCCCACCTGCAGTTGCTGATACCACTCCTCCAGCTACTTTACAGAACCATTGTCCCCTGCCTGGTCAGACGAGACCAAGGGCTCTGCTGCCTGTATTGCTTTGTTACTGCTGGTAAGCAGCTTAGCAACTGTGGCATACCGAGGTATTGTGGCCTCCTCTTCCCCACAATTCAAGAGACGTACAGGTACTCTCCCTTTGCGGACATCAACTACCCCTCTGGCTGTCAGGACAGTGGGCCGGCTATCACGGGCTCTACCAATGCTTGGTAATCTTTTCCTCTGAGGCCTATGGCTGCCCGACACCAAATTAACATTTCACATCTGGGGGTATAGCAATGGGGAAAGAATCACGCACTCTGATGCTGCCAATTTCTCTGCCAGACAGTTCTACCTGCTGTCTTTGCATCAGGGCCTTGATCTCCTTCTGCAGGACTCATTGTTCACTGGAACCAGCAGTCTTGGCTACCTGTTGCAACAAAACAATAACCTCGGAAAGACAATTTTCAATCACATTAATACCTAAGGTCATCATTGGGTTACATTCTCATCGATCAATGTCTACACCTAAAAATATAATGACTCAAAGATGGATGGAAATAAAATCCCGCAGGGTAAAAAATTAATCCAAAAAAATTAAAATATATATTTATATGCACAAATATATAAAATTAAAAGAAATATATATAGTAATAATAAATGCTTCAGGAACACAATGCTTAATTACCGAATATACTCGAGTATAAGTTGATCCGAGTATAAGTCGACCCCCCTAATTTTGCCACAAAAAACTGGGAGAACTTATTGACTTGAGTATAAGTCTAGGGTGGGAAATGCTCCATAGATTATTCCCCCATATGGTGTCCTCAGAAGAAACTCCATAGATTATTCCCCCATATGCTGCTCCCATAAGAAGCTCCATAGATTGTTCCCTCATATGCTGCCCCCACAAGAAGCTCCATAGATTGTTCCCCCATATGCTGCCCCCACAAGAAGCTCCATATTGTTCCCCCATATGCTGCCCCCATAAGAAGCTCCATATTGTTCCCTCATATGCTGCCCCCACAAGAAGCTCCATATTGTTCCCCCATATGCTGCCCCCATAAGAAGCTCCATATTGTTCCCTCATATGCTGCCCCCACAAGAAGCTCCATATTGTTCCCCCATATACTGCCCCCATAAGAAGCTTAGATTATTCCCCCATATGCTGCCCCCATAAGAAGCTCCTTAGATTATTCCCCCATGTGCTGCTGCTGCATGTAAAAATAAAAAAAATGACATACTCACCTCTCCGTCGCTGGGTGTCAGATTCTCACCTGTCCTGCGTCCATGGCTGCTCTCCGCTATCTGCCACTTCATCAGTCAGTGACATTCAGACTGCAGGGGGCGCGGCGCACACTAACACATCACCGCGCCCTCTGCTGTCTGAAGTCACTGACCGATGACAGACAGCAGCAAGCAGCCATGGACGCAGGACAGGTGAGTATCGCTGTACTTACCCGTCCTGACGCTGTCTTGAGCCCCCAGCTTCTCCGCGCTCTCTCTTCCTGCCTTCAGCGGTCACGTGGTGCCGCTCATTAAAACTCATCAATATGCGCATATTGATGAGTTTTAATGAGCGGCACCACGTGACCGCTGAAGGCAGGAAGAGAGAGCACGGAGAGAAGCTGGGGGCTCAAGAGACAGTGTCAGGACGGGTAAGTATGACCTGACACATTCGCCCCCTCCGACCCCTTTGTATATGACTCGAATATAAGTCGAGAGGGGGACTTTCAGCCCAATTTTTTGGGCTGAAAATCTCGACTTATATTCGAGTATATACGGTATATTAAAAAATGCCTTTATTAAAATATTGGCACAGCATATAAGTGCATAATAAAAAGAAAGAAAAATACACATCCATATTAGCAATATATGTGTGGAATAAGGAAAAGTCAGTCCATAATATAAGGCTTAATTAATAAACCAGGTAAATAATCAAGTGACACAAAAAGCATTACCAAATATATAAAATTCATATATATATCAAAGTGCTATAGTGCAACTGTGCAAACATGAAATCCCACTAGAAAATGTGCAACATCTGCAATGAACAAAGTGCAGTGTATAAAATACCTGTAAGCCTATTTGCGTTGTGTGGAGTGTATTTAAACGCGCCCCGACGCGTGTTTCGGAAATAAATCTCCTTCGTCAGGGAGGTTAATGAAACAAAGAAACAGAGACTCCACAAAACCACAGCCATGAATACTCTACAGGATAGCTGCCAGACCATGGCTCCGTCACGAGGCACACAGATTTGACATTCTACAGCATGTCAGCTTGGGGACCATGGCCCCGGCTGAAAGAATACAGATCTGCTCTATTGACCATCACTGAACCCTTGGATATGTTTAGGGAAGTCGGGATTTGGACCTACCGGTCACCTTAGGCCCATAGATATATTTGGGAAAGCCAGGATTGGGACCCACTGGTTATTTGGCCCTAAAGAGATGTTTGGAGAAGCCAGGTTGTGACCCTTGGTCACCAGGCCTTGAACCTCTATGGACTGTCAACTTCCTAAGCTTGTTGCTACCTTCTCTCTCTGGTTTTCACAGGTGGGGTAGTTGGCCCTGGAAACTCTGAAGTCACAGAGCAATACAATAAAGTATTGCTGCACTGTTTTACCCTTACCCTGTGTTGTAGTTTGAGTAGTATTACGCTCATGGTAAAAGGAGAGTGGGTGTTCAGTGGGATGAACCCTGGTCCACGTGGAATTGGCTAGTGGATTAAAGCATCTGCTGACCCCCATGTCTCCACATGCCTCTATGCGTTGATGATACTATGTGCTCTTAACCTTTTTTTTAAACCAGTGGTATGGCATACAAGTCTATGAATACCACAAGCTAAATAATTTGAAATATTTTTTCACTGTATTTATTGCACAGAAATAGGTGAAACATGACCTCAAGATAGAGATATTGTAGTATATAAGGCCCTTACATACTCCTATATTACTATTCAGAGTTTATGTTTCATCACTCTCTCTGTCATTACTGCAGCTAATGAAAAAGGAAATAATGCAGCCGTTGTGGATATTGCATTTCCCCTAAGAAAGAAGCAAAGGTGGCAATTTACATGTAAATGCCCTGACCCAATATACCCTAACCTCGTACAGGACTACTGGGTGCTGTATTGGTTCTCCTCCTACCTCTCCAACTGCTCCTTTACTGTATTTTTGCTGCTCTTCCTCCTCCTTTCAGGCTTCCTCAAGGTTCAGTCCTAGGCCTCCTCCTATTTTCTCTATACCCCACCTCTATTCTAAAAATCATCAGCAGATTTGATTTTCAGTACCTAACTATGCTGAGGACACCCAATAATACTACAAAATACTAGTGATTGTCTGTCTGCTTTTTCTACCATAATGTTTTCTCTCTATATGAAATTAACGGTTTTCACAATTTAGTTTCTAATGTTTACACCCCCTACCAACCTTCCTATATGTCACATCTCCATTTCTTTTTGTGGTACTACCCTAACTCCCAAAGAGCACACATGTTATCTTGGAGTTATACTTGACTATGATCTTTTCTTAATTCTTTATAACCAATCACTTACTTACACATATCACCTACTCATCAAAAACGTCTCCAAATTTCAACCTTTTCTTACCTCCAAAACTGCAACAACTCTTATTGTGACTCGATTGTTCATCCTTGTCTTGACTACTGTAACTCTCTACCAATCGTTCTTGCTCTCACTAAACTCTCTCCTCTCCAGTCTACACAGTGTGAAACAGCCACGATCATATTTCTGACCAGCTTTTATTCCAATGCATCCACTCTATGCCAGTCATTACACTGGTTACACATGCAGTACGAAAAACAAACAAAAACTTATCAAAGCTTTAAATAGTGCTTCACCAACCTTCATTCCATGCCTAGAAGATATGGTGCTGTCCTTAGACAGAGGTCATACAAAATACTCAATGTAGTAGCATTTGATATGGTGTGTACACATTTTTGATTCAACTAATTGAAGTAAGACTGAAGATTTTGAATTGAAAGCTGTAATATTAACCTTACTTTCATGTTATGGATTAAAAAATGTTCTAAGAAACTCTTGTCAAAATTTTGGAGATTGTTCTTACGATGAGTAAGATAATAGTTCAAATCATACTTTTCAAAAGGGGTGTACTCATTTATGCTAAGCACTGTATATAACTGAAATGCACGAGAGATATCCCCAAAACAAATGCTGATGACGTTTTCACCATTTCGCTGCAGTTCATTTTTTTTCCATTTTCTGGTAAATTATATGACAAAATGAAAGGTGTTTTTCAAAATCACAGGTAAAATCCATTACTTTTGGAAGAAAGGTAGGAAAAAAACAAAGTGCCAAAAATAAAAATTCACTGACGTAGGAAGGGGTTGACTTGCCTGCACCTCAAAGAACCTCTGAAAAAAAAACTACAACTCATATTACAAAAAACCATCAATGTAAATGTGGTGGACAAAAAAAATGTATCTGCCAAACAATGCCTCAGTTGGCTTAGTCCTCAAAGGGTTAAGGCAAAAGAGGATTTCCGACTGATGGGAAACTTTCTCTGCCTCTGGCATCTGGTGAAATAGCTGATTTCGCAATTATTTTTTATTTATTTGACACCTAACTGGGGATGAATTTCATTTAGCAATGAACCAGAAAAGTGAAAATACGAAACCGATCCTGGAGAAAAGCAAGTAAGTAACCAATGTACATGTCATGTATCCTCCGGAGGATCTGTAGTGACTGAGGTGTCAGTGAGAAAACCTGGAGCTGTTATAAGCTTACTATTCTACCATTTATTGTACAGTTATTGCAGAAATGATTTTATTACCATGCACATAATGGAATAGTGTTTATAGATATGGATGTAGTAGAACCAAATTTGTCACTTAACTGTTCACTGTCATTTTAACCCCTTCACCCCCAAGGGTGGTTTGCACGTTCATGACGGGCCAATTTTTACAATTCTGACCACTGTACCTTTATGAGGTCATAACTCTGGAACGCTTCCATGGATCCCGGTGATTCTGACATTGTTTTCTCGTGACATATTGTACTTCATGTTAGTGGTAAAATTTCATTCAAATAACTTGCGTTTATTTGTGAGAAAAATGGAAATTTGGCAAAAATTTTGAAAATTTCGCAATTTTCCAACTTTGAATTTTTATGCCCTTAAATCACAGAGATACAGCACACAAAAAACTTGATAACTAACATTTCCCACATGTTTACTTTACATCAGCTAAATTTTGGAACCAAAATTTTTTTTGTTAGGAAGTTATAAGGGTTAAAAGTTGACCAGCGATTTCTCATTTTTACAACACCATTTTATTTTTAGGACCACATCACATTTGAAGCCACTTTGAGGGGTCTATATGATAGAAAATACCCAAAAGTGACACCATTCTAAAAACTGCACCCCTTAAGGTGCTCAAAACCACATTCAAGAAGTTTATTAACCCTTTAGGTGCATCACAGGAATTTTTTTGAATATTTAAAAAAAAAATGAACATTAACTTTTTTTCACAAAAAAAATACTTCAGGGTCAATTTTTTTTATTTTACCAAGGGTAACAAGAGAAATTGGACTGCAAAAGTTATTGTGCAATTTGTCCTGAGTACGCTGATACCTGATATGTGGGGGGAACGACTGTTTCGGCGCATGGCAGAGCTCAGAATGGAAGGAGCGCCGTTTGACTTTTTCAATGCAAAATTAGCTGGAATTCAGATCGGACGCCATGTCACATTTGGAGAGTCCCTGATGTACCTAAACAGTGGAAACCCCCTACAAGTGACCCCATTTTGGAAACTAGACCCCCCAAGGAACTTATCTAGATATGTGGTGAGAACTTTGAACCCACAAGGGCTTTACAGAAGTTTATAACGTACAGTGGTACAATTAAAAAAATCATATTTTTTCCTCAAAAATGATCTTTTCACCCCAATTTTTATTTTCCCAAGGGTAACAGGACCCTAAAAGTTATTGTGTAATTTGTCCTGAGTACGCTGATACCCCACATGTGGGGGTAAACCACTATTTGGGCGCATGGCAGAGCTCGGAAGGGAAGCAGCGCCATTTGACGTTTTTGGCTGGAATTGAGATCGGACATCATGTCGCGATTGGAAAACCCCTGATGTACCAAAACAGTGGAACCCCCCATAAATGACACCATTTTGGAAACTAGACCCCCTAAGGAACTTATCTAGATGTGTGGTGAGAACTTTGAACCCCCAAGGGCTTCACAGAAGTTTATAACATAAAGCCGTACAATTAAAAAATCATATTTTTTCCACAAAAATGATCTTTTCACCCTCAATTCTTATTTTTCCAAGGGTACCAGGACCCTAAAAGTTATTGTGCAATTTGTCCTGAGTACGCTGATACCCCACATGTGGGGGTAAACCACTATTTGGGTGCATGGCAGAGCTCGGAAGGGAAGCAGCGCCATTTGACTTATTTGGCTGGAATTGAGATCGGACACCATGTCGCGATTAGAAAACCCCTTATGTACCTAAACAGTGGAAACCCCCCACAAATGACACCATTTTGTAAACTAGACCCCCCAAGAAACTTATCTAGATGTGTGGTGAGCACTTTGAACCCCCCAGTGCTTCACAGAAGTTTATAACGCCCGGGCATGAAAATAAAAAAATCGTATTTTTTCCACAAACATGATCAATTAGTCCCCAATTTTTTTATTTTCCCAAGGGTAACAGGAGAAATTGAACCCCAAAAGTTGTTGTCCAATTTGTCCTGAGTACGCTGACGCCCCATATGTGGGAGAAAACTACTGTATGGACACACGTCGGGGCTCGGAAGGGAAGTAGTCACGTTTTGGAATGCAGACTTTGAGGGAATGTTCTGCGGGTGTCATGTTGCCTTTGGAGAGCCCCTAATGTACCTAAACAGTGGAAACCCCCCACAAATGACCCCATTTTGAAAACAAGACCCCCTAAGGAACTTATCTAGATGTGTCGTGAGCACTTTGAACCCCCAAGTGCTTCACAGAAGTTTACAACGCTCGGAAATGAAAATAAAAAAATCATTTTTATCCACAAAAATGATATTTTTGCCCCCAATTTTTTATTTTCCTAAGGGTAACAGGAGAAATTGGACCCCAAAAATTGTCTTGCAATTTGTCCTGAGTAGGCTGATACCCTACATGTGGGGGTAAAACACTGTTTGGGCGCATGGCAGAGCTTGGAAGGGAAGGAGCACCATTTGACTTTTTCAACTCAGAATTGGCTGGAATTGAGATCAGACGCCATGTTGCATTTGGAGAGCCTCTGATGTGCCCAAACAGTGGAAACCCCAATTCTAACTCCAACCCGAACCCCAACACACCCCAACCCTAATCTCAGCCCTAACCCTAACCCTAACCCTAGCCCTAACCCTAGCCCTAACCCTAGCCCTAACCCTAAAATGGAAATAAATACATTTTTTTATTTTATTATTTTTCCCTAACTAAGGAGGTGATAACGGGGGGTTTGATTTACTATTTATGGCGGTTTTTATATTTGGCAGCTGTCGCACGCTAAAAGACGCTTTTTATTGTAAAAATAGTTTTTGCATCACCACATATTGAGAGCTATAATTTTTCCGTATTTTGACCCACCGAGTCATGTGGGGTCTTATTTTTTGCGGGACGAGTTGACGTTTTTATTGGTACCATTTTCGGGCACATGACATTTTTTGATCGCTTTTTATTCCAATTTTTGGGACGCAGAATGAACAAAAACCAGCATTTCATGAATTTCTTTTGGAGGGGTGCGTTTACACCGTTCCGCGTGCGGTAAAATTGAGGTCATTTAGGTCTTTTTTTATGTTTTGTCGGTTTTATGCAATGAAAACTATTTTATATAAAAAATAATTATTTTTGCATCGCTTTATTCTGCGAGCTATAACTTTTTTATTTTTGCGCTGATGATGCTGTGTGGCGGCTCGTTTTTTGCGGGACAAGATGACGTGTTCAGCGAT
This sequence comes from Dendrobates tinctorius, assembly GCF_039654945.1. Lineage (NCBI taxonomy): Eukaryota > Metazoa > Chordata > Amphibia > Anura > Dendrobatidae > Dendrobates > Dendrobates tinctorius. The sequence goes on along the minus strand of NW_027361696.1, from coordinate 45,592,160 downwards.
TCCATGGATATTTATATGCGTCTTTTTGATCGCGCGTTATTACATTTTTTATTTGGCGGTTTGATAATAAATCATTATTTTTTGCTTCGTTTTTTATTTTTATTTTTTAAAGGGTTCGCTAAAGGGGTTAACTAATGGGACAGTTTTATAGGGCGGGTCGTTATGGACGCGGTGATACCTAATATGTGTATTTTTATTGTTTTTTTTTTTATTTCCAATAAATGGATTTATTTGGGGGAATATATATTTTTTTTTTCTAATTTATTTGGCGATTTTTTAAAATTATTTTAACTTTTTTTTTTTTTACTTTACTAAATAGTCCCAGGTGGGACTTCACTGTCCTGTGACAGATCGCTGATCTGTCACATCACAGATCACTGTGACAGATCAGCGATTTGTCACAGGCAGTGCAGAAGGCTTCCTCAGGCCTGCGCTTTGCAGGCACTGAGGAAGCCAGCTTCCTGCAGGGCCCCAAACCCCCCCGTCACCATCTTGGATTCGGGGGCCTGCAGGAAAGGAGCCCCCCGCAGCAGCGCTGCACATTGCGCTGCCGTGGGGGGCTCAGGGAAGCACGGAGGGAGCCCCCTCCCTGCCGATGCTTCCCTTTAACCCCGGTACACCGTGATCATGTTTGATCGCGGTGTGCAAGGGGTTAACGTGTCGGGGGGCGGTCCGTGACCGCCCCTGACACATTGTGCCGGGTGTCAGCTGTGATAATCAGCTGACACCCGGCCGCGATCAGCGGCGCTCACCACGTGGGCGCCGCTGATCGCGGTAGACGTACTATCCCGTCCATGGGCATAGGGTCCCGGGTCCCATGGACGGGATAGTACGTCTGATGTCAGGAAGGGGTTAACAAGCTTTCCAATAAGAAACTTTGTAATATACTGTATCTCATCAGATAAATCTGTTTTTTTCCACTTATGAGCCACTTCTCCACTCATCTGCCTCTTGAAATCATTATTTACTTAGAGAAACTGCTAAAATCAGACTGAGAGCTTACTGAGAGAACAGATTACAGCCGCCAGTTGAAGATTTCCCTAAGTTTCTGCTGCTTATGAAGACAAGCTACATATAGACAGGGGTGCAGGAACCCCTCATGTCTGTGCGTGCTGTGAGACATCACAGTAGCTAGTCAACACCATTAATTGAAAGACAGCTGAAGAGGATAAATCTGGTGAAAAATGAAAAATACAAATTATGTAATGACCATAAGTTATATTATTCCTCATGAACATGCATGAAAGCTTATACTGAAAGGCAAGTGTCCTCAAAAAAGTAGATCCTTCCTATTAAAGGGATAGCGACAAAGATCAGCTGCTGGCCGGGAGCCCTGCTTTTCTGGTTCCTTTTTTGATTAATCAGCGTGGCTTCAGTGTTGGGGCACGACACACACACAAAGTTGCGTCAAGCCAGCTAATCGAAAATGTAAATGTATTATTTATTTTCCTTAGACATAATGTTGTGTGTGGAATATCTATCAAAATGAATGGTTGGCATAAAAAGTTTTTCTCATTCTTTGTTTTTTCTAAATGTTCTCTAGAGACTGTAAAGCCAATGATAAAATACCAAAGCACATGTGCGCCATTATATTAAGACCAATGGACATATAATAATTTTCAATTATTTTTAATAGTCTCTTTATATTTACATTTGCAGCTTTTTTTTAAGAACTGTGAAACTATCCACACGTAAAGTTATGGAGAACAACACAACAGAGTATCCGACCTCCGGCATTCCACTCCTGAATGGCACTTCTAATCCTACAGAATATTATTATTATGACATAAGTGAAGAAGAGCATGCAATATCCTCAATAAATTACTTAGTTTTGGTGATGTACTCTTTGACGTTTCTATTGGGAACTCTTGGAAATGGCCTAGTTATCTGGATGGCAATCTTCAGGATGAAGAAGACAGTCAACGTCATTTGGTTCCTTAATTTATCAATTGTCGACTTATTCTTCATATTATTTCTCCCCTTGCGCATCATCTACCTGGCTAATGATTTCAACTGGCTCTTCGGAAACTTCATGTGTAAGTTTAACAGCATGGTGGCTTTCATCAATCTATATGCAAGTGTCTTCCTGCTCACCATCATCAGTATGGATCGTTGTGCCTCTGTCAACTTCCCAGTTTGGTGTCGAAACCACCGAACTCCAAAACTGTCTTTAATCGTTGTCACAGCTATCTGGATAATGGCTATTTTGTTAAGCTTACCGCATTACATTTTTTGAGATACCATCAAGCAAAATGGCCGTATTCTTTGTTATAACAACTTTGAACTTGATGAGTCATCAGAGCTTGGTATTTACCGCCAAAAAATTATAGTGATAATAAGATTAATTATAGGATTTTTTATTCCTTTCATCATCATTGTCACGTGTTACTCTGTGATTGCTGTACGTATCCTAAAAAAACACACAGCCACCTCTTCTAAGCCCTTCAAAGTCATAATCAGTGTGATAATTGCCTTCTTCATATGTTGGGCTCCTTATCATATTTTCTCCATCTTGGAATTTCATTCATATTATCATGAAAATTATTATTTAAATTATAGAATTCACTTTGGGATTCCTATCGCCACCAGCCTACCAGCCTTCATGAACAGCTGCGTCAATCCTTTTCTCTATGTATTTATTGGTCGGGACTTTAGGGATAAATTCTGGAGGTCTTTCCAGTCCATTTTGGAAAAAGCTTTTCTTTAAAACTCTAAAAGTCCTGAAGAGCAAGTCCAAAGACCAGCTAATCTTGGAAGAGTTTGTGCAATTTTCTGATTGTACCAGAAGCCGGGGTACCAATGATTGGGTTCTTACGGAGGTTCAACTTTATTTTTTCTTTTAACTCAATTGTTCATTGAAAAGACATTTGTGCAACCAGTACTGTAACCATCATGGACATCAAAAGAAAGCAATAATTACATCGGTACAATCTTAGCTATTAAAATTAAGGCAGGCAATCGACCTGTTTGTTGGAATTTAAGTGGATTATTGCCCCACAGAAAAGCGAAGGCAAAAAACATATTTCAGCAATGTAGAATACATTGCATTTGCCCAGCTACGTTGCTCCTCCAATCTACAAGTTTTGACCAACCATCTTGATCTATGTTGTGTTTTCCTTTTTTTGTTTTTTTACCTTCCGTTTTCCAAGAGCCATCATTTTTAGATACTTTCTGTTGATAATATCGTAAGAGAGGTAATTGTTTTCCAGGCACAAGTTTCAGTTTTAAACTCTACCACTTAACTCTGTAATGTCCTATAACGTGCAGGAAAGTATGAAGCAGCCTCAACCTAAGTAGACAGGCCAGCTTCATGCCTGACTTGATGGATGTCAGCTAATGCATTATTTGCCTGTTACTGTAATAACTGGAACTCGCTTCTATCAACACTTTAATAACTTATATAAAGAGAGGGAAATAAGGACGGTTTCACACTTGCATTTAGGGCCGCAGCGTCGGCCTGCGCACGGCCGCCACTAAGCCCCGCCCCTGCCGCGCCTCCTCCGGTAGCTCCGCCTCCGGGCGCATGACGCTGCATGCGTCATGCGTCCCCTATCTTTATCACTGAGTACGCAGTCCGTGCGCAGTATGCGTTTGGCGGCGCCTGCGTCCTTTTGACGGTGCGCCGAGCGCAACCAAATTGCAACAGGTTGCGTTTGACGCTGGTCGGCGCAGTTGTTGCCAACTTCTCTAGTGAGTAGACTGAACTATGCAGCTATTTCATAGCAATAAAGTCAGGAATAGAGTTGGTGACAGTAGAGAGGATTCTGTCGAAGGTTACAAAGTAGAGGAGAACTCAGCCAAGTGAGAAAAGAAAAAAAGAGATCTCAGTGAAGGCTTCACCACCACCACTATTCCATGCTACAGAAGCTGTTTGTGTCTGTCCTGTGCAGTTCTCAAAGAGTTTAGACCTAGGATCGCCCACAAAAAAAAGAAAAAACAAATCCAATGGTGGGCACAAAATCCAAAGCATACTTTATTGCAGCAAATACATGGTTGGATCTGTATTGCCTAGGTTTAAGCTAGCATGTTAATGTTAGAGATAAATTGTAATTAGGGATCATGCAATCATAAGATGTTCCCATTATTCATATTCAAAGACGGAACATTACCAGACTGTTATATAGTTCAGTTCTGTAAAGTTACTGAAATAAAGAAACCGTTGATCATTGCATAGTTTCCATTATTCATGGACTGTGTTATCCATATACCTTGCAGTAAAGCAAGTGTTACTTTACCAAACTTATCTTAGAAATACTTTTATTACATCCCCTATAGTTTCCACTAGTAATGTATTAGCACCTTGTTCTGGGTTTGACTTATGTCACAATCAGGTGGCAGTGCGCTATGTCAACTGCTCATGCTCCTAGGTACATATGGTAATGAAGCGCATTGTGTCCTCTTATGTTGTCATCAATTACTTTTTAACATTCATACAAAATCAACTCAGAGCTATTGTGAGAGGAATAATACATAATTTTCAGCTCCTGGGTCAAGTCAAGTATTTTTGGCCCCCTGACTGATAGAATCTGGGCTCTCCCTCCCTGAGTTACTCCCATTTGTCCAGTATAGATTTCCTTATCCTGCAAGCACATGTATTTTATTTAAAAGAAAATTCTGATTTTACCATCGTTAGTCCTTTTTTTCCCCATTTTTGTTAAATTACAACATAAAATAAAAATAATAAAAACTAAAATAAAAAGTTATATGTTTTTGCTTTTTTTGTTTTATTTTGTAAACCTGGCCCTAAAACTAACCCTAGCCCCAACTATATTATTGCCAGTAACCCTATTACTAGTTTTTGAGATCGTGTGTAAAATGTATTGAAATGTTACAATATTTTTTTAGTTTTTTTTTTTCAGTGATCAACGTTTTACATTTTAGGAAAGATCTCCCAGCAGGACTCTATCCCTTCTCATACAAAATTATAAATGAGAATGAATGAAGGGAGTAGAGGAGAAGAGTAGCGCTCACACTATACACAGAAGGTGCCGGCAGTGTTACAAATCTAACATCTGCCTGTAAGAGCTAAGTTCTGATCGCTGCTGTTATTCATTTACTTGCTGCATTTAATTGCAGTATTAAAGGCACAATGAGATTTCGGGGTCCCAGCAGGATACCATGACAGCCTGGAACCTAGAAAGTTTTTTTTTTTATTTTCAATAAAAAAACACAATTAATGTATAGGTTTGGTGTTGGAATATTCATACTGACCTGAAAAATCTTGTTGTCAGGTCAATATTAATACAAAATGAGCTATATAAAAACAAAATCCAAAAACAACTGAATTCTTTTTTTTTCCATTTCACTACACTTTATTTTTTTTTGTTTTCCAGTAAATTATATGGTAAAATGAAACAAGTCTTTTCAAAAACTACATCTCCTCCATCAATATTCAAGCTCTTATATGGCTGTGTCAATGGAAAATTGAAAAAGTCATGGCTCTATGATGGGGAAAAAAACAAAAGTGCAAAAATAAAAATTTGTTGTGGTGGGAAAGGGTTGACTTAGTTGTAGAGTTGAGTGAATATGTTCAAAATCGGTTGCTGAATCTGAATTTGCCACACTTGTGCCATATTGGTACCCTATTCATGCCAAATTTATGTTTGATGATCGGTTCCAAATATATTGGGTCATTTCTACTTCTATTGACTCTAATGACATTTGGCTGTGTTTGGCGAATATTGCAAAAACAATATTCGCCTCCAATCATAATCGGAAAAAATTTTGAACTTCAAAAAAACTCTGAAAAGATAAAAATGTTATGGTTGATAAAAAAGTATTTTAACCAAACAATGCTACAGTTGGCTCAATCCTCAAAGAGTTAGCATTAGGAAGAAGTTCCAACTAATGGTACATTTTCTCTGACTAAGGATCTGATGAAATTATTCAATTCCTATATATCTGACACCTAACTGGGGAACTTTTTTACATAGCAAATGACCTCAAAATTGAGAACACACACAAAAGAGGAAAGAAAATAAGCTATGGAATGGGGGATCACCACAAATGATTGGCATTAAGAGAAACAATTTTTATTGACATGTAAAGACCACAAACAACTATAAAAGCATTTAAAAAGTCACACATGTGACATGACAACAACAATCAAATGGCTCATAATAGAGCCTACACCCTGTAGTAACACTCCACAATGGTCGGTGACCAAATACCTGCCCATATGAACAGCATACCAGCTAGTGACTGAATAAATTGCACTAGATACCCCCAAAAGAGGGGAGAATTGTGTAAATGCAGATAAGGTAAAGTGGCGACCCCTGAACCTAATGAGGAGGGAGAAACCACAAACAGATTTTTACAAGTCAAAAAAATGAAACATATTACGACATCTGCAAATGAATAGTAAATGGGACTAGGTCACCAAAGCCAATAGTACCTCATGGATAGATATAATGAACCAGCAACACACAGACTGAGATATATAGCAACAATCACCCATGCATTGGAGTGCTGGCATCAGTTGGCAGGACCAATGTGCAGTGAGAACAGGGCGGGAAAGTGCCCGACGCGTGTCACCACCTAGAGTGGCTTCATCAGGGGTAATGAATGTGGTCTTAACCCGTCTTTACCGTGGTGCCCCTGCTCCTTGGTTCTTATACACTCATAATTGAGAACAAGAAGCTGATCCTGGAGTTAAACAAGTAAGTAACCCATTAATATGTCACGTATCCTCTGGAAAATGTGTAGTGACTGTGGTATTGGTGAGAAGACCTGGAGTTGTTATAAGCTTACTATTCTAAGGAAAGCAAAAATAAAATGTATAGATAGGGTCCAATTATCATAGAAAATCAAACAGAAAAAAAACGCTAATACCACCTTTTATACAGCAGTAATAATTCAATTCTGGTGGTGTAGTGCATTGTGCGTTCCACGTAGCATGTACAGAGCTTCTAGTGATCTTATTAGGATGCAACGCACATGCGTTCCACGGTGAGCTGCAGACGTAATATCCGGTTAACCATAGCCGGTGTTGGACCTCCAGCTTTGATACTGGTGGAACGCAGGTTGCGTTCCAGAATGGGCTGCAATATAATTTCCAGTGCACTCTCACCTGGGGCGCTCTCTTCCAGCCCTAGACCGGCAGGAATGCTCAAAAAGGGAGCAATAGGAGTATGAGTTCAGAGACGTGAATACTAGTCTATTGGACACATGTGCTTTTTATCTGACAGGAGTTGTTTTTGAGCCCCTTGTTCTTTCTTCCCCAATGAACCCCTCACAGCATTGAGGAGAGGTGAAATACGGCCCGATGGGGTTTTCTGCATTGATACAAGATAAGTAAAATGAACAATATGAGGAATTACACTTAATGTATTTTAACTTTATTGCATGAAGCCTGTTGTGACTACATATATAAGGGGAGAACAAGACGTCTGTACACTCCTTGAAGGTTGATCTGATACCATAGATATCTTTATGCCAGAACATGTAATTAAGGATTTAGGGACCTAAAACCCTCTCTGAACCTATATATGATAATCATGCTGTGTGTCATCTAAATAGGTCACAGCTCACACATAGATGCTAATTTAAGCAAGATTATACATGTGAGGATAATCAAATTTACTATTCATAGAATCATAGAATCGTAGAGTTGGAAGGGACCTCCTGGGCCATCTGGTCCAACCCCCTGCTCAAAGCAGGATTCGCTAAATCATCCCAGTCAGATGTCTGTCCAGCCTCTGTTTGAAGACTTCCATTGAAGGAGAACTCACCACTTCTCGTGGCAGCTTGTTCCACTCATTGATCACTCTAACTGTCAAAAAGTTTTTTCTAATATCTAATCTGTGTCTCCTCCCATTCAGTTTCATCCCATTGCTTCTAGTCTTTCCTTGTGCAAATGAGAATAAAGTTGATCCTTCTACAATTTGACAGCCCTTTAGATATTTGTAGAAAGCTATTAAGTCTCCTCTCAGTCTTCTCTTTTGCAAACTAAACATTGCAACCTTTCCTCATAAGACAGGGTTTGCAGACAGGTCACCATTCTGGTCGCTCTTTTCTGAACTTGCTCCAGTTTGTTGATGTCTTTTTTAAAATGTGGTGCCCAAAACTGGACACAATATTCCAGATGAGGTCTGACCAAAGAGGAGTAGAGGGAAGTAACTTCACGTGATCTAGACTGTATGCTTCTGTTAATACATTCTAGAATTGCATTTGCCTTTTTTGCTGCTGCATCACACTGTTGACTCATATTCAGTCTGTGATCTATTAGTATACCCAAGTCTTTTTCACATGTGCTGTTGCTTAGCCCTATTCCTCCCATTCTGTATATGCTTTTTTCATTTTTATTGCCCAGATGTAGTACTTTGCATTTTTCCCTGTTAAAAACCATTCTATTAGTTGCTGCCCACTTCTCCAGTTTATTTATATCTTTTTGAATCCTCTCTCTCTCTTCTCTAGTATTAGCTATCCCTCCTAGCTTTGTGTCATCAGCAAATTTAATCAGTTTACCCTCAATTCCTTCATCTAAATCGTTGATAAAGATGTTGAACAATACAGGGCCCAGGACAGAGCCCTGTGGTACCCCACTTGAGACATTCTTCCAACTGGATGTGCAGCCATTTACGACCACTCTTTGGGTCCGATGACTAAACCAGTTATGAATCCACCTAACAGTTGCCTTGTCCATTCCATACTTAGTCATTTTTTCAATAAGGATTGTATGAGATACTTTGTCAAATGCTTTGCTGAAGTCAAGATATACTATATCTACAGCATTTCCTTGATCCACCCAATCAGTGAATCCGTCATAGAAGGAAATTAAGTTAGTCTGACATGACTTATTAGTTACAAACCCATGCTGACTCTGTTTAATCACTTCATTCTTATCCAGGTACTGACATACATGTTGTTTAATAATTTGTTCAAAGATCTTTCCTGGTATAGAAGTCAGACTCACCGGCTTATAGTTGCCTGGGTCCACCTTCTTCCCCTTTTTGAAGATAGGAACAACATTTGCTCTTCTCCAGTCTTCTGGAACTTCTCCTGTTCTCCAAGAATTTTCAAAGATTATGGAGAGGAGTTAAAAAATTTCTTCTGCTATCTCCTTCAGTACTCTGGGGTGTAATTCATCTGGACCTGGAGACTTGAATTCATTTAGGTTAGCTAAGTGTTTCCTCACTATCTTTCTGTTTATAGATATCCTGGATTATTCTATTCCCTTAATAGGACAGTGAAGAACAGTTGATGTTACATTTCCTTTCTGAGAAAAAACAGATGCAAAATAGGAATTTAAAAGTTCAGCCTTCTCAACATCCTGTCTTACCATTTCATCATTTTCATCCTGTAAAAATCCTATAGCCTTTGACTTTTCTTTTACTTTTGACATATCCCCAAAATCCTTTATTATTGCTTTTGACATCTCTTGCAAGCCTCAATTCATTTTCAGCTTTAGCTAATCTGATTTGTGCCCTGCAGGTTCTGCAGACAGCATTATATTCTTCTTTAGATATGTCTCCCTCTTTCCATTTTATAAACATTTTTTTCTTCCTTTTTAGCATGTGCTTAAGTTCTGTGTTCATCCATCCTGGTTTCCTTAAATGCTTCCTATTCTTCCCTCTTTTTGGAATTGTTAACAATTGTGCTTTGAGAATTTCATTTTTCAAGATTTCCCATCCTTCCTGGACATTTTTGTCTTTAAGGATATCCAGCCATTGGATTCCTCCAATTCTCTTTCTGAATCCCTTAAAATCTGCCTTTCTGAAATCTAACCTTGACGTCTGAGTCTTCACAGATCTTCCTCCTCTAGTTTTCCAAAATTCTAAAATAGCATGGTCGCTACCTCCTAGGATCCCAGCCACTTTTACCTCCTCAAACATTTCCTCCCTGTTTATAAGGATTAGATCCAAGGTAGCAGTTCCCCTTGTTTTCTCCCCTACCTTTTGGAAGATAAAGTTGTCAGCAAGAGAGGATAAGAATTTCCTTGACCTGTTAGTTTTGCCTGAGAGAGATTCCCAACAAATGTCTAGATAGTTGAAATCTCCCATGACAACTGTCATATTTTTTGGAGAACTTGGCCATTTGATGCAGAAAGAGTTCATCCATATCTTCAGCTTGCACAGGCGGCCTGTAGTAAATGCCTACAATGGTGTCCTATCCATTGTTCTGTCCTTGTATTCTTACCCAAACAGTTTCCACAGAACTCCCAGTCTCTGAAGCTTCAATCTCTGTGCAGATATACGCATTTCTAACATACAATGCGACACCTCCTCTTCGTTTATCAAGTCTGTTTCTTGCAAATAAGTTGTATCCTTCTAGTCTTGTATTCCAATCATGTGTATTGTCCCACCAAGTTTCAGTGATTCCAATGACATCATATTTCTTTTCCTGTGTTAGTAGTTCCAATTCTCCTTGTTTGTTGCCCATGCTTTGTGCATTAGTATAGAAACATTTTAGTTTGTGATAGGTTTCTCTTTCTCCAATATTTTGTTAATTAGATTCTTTTGTCTTTGTTCTTCCTTTCCACTTCTAATAGCAGAGTTCTCAGTAGCATTTGTCAGGTGTATGGCTTTTTCTGGTCTTTTGCTTCCCTTTCCATGATGTTCTAGCTTAAAGCTCTCCTTACAAGTGTAGCAAGGCGACTTCCAAATACATGTTTTCCAGTCTTCGTAAGATGCACCCCATCTCTAGCAAGTAGTCCATCGTAAAGGTAATTCACTCCGTGATACATAAATCCAAATCGTTGCTGACGGCACCATCGACGTAGCCAGTTGTTCACCTGCAGAATCTTATTCCACCACCTTGTTCCATGGCCATCCACTGGGAGGATGGAAGAGAAGACCACCTGCGCTCCCAGTTCTTTCACTTTCTTGCCTAAGGCTGTGTGCACATGCTGCGGATTAGGTGCGGATTTTGTAAAATCCGCAGGTGAAACCGCAGGTCAAAATACCTGCGGTTTTACCTGCAGATTGCTCTGCGGTTTTTCATCTCCTCAATGGAGGAGATGGCAAACCGCAGCGGAATCCGCAGAAAGAATTGACATGTCAATTCTTTCTGCGGATTGAAAACCGCAGATAATCCGCGCAGAAAATTCCGCACCGTCTGCACTGCGGTTTTTGATTCCCATAGGGAATCATGCTACTGTACACCGCAGCAAAAACTGCTGCGGGTCCGCAGCGGCCAAAACTGCTGCGGAACCGCAGCAAAATCCGCAACGTGTGCACACAGCCTAAGTCTTCAAAGTCTCTGCAGATGGTTTCCAGGATGTTTCTTGCGGTGTCATTTGTCCCCACATGTAGTAGCAGGAATGGGTAGTCATCTGTAGGTCTGAAGAGTCCTGATATCCTGTCAGACACATCTTTAATTTTTGCACCTGGAAGACAGCACATTTCTCTTGAAGTTATATCCGGTCTGCAGATAGCGGCTTCTGTTCCTCTCAGCAGGGAATCCCCCATGACCACCACTCTCCGTTTCTTCTTCACAACATTTTTCTTTCTCCATCCAGAAGGACTCTGAAGGCGTACAAGGTTGCTGTTTGTGGGCAAAGTCTTATCCTGATGTATTTCTTCATCATTTTCCTGCGTAAGAGCCTGGTAGTGGTTCCTGAGCAGTATGGGTGCTGACTGCCTCCTGTGTGGTCACATCTGTGTATAAGAATCCATCCTATGTCTTGCTGCTAGAGTAAGAGCTCATTTAACAAGAAATCTAGTATCCATCAAATACCTTGTTGCTATAATGCGAGCTCATCTAACAATAGATGTTCTATTAAAAAAAACATTATTGTATTAACCATGAGCACTCATACAGCTACATGGTAAAGACAGGCTTCAGGAATACCTGGTATGGCACTTCAGCACTTTAAACGGGTGTTGGTGGTAGCTTTTTGTGAAGGGATCCCTATCAGGGTAAGCTAGGGCAAGCTGATGAGGAGCGGGGGCGCCAACCTTTGCTGGTAGGCAGGGGATCTGAGAATTAGCCTCTTTTTCTCTAGACTTTTTTCCATTGTGAATATAAAAATATACAATAGTAATATTTAATATTTGCTACCAGACTCCCGATCCACACAGAATGTGTCTATAGAGATGGATTTTTGTATTAAAAGTAACTAATAAAAGGTTTTTTTTAGTGTTTTTATTCTTTTTGGTTTTCTATAAGCTTACTATTCTGCAGTAAAATATACAGATATTGCTGAGATGATTTTGCTACTATGCAAATAATTAAAATGCTTCTATAGATGTGGATATGGTACAGGCAAACTTGTCATCTATTTGGACACTGAAATTTCAACAAGCTTTCCAATAAGAAACTTTGTACTATATTTTTTAGTTCTTTCTCCTCTGATGAGCCACTTCCCCACCTTTATGCCTCTTGACCTCATTATTTGCTTCAAAAAAACTGCTAAAATCAGACTGCAAGCTCACTGAGGGATCAGGTTACAGCAGCCTATTGAAGTTTCCCTTATGCTTTTACTGCTTCTGAACATGTTATACATAGAGACAGAAGAGCTGTAACCCCCCTCATGTTTGTGTGTGTTGTGAATGGGAGTCATCATAGCAGCTGGTCTCCACCCACTAGTTGTGAAACAACTGAAAATTAGATATAGACCCTGCAGAGGAGAAATCTGGGGAAAAATGCAAAATTAAAATTATGCAATGACTATAAATTGTGTTGTAATGTATAATAATTAGATCTGTCTCTTTAAGCAAGCCAGACTTATGGGACTTGGAGGGTGGAGACAAGAGGGATGAGAAGGGAAGTTTCAGTTTCACTTCTGGTAGCATGGGAATGCAAGTGTTATGCTGTGTGCTGGAGGACGAAGAATAAAACATATCTAAAGTTTAATACCTTGAATTCTTCATAACGTGTGGATATTACAACTGGCGACGAGGATGGGATATAATCACCTACTGCTGTGAGTACAGACTCTATTTTACCGCTTCACACGCCAGCACCACTGAGAGACTATATCATGGCTGACTACTTGCACACATTCCCATAGTTTGATATGACTGATGTCATTAATCTCTCCCATAACTGGAGAAAATGGCTAAACAGATTTGAGAATTTCCTAGAAGCCATGGACATAAAGGAGGAGAAAAGAAAGAGAGCTTTGCTCCTGCATTGTGCAGGCACAGGAGTCTATGACATATACAGTACGTTACCTGCAGCAGAAACAGACACATACAGCAACTGCACTAAAGCTCTCACTGGCTACTTCAACCCCAAACAGAATATCAGATATGAAAGATATAAATTCAGGATTGCCAAGCAGCTTCCAGAAGAGTCCATAGACACTTATGTCACACATGGATGTGCCTTTACAGATGTAGATGATGAAATCCTAACTCAAATAATTGTCACCTGCTCGTCTAATAACCTAAGGCGTAAGGCTCTGCAGCAGGATATCTCTCTACGTGATTTGCTCAAAATGGCCCGTGCTATAGAAATAGCAGATCATCAGGCTACCGTAATGGAGAATGGGGATAAATTACATGTGCATAATCTCAAACAGAAAAATTTACCAGACAAACAAGCCCAGAAACAGAAGAAATGTTATAGATGTGGACAGGATTTCCCTCACCACCAGAACAAATGTCCAGCTATGGGACAAACCTGCAGTAAATGTGGAAAAGGGAATCATTTTGCAGCTGTTTGCAAATCAGCGCACTACAAGCCTCCGCTGCCTATGACAAAATCTACAGATGTAAAAGTGATAAATCAGGACACAGAAGAAATGTCTGCGACTGAGAACTATGTGTTCACTACCTCTGTCACTGGTTCAGTACAGTCTCCCTGTGTTACACTCTCAATCTGCAACACTGACATTACCTTTACAATAGATACAGGAGCTTCAGTGGATATCATAGATGGCACTACATATGAACAATTGAAAACAAGGCCAGTCTTACAACAAGTGCAGACTAAAATCTTTCCTTATGGATCTAAAACACCTCTAGCTATAATGGGACAATTTGATGCTGAAATTAAATATAAAGAAAACAGGCAGAAAACCACTTTCCACACATTACAAGGATCGGGAGGATGTCTTCTCAGCTATCACACTGCCTTGGAGCTAGGGCTCATCCAGATTATTCATACCATAACTGACCCTGCGGATATGGATGTACAAACTATGGTGAACAGCTTTCCCTCCCTATTTAGTGGTTTGGGAAAACTAAAGGACTCTCAAGTACACCTTCATGTGGATGACAATGTTCGTCCAGTAGCCCAGCCTCACAGGCGTATTCCATTTCACCTGAGACAGAAGGTAGAAAAGGAACTCCAATTGCTCATGGATGAGGACGTTATTGAAATTATTACTGGTCCCACTCCGTGGGTCTCTCCTCTTGTGGTAGTTCCAAAACCAAAGACTCCTGATCAAGTGAGACTGTGTGTTGACATGCGCCTGCCCAACACCTCTATCCAGAGGGAAAGACATATCTCACCTACGATTGATGACATTATTCATTTATTAAATGGAGCCACCGTCTTTTCAAAGCTCGACCTCAATAAGGGATATCATCAATTAGAACTGAGTCCAGAGTCCCGATATTTGACCACATTTTCCACCCATGTGGGCCTCAGAAGATACAAAAGATTGACTTTTGGAGTCTGCTCAGCAGCAGAAATTTTTCAGGATGCAATAAAGAGTGTCATTCAACACATCCCAAATGCCTTTAACTACAGTGATGACATATTGGTTTTTGGTAAAACTCAAGCTGAGCATAATCGTGCTCTATATGCTATCTTCGAATGCCTGCTTTCTGCTGGACTCACTTTAAACAAAGAGAAGTGCGAGTTTGACAAGGGTTCATTAGAATTCTATGGTCACATTTTCTCGGCAAAAGGAGTACAACCAGACCCCAAGAAAGTGGAAGCTATCAGAACAGCCTCAATTCCACAGGATGCTAGTGAAGTGCGTTCTTTCCTTGGAATGGCAAGTTACTGTGCTAGATATATTCCGAATTTTTCAACAATCAGCAATCCACTACGGGAACTTACAAAACAAAGTTGTATTTTTCAATGGTCTCAAGGCTGTCAGGCCTCTTTTGAAGCAATTAAAAATGAACTCTGCTCGACAACCACTATGGCTTATTTTGATCCAGCTCTTCGAACTGAACTGATTGTGGACGCCAGTCCCGTGGGACTGGGTGCTATTCTAGGGCAATACAAGGATAACAATCAAAATCCTCACATCATTTCTTATGCAAGTAAGAGCTTAACAAACACTGAAAGAAAATATTCTCAACCTGAAAAAGAAAGCTTGGCAGTTGTCTGGGGATGTGAACATTTTCACTTATTTCTCTATGGAGCTCCCTTCACCATTGTCACAGATCATCAAGCACTTCTTACAATTTTTGGAAATCCCAGAGCTAAAATGCCTGCACGAATTGAACAATGGGGCCTACGTCTACAGGACTACAACTATAAAATTGTTCACAAACCTGGAAAATACAGCAATCCGGCTGATTATCTTTCAAGACATCCTACTAATGATGATATACCTGTGCATTCCTCCATTGAAGAATACCTACGTTTTGTTACAGATCATGCCGTGCCAAAAGCACTTTCTCTTGATCAATTTATAAATGAAATAACAAAAGACAAGACACTCTGTGCCCTAATACAAATCATCCAAAATCGAAGGTGGCATGAAATTCAAAAAAAAAAATTTCCTGATTCTGAGATCGATCTGAAAGAGTTAAAACTATTATCAAACGTACGTGAGGAATTATCAGTCACTGAAGAACACCTCATTCTTCGAGGTACCAAACTAGTCGTACCTAAGACTTTGCGTAACTTAGTCATACAGATAGCACATGAAGGTCATTTAGGAATTGTTGGCACAAAGAAGTTACTCAGAGAAAAAGTGTGGTTCCCAAATATGGATCACTTGGTGGAAGAAAAGATTAGACGCTGTTCTACTTGTCAATTAATCACTCCATCATCAAACTTAGAGCCATTACAAATGTCTCCGTTACCCACTGCTGTCTGGGAGGAAGTGGCAGTCGATATATATGGACCATTGCCAAATGGCCAATACATTCTCGTAACAATTGATGAATATTCTCGATACCCTGTCATTTCATTTATCTCTTCAACATCTGCTAATAATGTCATACCAGAGCTGGACGACATTTTCTCGGCATATGGTATTCCAAAAGTAGTCAAAACAGACAATGGACCTCCATTCAATGGACATGTGTTTACACAATTTTCTGAATACTTGGGATTCAATCACAGGAAAATCACACCTTGCTGGCCGCAAGCCAATGGAATTGTGGAACGTTTTATGCGCACTCTGGGGAAACGTATCAAGGCAGCGAGTCTGGAGCACATCCCACTAAAACAGTCATTATACAAATTCATGCGTAATTACCGCAATACGCCACACTCCACTACTAATGCTGCTCCAGCTCATTTAATGTTCAGCAGAACCCTGCGTATACGTCTCCCTGATGTGACCAGCCATCCCCGACCGAGTGACTCCTCATTGAGATCCACAGATTTCTCCAACAAACAAGCCATGAAACGTTATGCAGACAGAAGGCGAAGGACACAGTCAAGTGCCATCGAAAGAGGGGATGTCATGGTGGTACGTCAAAGACCAACCAACAAGACCTCACCTGTATATGGTCCTGCAAAATATTATGTTACCAAAAGGAAAGGCAGCATGATCACAGCTGAACGAGATGGACACTCCATAACGCGAAATTCTTCATATTTTAAAGTCATACCGCAGAATGATGACAATGAACTCTCTTTGGTGGAAGATTTGGTATCCGATGGTGGAGAGGACCAACAAGAGGTAGCTGGGCCATCAACAATGGACTCTCACAATGAGCCCAGACGTTATCCTACACGAGAGAGAAGAGCTCCATCGAGGCTTATTGAAGAAGTGTAACTACAGTTTTGTTTGTTTTTTTTTTGTTGTTTGTTTCTCTGGTTTTAGAATTGAACAAATAAGACAAAACGGACATATGATTTCTTTGGACGTTTTCATGTTGTTGCATTTATCAGTAATATAGATTATTTATAAAAAAAAAAATAAAAAAAAGGGGATGATGTAATGTATAATAATTAGATCTGTCTCTTTAAGCAAGCCAGACTTATGGGACTTGGAGGGTGGAGACAAGAGGGATGAGAAGGGAAGTTTCAGTTTCACTTCTGGTAGCATGGTAATGCAAGTGTTATGCTGTGTGCTGGAGGACGAAAAATAAAACATATCTAAAGTTTAATACCTTGAATTCTTCATAACGTGTGGATATTACATGTGTCATTCCTCATGTTCACGCATTGCAGCTTATTTTTAATGGTAGTTAAGCTCAAACAGAAAAGTAGATCCTTTAAGAAGATACTGCCTAACTAGAGAGAAAGTGACAGAGATGTGCTGTTGGCCGGAAGCCCTGCAAACCTGCCACACTCTCTGGCTTCAGTTTGATTATCTGACCTTGCGCAACATCTTCATTGCGGCATGAAACACAGACAAAGTCGTGCCAAGTCGAGTAATCAAAATTGTAAGTGTGGATGTTGGCAGGTTTGAGAAGATTGTGGAAAATAATGACTTGGCGGTTGGCCGTCTTGCAAATTTATTTATTCATCTCTAGTCATGACCCTCTTTCATCTTTAGTGGGAACCAATCATGGAAGTTCTCTCCATAATATGTTCCTGTTCCTCAATCAGCAAGATTCACCCTCTCCCCTTCTTATTAGTGAAAGCTTGCTTCTTTATACAGGGAGTCAGTGGTAGGGTGGGTGAAGTCCACCCTTTAAAATTACCTGGACTTGGCTCCAGCTGCAGCTCATAAAAAAGATGTTATGAAAACTCTACATACACATTAAAGTCAATTTTTGGTGTGATCAACTGATCATCTAATGTGCCTTGTGACTTCATGATTCTCCCACCAAAGGGAGGGATAAGGATGAATTCAAATGTCTGATCATTTTGTACTCTGGGCAGATAAGCTGCTACCAGATGAGACCGGCAGAGAACACGTAAACACTCAATGCAATAGGTTATTATGGCAATCGGGGTCCTACTGAAGATCCTTGTACGTGCCATCTTGGTCCTCCTGTGAAGCTCATCCACACGCTGGGCTTCATAGAGCAGTAATTTTACTAAATACTACAATACACAGTATAGCAGTATACATTATTGCCCAGACCTAGAAAAACTATGGCAGCATCCATTACATCACTGATCTATAGCAATATAAATAGTGTACCATAATTCAAAACTATAACTTGTCCAGCAAACAACAAGCCCTCATATGACTATTTTATTGGAAAAATAAAAAAGTTACTACAAAATTTCCAAAAATCTGAGGGCCTATTTAGACCATTCAAATATGTTGAATCCACAACACCTGACTGGTGCCTACTGTAGAAGACCATTAGATGCCAACCAAAGGAAATAGTTGAATAATCATGGAAAGAAGAAGAGGCTTCATGCCACAAATAGAAGAGGAAGACAGAATTGTCACTGATGAACTATAATTCTCCGGTTCAAAAGTCACAATCATTCAACTTTGTTAGACTACTAGGAAGACTTCGAAATCAGTTCGTGTGCATGTCCAAGTGGTGGCCGATAACTGAGTAACAGAGACGGTGATGTACCAATAAGAAGGGGGAACCCTAGAGCTACTGCAGGGTTCCTGGAGGAGGACAGAGGTCAGTTGTTGTCTACTTCTCTAGTGCAGTTATTTCTCATCTCTGATGTTGAGAATAGTAATGAGCGAATTTGTTCAGAAAACGATCGCTAAACATGGCACGTTTGTGTTCGTGATCGAAAACCTGAGAAAATTGTTTTAAAATCCGTAACATTCGGTACAAGTGTGTTGTGCACTGCTTCTATTGTGCTCCATGCACAAGTATAGCATTCTAAATAGTATTTTTTCAGTAGGTAAATGTGAAAAAAACTGCTGTATCCCACATTTTAGCTAGTTAGGTGGCCGCATATCAATCAGATAGTGTAGCTAGAAAGTGTCCAGTGTGGCTGTAAAATTTACCTTTCAGATTTTTTTGGGGGGCCATTATTGAGGTCCGCAGACAAAGCCAGCAGGGCACATGTCCTACAAGTGTGTTGTACACTGCTTCTATTGTGCTCCATGCACAAGTATGCAGTTATAGAATTCTAAATAATATTTTTTCAATAGCTAAATGTGAAAAACCCTGCTGTATCCCACCTTGTCATTTATTGCTGTGGTGATATGAAACTGTCTGGAGACCTAAGGCACATTTAAAAAAAAGTAGAATTGTTTCTGTTGTTAAATGTGAAACAGCCTGCCGTATCACACATTGTCATGTTGTGGTGGTGATATGAACCTGTAAGCAGACCTAACGTGCATTAAAAAAATTCTAGTGTTTTTTCTGTTGCTGAATGTGATATAGCCCGCAGTATCCCACATAGTCATGCAGTGGCGTTGATATGAACATGTCTGCAGATCTAAAGCACATTTAAAAAAAATTTAATATTTTCTATTGCTGAATGAGATACAGCCCCCCGTATCCCACATTGTCATGTTGTGGCGTTGATATGAACCTGTTTGCAGACTTAACATGCATTAAAAAAAATTCTAATTATTCTGTTCATAAGCGTGATACAGCCTGCTAAATCCAACTTTTTCATTTAGTGGTGTTGAAATTGTTCCATGTGCAGAGCTGTTGCACATTAAAATTAAAATAAGCAGAGGCACTTAATTTTGCCACGAAAAACTGGGTAAGCTTATTGACTCGAGTATCAGCCGGGTATGCATTGTCCCCTCATTCCTGTCCTGGTATGCATGGCTCATTATTCCCCATCCTTGTATGTTTGTCTCCCCTATCGCTGTCCTGGTATGTATAGCTCCTCCGTCCCTGTCCTTGTGTAAAGGAGTTAAGTAAGTTGTTCAACGTTGTATTTATTACTCATTGCTAAATGGTACTGCTACATGTTCACATGTATTACCACATATATGGAATGGTACTGCTACTCCTTTCTGGGTATTACCATTGTTTGTCTTTATGTTTTATTATTGTTGCTTTTATTTGCACATAATTGTGATAATGTTTACTGCATTTCAAGGTTTGTCATTTACAGAACAGGGAAAGCATAGTGCTCTCTTTGGACACTAGAGGGGGCACGCTAGTATATAGAGCTTAGTAGGATAGGGTTAAGTGTAGGAGGGGCTGCTGGGAGTTAAGGTTAGATGAGAAGGAAGTAAGTTCAGATGGGGCCAAGGTCCTCGAAGTGTCCACATGGGCTATATGCCCAGGATGGCTTGGCAGCCATGCAACGTTAAGCAGTGACAGTCCAAGTTATCCACATTCACTGGACATCAGTTTAGTGGATCAAAGCAGTAGAGAAGATGTGGTGAATCGTAGCCTGGGTGGGCGCTCTTAAGGCGGGAGTCAGATAGAGTGAGGAACAGTCGGATGCTTTTCCAGGGACAACCAAACCAGGTGGTGGATGTTTTCAATTCTGGGGCGAAACAGGCAGAATGAATTGTCATCATGGCAAGGTTAGGCCAGGAAGAAGCTGGGAAGCAGTCTAAGACGGTCCAGTTGGGCACGTGCGGTATAGAAGCATCAGCAAAGTAGGAAAAGCTGAGTAAGCAAGTAAAGACGAATGTGTAATTTATTATGCACTAACTGTGGATATATTGTGTGAAGTTATCAGTAAAAAAACTGTTCAAGTTGCCATGGAGTGTGTCTAAGTTACTGAGAGTCGCCTCGGAGAGGGGCCATCGCTGCTTGGGAAGTGCCCAGGGGGACCCGAACCTGGAGATGCAGGTACGCCGAACAGTGGACTGCAATTTTCTGTGAGGAAAGGCCAGGACACTGATGGAGAAAACCCCTCCCTCTTCCACTGACTAACAACAGATGGGTGAAGTTGTTGGAGGCGGACCCCCCTGGAAATGGGTGAGACCCAGAAGAAAATCCAGAAGAAGCTGTGCGATGCCATTTTGTGAACTTGAACCAGCCATGATGCAGCACTCCTGTATCCGTAGCTGCCAGGGTGTGGGCCGCATTGAGTGGAGGTGGCGGCAGGAGAGAGCGGAAGCCCAGCCTGGCAAGACAAGCGAGGAATCAGCGGATGTTCCCACCTGTCTGCCTACCATTCCTCATTGCAGGAGGTAGGGCCCGTACAGTTCATGGTGTGGAACTCACGTAGAACTGTAGTGCTGAGAAAAAACAGTATGCAGGAGAACACATGTTCTGTCTTTTCTCTCCTCACTGTAAAAGGCTTGATTCTTTTGTGGAGGCAACTACATGAAGCAAGATGTCCCCTCAGAAAGGACTTTAATGGAGATTCTTGGAGTAATGACGCTTCCTTCCTCTCCCTAGACAAGACAGGACTTAACTGGTTTGCACCAGCTAACAGGAAGTGTCCACGCTAAGTGCGGGAGGCTCCTCCCAACCATTTCTACCGTAACTTGTGCATAGATTGAATGCCATATATGCTTCAGACAGCAGATGACCGCAGAATACAAAGCATAATGCACATTTATCAGTCCTCGGTGTCTGCACATTACAGCACTCAATGTATTATGCATTTCCTCACTCAAAGGGCACAAAGTGAATGTGGCACATGGGAACAGATCTCCTGCTACACGACAACTGTTTCCCTCAGCAGCAGTAAAATGGAATACCACACATAGAGGCTGTTATTAATTTTTGAGTGTTTTCCATATTTACTGGATGAATTGAAAGAGTATTTCCATCTCCAAAATCCTATATCAATATGTAGTAGGATAATAAACCTACAATTAGAAATGTAGTGTAGTTTTTCTGATTCGCTTTGTCTCTTTCCTCTTGTGCAGGCATTGCATGACCTTAAGTATCACCAAGTGTCACCCCTGGATGAAGCTTTTATTAGCGAAACGTGCATCGGGTGTGGTGGGTCTCTAGCTTGATGCACTACTGGTAGCTTTCCCTGTATCAACGGTCTTCTTTGTTTGTGTTTGTTATCATGTTTCGGTTGTCCCTTTTTGTCTTAATGTGGATACAATGTTCCTATATGGATGTAAGACATCACTGCATACGTCCACCATGACCCCCTTCTTTGATAGTTCTATACATTGAGGCAAGAACTGTACTGTATATTACTCATATTTTTGGTAGAATTTGTTAGTATTTCCTGTAATCCAGCTTTTGTCTTCTTGTCTAACTATCTGTAGGAAACAACCATGTGGTAGGAATAAATTACTTCTCTTTATACTCAAGTTGATCTTTAAGAGCTATAGCAGCACAAGTTTTTTTATCCTGATATACGGTATATCATATATCCAACATTATTTCCTGTATTTAACTCCCACTGTTCATAATATATTATACTACACATGATTTTGGATCATATTGTTTTTAATAAATTGTCCTAATAAACATATTTTTAGCCTTCTACAAAGCCTCATCTTTATAGGTGTTTCAAGTGGCCTTCAAGTGGCCACTACTAACGCATTTCAGGTTTCTCAAAACTGAACTACATATCATATCATATATCTTACTGTATGTAGTTCAGTTTTGATAAAAGGTTCGATACGAACCTGAAATGAGTTAATAAAACCATAGCACTCAAAGAACTGGGAGGTTTAACAGAATGTGAGATAAGTGCCCTGACCCTGTCCGACCTTACTCTGTACATTGTACTGAGTGCTGCAGTTTATCTGTCAAGTACCATGTGTAACGAATGGAAGCGGAGACAGAGATGGTGAAGTTCACATTCGTTTTTATTTTTAAAATGGAATGTCGGGACCACGGTCCGGGGGGCTCCGAAGGGAGCGTGACTAGTGAGCCCCGGGCACCCGTAGTAAAGCCCCTCAGACCAGTGCCAGAATGGAATACCCAGAGGACACAGGTGCTACCTCCAGTTAGACCCCGAACACGTGGCAGCTGTCCCAGCGGGACCAAAAGGGATAACAGTAGTTACAGCAGAGTCCGTAATGATCCAGGTCCTGAGTCCAGGTAAATGGTAAGGAGATGGTTCCAGTGACCTTCTCACAGTCCTCAGACACGGATAGCTGTTGGCAGAACGGGATGGCTTTCGCCCAGATGGTTGCAGATATAACCAGAAGGCACAGGATACTGATATGCTGTGGAGACAGAGAGCATTAGTGTGACATTCAGGAGGAGATAACGTCCGAGAGTGGACCCTCTGGGTCACGGATCCGGAGCCCCTGGGTCGAGCGCACCAGGTGATGACCGACCCCTGTACAAGGATTGTTAGGGGCAGGACCGTAGAGGGCAGAACCGCGACTGATGGAACCGAGAGGGGCAGCCCGGGGGACTGGAGAAGGCAACCGGCTGGCAAGGCTTACCAAGGCCCAGAACTCAGGACAGAGGGCAGGATGCTGGGCAGGGAACAGAACGGACGCCGGAGGACGAAACAGACAGGGAACCGGGGAGACGAAGGTAGTGACACTAGGAGTAGGCAGGACAGATGACGGGCAGGAAGACAGGGCAAAACACCAGAGGTAGAGACAGCAAGACTAGGGAACGTATGTGAAGAAAAGAGACCTATAGGAACCTATAGGCGGCCAAATTAGAGCAGGTATGGACACACAATAATCAGGCATCCTCCCCTTGTGGGAGACGCCTGATATATCCCCTGCTGGTAGGCGATAGGCTGGCCACTAAGCGGCCACCGCCCACCGCAGGGTTAAACTACCCGACGGCCGGGCGCCCGCGCCCTAGTGCGCATGTGCAGGGTCGCCGCTGTTAGGAGACCAGGAAGGCGGGGCGCGCGTGAGCAGGAGGAGGAAGGAGGCGTGCGTGGACCGGAGGAGGGAGGAAGCGGTGGCGCGCGCCGGAGCAGGTAAGAACTAGCCGCGGGGGGGCCCGGGGCTAGGGGGACGGCGGGGGTTACGACCGGCGCCGTTACAATTAGACAATGCACAGAGACTGCAGATGCAGCACAGACAGGTTAGCATGAGAACCGGATGTAGCAATGACAGATACTCATTGCTCCAGCGCTCTCCCTATGGAGGAGAGGCCAGAAATAGCAGCCAGTGCGCTGCCATTGGTTAATTGCACTTTTTGAATAATGCACGCTGTCCCTTTAAGAAGGCAGGAGAGTGGGCGTGCGTGCCCTAATAGCCTTAGCTACAGATCTCCTCACAGGACGCCAGGAGTTGGAGGCAGGAGGGAGGCCTGAATGCTGAGCAGCAGCATGAGATCCAGGGAAGGCCGGCTGCTGCCTAGGGACAGCGTGTGAGGCTCGAGGTGAGTGCCCATAGCGGAGGGCAGCGGCAGACCTGGATGCAGCACCAGGATGGGGACCAGGTGTAACAGTGGCAGACCTGGGCGCCGCGCCAGGACAGGGACCGGGTGTAACACCATAATGTCACCATTTAGTGTCAGTGCACAGTGCATTGTGTCGTCTGCTGACGTACCTGGGTAAATACAGTAATGAAGTGCACTGTGCCCTCCTGATATTGATGACCTGTTCATATACAAGACAGTCCAGTATAGAGCAATGGCATCACCAGTGATACAGTATGATCTAGCATGTAAATCAAATCCGATGTGTGCAGTTTAATCCAACCCAACTGAACCCAACTCAATCACACCTAATCCAGTCCAATATAATAATGATGTACTGCTCTGCTGCATTCCTACCCCTGAAGACAACAATCGCGCTATGTGTATAGTGTCATGCGGTTTTACATGTAATGTGAATGGTGATGTGCATCTTATGTAATGTGTTATAGTAATGTACAGCATGTGAGTGATGTAAAGTGTTAATGTATAATGTTGGTAGTGCATAGTGCAGGGTAAGCACCAGGTTAGCTTTGGAATAGGATAAGTACTGTTTATATAGTAAGTGGTTTAGCAACAGTGTGGGGCATAGGATGAGAACAGTAGGTCTAGTCTATCTGGTAGGACATAATTAGTAACAGAACTAGCCCAGTGGGTGGGAACTAGTGTTAATTAAAAGGTGGGCACTTACTGGTAGTGGGGGAGATAGAGAAGTGCTACGACAAGTTCAAGCTCAAGTCCAGTGGGCTGCTAGGGTCAGCATGTGTCTACCATTCGAGTTAGTGGGACATAATGCAATACTGGAATCCCGCAATATGACGCGGTCAGGATCACTGGTGCATCACTAAGTGGTCACTAGTGAGCTGCCACACAGGCAGATCTCACCAGCGACAGCAGGGGTCGGGGGTCGCTACTTACCTGTCAGACGAGGCGATCCTGACATCCTCCCGCCCGCATCCATGCGTCGCTCGTTTCCACAGCAGGAAGCCATCTCTTCATGTCATTCCCTTTTTTTGAAGATGAAAGGTCAGGAGCTGAAAAGTAGAAGCCAATGCTAGGAAGCAAAAAATCCACTGTACTGCATATGTATGTCAGACCAACCCAAGAAACCTATCTAAAGAATATTTTGCTTCACGCCTAATTATTTCAGACTTTATCTTTTCTTAACAGTCTGTTCTCTGTAAACGGACCAACCTAACATGTGCAAGCTGCAGCTAGCATCTATGAAAGTCCCATTCATAGAATGCAGACTACTGCACACACATGTATGATGGTGGTACCTCAGTAGTTGTTGTCCTCGCAGAGGCACAACAGGCTAAGTGGTTACTCATACAGTAATTGGTACAGGCTAGACAGTAGATGGAGAAGTTTGTCTTTGATAGAGATTTACCTAAATATTCTCTTCACAAAGCCCGGAGAACTCTATGGCACATCACAAGTCCAAGAGGAGGTTCAGCTGCATCTAGGTAGCTTGACAACTCTTGCACATACAAACTGTTCGGCTTTAGGTCTCTGGGTGACGACCCTAATGCTGATTGAACCTGGTTGCACCAATCTCTAACGAGCTCATGGACACTCTTACCTAAGGGATTCCTCCTGACCACACATACCAACACACATGAACAAAGAATGCAATGCCCACCTAGGACATAAACACAATTCAAGACCGCCAGCAATGCCACTATCTCTCTGACATTTTATGACGTGTCCAAGGGCCCATCGGTACTCACTATGTAAAATCACTATCTGGGTCCATGGGTGCTCAATGTTTCTGCTATTCTAGAGCTATTCTTGGGCTGATCATCACATTTTCATAGCCCAGCTCACCAGCATGCCCATTGGTAACTCGCTCAGACCTAGACCTCTGTACTCTTTGTCAGCAGGTCTCACCCTCAATGAACACAAACTCACATGCTGACTGCATTATAGATAACATTGAGCAGGAAGAACCACTCTGCATTGCACTGGTTGCCAGCCCAGTCCTTTGAGGTAGCCAGACCAGGGTAATCTTTGCTTCTGCAGCCAACATCCTAAGTGTGGCGCCCCTGAGGCTCAGTCGCAACAGAGGTACTGCACCTTCTCCTAAGGTGTAGTGCCCCACCACCTCGGTAAGTTGGGAGCTCCTTTCCACACTCCAACACTCGCACCCCACACAACAGGGTAGTTCAGCACAACCACAGTGAGGGTTCTCTCTCCTCCTAGACATTAGGAGTGCCCTGTGGTTCCCTGCTTGGAACACTGGATGTGCTGGGAAGTGGGTGGAGTTGAGATCCATATAAAAGGTTGGGAAGGTTTAGAATTACAGATCAGTCAGGAGAGTCTGAGGACGAATCCCTGGAAGGGGAGATGAAGGAAGGATTGCTGCAGCTGCCTCAGTGATCTGAGCCAGCTGGCACAGGGAAGGAACAGAAGGAGAAAGACGTAGAACTGCAACCTAATCTTCCATAAGAGAGAGAAGAACAGTGCGGAACGAAGGAGTAGAGAGAACAGAGAGGAGTTGTGGGTCAGAAGAGGAACCCTGCCTATAGGTTCTCAGCGCAAGGCCGGGGCCCGGTCCCCGAGGTTGTATGGACACTTATGGTTCTGCAGGTGACACCGGTGGAGTAGTTGGCTGTAAATGCACTACTCCCATCAAAGACTTGGGGCACAACAGCAACTGAATAGAGAGCCAGGACTCCGGAGAAGGGAGTCCCTGAAAGAGGCTACAGCTGTCTGACATACAAGTGGAGTTGTTAGGAACATCTGACAGGAGGAACTCCAGAGTACTACGGTACTGGAGCTCTTCACACCTTAAGGCGCAACAGAGGAGTCATTCAGGAGAGGTACATGTTGACGGAGTGTTGGAGAGGAGAATCCTGACTTGCCCGGGAGGTTGATTGAGTCTCTGCCTCGGAGGACACGGCACGGAGGCGGGCACCAGTGTGTACCACGGACTGTGAGTAAAGCTTTGGAACTGCAAGCCCTGGTGTCTTCCATTCATTTGTGCGCTAACACCATCAGCACTGTTACATCTGGGTACCAGTATTCCTCACACCGCCTGCGCCTATCCTCATCTATTGCCATTACACTGCCCTGGGGTTACAGCTTCACCTGTGGGGAGCTACACCATCTATGCTGCAACACACCATCAGTCCCAGAGGATCTGCACACAGCATTGGCTTAACATCTTGCTTGCCAAACACCACAGGTGGCGTCACGAACTGTCACATAGACTATATCACAATCCACCATCAATTTGGGTGCCCAGGGCCACGGACCGGGTCACCGCCGCTGTGACACATTTCCCCCCTGACACCGGCCCAGTACCGAGTACCCCACAGCCCTGGGAGGGCGACCCATAAGCACCTCAGGAGATTACTAGATTCTGGAGTGTCATGAAGTCATGGGGACTAGTAAAATCCAAAGACGCTCAAGATGCCATGGATGCTTGCTGCAGAAGTAAAGATAGTCCATTTGGAGACCAGACTGGATGCTGAGAATCTCTTTTGCTCAACACCAATGATTGACATACCTAAGGCTAGGTTCAGATTGCATTATGCAGCCCGTTCAACGCATAGCATGACGGGCTGCGTTAACGGTGTAGCATAACGTGATCGTGTTATGCTATACCCGCTAGCGCAGATGATTCATCAGTGCTAGTGGTGACGGAGCCTCAGACGCTGCAGGCCGCATCCGAGGCTCTGTCACTGAATGACGGCACATCGCGAACGTGTGCCACTTTACGGAATGCGTCGCGATGCGCCACACAATGGGGGTCAATGGCAGCGTTAACGGACTGCCTAAACGCAATGTGACCCCGGCCTAAACCCCAAACAACGCTGTTAGTGCTATAACTTTGACCTTTACATCTGCAGTGGTTAACAAGGCAAAGACCTTGCTGACTGATATACCTCGTTTTTCTGACGGATGATGTCTGAGAACGTCATAGACGATGTCACCAAACTGAAGAGGAAATGGTGACATTTCCGATTACAACAACTCTTACCCAACGCTCAGATCTTTCGACTGGAACCAGATAGCAATGTATCTCATAGTACACTAGAGTATCACTAAACACTTAATTTGTGAGGGGATTATGAGGGCTACACCAGACTCACCCTACTTACACACATACTGGGCCATAATGGAGAACCCGGCTTACTTTACTTGCCAGGAGAAATAGCTTCCATAATGTTTGAGGTTTTCCTTCACACTTCAAGACTTAAAAAATGTAAAAACATAATATAAAAATTAAATTGGCAGGCATGTGGACAATCTATGATAAGCCATATACAGGGACAGAAGCCAAACTAACTAGTAGAGGGATGGGAATAATGGAGGTGGAAAAACCTTAACTCTTGATGAGTAGTAGGGTTAATAATGATTATTACTACTTCCTCCTTTACAGACTTTAGTTTTCTAATTTAGTTTTTAGAATCACTTATCTCGGGTTTCAGCCTACACCTCGGAAGAACTGAATTTCACAATTTTTTCTGGGTAAACCCTGCTCTCAGCTTCTGTGCTCTTCCTGCACAAACTGAGATTGTCAGTCAGACTGCTGAAAGTAGTATTAAAAGACAATGGATGATAACAGTGGACCTGTCAGCAAGTGAAAAATGAGCAGTTTTCTGAATTTCTTTTCTTACCACTGCTCCCTTCATTATTCCATTTTTTTCTTTTTTTAAAATCCCCCAAATGGTCAGAGATAAGGGTTTTCTTGTATGTAGATGATTCATAAGAGACACCCCAGAGGATCCTGTGAGCGCCTCCCCTTTAGTCAAGACCATAAAAATTAGCACAGAAAAAAAGCCTTGTCATTGGAATCCTATATTGGATCATCAAACAAAAAAAATAAAACAACAACAAATACTGAGAGGAGCAGCGGGAAGAAAAAGAAAAAGAAAAACTGTCCACTATTGGCATGGTAGTAACATCTTCTTTAAATTTTGTTTTTAATCACATAAGTTAAGGTGTAATGCAAAGAATTAGGAGGCTGATAAAGTGCTTCTAATACTTTATAGGGGTAAATCCTGATATCAGCTTCCCATTAGTAGAAATAAAAAGTAACAGTAAACATTAGTCCTCAAATCGTACTTTTCATTCAGTTGTTAAGTCTGTTTGTGCAATATTGGTAAACAATGGGAGTCACTCAAAAACAGGAAATATACCAAATAATGTCAGAATAGTGAGTGCAGCTCTGGGGTATAATACAGGATATACAGTAACTCAGGATCAGTAATGTAATGTATGTACACAGTGACTGCACCAGCAGAATAGTGAGTGCAGCTCTGGAGTATGATACAGGATGTAACTCAGGATCAGTAATGTAATGTATATACACAGTGACTGCACCAGCAGAATAGTGAGTGCAGCTCTGGGGTATAATACAGGATATAACCGGGATGAGTAATGTATGTACACAGTGACTGTGCCAGCAGAATAGCGAGTGCAGCTCTGGAGCATAATACATGATGTAACTCAGGATCGGTAATGTAATATATGTACACAGTGACTGCACCAGCAGAATAGTGAGTGCAGCTCTGGAGTATAATACAGGATATAATTCAGGATCAGTAATGTAATATATGTACACAGTGACTGCACCAGCAGAATAGTGAGTGCAGCTCTGGGGTATAATACAGGATATACAGTAACTCAGGATCCGTAATGTAAAGTATGTATACAGTGACTGCACCAACAGAATAGTGAGTGCAGCTCTGGAGTATAATACAGGATGTAACTCAGGATCAGTAATGTAATGTATATACACAGTGACTGCACCAGCAGAATAGTGAGTGCAGCTCTGGGGTATAATACAGGATGTAACTCAGGATCAGTAATGTAATGTATGTACACAGTGACTGTACCAGCAGAATAGTGAGTGCAGCTCTGGAGCATAATACATGATGTAACTCAGGATCGGTAATGTAATGTATGTACACAGTGACTGCACCAGCAGAATAGTGAGTGCAGGTCTGGAGTATAATACAGGATATAACTCAGGATCAGTAATGTAATGTATGTACACAGTGACTGCACCAGCAGAATAGTGAGTGCAGCTCTGTGGTATAATACAGGATATAACTCAGGATCAGTAATGTAATGTATGTACACAGTGACTGCACCAGCAGAATAGCGAGTGCAGCTCTGGAGTATAATACAGGATATAACTCAGGATCAGTAATGTAATATATGTACACAGTGACTGCACCAGCAGAATAGTGAGTGCAGCTCTGGGGTATAATACAGGATATAACTCAGGATCCGTAATGTAAAGTATGTACACAGTGACTGCACCAACAGAATAGTGAGTGCAGCTCTGGAGTATAATACAGGATATAACTCAGGATCAGTAATGTAATGTACTGTATATACACAGTGACTGCACCAGCAGAATAGCGAGTGCAGCTCTGGAGTATAATACAGGATGTAACTCAGGATCAGTAATGTAATGTATGTACACAGTGACTGCACCAGCAGAATAGTGAGTGCAGCTCTGGGGTATAATACAGGAAGCAATTCAGTATCAGTAATGTATGTACACAGTGACTGCACCAGCAGAATAGTGAGTGCAGCTCTGGGGCATAGTACAGGATATAAATCAGGATCAGTAAAGGATCAGTAAGGCTTCTTTCACACATCCGGCTTTGTGTCTCTGGCACCGTGTGGCGAAAAGCCATAGAGGCAGATCCGGGATGTGCCAGAGATACCGGATGCCTGCGTGGCCGGATATGGTGGCGCCCACATTTAAAAGAGCAGCGCGAGACTCACAGTCTCCGCGCATGCGCTGTGAGAAAAACCGGTCCGGCGCTGTCAAAAAATGTTGCAGCAAACATTTTTTTGCAGACGCCGGATGGCTACTTCTTGCCGTATCCGGCAAAAACCGGATGCGCCGCATACCCATCCGGCACGGTGCGGAGACAATACAACTCTATGGGACAAAACCGGATCCGGTTGTTCCAAATTTCGCCGCATCGTGCCGGATTCAAAAAGCCGAATCTGTGAAAGCAGCCTAATGTAATATGTGTACACAGTGACTGCACAAGCAGAATAGTGAGTGCAGCTCTAGAATATAATACAGGATCAGTAATGTAATGTATGTACACAGTGACTGCACCAGCAGAATAGTGAGTGCAGCTCTGGGGTATAATACAGGATATAACTCAGGATCAGTAATGTAATGTATGTACACAGTGACTGCACCAGCAGAATAGTGAGTGCAGCTCTGGGGTATAATACAGGATATAACTCAGGATCAGTAATGTAAAGTATGTACACAGTGACTGCACCAGCAGAATAGTGAGTGCAGCTCTGGGGTATAATACAGGATGTAACTCAGGATCAGTAATGTAAAGTATGTACACAGTGACTGCACCAGCAGAATATCGAGTGCAGCTCTGGAGCATAATACAGGATATAACTCAGGATCAGTAATGTAATATATGTACACAGTGACTGCACCAGCAGAATAGTGAGTGCAGCTCTGGGGTATAATACAGGATATAACTCAGGATCCGTAATGTAAAGTATGTACACAGTGACTGCACCAACAGAATAGTGAGTGCAGCTCTGGAGTATAATACAGGATCAGTAATGTAATGTATGTACACAGTGACTGCACCAGCAGAATAGTGAGTGCAGCTCTGGGGTATAATACAGGATATAACTCAGGATCAGTAATGTAATGTATGTACACAGTGACTGCACCAGCAGAATAGTGAGTGCAGCTCTGGGGTATAATACAGGATATAACTCAGGATCAGTAATGTAAAGTATGTACACAGTGACTGCACCAGCAGAATAGTGAGTGCAGCTCTGGGGTATAATACAGGATGTAACTCAGGATCAGTAATGTAAAGTATGTACACAGTGACTGCACCAGCAGAATATCGAGTGCAGCTCTGGAGCATAATACAGGATATAACTCAGGATCAGTAATGTAATATATGTACACAGTGACTGCACCAGCAGAATAGTGAGTGCAGCTCTGGGGTATAATACAGGATATAACTCAGGATCCGTAATGTAAAGTATGTACACAGTGACTGCACCAACAGAATAGTGAGTGCAGCTCTGGAGTATAATACAGGATATAACTCAGGATCAGTAGTGTAATGTACTGTATATACACAGTGACTGCACCAGCAGAATAGCGAGTGCAGCTCTGGAGTATAATACAGGATGTAACTCAGGATCAGTAATGTAATGTATGTACACAGTGACTGCACCAGCAGAATAGTGAGTGCAGCTCTGGGGCATAGTACAGGATATAAATCAGGATCAGTAAAGGATCAGTAAGGCTTCTTTCACACATCCGGCTTTGTGTCTCTGGCACCGTGTGGCGAAAAGCCATAGAGGCAGATCCGGGATGTGCCAGAGATACCGGATGCCTGCGTGGCCGGATATGGTGGCGCCCACATTTAAAAGAGCAGCGCGAGACTCACAGTCTCCGCGCATGCGCTGTGAGAAAAACCGGTCCGGCGCTGTCAAAAAATGTTGCAGCAAACGTTTTTTTGCAGACGCCGGATGGCTACTTCTTGCCGTATCCGGCAAAAAACGGATGCGCCGCATACCCATCCGGCACGGTGCGGAGACAATACAACTCTATGGGACAAAACCGGATCCGGTTGTTCCAATTTTCGCAGCATCGTGCCGGATTCAAAAAGCCGAATGTGTGAAAGCAGCCTAATGTAATATGTGTACACAGTGACTGCACAAGCAGAATAGTGAGTGCAGCTCTAGAATATAATACAGGATCAGTAATGTAATGTATGTACATAGTGACTGCACCAGCAGAATAGTGAGTGCAGCTCTGGAGTATAATACAAGATGTAACTCAGGTTCAGTACAGGATCATTAATATAATATATGTACACAGTGACTGCACCAGCAGAATAGTGAGTGCAGCTCTGGAGTAAAATACAGGATGTAACTCAGGATCAGTAATGTATGTACACAGTGACTGCACCAGCAGAATAGTGATTGCAACTCTGGAGGATAATACAGGTTGCAACTCAGGATCAGTACATGATCTGTAATGTAATAAATGTACACAGTGACTGCACCAGCCAGCAGAATAGTGAGCACTGCTCTGGAGTATAATACTGAATATAACTCAGGATCAGTAATGTAATGTATGTACACAGTGACTGCACCAGCAGAATAGTGAGTGCAGCTCTGGAGTATAATACAGGATGTAACTCAGGATCAATAATGTAATGTAGGTACACAGTGACTGCAGCAGCAGAATAGTGAGTGCAGCTCTGGAGTATAATACAGAATGTAACTCAGGATCAGTAATGTAATGTATGTACACAGTGACTGCACCAGCAGAATAGTGAGTGCAGCTCTGGAGTATAATACAGGATGTAACTCAGGATCAATAATGTAATGTAGGTACACAGTGACTGCAGCAGCAGAATAGTGAGTGCAGCTCTGGAGTATAATACAGAATGTAACTCAGGATCAGTAATGTAATGTATGTACTCAGTGACTGCACCAGCAGAATAGTGAGTGCAGCTCTGGAGTATAATACAGAATGTAACTCAGGATCAGTAATGTAATGTATGTACTCAGTGACTGTGCCAATAGAAAACTGAGTGCAGCTTTGGAGCATTCGTATTATAAATGTAATGACAAGGTTAACAAGAGTGAGTGTTGCTACTTTAGAGGGCCATATGAAATAATGAGACAATCTGTTTAAAGTAATAAATTTTTTTGCTGGGAACAAGAACATATACATTTATTTGTTTTTTAAATCGTCAAATCTAAAAACATCTTTTTCTGGTAGCTTGTGTCTGGAGATCTGTGTTCTGCTTGTCACCGTCAGGCGCTCATCACTCTGGACTAGGCTGAGTAGAATACAATCCTGATGAATAAGAGAATAGGTGTGATTGTTCCCCTTCCGCTCGATGATTAGTCACAGCGTGGACTTATATGTTATTTGTTATGCAGCGGACAATATTCACATTTTCTCAGAACTTGCCATCTTCCAGATGAAAGGAAAGCATTTGATTTTTTTCTGGTCTTACCCTCTAATTACAGAGTCAAAAAGAACCTCAAAGAATATTGTGATGTTGTCTCCGCAGAACACACTGAATAAGGCGCATGTTTAACCCCTAATTTAGTTAAAAGAAAATAAAGTTTGGTGCAGTGTTAGCCAGTTGCAAAAAGATTGCTCTCAGTTGGAAATAAAAGATACCTTATATGCTCTGGTATAAGTCGAGTTTTTCACCACTTTTTTTGTGCTGAAAACACCCCCCTCGGCCTATGCACGAGTCATTGTGACAGAAGACGGTGGGGGAGGGGAGCGGCAGAGCAGCTGGTCACAGGAGTTGCGGCTGTGACTGTGCCCCCTGCTGAAGAGAAATGAATACTCACTGCACTGGCAATGTATATTCATTTTTCTTATAGCGTGCACAGTTACAGCTGCAGCCGCCGGATTCCAGCAGCGGCCGGACTATCACGGGTGCCCGCTAATTAAGGTAATGAATATTCACCTCTCTCCTCTCCCATTGGCGTGGAGAGAGGTGAATAATCATTCCCTAAGGCTATGTGCACACGTTACGGATTTTCCTGTGGAATTTTCTGCAGTGATTCTTCCTCCCTTGTCAGAAAATGCAGTTGAAAATCTGCGCCTTTTAGATGTGGATTTTCATGCATTTTTTTCATGCAGATTTGTATGAGTTTTTCTAAGCTAAATAAAGATCTGTTATTTAACAAAAAAAAAAGGTAATGTCATTTCATTGTCCAACCTCTTTTTTTTACATACTCCACTGAATACCATAATATCATCACATATCATGTTCAAATATAATGTTTACACACACAAAGCAAATATAAGTGAATATCTATAGAAAGATATAGCTGTAGATAGATAGATATATCTATACATAGGGATCCAAAAAATAGGAACAGCACACCGTTTCTTGTGAAAAAATAAAGCTATTTTATTTAGCCCATGATAGCAACGTTTCAGTTCAAACGTTTCTCAAGCAGTGGGAAAGTGCATATACAGGGTATATAAAGGGTGTTCATGATTACAATCATTTAAGATCAATATTCCAAAAAAACATAATTTTCCATTGTGACTAACATGCAAGTCATGTGAACTTTCTCATGAAAAATAAATAAAATAGCTCTTTCTTCATGGTGCGCTGTTCCTATTTTTTGGATCTCTGTATTAAGAGGTTTTGTATTTGCCTGTGGGAGCTTTTTTGCACCCGGACTCTCTTTTGCTCATTAGATTGTGCTGCTCTAAATCTATAGATAGATCTATCTATAGATATATATACCTATATACACTCACTGGCCACTTTATTAGGTACACCTGTCCAACTGTGTGTTAAGACTTAATTTCTAATCAGCCAATCACATGGCGGCAACTCAGTGCATTTAGGCATGTAGACATGGTCAAGACAATCTCCTGCAGTTCAAACCGAGCATCAGTATGGGGAAGAAAGGTGATTTGAGTGCCTTTGAACGTGGCATGATTGTTGGTGCCAGAAGGGCTGGTCTGAGAATTTCAGAAACTGCTGATCTACTGGGATTTTCACGCACAACCATCTCTAGGGTTTACAGAGAATGGTCCGAAAAAGAAAAAAAATCCAGTGAGCGGCAGTTCTGTGGCCGGAAATGCCATGTTGATGCCAGAGGTCAGAGGAGAATGGGCAGACTGGTTCGAGCTGATAGAAAGGCAACAGTGACTCAAATTGCCACCCGTTACAACCAAGGTAGGCAGAAGAGCATCTCTGAACGCACAGTGCGTCGAACTTTGAGGCAGATGGGCTACAGCAGCAGAAGACCACACCGGGTACCACTCCTCTCAGCTAAGAACAGGAAACTGAGGCTACAATTTGCACAAGCTCATCGAAATTGGACAGTAGAAGATTGGAAAAACGTTGCCTGGTCTGATGAGTCTCGATTTCTGCTGCGACATTCGGATGGTAGGGTCAGAATTTGGCGTAAACAACATGAAAGCATGGATCCATCCTGCCTTGTATCAACGGTTCAGGCTGGTGGTGGTGGTGTCATGGTGTGGGGAATTTTTTCTGGGCACTCTTTGGGCCCCTTGGTACCAATTGAGCATCGTTGCAACGCCACAGCCTACCTGAGTATTGTTGCTGACCATGTCCATCCCTTTATGACCACAATGTACCCAACATCTGATGGCTACTTTCAGCAGGATAATGCGCCATGTCATAAAGCTCGAATCATCTCAGATTGGTTTCTTGAACATGACAATGAGTTTACTGTACTCAAATGGCCTCCTCAGTCACCAGATCTCAATCCAATAGAGCATCTTTGGGATGTGGTGGAACGGGAGATTCGCATCAGGGATGTGCAGCCGACAAATCTGCGCCAACTGTGTGATGCCATCATGTCAATATGGTCCAAAATCTCTGAGGAATGCTTCCAGCACCTTGTTGAATCTCTGCCACGAAGAATTGAGGCAGTTCTGAAGGCAAAAGGGGGTCCAACCCCTTACTAGCATGGTGTACCTAATAAAGTGGCCAGTGAGTGTAGATATACTGTATCTATCCATATAGACAAAAAGAATACAGCAGCACATGTGCATGAATCTAGGCCACGTGAAAACACAGAAACACATTAAATCCATTCAATTTGGATAATAATCCTCAAAAATATTTTTTTCAAAATATTTTTTTTAAACTTATAGTAAGATGAAAATGAAGGTTCTTAGTGCACAAATTGGCCAATTCATGTAAGCCCATCAACCACGGCAAGGTGACCTCCCCCTGATGGGTCCCTGCTCTACCGTACATAAGCCACTTCTGGGCCACCAGCCTACAATTTTGGACAAGCATGTCACTACCGGGCCAAGCCTACAATTTATGGGCAGATAGAGCTCATTGCGGCCACCTGCAAGGTCAATGGGAAGGGTGCAAGATCAGACTGGAGGCAGCTTGCACGTGTTCACATTAGGAGGTGCTGGTCGCTTTTTTTTATTTGTCTATTTAGTTGCTGGATGCTAGCTGCCTCCAATCTGATCTTGCACCTCTCCCATTGGCCTTGCAGGTGGCCGCAATCAGCTCTACCTGCCCATAAATTGTAGGCTTAGCCCTGTAGTGACATGTTTGTTCAAAATTGTAGTGGCTTATGTACGGTAGAGCAGGGACCCATCAGGGGGAGGTCACCTTGCCGTGGTTGGTAGGCTTACATGAATTGGCCAATTTGTGCCCTAAGAACCTTCATTTTTATCTTACTGTAAGTGTAAAAAAAATGTTTTGAAAAAATATTTTTGAGGATTATTATCCAAATTGAATGGTTTTAATGTGTTTCTGTGTTTTCACATGGCCTAGATTCATGCACACGTGCTGCTGTTATTTTTGTCTATATTGTGAAGTTTTTGCAGCTTGCATGTGTTCACATTAGGAGGTGCTGGTTGTTTTTTTTTTGTCTATATCTATCTATAGATATATCTACACTACCGTTCAAAATTGCCTTATTTTTGAACGAAAAGCACAGTTTTTTTCCAATGAAGCTAACATTAAATGATTCAGAAATATACTCTATACATTGTTAATGTAGTAAATGACTATACTAGCCACAAACGTCTGGTTTGTAATGTAATATCTTCATAGGTTTATAGAGGCCCATTTCCAACAACCATCACTCCAGTGTTTTTATGGTACTTTGTGTTTGCTAACTGTGCAAGAAGGCTAATGGATGGTTAAAATACCCTTGAAAACCCTTGTGCAAGTATGTTAGCACAGCTGAAAACAGTTTGGCTGATTAGTGAACCTATAAACCTGAACCTCCTTTGAGCTGGATGAGAATCTGGAGCATTACATTTGTTGGTTCCATTAAACTCTCAAAATGGCCAGAAAAAAGAACTTTCATGTGAAACTCGACAGTCTATTCTTGTTCTTAGAAATGAAGGCTATTCCATGCTAGAAATTGCCAAGAAACTGAAGAATTCCTACAACTGTGTGAACTACTCCCTTCGGAGGAGAGCACAAACAGGCTCTATCCAGAGTAGAAAAAGAAGTGGGAGGTCCCGCTGCACAACTGAGCAGCAAGACAAGTACATTAGAGTCTGTAGTTTGAGAAATCGATGCCTCACAGGTCCTCAACTGGCAGCTTCATTAAATAGTACATGCAAAACGCCGGTGTCAACGTCTACAGTGAAGAGGCGACTCCGGGATGCTGGCCTTCAGGGCAGAGTGGCAAACAGCCATATCTGAGACTGGCTAATGAAAGGAAAAGATTAATATGGGCAAAAAAACACAGACATTGGACAGAGAAAGATTGGAAAAAAGTATTATGGACAGACGAATCGAAGTTTGAGGTGTTTGGATCACACAGAAGAACATTTGTGAGACGCAGAACAACTGAAAAGATGCTGGAAGAGTGCCTGACACCATCTGTCAAGCATGGTGGAGGTAATGTGATGGTCTGGGGTTGCTTTGGTGCTGGTAAAGTGGGAGATTTGTACAAGGTAAAAGAGATTTTGAATAAGGAAGGCTATCACTCCATTTTGCAACACCATGCCATACCCTGTGGACAGCGCTTGATTGGAGCCAATTTCATCCCACAACAGGACAATAACACAAAGCACACCTCCTAATTATGCAAGAACTGTTTAGGGAAGAAGCAGGCAGCTGGTATTCTATCTGTAATGGAGTGGCCAGCACAGTCACCAGATCTCAACCCCATTGAGCTGTTGTGGGAGCAGCTTGACTGTATGGTACGCAAAAAGTGCCCATCATGCCAAACCAACTTGTGGGAGGGGCTTCTGGAAGCATGGGGTGAAATTTCTCCAGATAGCCTCAGCAAATTTAACTGTTAGAATGCCAAAGATCTGCAATGCTGTAATTGCTGCAAAGGGAACATTCTTTGACAAACGCAAAGTTTGAAAGAGAAAATTATTATTTCAAATAAAAATCTTTTTTTTGAACCTTGTCAATGTCTGGACTAGATTTTAAATTCATTTGGCAACTCATTTGATTAATAAAACTATGAGTTTTCATGGAAAACACAAAACTGTCTGGGTGACCCCAAAATTTGGAACGGTAGTGTATATCTATCTATGTATAGATATATCTATCTATAGATTTATCTTTCTATCTATAGATAGATAGATAGATATATAGATAGAAAATACCAAGGCTGATGTGTAGTAGTGAACATTTTAAAATGGTACATAAAGAGTTAAATAAAGACACAAACGCACACAAAATCAGCATTAAATGCAATATCTGTCTAATTAAAAAAAAGGGAAAAATAAATTGCGTGGGCTCTCGCACAATTTTCAAAACCAGAACAGGGAAAGCCAGCAACTGGGGGCCGATGTTTATAGCCTGGGAAGGGGGTAATACTCATGGATCGTCTCAGGCTATTAATATCATCTCACAGCTGCATACTTAGCCTTTACTGGCTATTAAAATAGGGGAGCCCCAAAAAAATGATGTGGGGTCCCCCTATAATTAATAACCAGAAAAGGCTTATTTTTATTGCAGGTGATCGAGGGCCTCGGGTATTACCTGTTTGGTGAGTATGTACGGTATGTCTATGTGTGTCCTTTTTATTTACTATTCAACACAGTAGCCAGATTAAGGGACTATTACTGTCCCATTATCGGCTAATGCTGTCACTAGCAGACATAGCCAGATGGGACTAGTAGTCCCATCGGATGATGCTAGCCTACACACAAACCCACAATCACACAGCTGCGCACACACCTGCAGACCCACGCACACATAAATACACACAGGCACCCACACATATTCACCGCACACACACAGTCTCCGCCCACACATATAGCCTCCGCCCACACACTCTTCCTCCTCCTCCTTATCTGCAGCATTTTTCACACGCAACTCCACAGCAAAACTGCAAATCTTTTTTACACCTGCGATTTTGCTGCAGATTTCACTGACTCAATGGAAGTCAATGGGTGCAGAAGCGCTGCAGAGCCGCAAAAAGAATTGACTTGCTGCGGGAAAAAAAAAGTTGCAAATCCGCGCATATTTTTCCGCAGCATGTGCACACGAATTCTGAATTTCCCATTGATTAACATTGGTTGTGCACTCCACTGTGGATTTGATGCAATTCTGTGCATCCAAAAACACTGTGGATCTGCATCAAAATCAGCAACGTGTGCACATAGCCTTAATGAGTGGGGACATGTGATCGCTCGGTCGCAGATGCTGCTGGCACTGCAACAAGATGCGCATGGAAAGTAAGTAGGATTTTTTTTATGCTTTTCTCATGGGGGCCACACAAACAAGGATAGGGATGAGGAGCCATGCATGCAAGGATAGGGATAAGGAGCTATGCAGATAGTATGGGAATAGGGAGCCATGCAGACAAGGATGGGAATAAGGAGTCATGCAGACAAGGATGGGGATAAAGAGTCATGCAGACAAGGATGGGAATAAGGAGCCATATGAAGCCATGCAGACAAGGATGGGGATAAGGATCCATGCAGACAAGGATGAGAATAAAGAGCTATGCAGACAAGGATGGGGATAAGAAACCAAGCAGACAAGGATGGGGAAAGGTAGCCATGCAGACAAGGATGGGGATAAGGAGCCATGCAGGCAACAATGGGAATGAGGAACCATGCACAGCAGGATAGAGATAAGGGGATAATGCATACCCGGCTTATACTCGAATCAATAAGTTTTCCCAGTTTTTCTTGGCAAAATTAGGTGCCTTGACTTATACTGGGGTTGGCTTATACATGAGTATATACAGGAATCTTGTAGTTATGACAGCTTTTAATGGCTAACAAAAATAAAATGAATGGTGTTGCAAAGCAAGCTTTCGAGACTTGTTAGGTCGTTCCTCAGGCATGTTATAACACATTTTCTGAAGAAACACAAATATATGCACAAAAAAAAGCAGAGACATAGCATAATAAATGGACATTTAAATAAGCAAACAAAATGAGTATAGAGAGTGAATCTTTAATTTGTTTAGATTATGCCTCTTTTACACTTCCGTTTTTGACCATCAGTCAAAATCCGCCATTTTTTGAAAAAAACGGATCCGCCATTTTTTTGGGCAAATCCGTTTTTTTCCCCATTGAGTTTCATTACCGGCGGATCTTGACGGATGGCCATCCGTTGGATCCGTTTTTTTGCGGATCCGCCAAAATGTTTGCGTCCGCCAGCATGCCTGGACGGACCCTGCAACTTTTTTTGGCTGTAGGATCCGCATTTTTCAGTGCGCATGCCAGGAGAAAGGAAGTCAGCCGGGGATTTAACCTTGAAATGCTTTCTGGCGGTGGAAAAAAAAATTCTCTCTCTCTTTTCCCGGACTGCGGTTCCTTTAAAATTCTGCATTGGAGAGGGAGAAAAACCAAGAGCAAAAACAAGAACAAAATGAAATATCATCTGGTGACACGTACTCTTTAAATGAAAAACAAGAGCACAAACAAGAGCAAAATTTCATCTGATGACAGGTCCTCTTTAAGTGAAATATTGAAATCTTTGCCAACATCATAACCATATTAACCCCGAGACCTTGCCCAGAAAGTCTAGACCATCACCCAAGAGTCCTGCAGAGATGCGGTTGGTTGAATCCTTGTACTGTATGATATTGTGTTCCGGATACAAGTATTCATACTATTTTTCATTTTTGTAACCACATATTTATTTTGCAGTTTTAGATTGTAGACTTTTCCTGGAATATATATTTTTTGATATGTGACTATACACCTATTTGCATTTTCAGTAAATCGACAGGAAAGACCAGATCTTGATATCTGTCCAGAGTGGTTTGCTGATTTTCTTTCAGGTCCTCTTTTTGCTGATCTCGTGATGTTTTTTAAAATTGTATTCAAACCAAACAAAAGGGAAAAGAGTGGTGATTCCCCAGCAGAGTGAAGACAGGTTGCATGCTCTCTTGATCTTTATTCATTCATACAACACAGAGTTGAGTTGACTCCTTCATCAGTAGTATGTTATACAGAGCCACCTCCCTTATGGAGGGGCAGGAAGAAACTTCTGCACAACTTAAAGCAATAAGTAATTAAAACCAACGGTTTATACAAGTCACATATGTAAAATTTGTAGGAAGAGAACCAATTGTTGTATATAAACGTGAAATATGTTGACCATATGTATGATGACTTAAAATTGTATATACAAAAAATTCTAAAAAAATTACATATAAAACAAATGTATTTTTTTAATTGTTTATATTTGGGGACTCTTTCTGACTTTTGATCTGCTGGAATTTGAGACGATGTGTAGTACCCTGCGGTGGCCACTATAAGTAGACGGCCAGCTCCGCAAGTGAGTACTTCCAGCCGGCCGACACCAATAACAGCTGATCTGTGGGGGTGCTGGGTGTCGGACCCTGTCCAATCAGGCATTGTTGACCTATAGGCCATCAATGTAAAAGTACTGGATAACCTTTAAAGTTGTGTCTTTGGGGCTGATGTTTTTGTTTTTTTGAGTGCAGAATTTTTCTAAAAATGTCGAGAACCACTGAAATGTCTCACTGAAACCTCTACTGTAACTCTGGACTGAGAAGGGAAAGTAGGAATTTTTTTGAGTTTTTTTAAGTTGGAACCTAAATATGCATATTGCCTCTTCAGAGAGGAAGAGGACTTGAACTTTAGCGCCGCCTATTGGAAGTAGCAATTCTAAATGTCAATATGGACCCCTCAATGAGCCTTGCCACATGACTTAGGATAAAAGCCAAACCAGAACCTCAATTTGCAGGCACTGAAGCCTTTGTATCATGCCCTGTCCCTTTGCTAGGAGTCTGTCGCCCATTATGTCACCTTCCCAGCATTCATTGATAGGATGGTTGGTAAAGCAGCAGAGCTGGTCTATCCACAGAGTTTGTGTTCTGTGCCTGTGGTTACAGCTGCTCCTTGTGGTTTCAGGATCTCTCATTGTCCTGCAGTTGACCGCGCTTTCCAAGGGGCCCTCTTTCAGCCTCATGGCAACTTTTATATATATATTTTTTTTTTTGATATTTGGTAAAATAAATGAATCATTCAGAAATAACCCTCCAGTTGCCGGGAAGAGGCTGTCTATTCAATGCACGATATTGTGGTAATAATGTATATGATATCTATATAGAGTATCATTTGGAATCTTTATACCATTTGGCACTGTATAGTGTTATTATGTAGTATATACACAGTCATACTATCTTGGGAGTATCATTTGGAATCAGTTCAATATTTGGCATTGGCAGTATTATGTAGAATGAATATGACAGTATTATTTTTTGGGGAGTATAATTTGGAATCTAATTTGGAGTCGGTTTATTATTTGGCAATGTATGTGTTATGTATATGGCAGTGTTATCCATTTAGAATCTGGATTATTTGCCATTGTGTGGTTCACACTGAGCACATGTGACAGACGTGACAGAGTCTGGAGATGCCGTAGAGAATGTTCTGCTGCCTGCAACAACCTCCTGCATGACCATGTGCTATCCAGATGTACTCTGACTGCCATTAGGTAGTGGGATAAGATCCTCAGTCCCATTGTGAGACCATACTCAGGTGCAGTGGGCCCTGGGTTCCTTCTGAAGTATGACAATGCTAGGCCTCATGTGGCTGAAGTGTCAGCAGTTCCTGTGTGGCGCCATTGATGGTTCAGTCACCACAGAGGTACTGCACCTCCTCCTGAGGTGTAGTATTCCACTCCCCATGTAAGATGGTAACACCAGACCAGCCTCCAACACCTACATTCAGCACAGACACCTTAGAACAGCAGAGCACCCTTTATGGCAGTTGCTTTGGTTCATGAAGGGTGCTGGATGGTGGGTGGAGCTTAGACTGCACAAGAGAGCGGGAGAATGTTAGGAAGTGGTCAGTTGGTGAGAGAAGATCCCCAGAGAGAGATGTGATGAAAGCAAGTGCTGCAGCAGTCTCCTGTGACCTGGAGCTGCTGGCACTGGAAAGAGCAATAGAAAGCCTGATTCTTCAGAGGGAAGATAGTTTAGTACGGAAC
Source organism: Dendrobates tinctorius (assembly GCF_039654945.1). Lineage (NCBI taxonomy): Eukaryota > Metazoa > Chordata > Amphibia > Anura > Dendrobatidae > Dendrobates > Dendrobates tinctorius. The sequence goes on along the minus strand of NW_027361696.1, from coordinate 45,548,047 downwards.
ATAAGGAGAAGAAGAGAACTAAGGACTAGGGTCAGAACAGAGCCCTTCCTCAAGTTTGAAGCGCATGGCCGGGGTCCGGTCCCCAAGGCTGTTTGTGAAACTGATGTTCCTGCAGCAGACACCGGAGGAACAGGAGTTGTGACCACTCTATTCCCCTTTAAGACTCAAAGACACGGTGGCAACCTAAGTGTGAGCCGAGACATGATGGATGGAATCCCCGAAGCAGGCTACAGTCACTTGTCATGCGAGTGGAGTTTGAATAATATCAAGGAGGAACTTCAGTGTAACTCAGTACTGCAAGTACCTCAAATAAGCGCTAGAGAGGAGACGTTCAGAACAGGCACATGAAAGGGAGCGCTGGAGAGGTTAATTCCATCTGCCTTGGAGTTGGCTGAGCCCCTGATCTGGAGACTGTGGCATTGAAGCGGGTACCTGTTTGTGCTGAGAACGTGAGTAAAAGAACTGGAACTGCACCTAGCTGTCTCATTGCCTTCTTCCTGCACCAACCCACTCAGCACTGCTACATCTCTGTGCCTCACACTCCACCCTCTTCATCAACACTCTACTGCCCTGGGACTACAGCTCTACCTGTGGGGAGCTATTACATCTTGCTGCCTCATAACATCTGTCCCAAAGAAGCAACCCTGCAGCGCTGGTCAAACTGACCAGGAACCACAGGTGGCGTCACAAATCATCTTAATAACTTTATCCCCATCACTCTACCCCTTTTACATTGACCGCCTGAGGCCACGGACCGGGTCACTGCCACTGTGACATCTCCCATTGAAATCAATGGTCCTGGCACCGAGTGCCCCACGGCCTCTGGGGGCGCGTCACCTGCATGATGAAGGCATTGATGCTATGGACTGGCCTGCCTGTTCTCTAGACCTAAATTGAGCACATCTGGGACATCTTGTCTCGTTCCATCCACCAACGTCATGTTGCACCACAGACTGTCCAGGAGTTGACTGATGCTTTAATCCAGGTCTGGCAGGCGATCCCTCAGGAGAACTCTGCCGCCTCTTCAGGACCATGCCTAGGCATTGTAGGGAGGTCACAAAGGCATGTGGAAGCCACACGCACTACTGAGCATCATTTCCTTGTCTTGAGGCATTTCCACTGAAGTTGGATTAGCCTGTAATTTGATTTTCCACTTTGATTTTGAGTATCATTCCAAATCCAGACCTCCATGGGATATTAATTTTGATGTACATTGATCATTTTATGTTCTATTGTTCTCAATACCTTACACTTTGTAATGAATAAAGATTTGCAGCTGGGATATTTCATTCAGTAATATCAAGGATGTGGTATTTTAGTGTTCCCTTTATTTTTTTGAACCATGTATGTTACGTGCTACAGAACCACTCAGCACCCAGAATATGTTGTGCAGTTATATGTATGTATAATAGGTTCCATGTGAGATGCATGTCCCTAATGCATCAGCCCACAGGCTGCGCCCCTGGGCAGAGGGGACACGATATTCTCCTTTTGTCCGCCCTCCCCCCACCTTTGTAATTCCCACAGTAAACATCGGCAGGCTCCGGCCACGTGCGGCTTTTGTAATGCATGTCTGGCCTGCCGCTTTTCTATTGGCCGACCCTCTGTATCTTGTGATATATTCTGTGCCCTGTGAGTAAAGTGTTGTCAGACTGGAAATACGTGGAGAAGCAGTGATCTTTTATATGCGCCCATGTAACCAAGGAATTCCAGCCAGCGTCATTCATTCAGACTCCAGCCAACGTAGAGCGGACCTCTGAAAACACGGGGTGGTACTGAAAGAGGTACCCCAGCTTGGGTAGACCCCGTTACAATGTATAATTTGCAATATGTATATATTTGAAACCGTTTAGTATTATTCTGTAGTTTGCATACAGTCATATTACTTGGAATCGGTTTAACATTTGGCTCTGTATGTATATGGCGATATTATGTACAATCAATATGACAGTATTACTTTGGAATTATTACTTGTAATCTAATTTCGAATTGGCTTATTATTTGATAATGTATGGTGTTTGGCACTTATGTGGTATGTATATACCACTATTATTGTCATGGCTCTGTTTTTGGGATTTGGTGACCTGTTGCTTCATGGGCGGATCTTCTGTCTGCTGAGCTATTGTTCTTTTCTTCCCAATACAAATGGTGAATATTCCTATTGACTTTATTCTCCCCTCTTGGTTTACTCTACTTGAGGTGTTTTCCATTTTCCCATTTGCTCTATCGCATTCTAGGTTGGGTTTACAATGTTCACCCTTCACTGAACTTCGATGCTGGCTATGCTTATTGGTGGATTTCTGCTAAGGAGTTCTGACTGTTCATGTACTGGATTTTTCCTGCTAGGCAAACTGTCACGAGGGAAGACCTGGAGTTCGATGGTCACATTGACTAATGAGTCGCAGGTTTTCTTTAGAGATAATGTGATTTGTGTCCCATATTAAATGTATTTAGTTTCCTCCTGTGCTGAAGAGTTTAACGACCCTTTCTATGCTGGTCAGAAACATGAAACTCCATTTTAGCTGATTCTCATCTGGTCATTACCTCTTCCTATGAAAACTGGTCAGATGTTTTTGTCCCTAAAGGTGAAAGATTTGTCTTACTGTGCTGAGTGCTAAAACTAATTGGTTGGAGTAGGGTTGCTGTAGTAGTGATCTTTGGTCTGCTATAGTATATGTGTACTTACCTCCTCGTCCCTGTTCCCATTTAGTTTATTCCTCCCTGTCCCTATTCTCCTCCCTATTGTTGGTTAGTGCTTTTGTATGATAGAGGTTTTCTGGTATCCCTGTTATGTCTTTGTCTCTTGTTTGTCTTACATTTCTGTCTCAGGCCTCATGAGTGGAGGAGGGGACAGATCAGGGTTTTACAGGCACATAGTAAGGTCAGAGACTTGGGCCTCTCCACCTTCAAGACTATTCCTGGAACACGGATAGTTTTCCAGTTCCAGGGACAATTTGAGGCCCCCCTTCCTTATTGAAGACCGTATCAGCATGACACAAACACTGTTTGTGTTCCTGCTGAATGTCTGTCTATGTTCTCAGCACCCTTTTATTACCACAGTTATGGTTCTGGAAGGCTATTCTTGTTACATTTATTTTTGGTACTCCATAGTTTTCCCTCTATCCCCTTTATCAATGTGCTTTAAGTTTTCTCACCCTGGGTCTTGTCTTCTTAGTGTCCACCTGCACACTTTCCTCTTTCCTTGTTAGCACTATGTAGTGGCATCCCCTATGGTTCATCAGGAGGTACAAGAAACCACTCAATGGCCTTTTAGAGAGTCAGGTCCCAGCTGATGTTTTTAGTTGTGCGGCTAGGGATTGTCTAGTCTGTACAGGGACAAGTAGTGTATGGGTGAGACTTCTCTCTATAATAGGTCTTCCTTATTCCTGTTACCTGTGTGTGAGTGTGTAACACTCATGTTAATTATCCTGGGAGTATAATTTAGAATCTGCATATTATTTGAAAGTGTATAGAGGTAATATGTGGAATAAATACGACAGTAGTATTTTAGGTGTATAATGGGGAATCTGTGGTGGTGTAATCTTATGTGATATGTGAACAAATGGCACAGTCCCACTTTTTGAATCAAAAGAGTAAAGGTTTTTTTTATATCATTGCCCCCCAAAAAGGGCATTTCCATGGCATTTTAGGGGGTTCCATGGTGGATTCAGGCTTTACTGTCCTGGTAGTCATGGGCACTATATGTTAATTTTAAGTCTGCTATATGTTAGATAAAAGTCACATGCCCAAATCCGCACATTGAGACACAGGAGAATCAGAGAATTGGGGGTAATTAGCTGAGTGCTCTTGTACCCAAACATGTCAACTTACTCAGGCATCTCTTTCTAGTAGTAGGTTTACCTATAGTCTATGGAGAACCACAGGCAGCACTTGACAAGATCAATATGAATTGTGACAAAAGGCAATCTCAGACCTGCTACACAGACATAGATCTGCTACATCTGCACATGGAAGGTTGTATGTGCTTTGACTTTGCTGAATAAGAAAATGTGTTGGAACGTTTCAAGTCCTGAAGCTGCTTGTAATGTGAGACCAAGGCTTCTCTGCCAAAATTAAGGTTTACAGGGTAGGTTTACCTTCTGTGAACTCTTATTTTAGGGAGCTCTGAACAGAGTGGAGGGTGGAGGACAAAGAAAAAGACGTAAGGGCGTCTGCACCAACCATGGACCACATATAAGAAGACAAGGGGATTAAAGAAGTCTGTGTAGTACACACCTCAGCTGCTGCAGAACATTATAATACACCTCAGCGGCTGCAGAACCTCATAAAACACCTCAGCTGCTGCAGAACCTCATAATACACCTCAGCTGCTGCAGAATCTCATAATACACGTCAGCTGCTGCAGAACATCATACTACACCTCAGCTGCTGCAGAACCTCATAATACATCTCAGCTGCTGCAGAACATCACAATACACCTCAGTTGCTGCAGAACATCATAATACACCTCAGCTGCTGCAGAACCTCATAATACCCCTCAGCTGCTCCAGATCCTCATAATACACCTCAGCTGCAGAACCTCATCATATACCTCAGCTGCTGCAGAACCTCATAATACCCCTCAGCTGCTGCAGATCCTCATAATACACCTCACCTGCAGAACCTCATCATATACCTCAGCACCTGCAGAACCTCATAATACACCTCGGCTGCTGCAGAACCTCATAATACACCCCAGCTATTTCAGAATTCAGAACATCATAGCATAAGACTTTTGTTGATTTTTTCATAGACGCCTCATCTTCCCTCCCCTACATACAGTATATATTATATATAAAGGCATCTGGTAACAATGAGTTTTTCTCTTTTCTGGGATGGGTTTAGAACATTTTGTAGATTACGGAGCAGAGCGGCCTCCAGTAACCACACTTCTGCTTCTTTAAGCTCCTTTCTGTGGTGAGAGGGGGTTATAGTCAGGACGGTTGTGACTCACAAACCATTCCAGCCTTGATTTTCCAGCTGATTTTCCTTCCGTTTGTATCCCAGGGAAGAGCATACGACCGTTCCCCAGCAGCAGGTACAGTATTTATTCACATGTTACCTTTATCTATAATTGACACTACGTTTTCGGTGTCGTTATGACTCTTTACATTGTTTTTTTATTATATAATAAGTCTCTGAGTTATTATAATGGAACAGATTTACTTCTCGCCCCATGAAAACCGCGGTGGCCCATTGTCTAGTAGGTGCTGAGTTGTCTTTGGAAGTCATACTTTGATGCAACCAAATAATGGAACCTAAGTCTACGGTGCCAACACACTTACAATTTATGGTCAGCAGATGTTTTAGTCTTGTAGGGGATCATGTAGGAAAGAGGTAGACACTAGACATTAACCAGCAATGAATGCTACTGATGATGTCTCCTAGAATATTCTTTCTTGTTACCTTCCTCCTCTCTTACCTGCAGTGTACAAGCTAACATCTATAGGACAGACAAGAGGGTGACAACAGCAGATCAACACAGGTTTTATGCCAAGAACAAAGTAGATGTAAAGACCCAGAAATTTTGTGCTGAAGAACGTAGAGGATCTGTCGTGCCTCCTTGCCTGTACCCTGGTTTGCCTGCTGGATTCCTGGAACCTGCCCATCACTGCCAGAGATCGTAAGCATGACGACCGCGAGCTGATGTCCGGAGCTGGTGTCCGCAGCCTGATGCCCTGATCCTATCGATCGTTGCCAGCTGTCCGGAGTCCGATGCCATCGTGTCCTTGCCGGTAACCGGACGTACCGTCTGGCACGTACCATGCCATGGACCTTGGCGTGCCACGCACACACCTTGCTGTGTTTGGCTGTTATCACGTTTGCACTTAATGTTATCCTGCGTTTGCCTTAATGAAGATACCTTGAATTCACGTATTGTCTTGTCTGTTTCCTGCACGTCCTTTATCGTCAGACACTCGTACCTAGTGTCTACCTGAGCCAGCCGTCTGGTTCCAGCAGTCGTGGTGGCTCACCCCCATGGTCTTGCCCCTGACACTCCCTGTATAAGGGGTGGTTCCTCACAAGGTCAGCTCGCCCTAGGTGGGTGGGTGCCATGACCCAGAGGGTCCACTCTAAAGAAAACGACTCAGTGTAAGCTGACCTCATCACAGAAATGGTATTGCGGTTTTGTTTATTTGATACATTTTTATACTAAAGTTACAAATTGATAGGTGGGATAGTAATAATCTTCAGAATACTTGTTAGATGGCATGGTACTGAGGTTCTTTTAAGGTACTAGGGTTCTGCTTATTTGGTAAGTGGCATGGTACTGTTTCTTTAATTACATGCAAGATGTTATGAGACTGAAATTCTAATTATTTGATAGGTCACATGTTCTAAAGTTTTACTTATTGATAATGGCATACTGAGGTTCTGCTTAATTGGTAGTTGGCATGGTACTATGCTTCTGTTTATGTGCTATGTGACATGATACTTAGGTTCTTTTTACTTAGTTCATCTCATGGTACTAAGGTTCTACCTACTTAATAGGTGACATGGTACTAAGTTCTACCAAATTGGTAGGTGGCATGGTACTTAGGTTCTTCTTACATGGTAGGTGGCATGGTACTAAAGTTCTGCTTCCTTGGTACATGTCAAGGTACTAAGTTCCTACCTAATTGGTAAGTGGCATGGTACTAAGTTCTACCTATTTGGTAGGTGGCATGGTACTAAGTTCTACGTACTTGGTAGGTGGCATGGTACTAAGTTCTACCTACTTTGTAGGTGGCATGGTACTAAGTTCTACATACTTGGTAGGTGACATGGTACTAATTTTACCTACTCGGTAGGCGGCATGGTACTTAGGTTCTTCTTACTTGGTAGGAGGCATGGTGCTAAAGTTCTGCTTACTTGGTACATGTCAAGATACTGAAGGTCATACCTACTTGGTAGGTGGCATGGTTTTGCTTAGATCCTTGTGATCTAATAGGAATAATATGAATATTTTCAATCACGTGTGGCATAAATATAAAAGAGGGAGCTAAAGGGAAAAATAAAAATGACTATAAATGCATTGTTTCTGGAGAGTCCATGCAGGTTCTCACCACTTTTTAGTATGTGGAGTGGGATCAGTCATGGTTAGGACTGCAGTCTCTGAGGGGTATGTACTTATACTTGTATAATCCTGTAAACAAAATGAAGTTACTACTATATATGAAAACCGGAAGCTGAGACATTATTCTAAACTGTAGATGTGAATAGGAACCAACCTCTTGTATTGTCATAACTCAGTGTCGGACGTTACCTGAGATACACCATGCAGTCTCCTCTCTGCTGTGTCATACATTTTTATTCCTTTGTTATATGATGTTTTGTACTAAGCTCTGACTTGCTCTGTTTCAGACCACCTCCATGGAGCAGTCTACATTTTTCCCATCCTCACCCAATCCTTTGGCACTGCAACTGGAAGATGAAGAAGAAGAGTATGTTCCCACAGAAGATCTTCCATTAGAGCTGGAGACCACACTCCGGTACCTGTCCATTATCATTTACAGCATATCCTTCCTGCTTGGAACCATTGGCAATGGTTTGGTGATCTGGATTGCAGGATTTCGAATGAAGAGGACTGTAAACACCGTGTGGTTTTTGAACCTCGCCATTGCGGATTTTATTTTCACGTTCTTCTTACCGTTGAGCATTGCGTACACAGCCCTTGGATTTGACTGGCCCTTTGGCACCTTACTATGTAAACTCAACAGTACTGTGGCTTTCTTGAATTTATTTGCCAGTGTCTTCCTCCTTACTATCATCAGTGCAGACCGTTGTGTCTCTGTGGTAAGACCAGTATGGGCGCAAAACAATAGGACCATCAAGCTAGCCAATGTCATAGCATTAGCCATTTGGTTAGTTGCCTTTTGCCTATGTTCACCCTATCTGGCCTTTAGGGACACAGTAAGAGACAATGAAACCAATGTGACCCATTGCTATAATAATTATGCTTTTTCCAGTGACTTTGATGACTTGGAGGTGGTGGCTCTCAGATCAATGAGGCACCAGGTGATGATCTCTGTACGGTTTCTTTTTGGTTTCCTGCTCCCTTTTGGGCTTATCTTAGTTTTCTATTCTTTGATGGCCCTAAAATTAAGGAGGAGTCAACTTTCTTGGTCCAGTAGACCATTCAAAGTCATGGCCACTGTGGTGGTGGCTTTTTTTATTTGCTGGTTCCCCTATCACATCCTTTCAGTTTTAGAAGTTGTCATGCACCACTGGGACAACAACACATTAAAATCTGCAGTTCTTATAGGAAGTCCTCTGGCTACAAGTCTGGCTTTTTTCAATAGCTGCTTGAACCCCTTCCTATATGTCTTCCTAGGGAGGGATTTCAAGGAATCCTTGCGGAGGTCCATACTTATGGCCTTCGAAAGTGCATTTAGTGAAGAACATGGAAAAAATAATTATAGCCATGGAAAGTCAAGATCAGTCTCTGACCAAGAGTCTCGGTTAACATGACTGAGCCTGAACTCTCTACAATGAATCTTTAGTTGGAAGGATTTGTGTCTCTTTATGATGACAATCTCCAGATTTCTACTCCAGACCTAAGGATCATAGATCTGAATTCAATATCTTAATGGACTATGCATCATTTACTAAATATCTTCCTTTCTAATGTGATGTTGCATTTTTTGGGTTTTTCTGGAATTTTGGATTGTCTTGACTACTCAATCCAAAGGTTACTGGATCTAGAGGGCATCAAAAAGTTGACTGTTTTGCCCTATGATTGCTTGTAGACAACCCAACATAACCAAAAATACAGTATGTGTTATTAAAGAAGAGGCTTTAGCAGAGCTCAAGTTAATTATTTGCATTGCCTGGGTTCGAATCCCACCAAGGACAACATCTGCAAGGAGTTTGTATGTTCTCCCCGTGTTTGTGTGGGTTTCCTCCGGGCACTCCGGTTTCCTCCCACACTCCAAAGACATACTGATAGGGAATTTAGATTGTGAGCCCCATCAGGGACAGTGATGATAATATGTTCAAACTGTAAAGCGCTGCGGAATATGTTAGCGCTATATAAAAATAAAGATTATTATTATTAAAGATTATTGTTGTTCATGGATTGCAATAACCCTCAGCAATTGCAGTCCTATGTAAAACCACAGGAAGAATAAAGTGATACATTGGGTTTGTATGAAGGCACAATCAGTCACGTTTTAGCTTATGCAAATGTATTTGTGCAGTTCGTGTAGATGTGTCATGGAGGCTATTATTATTGGGCCAAGAAACATTCTATTGCAGAATATTAGAGCGAGCTTCTCCCCAGTCTGCACTGGCTGATAACTGTGAGCAATAGACTGTATAATGGAAATAAGTTAGACTTTAGTGTTTGTATTCTTTTTTGTGTCCTAAGAGTTCCTAATTTTTCTAGAAATAGAAACGATACGGGGGTGTTACTACCAACCTCCTCTGCTAAGTTCAAGTAAATCATAAATATTTTATTTCTGTTATTAATGTATATAACCACATTCATTCACATGACATTTTAATATGTATTTTTGACCATATAGAAAACATAAATATAAAACATAAAGGGGTTGTCCAATATTGTGTTATTAACGATTAACCATACTATACTGAACCTGAGTTACATGCTATATTATACTCCAGAGCTGCACTCACTATTCTGCTGGTGCAGTCACTGTGTACATACATTACATTACTGATCCTGAGTTACATCGTGTATTATACTCCAGAGCTGCACTCACTACTCTGCTGGTGCAGTCACTGTGTACATACATTACATTACTGATCCTGTACTGGTCCTGAGTTACATCCTGTATTATACTCCAGAGCTGCACTCACTATTCTGCTGGTGCAGTCACTATGCGCATACATTACATTACTGATCCTATACTGATCCTGAGTTACATCCTATATTATACTCCAGAGCTGCACTCGCTATTCTGCTCACTATGCACATACATTACTGATCCTGTACTGATCCTGAGTTACAGTCTATATTATACCCCTGAGCTGCACTCACTATTCTGCTGGTGCAGTCACTGTACTGTACATACATTACATTACTGATCCTGTACTGATCCTGAGTTACATCCTGTATTGTACCCCAGAGCTGCACTCACTATTCTGCTGGTGCAGTCTCTGTGTACATACATTACATTACTGATCCTAGGTTACATCCTGTATTATACCCCAGAGCTGCACTCTCTATTCTGCTGGTGCAGTCGCTCTGTACATACATTACATTACTGATTCTGTACTGATCCTGAGTTACATCCTGTATTATACTCCAGAGCTGCACTCGCTATTCTGCTGGTGCAGTCGCTCTGTACATACATTACATTACTGATCCTGCGTTACTTCCTGTATTATATATTAAACCAGAGAGCACAGCAAGGAAAAACCCCTAAAATATAACTTTTAACTCAATATTAAAAAGAACCACACACATATAGAATCACACACAATACCAGGGGGTCCAAAAGAGAAATTTATATGTATTCCAAATATGGTTGAATATAAATCATAGAAGGGGCAAATAAGCTATAATGCCATAGAAAGCCCTAATAAGGCCATTCCTAACCGTGGAGGTTGGCACTCTAATTGTTGACGACATGGTGCCCCCGCTCAACGTCGGCATCCCTAGTAACGCCCTAGACCACCCTGCGTATACAAAAAGGGGACACAAAAAACAAAAACACACACATACACCACAATACCGAAAATACTAATATAAAGTGCTAAAGTGCTGTAAACTTATCTCGTAGTAAGCACGCTCTCAAAAAAATGTCCTCTTATCTCGGAGTAATACCAGAAAAATGAGAGCTAAGGCAGCTTATGGACACTTATCTCATAGTCAAAATAATATTTAAATGTTGCTACCGGGCAGACATGTGATTCAATATGCCTCCAAAAAACGTCTACAGAAAAAAATGTGGCAATAAAGCACTTAATGAAACCACAGGACAAGCCTGTATAATCAAGCACACTGTGAAAGACAGAAAATGACAAAGCATGTAAATTACCCACATAAAAATCGGGGTATGTCCCAGTCATAAATTTAGGGTCAGGGGTGCCAATGACCCTATGTAGCAAGAGGTTAGGTTCAGATCAACATGTAATATTTCCCAGTGGACTATATATGCACAATTTCCACATGAACATAGCAAATGCTGGAAGAGGCCGTCTCATACGGTTACTCCATTAACCTCCATGGTGCTACAAGGTATAATATCACAGTCTGCCACATACAGTGTGCAAAAAGTATACTTATCAGCCATTGATGACAGCGCAACCCAACGCGTTTCCCCCTCTGGATAGCTGAGGGTTCATCAGGGGTCAGAACAAAGGCCGAGAGAAAAAATGCAGTGTGCGGCTAACTCCAGGCGCGTCCGGCGCCATTATTTAAAGATTCAGCGCCGATATGACACGCCCACTTCCGGTCTCGTTGTCTCACGCAATGGATGCCAAATGGAGTGCAATCTGCGCTCCAGAGAGCGGAGGTGTGTCATCAAGAGGAGGGGCATATCGCACTGGGCGACGTCAGTCAAAAAAGAGACACCAAAAAAGCGCCGATCAGCTATGGCGCATATAGATGGCACGTGCCATAGTGATAAGCTCTCAGCAACCAAAATCTCTAGGTGGCTAAAAAGGGGCTATAAGAACCCATTCAATATGGCGCTCAATAGATCCATGCTGGATCCTATATACAGCACATACATATAAACCGCTTAAACAAGAATAGTAATGTAAATGGTGTTTAAAACTCAATCCTACAAATAGGGCGCTACATTAACCCATGCTATGTCCCAAATATAATATAGGCATAAAAAGTGCTGCAAACCTTCTTAATATCTATACTCCAAAAAAACCTCTATATATAATAGCCCCAAATATTTAAATGAACATATAGCAAGTAACTGTGTCCAAAAGGTACACAAAATCATAAATAATTCAAATTCCACAATCGGAGAAAAGCTCAAAAAGAGCTAAAGAGATATGTTGGGACTGTACGGGACCACATTGATTATAGATAGCTGCTAAAGTTCAATTGTTCATTCAAACCTTTAGGGCTCTGTGATTCCAGCCAGGAGATCCAGCGTGTTTCTCGCTGTAGGATCCTTCTATCCCAGTCTCCCTGTCTTACTGCGGGCTGAACTCTCTCAATAACACAAAATGAGATTTGTTTGACATCTCCCCCATGCACCCAGTTGACATGCCGTGCCAGAGGAGTGTCCCTACAGTGTCTGATGTCTCCCAAATGTTCACCTATACGGACTCTCAGCTCACGTTTCATTTTACCTACATAGTCAAGGGGCAAGAACAGGTACATAGATATACAACTCCCGTCGTTTTGCAGTTAGCAAATGTTTTCATATTGTACGACCTTTAAGTATTTGCACTACAAAATGTTTGTGAAGGACGAACAAATTTACAAAAGCTGCAATGTCCACATCTAAATGTGTCTACAGCTCTATACTGCAGCCATGTACCCTCTTTTTACATGGTTCTAAGTGGCTCTTCACCACCTGGTCTTTAAAGGGAATCTGTCACCCCTTTTTTGAGATATAATGATATCATTCAATTGTGTGTCACATAAGGATTCTCTTAGTAATTTTGCTTCCCCCTGACCCCGCACCTTTCGTGCATAAATATCTTTTTTATATCGGTTCAGATGTATGTAAACTGCCCCGGACCGGTACGATGGGCGGGGCTTATTCACCTGCTCCCCCCTCCCTGTCTTGCTCTACGCATTTCTTCTTGTGTAGCGCAAGACAGGGAGGGGGGGAGCAGGTGAATAAGCCCCGCCCAGCGGACCGGACAGCGGCAGTTTACATACATCTGAACCGATATAAACAAGGCATTTATGCATGAAAGGTGCGGGGTCAGGGGGAAGCAAAATTACTAAGAGAATCCTTATGTGACACACAATTGCATGATATCATTATATGATATCTCAAAAAAGGGGTGACAGATTCCCTTTAATCGACCTTCCCTTCCTATATGTGATTGAAGGTTTAGGAGTGATAAAACCACATATATCTTGGTCCTTCCTCAAGATCCCCCAATGCCGTGTAAGTATGTCACAAACTTTTTTAGACTGGTCATCAAAGGTACCTATCAGTTTGTGAAATTATTAGGGTCCTCCTTTTCTCTGGGGACTAAGAGTGATGTTCTATGGACCTTTCTAGTATGTCTATACGCGGGTTCAAAAGCTCTAGTGGGATAACCTCTATTCCTGAATCTGCCCCACAGACCTTTAGATTGTTCTTCAAATTCAACCCAGTCAGAGCAGTTCCTGTATTATACCCCAGAGCTGCACTCACTATTCTGCTGGTGCAGTCAGTGTGTACATACATTACATTACTGATCCTGTACTGATCCTGAGTTACATCCTGTACTATACCCCAGAGCTGCACTCACTATTCTGCTGGTACAGTCACTGTGTACATACATTACATTACTGATCCTGAGTTACATCCTGTATTATACTCCAGAGCTGCACTCACTATTCTGCTGGTACAGACACTGTGTACATACATTACATTACTGATCCTGTACTGATCCTGAGTTACATCCTATATTATACTCCAGAGCTGCACTCACTTTTCTGCTGGTACAGACACTGTGTACATACATTACATTACTGAACCTGTACTGATCCTGCGTTATATATTGTATTATACCCCAGAGCTACACTCACTATTCTGCTGGTGCAGTCACTGTGAACATACATTACATTACTGATCCTGAGTTACATTCTGTATTATACTCCAGAGCTGCACTCACTATTCTGCTGGTGCAGTCACTGTGTACATACATTACATTACTGATCCTGAGTTACATTCTGTATTATACTCCAGAACTGCACTCACTATGCTGCTGGTGTGTACATATTTTACATTACTGATTATATGCTGATCCTGAGTTACATCCCGTATTATACTCCAGAGCTGCTCTCACTATTCTGCTGGTGCAGTCACTGTGTACATACATTGCTGATCCTGAGTTACATCCTGTATTAAACCCCAGAGCTGCACTTACTATTCTGCTGGTGCAGTCACTATGTACATGCATTACATTACTTATCTTGTACTGGTTTTGAGTTATATTCTGCATTATACCCCAGAGCTGCACTCGCTATTATATTTGTGCGGTCACTGTGTACATACATTGCTGATCCTGAGTTACATCCTATATTATACTCACTATTCTGCTGGTGCAGTCAATGTGTACATATAATGCATTACTGATCCTGAGTTACATTGTGTATTATACCTCAGAGCTGCACTCACTATTCTGCTGGTGCAGTCACTGTGTACATACATTACTGATCCTGAGTTACATCCTGTATTATACTCCAGAGCTGCACTCGCTATGCTGCTGGAGCAGTCACTGTGTGCATAAATTACATTACTGATCCTGAGTTACATCCTGTATTATACTCCAGAGCTGCACTCACTATTCTGCTGGTGCAGTCACTGTGTACATACATTACATTACTTATCTTGTACTGATCATGAGTTACATCCAGTGTTATACTCCAGAGCTGCACTTCAAACTTCTTACAAATCGAAGAATGGCCACCTGATTTGCAGGGACAGATCGGTATGACTGAGCACTACCTGATTTTGCAATAAGATAGTGTTACTTTAAAATCCACCACTGGCAGGTAACATAGTAACATAGTTATTAAGGTTGAAGGGAGACTTTAAGTCCATCTAGTTCAACCCATATCCTATCCTAACTTGCCCTAACATGTTGATCCAGAGGAAGGCAAAAAAACCCATGTGGCAAACAGTAAGTTTCACATTGGAGAAAAAAATTCCTTCCCGACTCCACATACGGCAATCAGACTAGCTCCCTGGATCAACGCAACACTAAGGAAACTAGTGTATATACCCTGTAATATTATACTTTTCAAGAAAGGCATCCAGTCCCTTCTTAAATTTTAGTAGGGAATCACTCATCAGAACATCATATGGCAGAGAGTTCCATAGTCTCACTGCTCTTACAGTAAAGAATCCACGTCTGTGAGTATGCTTAAACCTTCTTTCCTCCAGATGTAGCGGATGCCCCCTTGTCCCCGTCACAGGTCTAAGAGTAAAAAGATCATTAGAAAGGTCTTTGTACTGTCCCCGCATATATTTATACATTGTAATAAGATCACCCCTAAGCCTTCGATTCTCCAAACTAAATAACCCCAAGTGTAATAACCTGTCTTGGTATTGCAGACCCCCTAGTTCCCTAATAACCTTGGTCGCACTTCTCTGCTCCAGTTCAGCTATGTCTTTCTTATACACCGGAGACCAGAACTGTACACAGTATTCTAAGTGTGGTCGCACTAGTGACTTATATAGAGGTAAAATTATGTTCTCCTCATGAGCATCTATGCTTCTTTTAATGCATCCCATTATTTTATTTGCCTTTGCAGCAGCTGCCTGACACTGGCCACTAAATGTGAGTTTGTCGTCCACCCATACACCCAGGTCTTTTTCAGTGACTGTTTTGCCCAGTGTTTTACATTTAAGCACATAATTATACATCTTATTCGTTCTACCCATGATGAGGAATGTGTTTTCCTCACTGTGGCCCTACAAAGTTTCTGCAAAATTCATCAGTAGGGTCATTTGTGGCATCAGCGATGTCATTCCCCTTTGAGTCATATTGGAAAAAATGCTTGCAAGGAATTAACGTGATGGAGGAAGAATAGCGACCTGTCCAGGGTCTGAAGTGGCTTCATTGCGTTTTCAGGGGCTGCTGTGTATTGCCCTACCCCTGCTGTTTCATATTGCCTTATCAATGTTGTTAATATCTCCTTTGTGATGTTTTCAAGGTGTGGTAGGCAAGAACATTTTACATTGTGAGCAATTTTACTGCTAAAAAATTGTTTTGTTTTGACTTTAAAAATAAACTATTGCTTCCTTGAAAAATAATTAAGTGTCATCATAATTTTTGTGATTATAAGTACCTTTTGGAGATTGACCGGTCTAAAGTTCCATCTTACCTGGTAGGACCCTTTCCAGTACTGGTCACAAAACATTAAACTTTTATTTCAAAAGAATTTCACGTGCAGCAATCATCATGTTAATTTTTTCCATCATCTTTTTTCAATATTATGAGATTTGTGCATCGATTGAGTGTGAATTCTCCCTATAGAATTGAGAACAAAAAGGTTTTTGTTTATAAAATCTATATAAATATATAGCTTTATTTTTGTCATTATCCTCATCTTTTGCAAAAATTAGGATTGATGCGTCCTGCTGCACAGGGTTGGACCTCTGCACAGGATTGGTGTGCCGCAGCACAGGGTTGGGCCTCTGCACAGGATTGCAAAACAAGCCGCAGAGACACCATCACATGTTTCTCAACGCAAGCAATGACCAGCCAGGTCTTTCCCCGGGAAGGAACAACCACGGGAAGGGCAGTCTCCAATGAAGGAAACCACCTATGCCAAAACATGGTATCCATCCACAGACAGCTGTTTCGGGGTATTGCCCCTCATCAGTGTGGAGTAGGAAACTGGCTGGTAGGAGCAATGCCTAGTAAAAGACTATGAAAATGAGGATGAATGAACTCATGGAGATCAACATCCAACACTGCGGAGACACCATCACGTGTTTCTCAACGCAGTAATTCTAGAGCACTGCCCCCATCCCTTATGGGAAATATGCAAAACATGCAAAACAGAAGCCGCGGAGACACCATCACATGTTTCTCAACGCAAGCAATGACCAGCCAGGTCTTTCCCCGGGAAGGAACAACCATGGGAAGGGCAGTCTCCAATGAAGGAAACCACCTATGCCAAAACATGGTATCCATCCACAGACAGCTGTTTCGGGGTATTGCCCCTCATCAGTGTGGAGTAGGAAACTGGCTGGTAGGAGCAATGCCTAGTAAAAGACTATGAAAATGAGGATGAATGAACTCATGGAGATCAACATCCAACACTGCGGAGACACCATCACGTGTGTCTCAACGCAGTGATTCTAGAGCACTGCCCCCATCCCTTATGGGAAATATGCAAAACATGCAAAACAGAAGCTGCGGAGACACCATCATATGTTTCTCAACGCAAGCAATGACCAGCCAGGTCTTTCCACGGAAGGAACAACCACGGGAAGGGCAGTCTCCAATGAAGGAAACCACCTATGCCAAAACATGGTATCCATCCACAGACAGCTGTTTCGGGGTATTGCCCCTCATCAGTGTGGAGTAGGAAACTGGCTGGTAGGAGCAATGCCTAGTAAAAGACTATGAAAATGAGGATGAATGAACTCATGGAGATCAACATCCAACACTGCGGAGACACCATCACGTGTTTCTCAACGCAGTGATTCTAGAGCACTGCCCCCATCCCTTATGGGAAATATGCAAAACATGCAAAACAGAAGCCGCGGAGACACCATCACATGTTTCTCAACGCAAGCAATGACCAGCCAGGTCTTTCCCCGGGAAGGAACAACCACGGGAAGGGCAGTCGCCAATGAAGATAACCACCTATGCCAAAACATGGTATCCATCCACAGACAGCTGTTTCGGGGTATTGCCCCTCATCAGTGTGGAGTAGGAAACTGGCTGGTAGGAGCAATGCCTAGTAAAAGACTATGAAAATGAGGATGAATGAACTCATGGAGATCAACATCCAACACTGCGGAGACACCATCACGTGTTTCTCAACGCAGTGATTCTAGAGCACTGCCCCCATCCCTCATGGGAAATATGCAAAACATGCAAAACAGAAGCCGCGGAGACACCATCACATGTTTCTCAACGCAAGCAATGACCAGTCAGGTCTTTCCCCGGGAAGGAACAACCACGGGAAGGGCAGTCTCCAATGAAGGAAACCACCTATGCCAAAACATGGTATCCATCCACAGACAGCTGTTTCGGGGTATTGCCCCTCATCAGTGTGGAGTAGGAAACTGGCTGGTAGGAGCCATGCCTAGTAAAAGACTATGAAAATGAGGATGAATGAACTCATGGAGATCAACATCCAACACTGCGGAGACACCATCACGTGTTTCTCAACGCAGTGATTCTAGAGCACTGCCCCATCCCTTATGGGAAATATGCAAAACATGCAAAACAGAAGCCGCGGAGACACCATCATATGTTTCTCAACGCAAGCAATGACCAGCCAGGTCTTTCCCCGGAAGGAACAACCACGGGAAGGGCAGTCTCCAATGAAGGAAACCACCTATGCCAAAACATGGTATCCATCCACAGACAGCTGTTTCGGGGTATTGCCCCTCATCAGTGTGGAGTAGGAAACTGGCTGGTAGGAGCAATGCCTAGTAAAAGACTATGAAAATGAGGATGAATGAACTCATGGAGAGCAACATCCAACACTGCGGAGACACCATCACGTGTTTCTCAACGCAGTGATTCTAGAGCACTGCCCCATCCCTTATGGGAAATATGCAAAACATGCAAAACAGAAGCCGCGGAGACACCATCATATGTTTCTCAACGCAAGCAATGACCAGCCAGGTCTTTCCCCGGAAGGAACAACCACGGGAAGGGCAGTCTCCAATGAAGATAACCACCTATGCCAAAACATGGTATCCATCCACAGACAGCTGTTTCGGGGTATTGCCCCTCATCAGTGTGGATGTTGATCTCCATGAGTTCATTCATCCTCATTTTCATAGCCTTTTACTAGGCATTGCTCCTACCAGCCAGTTTCCTACTCCACACTGATGGTGTCTCCGCGGCTTCTGTTTTGCATATTTCCCATAAGGGATGGGGGCAGTGCTCTAGAATCAGTGCGTTGAGAAACACGTGATGGTGTCTCCGCAGTGTTGGATGTTGATCTCCATGAGTTCATTCATCCTCATTTTCATCATCTGCACAGGATTGGTCTGGTACTGCACAGGGTTGCGCCTCTGCACAGGATTGTTCTGCCGCTGTACATGATTAACCCAGAATTGGTCTACTGCTGCACCTTATCCATCCTGATAGTCTGTGCAAATTGGATTACATTTGGATATCATCCAAGTGCATTCCGATTTTTTTCACAGACCCATTGACTTGCAATACTGATTTTGATCAGATCCTCAGATCAAAATCGGACGTGTCTCACTGTGACATTACTGAGGCTGTGCTTGTGTTAAAGAGCTTGAAAATGGTTTGTATACAGGCCTAGAAGACTTCAGAGTGTTACACATGTCTTTTCTCAGTGAATGGGGCTCTGCATCATTTGTGATTCGCTGCAAAATTTTTTTAAATTTGGCAAAGCTGGAGAATTGGAAATACAAAAGATTTGATCAGCTCTAGCATTAAAATTTGTGAAAAAGAAACATATTCACCTTATCATTACTACTCAAGGTTTGGGGAATTTGGTTAGAACATATTTAGGAAGTCACACTGAAGCTACTCCGTTTTTATCTCTGGTGTCCAGAAGACGCTGCATCTTGATAATCCATTGCTATCTGGTAACCTGACCAAGCTATATACACTGTAATGGATCACGCGTGTGCCGTCTGAATTTTACATACCCATCTCATAGGAAATCCAATATTTCATCAGCCCAGTACAGTAAACTCACAGCATGAATTGTCAGAATAGAATAGATAAATACACAGAATAGATAATAGAAAGATGTCAGTGACATCATAGTTTAATGTTCATGTATTTAATTAAGAAATAGACAAGGTCCACGGCTGCTGGCCTGGGACACTGACTGTGAGGTGTTGGGAAGGAAGAGGAGTAGAAAAGCCAGCACAGTGAGACAGCCAGGAGAGGCACATACTGAAGGGAGTTCTGGAAAGGTGTTTTCCATCTGCCTGGGAGTTGACTGAGCCCCTCACCTGAAGGATGCAGCACCAAGCGGACATCTGTGAGCACCAGAACTGTGAGTAAACCTTTGGAACTGCACCCAGCTGTGTCCTCTAATTATTCCTCCGTCACCTATCCAACTCTGCTACATCCATACAACATCTTTTCTGTTACAACTGCCCTGGGATCAAGCTCTGCCTGTGGAGAGCTGTACCAACTCTACTGCATTATCATCAGTCCCAGAGGATCTGCACTGCAGCGCTGGTAACCTCTGACCAGAAACCACAGGTGGCGTCACCAAAACTTATTACATACTTTATCCTTTGTAAATATCCCCTTTTATTGGATGACCAGGGCCACGGACCAGGTCACAGCTGCCGTGACACATCCTCTTTAAATACTGGCCCAGTGTAGGAGAGAGCCCCCGCCGTGTAACCGGGCCGGAACTAAGGGAGCTGTCACTTAGGTTCCCAGGGGGTTTGTTCCCGGGGGAAGTAGTTACAGGCCAGGACAGAGACTCTTCTGGAAAGTACGGGGGCGGGCCGATTATAAAAGGAGCACAGGAGACCAGCAGGGGTCATTCGATGGGGAGAGAGACATGAAGCAGGAAGCAGGAGCCTAGGTGGCGCTGGAGAGCAGCAGTGAGTCTGCATTTTCCAGAGAGATAGGACAGGGACTCACCTAATCCAGGGAGAGGACGGCACCAAGCGACGCAAGAAAGAGACACAGAGCTGACACCCACGGCTGCCTCTGCCCCGCTCCACACCACGGCTGCGGCTCAGACTGTGAGACCCGCGGTCGCCGCTGCCCCGCTCCAGACCACGGCTGCGACCTGTACGCTGCCACCCGCGGCCACCACTGCCCCGCTCCATCCCGTAGCTGTGGCCTGTACGCTGCCACCCATGGCCGCCAATGTCTCAATCCGCACCGCAGCTGCTGCCTGTACGCTGCCACCTGCGGCCACCACTGCCCCACCCCATCCCACGGCTGTGGCCTGTACGCTGCCACCCGTGGCCGCCACTGCCTCAATCCGCACCGCAGCTGCAGCCTGTATGCTGCCACCCACGGCCGCCACTGCTCCGCTCCATCCCGCAGCTGCGGCCTGTACGCTGCCACCCGCGGCCGCCACTGTCCCAATCCGCACGCGACTACGGCCTGTACGCTGCCACCTGCGGCCGCCACTGCCCTGCTCCTGACCGTGGCTGCGACCTATATGTCAAGGCCCGTGGCTGTCACCAACGTGCCTTCGAGATGGGCCCCGACGCTGAGGAACTCTCCTGGGGTCTGTTGAGCCCCTTCTGCACCTGGGCGTAGAAACGCCCGAAGCCTACGACAACTCCTCATTGGCTGGGCCCAGCGTCTGAGACGCAGAACGGACACCTCCTGGACAACAACTCTGCAGGACATCAGAGAAGGATAAGTGACACTCCGTTGATTGATAATTATAGTTCCAGGACTCATAGTCTGCTATATCACGGCCATACAGTTGCTGGCACTTGCCGAGTAGTTTGTATCGTGCTATTTGTGTATTAGTGTCTAGCTTCCCTGCGTGGAAAACTATTGTCAGCTTTACCAGTTATCCATATAATCCAAATATAAAAGTTGAATTTGAGCTTACTCCGTCTCCGAATCGTCACTGAATCCTGCGTACCTGCAAGTACCACATTTGGTGTAGTCGGTAGGATGCAGTCTCCGAGCACAAGCGGGGAAGCTGCAGACCAAGGGGGCAAGGGTGGCCCCCGGTCCAGCTTATCTTTAGGGGCTATGCTGAATAGCCTGCCCAGGTTCACAGGCAGTACTACCATGCTGTGGAGCTGGATGGAACGAATGCGGGAGTTGTTTAGGATGCACCCGATGACCCCTGGTCTGGAGGCTGAAGTGGCCTTAATGGCATTGGACGGGGAGGCCCGGGACAACGAAACACCTTTGTCAGGGTATTACAGATACTGGAGGAGAACCATGGAGACCCGACTGATGTGGGAAAGCTGAGAACCCAGCTAGGCAGCCTCATGCAGGGAGAGGGGGAAATGGTCACACAACACATGAATGTCATGCGGGAGCTATACACGGCCATTGAGCGGAAGGATGGGGTAGGCATGGGACCCATTGAAATAACCCTACGTGACATCTTGGTGACTGGACTGCGGGACCCCCTGACCAAGCAAGCCTTGCGGGAGGGGTGGCTGGGTGACCTCAACTTTGAGGCCACCCTAATATACTTGGATGACATCATCATCTACACTGCCACGTTTGAGGACCACTTGAAACGTCTGGGCCAGGTGATCGGCCGGCTACAAAAGGACAGGTTGAAGGTGAAGCCCCAGAAATGCCACCTGTTCCACACACAAATTGAGTATCTGGGGCATGTCGTCTCCGCCGAGGGCGTGAGACCGTCTATGGAGAAGGTCGCTGTGATGCGGGAGTGGCCTACTCCCGAGACGGTGAAGGATGTGTGGGCCTTTTTGGGGCTGGCTAGATATTACCATCGCTTCGTGAAAAACTTCGCCCGCCGAGCCCGAGCCCTGCAAGACCTATTAAAAGGAACCCCAGCCGGTGCCAACGGCTGGAAAGTCAAATGGTGTGAACCACAGGAGGAAGCTTTCCAAGATTTCAAGACCGCACTCTCAGAAGCCCCGGTGTTGGCCTACGTGGATTTCTCGCAACCGTTTATTCTGCATACCGACGGGAGCTTGCATCTGCTGGGGACTGTGTTGTTGCAGATGCAGGACGGCTGTGAGAAGGTGATCGCCTATGGCAGCCAGTCGCTTCACGACTCCGAACGCAATCCTGACAACTACAGCTCCTTTAAGCTCGAACTCCTGGCGGTGGTTTGGGCCATGATGGAGCGATTCGCAGAGTACCTAGCGGGTTCCGAGGTGGTGGTACGTACTGACAACAACCCTCTCGGCCACCTCGAAAATGCCAAATTGGGGTTCCCTGGAGAAGCATTTGGTGGCCAGGATGGCCAAATTTAAATACAAAATCATTTATAAACAAGGGGCAGAGAATGTCCACGCCGACACCTCGTCCCGAATTCGACATACCGTCCCAGGATGAAGCTGAGATGAAGAGTTAGGAGAAGAAACACTGTTTTCCTCAAATCCAGCCACCACCATGGCAGTGATAAGAGAACAGTCCTGTGCGGGACCAACTGGGGGGATCCTAGAACAGTCCCGGGATGAATGGATATTTTAGCAACAGGAAGATGGGGAAATCGGCGCCCTACATGGATGGGTCACCATGAAACAACTGCCCAATGACGCTCAAAGAAAAACGCTCTCTAGGGACACTGTACTAATGCTCCGCCAATGGGAAAAACTGGTGATCAAAAATGGACCATTGTACCAAAAAATAACACTACGCACAGAACCAACCGCAGCATGGCTGGTGGTGGTGCTGGGGGCCCAGCTACCTGAAATTGCTTGGGAAGCTCATGAAAAGGGGGCTCATTTCGGGGCACAAAAGACTTTACAGTGCCTACAGCAAATAGCCTACCATCCCTGATTACAAACCGAAGTGGAAGAAGTTTGCCGAACGTGCCACCAATGTGAGCTGACTAAACTAACAGAGCAATGAGCCCCTGTACAAATGATAGTAACAAGAGCACCCCTCGAGCTACTAATGATAGATTACCTAACCATCGGTCCGGCCCACCAGGGGTACGAGCACTGCCTAGTTATGGTGGACTATTTTACCAAGTTCGCCATGGTGACTCCCACCAGAGACCAAACAGCGGAATCTGCTGCCTACGCTATCTGTAAGAACTTTATTCAAGTGTATGGCTGCCCTCAACGAATTCACTCGGATCAGGGTGCCTGCTTCCTGGGAAAAGTAATGGAGGAACTACATTGTCTGTACGGCATTGACAAATCCCGGACCACACCTTACCATCCGCAGGGGAACGGGGACTGCGAACAATTTATCCGGACCCTAATCCAAATGTTAAGTGCCATGGAGGATGACCGAAAGACCCGTTGGCCCGAGTACGTCCCCGAACTGGTCTGGGTATATAACAACCGGGTACATCGAGTCACCGGCTACACTCCATACTCGCTACTCTTCGGCCGAGAAGGCAAAGGGATCACCGAGGTGGAGTTGGACCCAGAAGAGGAATGACCGTGGGCAGGGGTCTCCTCATGGGTCCGAGATCACTGTTATCGTCTGCAAACCCTACACCGACTAGAACAAACAAAACTCCGAGACCTGGAACACTGACTGGTCTCGTACGAGTACGCGATCCCCTTTTCGGAATTCAGCGGGTTGTGATGGGGCCTTCCCTGGGTGTTATCCATATAATCCATATATAAAAGTTAAATTTGAGCTTACTCTGTCTCCGAATCATCACTGCATCCTGCGTACCTGCAAGTACCACACCAGTACCGAGTATTCCCACTGCCCTGTCGGGCGATCCTTTGGCTTACATCAAGTCAAGGGGTCAGTATTGGAGCTGTGTCTGTCTTCAATGCTCTTTCTGAGGAAAGGAAGTTGATGGCCAAAATCTCACCATACATCACCCCATCCATCCTCCCTTCAATACAGGGCAGTCGTTCTGTCCCCTTTGCAGAAAAGCAACCCCAAAGTATGATATTTTCAACACCATCCAAAATGGTTTGGACGGTGTTCTTGGGGTTGTACTCATTCTTCTTCTTCCTCCAAACACGGCGAGTGGAGTTGATACCAAAAAGTTCTATTTTGGTCTCATCTGACCACATGACCTTCTCCCATGCCTCCTCTGGATCATCCAGATGGTCATTGGCAAACTTCAAATGGGCCTGGACATGTGCTGGCATGAGCAAGGGGACATTGCGTGCCTTGCAGGATTATAATCCATGACATGTGTTGCTAACGGTAATGTTTGAGACTATTGTCCCAGCTCTCCTCAGTTCATTGACCAGATCCTCCCATGTAGTTCTGGACTGATTCCTGACCTTCTTCAGAATCCTCCCTTCCCCACGAATCTTGCATGTAGCAAGATAGTTTGTCAATTTTCTTCATTTTTTAAATTGTTGGAGCATTGATTTTAAAAAAAATTTTTGGTTCCTTCTACTTGGGCAAACTTGCTGCATTGCTTTTTACATGACTCAACACTTTACCTGGGAAGGGTGAGTAAAGAAGAAAACTTTGTTTATAAACAATCTACAGCTGGGAAACAGGCATTTTCTGAAAATGGAAAACTACTTTAAATTCATATTTTATCTCAGGCATAGGGTGCAGGGGACGGACATAACATTGGTGCAACCTGTGCAGTCCAAACTGTGCACTTACACCTCCACATCTGGTGGAATTATGAATTATGGTGGTCGATTAGGTGGAAAGGGCAAACATATAGTTGTTGCCCAGAGGCTTCTTCTGTCTGTATCCATTCCTTATTGGGCTGTCTTATATACCCATTACCTCCATAGCCATATCACTTTGACATTGTATCGTAGTGCATGAAATGAATGGAAGGCCACCAAGAGAACATACAACAGTAGGTACCATTTGTGATGCTGGTTACCATGCTGTGCAAAGCAAATGTGGTGCCCATTTTTAAGCTTCTGCCTAAAAAATATTGCTTTGATTTTTTGATTATACCACCACATATTGGCTGCAAATGTTACAGTCTGCTCTCAAAAGTCCAAAAAAGGGATGTTCTCTAGCACAAAATAAAAATAGTTAAAACTTGGCCTTTAATCATATGGGATAAAAAAAATGGCAGACTGTGCACATACTGAAAAAAAACATATTGCTTATGTGTTTCAGGTAGAAAAACCCTTAACCCCTTCACGACCCTTCCCTTCGTGGATATAGCCAACGAATGGTTAAAAGGGCATATCATAGAGCGAAACATACAACACATAAATAATTCTTTTATTCCAGCAAAAAATAGGATACCAATAACTTTGGTAGATTCTTTACCAAATGTAATGGCCAAGCAGATGCTATGAGGCAATGCCTTACAAAATCATCGCCTATTCTTCGTGCAAATCCTATACTGCGTGATACAGTCTGCTGACCTGTGCATCTAATCCTATCCTGTGTGATACTGACTGCTGACCTGTGCATCTAATCCTATCCTGTGTGATACTGTCTGCTGACTTGTGCATCTAATCCTCTCCTGTGTGATACTGTCCTGAGCCATGTATCTAATCCTCTCCTGTGTGATACTGACTGCTGAGCTGTGTATCTAATCCTATCCTGTGTGATACTGCCTGCTGAGCCGTGTATCTAACCCTATCCTGTGTGATACTGTCTGCTGAGCCATGTGTCTAACCCTATCCTGTGTGATACTGACTGCTGAGCTGTATATCTAATCCTATCCTGTGTGATACTGACTGCTGAGCCGTGTATCTAATCCTATCCTGTGTGATACTGTGTGCTGATCTGTGTATCTAATCCTATCCTGTGTGAAACTGCTTGCTGAACCATGTATCTAATCCTATTCCGTGTGATACTGTCTGCTGAGCTGTATATCTAATCCTCTCCTGTGTGATACTGTGTGCTGAGCTGTGTATCTAATCCTATCCTGTGTGATACTGACTGCTGACCTGTGCATCTAAACTATCCTGTGTGATACTGACTGCTGACCTGTGCTTCTAATCCTATCCTGTGTGATACTGTCTGCTGAGCTGTGTATCTAATACTATCCTTGTGATACTGACTGCTGAGCCGTGTATCTAACCCTATCCTGTGTGATACTGTCTGCTGAGCCATGTATCTAATCCTCTCCTGTGTGATACTGTCTGCTGACCTGTGTATCTAATCCTATCCTTGTGATACTGACTGCTGAACCATGTATCTAATCCTCTCCTGTGTGATACTGTCTGCTGAGCCATGTATCTATTCCTATCCTGCGTGATACTGACTGCTGAGCCGTGTATCTAACCCTATCCTGTGTGATACTGTCTGCTGAGCCGTGTATCTAATCCTCTCCTGTGTGATACTGTCTGCTGACCTGTGTATCTAATCCTATCCTATGTGATACTGACTGCTGAGCCGTGTATCTAATCCGCTTCTGTGTGATACTGTGTGCTGAACCTTGTATCTAATCCTATCCTGTGTGATACTGACTGCTGAGCCTTGTATCTAATCCTGTCATGTGTGATACAGTCTCCTGAGCTGTGTATCTAATCCTCTCATATGTGATAGTCTGCTGAGCCGTGTATCTAATCCTATCCTGTGTGATACTGTCTGCTGACCTGTGTATCTAATGCTATCCTTGTGATACTGACTGCTGAACCACGTATCTAATCCTATCCTGTGTGATACCATCTGCTGAGCCATGTATCTAATCCTATCCTGTGTGATATTGACTGCTGACATGTGTATCTAATCCTATCCTGTGTGATACCGTCTGCTGAGCTGTGTTTCTAATCCTATCCTGTGTGATACTGAGCTTCCCCTGCAGTATGTGTCAGAGGGGGGTCTGTGTCAGCACGGTAATAAATTGTGCTATTTCCAGGTTTACAGAAGGACGATAACACCATAGAAATGATAAGAATAATAGGCCTCAGTTACCACAACTGTCTACAAGGTAAACTGTTGCTCATAGCAACCAATCACAGTTCAGCTTTCATCTTTTAAACAGCTCTGGTGAAATGAAAGATGCTTAGTGATTGGTTCCAAGGAAAATTGTGCTCATAGCAACCAATCACAGCTCAGCTTTCATCTTTTAAACAGCTTTGGTCAAATGAAAGATGCTTAGTGATTGGTTGCTTTGTGGAGTGGGCATGGCTTGATACACACACACACACACACACACACACGTACATATACAGTGGGGCAAAAAAGTATTTAGTCAGTCAGCAATAGTGCAAGTTCCACCACTTAAAAAGATGAGAGGCGTCTGTAATTTACATCATAGGTAGACCTCAACTATGGGAGACAAACTGAGAAAAAAAAATCCAGAAAATCACATTGTCTGTTTTTTTTTCATTTTATTTGCATATTATGGTGGAAAATAAGTATTTGGTCAGAAACAAGCAAACAAGATTTCTGGCTCTCACAGACCTGTAACTTCTTCTTTAAGAGTCTCCTCTTTCCTCCACTCATTACCTGTAGTAATGGCACCTGTTTAAACTTGTTATCAGTATAAAAAGACACCTGTGCACACCCTCAAACAGTCTGACTCCAAACTCCACTATGATGAAGACCAAAGAGCTGTCAAAGGACACCAGAAACAAAATTGTAGCCCTGCACCAGGCTGGGAAGACTGAATCTGCAATAGCCAACCAGCTTGGAGTGAAGAAATCAACTGTGGGAGCAATAATTAGAAAATGGAAGACATACAAGACCACTGATAATCTCCCTCGATCTGGTGCTCCACGCAAAATCCCACCCCGTGGGGTCAGAATGATCACAAGAACGGTGAGCAAAAATCCCAGAACCACGCGGGGGGACCTAGTGAATGAACTGCAGAGAGCTGGGACCAATGTAACAAGGCCTACCATAAGTAACACACTATGCCACCATGGACTCAGATCCTGAGGTGCCAGACGTGTCCCACTGCTTAAGTCTGTACATGTCCGGGCCCGTCTGAAGTTTGCTAGAGAGCATTTGGATGATCCAGAGGAGTTTTGGGAGAATGTCCTATGGTCTGATGAAACCAAACTGGAACTGTTTGGTAGAAACACAACTTGTCGTGTTTGGAGGAAAAAGAATACTGAGTTGCATCCATCAAACACCATACCTACTGTAAAGCATGGTGGTGGAAACATCATGCTTTGGGGCTGTTTCTCTACAAAGGGGCCAAGACGACTGATCAGGGTACATGAAAGAATGAATGGGGCCATGTATCGTGAGATTTTGAGTGCAAACCTCCTTCCATCAGCAAGGGCATTGAAGATGAAACGTGGCTGGGTCTTTCAACATGACAATGATCCAAAGCACACCGCCAGGGCAATGAAGGAGTGGCTTCGTAAGAAGCATTTCAAGGTCCTGGAGTGGCCTAGCCAGTCTCCAGATCTCAACCCTATAGAAAACCTTTGGAGGGAGTTGAAAGTCCGTGTTGCCAAGCGAAAAGCCAAAAACATCACAGCTCTAGAGGAGATCTGCATGGAGGAATGGGCCAACATACCAACAACAGTGTGTGGCAACCTTGTGAAGACTTACAGAAAACGTTTGACCTCTGTCATTGCCAACAAAGGATATATCACAAAGTATTGAGATGAAATTTTGTTTCTGACCAAATACTTATTTTCCACCATAATATGCAAATAAAATGAAAAAAAAACAGACAATGTGATTTTCTGGATTTTTTTTTCTCAGTTTGTCTCCCATAGTTGAGGTCTACCTATGATGTAAATTACAGACGCCTCTCATCTTTTTAAGTGGTGGAACTTGCACTATTGCTGACTGACTAAATACTTTTTTGCCCCACTGTGTACACTCAGTTATATATATATATATATATATATATTCCTGTGCTGTGAATTTTATGCATTTGCTTCACTTATTGTTTATTGTTGTCTGTTGCTTTCTTTTAGTGTTATTTATTTACCCATCACTAGAGATGAGCGACTTTGCCTTTTTTAGGGTCGAGTCGGGTTTCATTAAACCCGACTTTCGCAAAAGTCGGGTCGAACGAAATCGGCCGACTGTAGGGAAAAGTCGGAGGCCTACTGAAACACGAAACCCAATGCAAGTCAATGGGGAAGCAAAGTCGGCAGGGAGTGGAGGACAGGAAACACACCTACAGTGACCATTTCAATGCCAAAAACATCAATTCTTATTACTGAAGCTTGTCAACCTTAATTTACTTCATAATAATAGTTACGCATTGAAAACTGGGGGATATTTGGCTAAAGTTGTGGGGGTAGGGCTGGCTCCAGGTTTTCGTGTTCCCTGGGCCAAAGAGTGTCAGTGCTCCCCCTTAACACATACCACAACTCATGATGTTCCGATATGCCACAGAAATATAGGTATAGTACAATGACAAATACTTCACTGCTTACATGACATGAGTCATGTCATGTAAGCAGTGAAGTATTTGTCATTGTACTATACCTATATTTCTGTGCCGTATCGGAGCATCATGACTGATCTATTTTAAATTGTACAATAGCTCAAAAAAAGGACAGTATATTACTCCATACTGTATTATGGCCACCACATTGTGCGCCATACAGAATAATGAGCCCCATATATTTCTCCATACAGAATAATTGGTCCCATATAATGTTCCATACAGTATATGATGAGCTCCACATAATGCTACAGTATATGTTGGTCCCCATGGATGATGCTCCAGTGTCTTATGTGACCAAATAATGCTCCATATATAATGGGCTCCATTTCTAATTCTCCAGTGTATAATGGACCCGGTAAATGCTACTCCAGTGTCTGATGTCCCCCATTTGGAATGCTCCAGTATATGATGGGCCTCATTGATGATGCTCCAGTGTATGATGGGACTTAATAATGCTCCATATATAGTGGGCCCTATTTCTAATGCTCAAGTGTATAACGGGCCCCGTAAATGCTGCTCCAGTGTCTGATGTCCCCTATTTGGAATGCTCCAGTATATGATGGGCCTCATGGATGATGATCCAGTGTATGATGGGCCCTAATAATGCTCCATATATAATGAGCTCCATTTCTAATTCTCCTGTGTATAATGGGCCCCGTAAATGCTGCTGCAGTGTCTGATGTCCCCATTCTGGAATGCTCCAGTATATGATGGGCCTCATGGATGATGCTCCAGTGTATGATGGGCCCTAATAATGCTCCATATTTAATGGGCTCCATTTCTAATGCTCAATGTATAATGGGCCCCATAAATACTGCTCCAGTGTCTGATGTCCCCCATTTGGAATGCTCCAGTATATGATGGGCCCCATTTTTAATTAACCCAGGCATGGTATGCTCTATGGAGTAATCTGAAGTATGTGCTGCTGCATCCTTCACTTTTGGTGTGGGTAAAGGGCACAAGGAAAGGGGTTGCTTCTGACCAGAAGCCTGCACTGACGACTCAGTGCTTGCATTTTTATAAACTTCAGAAGAGGAGGAGATAGAGCTGTTTCAGCAGTGTAAGCCAAAAACAGTTGCTGATGCTCTGGCTTTAAAAGCAGTCTACCTACTCCCAGAAAAGGGAGCCTTACAGGCCTTCCAGAGCTACACCATGACGCAGGCTCAACACCTCCTGCCTTAGCTGCTATTGTGTTTTTGGCACTACCAGCAGATGCACCACCACCACCATCAGTACCAGGTGGCCCCCCATGCCCACGTCCGCATCCTCTTCCACCATACTTCCTCATGTTTTGGAAAATGGACCTAAAATACCAGCAGATATATGGTACTGTATCAGAAGTGTACAGCTCTATACAGTCTAGGGATAACAGTAAATCTCCGTATATATATTTTATGAGTCATACACAGACACTCATAGGCTCAGTATGGATTACACAAGAATACGAAAAGCTGTAAATGGTTAATGTAACACAAGCGTACAGCAGTATACAGTGTTGGGGTAATCTTAAAGCTCCAAATATATTTCCGGAGTAACAGACAGACATTCACAGGCTCATTATGGATTACACCAGTATCTAAATAGCAAAAAAGGTTACTGTATCAGAAGCGTACAGCTGTATACAGTGTTGGCCAATTTTGAAATCTCAGTATATATTTTCAGAGTCACCCTCAGACGCTCACTCAGTCTGGGTTTGACCATAATAAAAAATGTTGCAAAAAAGGTACTGGATAGCAAGATAGCAAGTATATATTAGAGGGTACAATTGAAATCTCCGTATACATAGTCCTGTAGTCACTCTCAGACGCTTACCCAGTATGGATTTGACCGTAATACTAAATGTCGAACAAAGGTACTGTATAACAAGATACAAGCTGAATCGAGTATAGGGTAAAAATTGGTATCCCCGATTCACCGTATATATAGAAGGCGTAAATCACACACGCTCACTCACTATGGATGATACCGTAATAAAAATTTTTGAAAAAAGGTACTCTATCAGCACATACAGGTGTATCCAGTCTTGGGGTAATTGTAAATTTCCATCTATACTTCCGGAGTCAGACACAGACACGCACAGGCTCACTATGTATTACACCAGAATTTAAAAAGTAGAAGAAGGGAAAGGTATTTGAAGTGTACAACAGTATACAGTGTTGTGGTACTTTTAAATCTTCATATATATTTCAATCTCAGTAAGCCAGTCCAGACTCTCCGCTACTGGAAACTACATGGATACAAGTATAGAAGCAAAATCGAGTGTTAGCAGAAATTTGGGAATTACTCACGCGGGAAAACCTCCCGGTAGATGTTGCAGAGGCGATGCAGACCCTCAATTACTGTGTCTGTGGAGACAGCGAAAATGGTTCTTTGTGAAGAAAGGATTGCTTTATCGCAGTAGAGTGGATCACATCACCGTTACTCATCTCCATCAAATTGTGATCACAGGGAGAGATGTAGACATGGTCCTCATTGCCTATCATGATGTGTCTGGTCATTTTGGAGTGCAAAAGACAGAAGCCACAGGCCGTAGGCGATTCTATTGGATTGGCATGAGAGGAGACATTGAAAAATGGTGGCAGGAATGTCACACGTCTGTGACTATCACAACTGTGAAAGGTGATCATAAAGCACCACTGCATCCGCTTGTAAGTTGACATCCATTACAAATGGTAGCCATTGATCATCTGAAGGTAGAGGCCAGCAGGACACGCCATAGCTACATCTTAACCATCATCGATCAATACACCAATTTTCTAGTGGCCATCCATGTGAAAGATTTAACTGGCCAGACTACACAGCAGTGGAGCAGGGAGAGGTAAGTATTGCAACTTGCAAGTGCTGTGGCCATGACCAAGCAGGGGGGGCACACTCGTGGGTGACGGTACTGGCACAGGGCCCCTCATAGTATGCTGGTGTGTCTGATGGTGAGTGGGCCCCCCCACCATCAGAGACACTGTATTGTACTATGAGGGGCCCTGTGCCAGTGCCGTCGGTCATCAGTGGGCCCATCCACCTGTTCAGAGCAACGGCACTTGCCCGGGTGCGCCAGATGTTGACCCCAGCCCTTGGGGGGGTGGGCAGCCCAGTTAGGGAGGTTTAAAAAATGGCATATGTTGATGTGTAGGCTGGACATTCAGCTGCTGCAAATGGCGGAATTGGGCAAGTCCGAGGAAGAGGAGGATAAAAGCAAGGCAGTTTTCTGGCAACCTATGTGTCATCAGGGGAAGGTGGGACAAAATCCTTTGAAACCCATGCATGGTTCATGTTAATGAAGGTTAGATCAACAACATTTTGGGTCGACAGACGGGTCCTTTTTTCTGTCAGGATAGATCCAGCATCACTGAAGACTCTTTCAGATAACACACTAGCAGCAGGGCAAGCGAGCTCCTGTAAGGCATAGTGTGCCAATTCAGGCCAGGTGTCCAGTTTAGAGGCCCAATAGTCAAAGGGGAATGACCTGGGAGGGAGAACATCGATATGGGAGAAGTTTGTAACCGTAGTTGACAACTGCTGTCTCCTGTCACTTGTAATCGATGCAGTATTAGCAGTCGTGTGAGCGGTACTTGAGAAATCATTCCACAACATGGTAATTAAACCCATGTCTCCAACGCCACTTTGGCTGTGTGCACCACGAACACTCTTCCATTGTGCCCACTACGGCTTGTGGGAGAGGCTGGGAAAGCCTCAAACAAGCGGTTTACCAGAGTTGCTTGTTTGTTAGCCAATATTATCTCTAGGTTCTCCTGTGGCATGATGTTGTGTAATTTGCTTTTGTAGCGTGGATTGAGGATGCTGGCCAGCCAGTAGTCGTCATCCTTCATCATTTTGGCAATGCGGCGGTCCCTATTTAGGATTCGCAAGGCATAACCGCAGATGTGGGTCAATGATCCAGGTGTCTATAATGCACTGCCACTGCTGGGTGGAGGAGCACTTTCTGGCAAATCCACATCCCTACAGTCACGCACAAACACTGTACCTGACCTTGGAACGCCATTTTTTCTTGCCCCCTGAGAATCATCTTCCTGCCCAAAATAATCATCCCCCTCCTCCTCCTTCTCCTCTTCTTCCTCCACCTCGTCCAGGACAGTTCCCTGACCAGACAATGGCTGACTGTCAGCAAGGCTTCCTTTCTCCTCCTGTTCCTCCTCCGCTACAGATGCCAGATCCTTAATGTGCATCAAACTTTGCATGAGAAGATGCAGTGATGGACACGTAAAGGCCCTGGCCATGCCTACTGGACCATACATCTGTTGTGAGGTGCATCTTGCCACTCACTGATCAATTGAGTGCATGGACAATGCGGTCTTTCACATGCAGGTGGAGGGCTGGGATGGCTTTTTGAGAAAAGAAGTGCCGACTGGGTAGGTCATAGCGTGGTACTGCATAGGCCATGAGCTCGCGGAAAGCTTCGCTTTCAACCAAACGGTAGGGCATCATCTCTAATGAGATAAGTTTGGCAATGTAGGCGTTCAAACACAGTGTACGCGGATGAGACGATGAGTACTTTCTTGTCCTACTCAGAGTGTCTGGTAGGGTGAGCTGGACTGGAGAGCTGCATATGGGGGAAGTAGCGGTGGACCGGACGGAGTGAGAGGGGGTTGGTGATGTATTGGTGGTGATGGCCTAGATTCAGTGTTGTGTTGCAAAACCATTGTGATTCCCTGAGTGCTTTGGCCTTGTGACCACACCTCCACATTTAGTGCTGGTGGTGTGCTTAACGGTGGTGGTGGTCTTACAGTGGGGGAAGCAATGGAGCATTGCTGGCTACCTTCAGTTGGAGCAGGTGCACATGTGCTACCTGAGGTTTTGTAGTCCATCCACGCTTGCAAGTGCATGTTGATTAAATGTCTAAGCATGCAACTGGTATTCAAATTTCTTATTTTCTATGACTAAGGGTGCCTTTGTGCACCAGAAACGCGTCAGGTGTTTTTTTGCATTTTAATATGGCATATTAGCCTAATAAAGTTTTTTTCATTTATGCCGGTGAGCTGAACGAACTTTCTTCTTCTTGTGGTCAAATTTCTTAGTTGCTTACCTCGGCTAAAGGTCTTTCCACACTTCTTACAGGTAACCTTTGCCTCATCAGTAGGATTTTGGACAAAGAAGTGCCATACTGCACTCTTCCTTCTATGGTATACATTTTCTGGCCTTGCACGCTGTGCTAAGTTGACCGTCTGGCCAAGCTGTCCTGCAACTCTTTTAGTTTTTGGTCCACGTTTTTGGACAGCTACGGGCCTGCCAGATAACCGCTGCTGTGATGTCAATGCCTGCTGCGGATCCTTCTCCTTATCTGAACTTTTGCCAGCACCACCCTCCTCCCCCAATGGATGCCAATCCGGGTCAAGAACTGGGTCATCCATCACCTCCTCTTCAAAGTCATCTGCACCTTCCTCTTTACCTTCCTCTGTGTCACCGTGTAAGGTGGTATAGTATGCGGGAAGGGGCACCTGAGTTTCATCAGGGTCAGATTCTGGCTCAATAGAATGCGAGGGCAATGTAGTGCTCTGAGTCAATGTACCAGCAGAATCATCTAGCAGTGGCTGTGCATCCATGTCAGATTCATCTTGGACTGGGGAATTCAGGATTTGACTGAATAACCCAGGCATGGTATGTGAAAAGAGCTCCATAGAGTAATCTGAAGTGTGGGCTGCCGCATCCTTAACTTTTGGTGGGGGTGAAGGACACAACGAAAGGTATTTTTCCTGACCAGAACCCTGCACTGACAACTCCATGCTTGCAGGTTTAGAACGTTCAGAAGAGGAGGCAATAGAGCTGGTGGCTGTTTCGGCAGTGTACGCCAAAACCTGTTCCTGATGCTCCGGCTTTAAAAGCGGTTTTCCTACTCCAAGAAAAGGGAACCTTACAGGCCTTCTTCGGCCAGATAATGACGCAGGCTCAACACCTCCTGCCTTAGCTGCTATTGTGCATTTGCCAGAACCAGCCGACGCACCACCACCATCAATACCAGCTGCGCCCCCCTGCCCACATCCGCGGCCTCTTCCACCATACTTCCTCTTGTTTGGGAAAATGTACCAAAAATACCAGCAAAGAGATGGTACTGTATGAGGAGCATCCAGCTGTGTAAGGTGTATTAAAAAATTAAATCTACGTATATATTTTGTTAGTCACTGATGCTCTCCCAGTATGTATTTGACCGTTATCCAACAAGCAGATATATGGAACTGTATATGTTTTTTGTGTAACTAACAATCTCCGTATATGTATTTACGGAGTGTCACACATAGACGCTGACTCTGTATAGATGTGACTGTAATGTGAATGGCAGATATACCTTACTGTTTGAGAATTGGACAGCTCTATACGGTGTCTGTATGGAAAATTTTCAGTCTGTCTATTTTTATACGGAGTGACACACACTGTCTCAGTATAGTTTTGACCGTCATCAAACAGCAGATATACGAAACTGTTTGAAAAGCGGACAGCTCTATAAGGTGTAGGTCTGGAAAAATGCAAAATCTCCTCAGTTTGTGTTTCCAGAGTCACACACAGATAGCTTGTATTTGTCCATGATACCAGTCGGTACACGGTAGTGTGTGAGGAGCGTACACCACTATACGGTGTTGTGGGAGAGAGGGTCCCCGTCTAGTGTCTGGGTCGGAACCTGACCGTTGTGACAGACATATGGGCTGGGGGAGGGACCAGTATAAAGGAGGAGGGGAAATCCTGGGACGATGAGTCTGCAGAACAAGACAGAAGGAGCAGGAGATCATGGGAGCGACTGAGAGCCAGAGCGACTCACCAGAGCCAGGAAGGAGGCCAGAGACAGGAGGGATACTTCCCCTGGACATCAGTGGGACGGCACCGAGACGACCGTCCGAGAACCGCTGCCCCGCATCGACCAGCGGCCGCCGCCTTCTTCCAGCCTGTGGTTGCGGCCTGCCCGCAGTCATTCGCAGCCGTTGCTGCCCCGCTCCAGCCCACGGCCACTGCGGTCCCAGTTCAAACGCGGCCGCTGCCGCCTCCCCTCAGCCCGTGGCTGAGGCCTACCCGCGGTCACCCATGGCCGCTGCGGTCTTGCTCCAGCTCGCGGCTGCGGCCTGTTCTCCGCCACCTGCAGCCGCCCTGTTCTCACCAGTGGCCGCGGCAAGTACAATACCGCCGGCGGCCACCAGTGTCCCGCTCCGGTCCGCAGCAGGGGCCGGGCCTCTGCTTACCGCGGACTCCCCGTCGCAGCCGTTAGCTGCGCAGGTGGCCTGTCATTCGCCACCACACATCGCTGCCGCTTGCCCCAGGCCAGGGGCTGCGGCCCAACCGTCCAAGGACTACGCCGGAGCCTGTGGGGCTCCAGTGTAATCAGCGCGCCGGAGTGCGCAAAGTCTTCGTCACCGCCTCAGCAACTGGGCCCAGCAACTACTACGCCGAAAGACCACCAACCCGAACGGCGAGGGATGTCTGGATGGCTAAGTTGACTTTATAATTAAGGACCCGTAGTCGGCCATACCGCGGCCCTATAGTGACCAGCTGTTGCCGGAAGTAGTCGTGTTCTACCCGTTTGTGTGTGCTT
The DNA here is from genome assembly GCF_039654945.1 of Dendrobates tinctorius. Classification (NCBI taxonomy): domain Eukaryota; kingdom Metazoa; phylum Chordata; class Amphibia; order Anura; family Dendrobatidae; genus Dendrobates; species Dendrobates tinctorius. Next base: position 45,510,833 of record NW_027361696.1, on the reverse strand, counting down.
GTATAGAACCCCCTGCGAGGGCAACCCGTGTTGCCCCTTTTGGTGATCAGGCTGGGACTGAGAAAGTTCCTTCTGGTCTTATAAACGTTAATATAGAAAGCACCTAACTGTCTCGTGACTCGTCACTGCATCCTGCGTACCTGCAAACATCACATTTGGCGTAGTCGGCAGGATGCAGTCTCCGAGCGCGGACAATGGGGGCCCCATTTGTTTGGAGGCTATGCTAAGCAATCTACCCAGGTTCCTCCGGCAGCAATAATATGCTGTGGAATTGGACGGAGCAAATGCTTGAGTTATTCAGGATGCATCCGCTTACCACTGACTTAGAGACAGAAGTGGCCCTGATGGCGTTGGACAGGGAAGCCCGGGATACCGTATTGTTGAGGCCCCAGGGGCAGCGAAACACTTTTGTCCGGGTGTTACAGATCTTAGAAGAGACCTATGAGGACCCAACCGATGTGGGGGAACTGAGAACCCAGATGTTTGGATGCATGCAGAAAGAGGGGGAAACAGTGACCCAGTATATGAATGTTTTGCAGGAACTGTTTTTAGCCATTGAAAGAAAGGATGGAGTCGGCGTGGGGACCGTGGACGTAACATTACGTGATCTGCTAGTGATCAGATTACGAGACACCCTGACAAGACAGGCTTTGCGAGAGCAGGTGCGAGTCGACCCACATCTGACCTTTTCAGAGATAGGGAAGGAGGCGCGGGTTCGGGAACAGGAGCAAGAGGTGACTGTCCCCGTGGGGATGGCTCAGAGTATCGAAGCATCCGTAAGCGCCCTGAGCGAACCCCACTGGGTACAAGAGGTGAAGCGAGAGATACAGAGTATTAAAGGTGAAGTGGCCGAAGCCAAGAAAGCGGCCACAAGGAGTCGGCCAGGGCCGGGTAAAGGGGGCATGAACCATTGTGGCCCCCACCCAAGTTGGTCCCCACGACCATTCGCCTGTTACACTTGTGGAGAATTGGGACTCTCTGCCTGAGAGTGCCCAAGTTCCAGGGGAAACTCGCCCCGCTGGCCAAGAAGAGCAGAGGACCCTGAGTGGCGGAGATGCCGCCCGGTGCTGGAGCCCATCATCCAGGGTGGAGGAAGTCACGAAGACCTGGTCGCGCAGTGCCCTGTGGTATGGGCAGAGATCGAGGGCCATGCCGTGCGATGCCTGGTGGACACGGGATCGCAGGTTACGACCATGCCAGAGACTTATTTTCGGCAGCATTTTCCCGAAGCAGTGAGACCTCAGTGGGGGACAGTGATAAAGTTGGTAGCCGCCAACCAGCTACCAGTTCCTGTCGTTGGAGTAGCCTGGATGCAGATTTCGATAAGCGGCAAATCACTCGGCCGCCGGGGAGTGGTCCTGTCCCAGGGAGACACAAACAGCAAACATCCGGTTATTCTGGGTATGAACATACTATGAGAGTTCGGCAATCTCCTCCTCAATGAACCCACACAATAGACTCTGAGCCACTGTGGTTCTAGCATGGCCCAAGGGCAAGTCTTCCAGCGGTTGGTGCGGGAGGTGCGGGTTCTCCAGGAGTGCCAGGAGGGTGAGGCGCTGGGCAAGGTCATCGCGCCGGCAGCCTCCCCGCTCGTGCTTCCTCCAGGCCAGACGGTGGTAGCTCTGCTGATCCGCGCCCTGATGCCACTGGAGGGCGTGGAGGTGCAGGTGGAACCATGTTACTCGGAGCGCCTGCACCCTGGCATACTGGTAGCCCGCTCCCTTGCCACGGTGCAGGAGGGGACCGTCCTGGTGCGTTGTGTCAACCTGGAAGACCAAGATATCGCCCTGAAGCCCTGGGCCGAAATCGCCAAACTAGTGAGGCCTTTGGAGGAGATGCTGCCGGACCCCGCGGTCCAGTTGAAGGTGCAGCCCGAAGATCCTTGGGCAGTAACGGTACGAACCCAACAGACTGCCGTATCCTCGACCCAGGAGAAAGGTCGAGTCATCCTGGAGAGAATGCGGGCTGAACTTTCCGGCCTAACGCCAGCCAAGTTTCTCCAAGTAGAGACACTTCTTGGACAATTTTACAGTGTCTTCGCCAGCCACGAGGACGACTTCGGATGTACCATGGCCATCACACATGGGATCCCCACAACAGGAGCGGCCCCCATCCGGGAGCGATATCGGCAAATACCACCGCAGCTATACCATTAAGTGAAAACTCTGTTAGCCCAAATGCTCCGGAAGGGGGTCATACGAGAAAGCCAAAGCCCTTGGGCGGCCCCTTTTGTCCTGGTTCGGAAAAAAGATGGCACTTTTGTGTTGATTATCGGAAGTTGAACGCCTGCACCATCAAGGATTCATATCCACTGCCCCGCATAGAAGAGTCTCTGTCCGCCCTGGGGAACGCGACATACTTTTCAACCCTTGACCTGGCCAGTGGGTACTGGCAAGTGCCGATGTCGGAGGAAGACAGGGCCAAGACGACATTCATCCTTCCCATGGGACAGTTCGAGATCAATCGGATGCCGTTTGGTCGGGCCAACGCCCCAGGAAGTTTTCAGCAGTTGATGGAGCAGTGTCTAGGAGACCTCAACTTTGAAGCCACATTGATATACCTGGATGATATTATCATCTATTCCGCCACGTGTAGCGGTTGGGGCAGGTGCCACCTGTTCCGCACCCAGATTGAATACCTGGGGCATACCGTCTCGGCAGAGGGTGTCCGACCATCCCTGGAAAAGGTCGCTGCCTATCCCCGAGACTGTGAAGGATGTGCGGGCCTTCTTGGGGTTGGCCGGCTACTACGGTCGGTTCGTGAAGAATTTTGCACGCTGAGCTCGAGCTCTGCAAGACCTGCTGAAGGTGGCTCCCCCCTGGGTGAATGGACGGAAGATCCAGTGGCAGCAACCGCAAGAGGATGCGTTTCAAGATCTCAAAGCTGCTCTCTCGGACGCCCCGGTATTGGCATATGCGGATTTCTCGCAACAGTTCATCCTGCATACTGACGGGAGCCTCCTGTTGTCACAGGTGCAGGACAGCCGGGAGGAAGTAATCGCCTATGGTAGCCAGTCGCTACACGACTCAGGACGCAACCCGGACAAATACAGCTCCTTTAAGCTCGAGCTCCTCGCGGTAGTGTGGGCAATGACGGAGCGATTCGCAGAGTACCTGGCGGGCACCGAAGTAGTAGTGTGGACCGATAACAACCCAATAGCCTATTTGGAGAATGCCAAACTGGGGGCCCTAGAGCAGCGGTGGGTAGCTCGGATGGCCAAATTCAATTATAAGATCATCTACAAACGGGGAGCTGAAAACGTGCAACCCGACGCGCACTCCAGAATCCGACACACCACCCCAGGAAGAAGTTGAGACGACGAATTAGAAGCAGACTAGATGCCGTTCGCCCTCACCACCGCCGTGCTTACAGTCAACACGTAAGAAACGCCTCATCTGGGACTCCTAGGAGGGATGCTGGAACAGCCCCGCGATAAATGGATTCAGCAGCAACAGGAAGATACAGAAGTTGGACTCCTACGCCGATGGGTGGCCACTGGTAAATTGCCCACGGGCTCACAGAGACAGACTTTGACCCAAGATATGTTGCTGAAGTTGCGCCAGTGGGAAAAACTAGTCATCAAAAAGGGACTTTTATATCGAAAAGCCATGTCACGAACCACGTCAGCTACGATATGGCAGGTGATCGTGCCTGGAGCCCATCTCAACCAACTGGCCCGGGAAGCCCATGAGAAGGGGGCTCATTTTGGTGCTCAAAAGACTTTACAATGGTTGCAGCAGATAGCATACCACCCACGCTTGCACGCTGCTGTAGAAGAAGTTTGTCGAACCTGCCGCCCGTGCAAGCTCGCTAAACCCCCGCGCAACGAGCCCCGGTGCAAACTATTGTAACATCAGCCCCTTTGGAGCTTCTTATGGTGGACTATCTGACCATAAGACCTGCCTATCAGGGGTATGAACATTGTCTCGCTATGGTGGACCATTTCACCAAGTTCACCGTGGTCACCCCCACTGGAGACCAGACAGTGGAGTCGGCCACCTATGCGATTTGTAAAAACTTTATCCAAGTGTACAGCTGCCCGCAACGAATACATTCGGACCAAGGAGCGTGCTTCATAGGAAGAGTCATGGAAGAACTACGTCATCTCTACGGTATCGATAAGTCTCGGACTACACCATACCACCCGCAGGGAAACGGAGCCTGTGAATGATTCAATCGGACACTAATCCAAATGCTGCGTACCCTGGAGAGCGACCGAAAAGCCCGCTGGCCTGAATATGTCCCTGAACTGATGTGAGTATATAATAACCGGGTGCACCGGGTGACTGGTTACACCCCTACTCATTTCTGTTTGGACAGGAAGGCAAATGAATCACGGAAGTGGAGTTAAACCTGGAGGAACCTCTACCCTGGACCGGAGTATCCTCGTGGGTCTGAAACCACCGGCACTGGCTGCAGACCCTCCACCGAATCATCCATACAAAGCTCCAGGATCTTGAACACCCGGGGGGGAGCGCTGCCCCCACCAATTGACTTCCAGGCTGGGGATCGGGTACTCGTACTAGATCAACGCCCCCAAAACAAGTTAGAACCACGGTGGGAGGAGAACCTGTACCGAGTGTTGCGCCAGATAAGCCCCGACGGGCCTGTGTATGAAATACTATCGGAAAGAGACGGTGCACCTCTCACTCGTACTGTGCACCGAAATATGTTGCGCCCCTGTGTGTCCCCTGATCCCTTGTGAACCGAGCCGATCACTCACGTCCCCGACCCCCCGTCAACGGTCTGGGACCTGGATGACGAAGAGGACTTCCCAGCCACATCTGTTGGCTCTCCAAGTAATGACTTTGCAGCGGACCCAGTTAACCTGCCAGAATCAACCAACCCACCACCATCCACCACCTCAGAATGCTCCACCCCGGTCGAACTTAAACGCTCCGAGCGGTAAAAAGCTGGCAAACCCCCTGAACTGTCATGAACTCATTTTCTGCTCCACCAGTTGAGAGTTCCCCTTCCGTTCTCCCTCTGGTGGTGACAGGAGATTGTGCGGTTGGTTTGAGTGGTAATGATCTGCCACCTGATGAGGAAGATAACGATTGGATCTCTGGAGTATCAGACTGGATATAAGACAGCCAACGCCCTATCTGGGTGCTGGTGATTCAGTCTGCTTCTCAGGTCCTGGACTTCAGCTCTCTTCCAGTCTTCTCAAGTTAAGTGTGTTTTTTGCTAATGTTCACACTTGCGCTTGTTGGTCAATTCAGTTTGTTGTGTAATCAGCCTTTTTTTTATGTATTTTTTCCTCTTTTTTTTCTGGGGCCGTAGGAAGATTTTTTTTCCTAATGGAGATTAAGCAACTGTCTGATCGTGTGGAGCAGCTTGCTGCTGAAGTACAGGGAATTTCCACTTACCATATTCAGTCACATGCTGCTGAACCCAAGATTCTCCTGATGTGTTTTCTGGGGATCGGTCTAAATTTCTGAATTTCAAGAATATTTGTAAATTATTCCTTGCTTTGAAGTCTAACTCATCGGGGAATCATAGAATCATAGAATCGTAGATTTGGAAGAGACCTCCTGGGCCATCTGGTCCAACCCTCTGCTCAAAGCAGGATTCGCTAAATCATCCCAGTCAGATGTCTGTCCAGCCTCTGTTTGAAGACTTCCATTGAAGGAGAACTCACCACTTCTCGTGGCAGCCTGTTCCACTCATTGATCACTCTAACTGTCAAAAAGTTTTTTCTAATATCTAATCTGTGTCTCCTCCCATTCAGTTTCATCCCTCTGTGCAGCAGGTTAAAATTGTCATCTCCTTGCAGCGCGGCGATCCCCAAGATTGGGCTTTTTCTCTGACACCTGAAAATCCTATTCTGACTAATGTGGATGCATTTTTTCAGGCCTTGGGGTTGTTGTATGATGAACCTAATGCCGCTGATCAAGCTGAGAGGACCCTGTTGGCATTAAACCAGGGTCAGGATCCTGCAGAGTTGTACTATCAAAAATTCCGAAAGTGGGCGGTCCTTACTACATGGAATGATAGTGCATTGGCAGCTCTCTTTCGGAAAGGTTTGTCAGAGACCATAAAAGATGTTATGGTGGGATTTCCTGTTCCCTCTGGTCTGGATGGTTCTATGTCATTAGCCATTCAAGTTGATCGGCGTTTACATGAACGTAAATCTACACGGGAGGCGCTGCCACCTTTTGAACAAATGTCTGAACCTATGCAATGTGATGGGGTTTTGTCTAGGGCGCAACATCAGGAGTTTAGAAGGCGTAATAAGCTGTGTTTTTTCTGTGGAGACGCCTCTCATACTATTTCTGTCTTCCCTAAACGAGAGAAACGTTTTGCACACACATTTGCAGTGGGCAGTGTACAACCTATGTTCCTTTTGGCAATTACTCTGATCTGCTCCTTGTCCACATTTTCCACTAAGGCTTTTGTGGATTCAGGAGCAGCTCTGAATCTGATGGATTTGGACTTTGCTAAACGTTGTGGTTTGTCCATGATGCCTCTGCAGACGCCCATTCCTTTGAGGGGTATTGATGCCACTCCTTTGGCAGAGAATAAACCTCAGTTTTGGACCCAGGTGATAATGCGAGTTGCCCCAGACCACCAAGAAAATTGTGAAATTTGTAAAAATTAGGTGCTGCATAATTTGCATGATACTATTGTTCTGGGGTTCCCCTGGTTGCAAACTCATAACCCAGTTTTGGATTGGAAATCTGTGTCTGTGGTGAGTTGGGGTTGTCAATGTGTTCTTAGGGACGCTCCTGTTTTCTCCACCTCTCCTCAGTCTCATGATATTCCCGATTATCTGGCTGATTTCTCTGATATTTTTAGTGAGAGTAAGTCTGCGTCTTTGCCTCCTCATAGGAGTTATGACTGTGCAATTGAGTTGATGCCTGGGTGTAAATTTCCCAAGGGTTGGCTTTTCAACTTATCTGTACCCGAACATGATGCTATGCGATCCTATATTAAGGAGTCATTGGAGAAGGGTCATATTAGCCCATCCTCGTCACCGTTAGGCGCTGTTTTTTTTTGTGGCCAAGAAAGATGGTTCATTAAGACCGTGTATTGATTATCGTTCCCTTAACAAGATGAAGGTAAAATATCAGTACCTGTTACCTCTGATGTCTGATTTATTCTCCAAGAGTTAAGAGTGCCTGCTGGTTTACTAAGCTTGACCTCAGGGGGGCGTATAATCTTATTCGCAGCAAGCATGGGGATGAATGGAAGACGGCGTTTAATACTCCGGAGGGACATTTTGAGTACCTGGTGATGCCTTTTCGGCTCTCTAATGCCCCTTCTGTCTTCCAATCCTTTATGAATTATATTTTCCGAGACTTTGTGGTTAAGTTTTTGATCATCTATTTGGATGATATTTTGATCTTTTCTAGTGATTGGGATTCCCATGTGGAACACGTCCGGACTGTGTTCCGGATTTTGATGGAGAATTCCCTGTTTGTTAAGGGATCGAAGTGCCTCTTTGGTGTACAGAGGATTTCATTTTTGGGATTTATCTTGTCTCCATCGACTATTGAAATGGACCCGGCCAAGGTACAGGCCATTTATGATTGGGTTCAGCCTACTTCTTTGAAGGCTCTCCAGAAGTTTTTGGGTTTTTCTAATTTCTATCGTAAATTTATAGGCAATTTTTCTAGTATTGTCAAACCACTGACTGATCTGACCAAGAAGGGAGCTGATGTGCTGAACTGGTCTCCTGAGGCTGTCTCAGCATTTCAGGAGCTTAAGCGGAGATTTACTTCAGCTCCAGTTTTACGGCAACCAGATGTCTCACTTCCATTTCAAGTGGAGGTGGACGCTTCTGAGATTGGTGCAGGAGCTGTGTTGTCCCAAAAAGACCCTGTGACTTCTAATATGAATCCCTGTGCTTTCTTTTCTCGAAAGTTTTCCCCATCTGAACGCAACTATGACGTGGGGAATCGGGAATTGTTGGCCATGAAATGGGCATTTGAGGAGTGGAGACATTGGTTGGAGGGAGCTAGACATCAATTTGTGGTCCTCACCGATCACAAGAATCTGATTTATCTGGAGTCGGCCAAACGCTTGAATCCTAGACAGGCTAGATGGGCCTTGTTTTTTATGCGTTTTAATTTTGTGGTCTCTTTTCTTCCGGGCACTAAGAATCTTAAGGCAGACGCCCTTTCTAGGAGTTTCTTTGCTGATTCTCTTAATGTGACCGAGCCTACTACTATCCTAGGTGAGGGGGTAGTTCTTTCTGCCATTTCGTCCGATTTGAGACGCGACCGGGAGGAATTTCAGGAGGATAAACCTGAGCGTTGCCCTATGGGAAGATTGTATGTTCCTGACCAGTGGAGAAAGAGAGTGATGTCTGAAGTCCATTGCTCCGCATTGGCTGGTCATCCGGGTATTTTTGGTACCAGAGATTTGGCGAGTCGGTCGTTTTGGTGGCCTGCCTTATCTCATGATGTCAGGAATTTTGTACAGTCCTGTGGGACTTGTTCTTGGTCTAAACCCTGTTCTCGTTCTAGTGGGTTGCTGATGGCCCTGCCGGTGCCCAAGAGGCCATGGACCCATATCTCAATGGATTTTATTTCTGATTTTCCTGTCTCTCAGAGAATGACTGTTATCTGGGTGATTTGTGATAGATTTTTGAAGATGGTCCATCTTATACCACTCCCAAATTTGCCATCTTCCGCTGAGTTGGTGCCCTTGTTTTTACAACAGGTGGTTCGGTTACACGGGATTCCTGAGAACATTGTGTCCGATAGAGGGGTCCAGTTTGGTTACAGATTTTGGAAAGCCTTTTGTTCCAATCTGGGAAGTCAGTTATCCTTTCATCCCCAGACCAACGGGCAGACTAAGAGAACAAACCAGACCCAGGAGTCTTATTTAAGATGTTTTATATCTGCTGATCAAGATGATTGGGTCTCATTTTTGCCCTTGGCCGAATTTGCGCTGAACAATAGAGCTAGTTCTGCCACTCTGATGTCACCCTTTTTCTGTAATTTTGGGTTTCATCCTCGATTCTCTTCAGGGCAAGAGGAATCTTCGTCCTGCCCAGGTGTGGACACTGTGGTTGTGAGAATGCAGCAGATATGGGACCAAGTGGTGGATAAGTTGTCACTCTCTCAGGAAAAGGCCCAACGTTTTTCCAACTGGTGTAGGACCATTGGTCCCCAGTTTAAAGTGGGTGATATGGTTTGGCTGTCGTCTAAGAATATTCCTATGAAGGCTGCATCTCCAAAATTTAAGCCAAGATTTATTGGACCTCATAAGATTTTGGAGATTCTTAATCCTGTTTCTTTTCGATTGGCTCTTCCAGTTACGTTCAAAATCCATAAAGTATTTCACAAGTCACTGTTGAAGAGGTTTGTTGAGCCAGTAGTTCCTGTGGCGGCACCTCCTGATCCTGTATTGGTTAAAGGCAATGTGGAATATGAGGTAGAGAAAATATTGGATTCTCGTTTGGTTAGACGGAGACTCCAGTATTTGGTCAAATGGAAGGGTTATGGCCAGGAGGATAATTCTTGGGTCTCTGCCTCTGATATTCATGCCAATAAATTGGTTTGTGCTTTTCACCGGGCCCATACTGATCAGCCTGGTGGCATGGATGAGGGTTCGGTGACCCCTCCTCAAGGGGGGGGTACTGTCATGAACTCATTTTTTGCTCCACCAGTTGAGAGTTCCCCTTCCGTTCTCCCTCTGGTGGTGACAGGAGGTAGTGCGGTTGGTTTAAGTGGTAATGATCTGCCACCTGATGAGGAAGATAACGATTGGATCTCTGGAGTATTAGACTGGATATAAGACAGCCAACGCCCTATCTGGGTGCTGGTGATTCAGTCTGCTTCTCAGGTCCTGGACTTCAGCTCTCTTCCAGTCTTCTCAAGTTAAGTGTGTTTTTTGCTAATGTTCACACTTGCGCTTGTTGGTCAATTCAGTTTGTTGTGTAATCAGCCTGCCCCTGCTGGGGCTAGGCTGAAATTCCACTCCTATTAATCAGTATTTGCCAATCTGCTTTTTGTCCCTTATTAGATTGGCCTTTTTTTTGCTCTGTCTCAGAATATTTCAGAGTGCTGATATAGGTTTAGAAGTCTAGTGACTTCAGGGTTAATTTTGCTATCAGAAGTGTTGGACAATATTTTTGTAGGTTGTTTTTGGCAGATTGCAGACAGTGTCTTTCCTTTTCTCATCAGAGCCAGGAAGGAGGCCAGAGACAGGAGGGATACTTCCCCTGGACATCAGTGGGACGGCGCCGAGGCGATCGTCTGAGAACCGCTGCCCCAGGTCGACCAGCGGCCGCCGCCGCCTTCTTCCAGCCTGCGTCTGCAGCCTGCCTGCAGTCATTCGCGGACGTTGCTGCCCCGCTCCAGCCCGCGGCCACTGCGGTCCCAGTTCAACCCGCGGCTGCTGCCGCCTCCCCTCAGCCCGTGGCTGCGGCCTACCCGCTGTCACCCACGGCCGCTGCGATCTTGCTCCAGCTTGCGGCTGCGGCCTATTCCCCGCCACCTGCAGCCTCCCTGTTCTCACCAGTGGCCGCGGCAAGTACAATACCGCTGGCGGCCACCACTGTCCCGCTCCGGTCTGCAGCAGGGGCTGGGCCTCTGTGACCGCGGACTCCCTGTCGCAGCCGTTAGCTGCGCAGGTGGCCTGTCATTTGCCACCACACGTCGCTGCCGCTTGCCCCAGGCCAGGGGCTGCGGCCCAACCGTCCAAGGACTACGCCGGAGTGTGCGAAGTCTTCGTCATCGCCTCAGCAACTGGGCCCAGCAACTACTACGCCGAAAGACCACCAACCCGAATGGCGAGGGATGTCTGGACGGCTAAGTTGACTTTATAATTAAGGACCCGTAGTCGGCCATACCGCGGCCCTATAGTGACCGGCTGTTGCCGGAAGTAGTCGTGTTCCACCTGTTTGTGTGTGCTTGTATAGAACCCCCTGCGAGGGCAACCCGTGTTACCCCTTTTGATGATCAGGCCGGGACTGAGGAAAGTTCCCTCTGGTCTTATAAACGTTAATATAGAAAGCACCTAACTGTCTCGTGACTCGTCACTGCATCCTGCGTATCTGCAAACACCACAGTGTCTGTATGGAAAATTGTCAATCTCCGTCTATTTTTATATGGAGTGACACATGCTGTCTCTGTTTAGTTTTGACCGTTATCAAACAGCAGATATACGAAACTGTTTGAAAAGCGGACAGCTCTATAAGGTGTAGGTCTGGAAAAATTGAAAATCTCCTTGGTTTGTTTTTCCAGAGTCACACACAGATAGCTTGTATTTGTCCGTGATACCAGCCAGTACACGGTAGTGTGTGAGCAGCGTACACCACTATATGGTGTGTGAAAAAATGAATGCTCGGTAACTCACCAGAGCAAAATAATACAAGTTGGAGTGCTTTAAAAAAAGCAGTTTGAACAGCAGTGTGCACACAGCAATGCAGCTATCAGGTAGCCTTAAAAGGCAGCCTAATAGGGGTTTGTTATAAGTCTCCAAAAATTATGGAAGCAACAGAGAATATCCTCATAAAGCAAATAGATGAAGCTGCGACTCAAGGAGAAGTCATTATTATGGGGGACTTCAACTACCCTGAAATACATTGGGGAACCGAAATCTGCAGTTCCAGCAAAGGTAATAGGTTTTTGACTACTATGAGAAACAATTACCTTTCACAACTGGTTCAGGACCCAACAAGAGGGGGGGGCACTGCTAGTCCTAATATTAACCAACAGGCCAGACCGCATTAATAAGTTTTCATGTATCCTTTAATAAGATGTGTAGTAGAGGGGTTACAAGGACACTAAACTTCAGGAAAGCAAATTTCCAACGGATGAGAGATGATCTTGGTGCAATTAACTGGGACGATATCCTGAGACATAAAAATACACAAAGAAAATGGGAGACGTTTATTAGCATCCTGAAAAGGAGCTGTGCACAATATATACCGTATGGGAATAAACATGCGAGAAATAGGAAGAAACCACTATGGCTAAAAAGAGCTGTAAGGGGCACAATAAGGGACAAACATAAAGCATTTAGAGAATTAAAGCAAGTAGGTAGTGATGAGGCATTAACTAAATAGAGAAGATTAAATAAATTCTGTAAAAAGCAAATCAAGACAGCAAAGATTGAGACAGAGAGACTCATTGCCAGAGAAAGTAAAAATAATCCCAAAATATTCTTTAACTACATAAATAGTAAGAAAATAAAAAATGATAGTGTTGGCCCCCTTAAAAATAGTCTGGTGAAATGGTGGAGGAGGATGAGGAAAAAGCCAATATGCTAAATGACTTTTTTTCAACAGTATTTACACAAGAAAATCCCATGATCAGGGATAAAAATTCTCCATTAAATGTCACCTGCTTAACCCAGCAGGAAGTACGGCGGCGTCTAAAAATCACTAAAATTGACAAATCCCCGGGCCCGGATGGGAAACACCCCCGAGTACTGCAGGAATTAAGTACAGTCATAGATAGACCATTATTTTTAATCTTTAAAGATTCCATAATAACAGGGTCTGTACCACAGGACTGGCGTATAGCAAATGTGGTGCCAATATTCAAAAAGGGGACAAAAACTGAACTTGGAAATTATAGGCCAGTAAGTTTAACCTCAACTGTGGGTAAGATCCTGGAGGGTTTCCTAAGAGATACTATACTGGAGTATCTGGAGAAGAATAACCTCATGACCCAATATCAACATGGGTTTACAAGGGACCGTTCCTGTCAGACTAATCTGATAAGCTTTTATGAAGAGGTAAGTTCCGGACTGGACCAAGGGAATGCAGTGGACGTAGTGTACATGGACTTTTCAAAAGCTTTTGATACGGTGCCACACAAAAGGTTGATACATAAAATGAGAACAATGGGGATGGGGAAAATATGTGTAGGTGGGTTAAGAGCTGGCACAGGGATAGGAAACAAAGGGTGGTTATTAATGGAGCACACTCGGACTGGGTCACGGTTAGCAGTGGGGTACCACAGGGGTCAGTTTTGGGCCCGCTTCTTTTTAACATATTTATTAATGACCTTGTAGGGGGCATAGAGAGTAGAATTTCAATATTTGCAGATGACACTAAACTCTGCAGGGTAATCAATACAGAGGAGGATAATTTTATATTACAGGAGGATTTATGTAAACTAGAAGCTTGGGCTGATAAATGGCAAATGAGCTTTAATTGGGATAAATGTAAGGTCATGCACTTGGGTAGAACAAACAAGATGTATAATTATGTGCTTAATTGTAAAACACTGGGCAAAACAGTCACTGAAAAAGACCTGGGTGTATGGGTGGACGACAAACTCACATTTAGCGGCCAGTGTCAGGCAGCTGCTGCAAAGGCAAATAAAATAATGGGATGCATTAAAAGAGGCATAGATGCTCATGAGGAGAACATAATTTTACCTCTATATAAGTCACTAGTGCGACCACACTTAGAATACTGTATACAGTTCTGGTCTCCGGTGTATAAGAAAGACATAGCTGAACTGGAGCGGGTGCAGAGAAGAGCGACCAAGGTTATTAGGGAACTAGGGGGTCTGCAATACCATGACAGGTTATTACATTTGGGGTTATTTAATTTGGAGAATCGAAGGCTTAGGGGTGATCTTATACAATGTATAAATATATGCGGTGACAATACCAAGAGCTTTCTAATGATCTTTTTACTCTTAGACCTGTGACGGGGACAAGGGGGCATCCTCTACGTCTGGAGGAAAGAAGGTTTAAGCATACTCACAGACGTGGATTCTTTACTCTAAGAGCAGCGAGACTATGGAACTCTCTGCCATATGATGTTGTAATGAGTGATTCCCTACTAAAATTTAAGAAGGGACTGGATGCCTTTCTTGAAAAGTATAATATTACAGGGTATATACACTAGTTTCCTTACTATTGCGTTGATCCAGGGAGCTAGTCTGATTGCCGTATGTGGAGTCGGGAAGGAATTTTTTCCCCAATGTGAAGCTTACTGTTTGCCACATGGGTTTTTTTTGCCTTCCTCTGGATCAACATGTTAGGGCAAGCTAGGATATGGGTTGAACTAGATGGACTTAAAGTCTCCCTTCAACCTTAATAACTATGTTACTATGTTACTATGTAATCACCACCAGCGCTGCTGCACACAACAAAAATCCTCCCCTTTCACTGCACACTAACAGTACAGTGAAAAGCGCTATCAGTAGAAGTAATTTTTTGTTCTTCTTGCCTGCCTAACACTCTCCCTTATACGGAATCGGCAGCAGCACCTCTCCCTATTCTAAGATCAGCAGAAGTAAGATGGCGGTCACAGTCTTTTATAGCCACTGTGACGCCACACAAAGCCAGCCAATCACTTCAATGCCCTTCTTTAAGATGGTGGTGGCTGCTGTCCATGTCATCGCATTGCCCACAGTGTGCGTCCTCCATCATTGGCTGAGAAAAGGCGCTGGAAGCATTATTTGAAACACGACTTTGGCGCTCGGCTCGGCGACCTCATGGCCGACCTCACGCTATGGTCGGGTTTCTATCGGCGAAACCCGACTTTAGCTTAAGTCGGCGATTTTTGAATTTTTGAATTTGACCGACCCGTTTTGCTCAACTCTACCCATCACTTCTTTCACTCATTTTTTTATCTTTCTTATATTCACTTAGTTAGCTCACTAGTTGTAGTACTCTCACAATACAATTTCTTTATATTTTACATTTAATACTTGCCATCAGTTCTTCCTCCCTAGCGTTATACATGCTTCATTCCCATACATATGTATCATTTCATTAACTTGTTCACTTTACATATATATATTTTCCCATACTTCCGAGTCCTTATTACATTTCTCCTGTCCTCACAATAGGCATATTTTGTCTTTCCATGTTCCTTCAATATTCAGCCCATTTTGGGGTAGGAGGTGCGCATGCGCGGCAGTGTCTCCTTGGGCCGTCTGTGTCATCCACGTCTTAATCTTTGCTGTGGCTCTAGTCACGTTTCCATGTACCTCGGCCTCCGCATGCATGACATGCTCTTCATGGCGACCTTCTGACGTCCTGATTCGCGTGCGACAAGCCACGCCTCCCTCAACCTGGCCTCCTGTTGCTGGGGATGCTGTCGCTGCCTGCTCGCCTGGCCCCAGATGTGCTTTGGTCGCGTGTTCTCCCGCATGATCTCGGTGCATTGGGTCACATGGTCTGGTTGCCATGGCAGTCCCTGACGCTGCAGCACTATACTTACACATGTCTAGTCTTCTGCCTGTACTGCTTGTCTTTACATATGGTCCCGGCATCACCGACCACGTGGTCTTGCTGCCATGCTGCTCGGTGACACTGTGAGCACCGCAGATATACTTACCACTCCCCCAATCCTATTGATGCTTCCCTACACACCCCTTTCACATTATAAACTCCCTACCAGCCTAATGGCGCCCCCCCTTGACGAAGGCAGCGTGCCGATCAATTTTTCATATTTCTATAGCAGTTATGCAGTTCAACGTTCATATTTCATGTTTGCAAGCTATGGTGCTACAGAGTGCTGCCTTATTTATTTGATTATATATGAGTTGGTGACTCTAGGTAGACACCTGTTCAAACCTAGTTTATGTTTGGATGTGATGGTCAGTTTTTTTAAATTTAAGATTGAGATCTCGACACAGTCGAGACCTCAATCTTTGCATGTGCCACATCTGTCTGCCATCTTCCTGAGGCCCACCACCAGGAAATCAATGCACTCCTCTTTGCTTCACCGCTGACACCCCTCCTTCCACCCAGGGCCCATAGCATTGCCCCACTTCTGCTGGCGCCACAGGCTTCCTGCAGCAGGAACCGTGCCTCCTGTGACCCTGCTCCACCGCTGTCGCACCCCCACCCCGGAAACTATTCTAATTTGGACTATAAGATGGACCCCCATATTATTAAAAATCTTTTTTCCTCATTTTCCCGTATACTATATGGTGAAATGAATACTATCATTATAAAGTACAACTTGTCCTGCAAAAAACAAGATGTCATATGGGTATATTAATAGAAAAAATAAAAAAAAAGTTATGGCACTTGGAAGAAGAGGAGGAAAACCCAAAAACAAAAAAAAAGGAGGGGGGGAGGGTTTATTCCTAGTTGTCGTCAGTTTTATGAAAATTTGTGACAAGTGCACCCATCTCTGCCAGTTTCTGAGAGAGTTGCGAGTCCCACCCAGTTATTCGCAGTGTCACAATGTGCCATTATGCGGGAACATAAACGGCATTCATTTAGCAAAGAGTATAATTATTGGACAGAAAGGTGTCCATTTTGACAAATGCTGTATCTCTGCTCCATCAGGAAATGTGCCAACATCTCACTATACACAATAAGGAGACTGTTCCACAGTCAGCATATGAATAACTATTTACAAATTGCCAAAGGCAAGAAAAATCCCCTAATTAAAAGCTGTGCAAAAATACAACTTTTATTATTTGTGTTTAATAAAGGAATAATGCACTGAATTAAAAACACGAAGTGCGACTTGGCACGACAAATTAATGGGATATAGATTCTCAGTAATATTTATTACTCTAAAATAAATCCCAATAAATGTTAATCCTACAATATCTATATATACATAAAGCTGAGTGTATGTGTGTCTATGTGTGTATCGACTATGATGTCACAATCATATGATGATACCACAATCAATCAATGATGTCATAATCAACTGATGTCACAATTATTCAATGATGTCATAATCATTTGATGATGTTATAATCAACTGATGGTTATATGGGGACGGGACTATTGGATGGAGGATATGTATGATGGGTATATGGTCACAAGACTATAGGATGAGGATATGTATGATGAGTATATGGGCATGGGACTATGGGATGGAGGATGTGTGATGGGTATATGGGCACTGGACTATGGGATGGAGGATGTGTGATGGGTATATGGGCACTGGATTATGGGATGGAGGATGTGTGATGGGTGTATGGGAACTGGACTATGGGATGGAGGATAATCATTATAATGTGTTATAACTATCCACAGTTAGTTACTATGCCCTGGCAACGCCAGGCTCTTCAGCTAGTATTAAATAAATGGTTAAATAAGAAAACCCTCACTCAGTGCTGTTCCTAAAAATGGTCAGCTATTAGGCTCCATACTGATGGAGGCACAGGAGAACACACCATGATGCCATAGCCAAGGTAATCTCCATGGGTCACAGCCTCATTTGAGCATTTTATTAAGTCACCCAACAGCTAACTAATCATCTCTCTACTTTCCAGGACAAACCTCTTGCTTTACCCCACCAGGGACTACCAGTACCTTTACTGACAAGCTCAGAACACTATGTCACGAGGGTGTCATGTCCTCCTGGAAGACCTAGAGTTAGATGGTCACATCAGGTAATGAATCACAGGTATTATTTAGAGATGGTGTTATTTGTGTCCAATGTTAAATGGATCTGGTTTCCTCTGATACTGAAGAGTTTAAAGACCCTTTCTATGCTGGTCAGAAACATGCAGCTCCATTTCAGCTGCTTCTGATCTGGTCAATACCTCTTCCTATAAAAACTGTCCAGACCTTCTTGTCCCTGCAGGTAAAAGACTTTTCTTCCTGTGCTGTGTGCTAAAGCTAAGTGATTGAGGTGGAGTTGTTATAGTAGTGATCTGTGGTCTAATGTAGTACGTGTGTGTTTATCTCATGGTCCCTGTTCCCATTTAGTTTATTCCTCCCTGTCCCTATTCTCCTACCTATTGTTAGCTGGTGCCTTTGTATGACAGAGGTTTTCTGTTATCCCTGTTTTGTCTTTATGCCTTGTTTCCCTTACATTTATGTCCCATGCCTCATGGGATGGTGGAAGGGACAGATCAGGGTTTAACAGGAGCATTGTATTGTCAGATACTTGGGCCTCTCTACTTTCAAGAGTACTCCTGGGACAGGGATATGTGGGTACCAGTTCCAGGCCCCCCTTTCTGACCCAAGACAGTAACACAGTGACAATATGGTATGTATTTCCCCTCACTACATTCTTCCTGTTCATCTGAGACATATTATTATTAGTGTTGACATTGTTGAGCGATACCTTCCGATATCGGGAAATATCGGATCGGATTGGATCAGACCGATACCCCAAAAATATCGGATGAATGAAAATAAACCCTTACTTTCCTTGTAGGTTAATTCTACATGAAGGAAAACAACTAAGAATAATGTAGAATGTATTGGGGGAGGTGGAGGAGACATTAAAGGCATAGAGTTTTAGCCCAATCAAATGGAATAGCAGGAATTATTTTTTTTTTTTAAGACGTTCGGAGTTACAAAGATATTGACTATGTTAACATAACATAGTAACATAGTTATTAAGGTTGAAGGGAGACTTTAAGTCCATCTAGTTCAACCCATATCCTATCCTAACTTGCCCTAACATGTTGATCCAGAGGAAGGCAAAAAAAACCCATGTGGCAAACAGTAAGCTTCACATTGGGGAAAAAATTCCTTCCCGACTCCACATACGGCAATCAGACTAGCTCCCTGGATCAACGCAATATTAAGGAAACTAGTGTATATACCCTGTAATATTATACTTTTCAAGAAAGGCATCCAGTCCCTTCTTAAATTTTAGTAGGGAATCACTCATTACAACATCATATGGCAGAGAGTTCCATAGTCTCACTGCTCTTAGAGTAAAGAATCCGCGTCTGTGAGTATGCTTAAACCTTCTTTCCTCCAGACTTAGAGGATGCCCCCTTGTCCCAGTCACAGGTCTAAGAGTAAAAAGATCATTAGAAAGGTCTTGATATTGTCCCTGCATATATTTATACATTGTAATAAGATCACCCCTAAGCCTTCGATTCTCCAAACTAAATAACCCCAAGTGTAATAACCTGTCTTGGTACTGCAGAGCAGACCCCCTAGTTCCATAATAACCTTGGTCGCTCTTCTCTACACCTGCTCCAGTTCAGCTATGTCTTTCTTATACACCGGAGACCAGAACTGTACACAGTATTCTAAGTGTGGTCGCACTAGTGACTTATATAGAGGTAAAATTATGTTCTCCTCATGAGCATCTATGCCTCTTTTAATGCATCCCATTATTTTATTTGCATTTGCAGCAGCTGCCTGACACTGGCCACTAAATGTGAGTTTGTCGTCCACCCATACACCCAGGTCTTTTTCAGTGACAGTTTTGCCCAGTGTTTTACAATTAAGCACATAATTATACATCTTGTTCGTTCTACCCAAGTGCATGACCTTACATTTATCCCCATTAAAGCTCATTTGCCATTTATCAGCCCAAGCTTCTAGTTTACATAAATCCTCCTGTAATATAAAATTGTCCTCCTCTGTATTGATTACCCTGCAGAGTTTAGTGTCATTTGCAAATATTGAAATTCTACTCTCTATGCCCCCTACAAGGTCATTAATAAATATGTTAAAAAGAAGCGGGCCCAAAACTGACCCCTGTGGTACCCCACTGCTAACCATGACCCAGTCCGAGTGTGCTCCATTAATAACCACCCTTTGTTTCCTATCCTTGAGCCAGCTCTTAACCCACCTACACATATTTTCCCCTATCCCCATTGTTCTCATTTTATGTATCAACCTTTTGTGTGGCACCGTATCAAAAGCTTTTGAAAAGTCCATGTACACCACGTCCACTGCATTCCCTTGGTCCAGTCCGGAACTTACCTCTTCATAAAAGCTTATCAGATTAGTCTGACAGGAATGGTCCCTTGAAAACCCAGGTTGATATTGGGTCATAAGGTTATTCTTCTCCAGATACTCCAGTATAGTATCTCTTAGAGCGGTTGTTTGATTGGTATTCTTGCACCTGTGTTGCCATCTTAATTATATGGGTCTACTGCATCCTGATAGTGCATTTGTTTGGAGGCCTGTACGGGTAAACCTTGTTGTTCTCTTGCTGTTTTCTATTATTGGAGGATTTTCAAGTCCTCTTTTTGTACTGTGCTGTGTTAGTATTTAGTGTTAGGTACCCGTAAACGTGGAGATCTTTGACGTAGGTTACGGGCTCACGTATTTTGGCCAAAATATCAGCTAATACTCCACATTTTTTTAAATGTGTTTTTTGCACTTTTTATTCCGGGTGCAGCTGGGCCCATTTGGTCTTGTAAACTGCGGTGTCTGTTCACACGGCATGCATTTTGTTAGCGCTGGGCAGCCCGCCTGAGCTAATAGAAGGGTGTTGGTACTAGGCTGGCCTGGATGCTGTGCATGGCCTTAGTGTGAACAGCGCCGCATACATGTTGTTTTGTGCATCAACATACCAGGCAACCGCCCCCTCCATGTATTGGTAGGCTGCGAGCGGTTGTTTGGTATTCTTGCACCTGTGTTGCCATCTTAATTATATGGGTCCACTGCATCCTGATAGTGCATTTGTTTGGAGGCCTGTACGGGTAAACCTTGTTGTTCTCTTGCTGCTCAGGATATCGTCCCAGTTAATTGCACCAAGATCATCTCTCATCCGTTGGAAATTTGCCTTCCTGAAGTTTAGTGTCCTTGTAACCCCTCTACTACACATCTTATTAAAGGATACATGAAAACTTATTAATTTGTGATCACTATTACCCAAGTGACCCTCAACCCTTACATTTGATATGCGGTCTTGCCTGTTGGATAATTTTAGGTCTAGCAGTGCCCCCCCTCTTGTTGGGCACTGTTAAGCTTTTTTATATTTTGTCAGATATTTATGTTTCACTACTTTGCTCTTCACCTTCTTTTTTACTTCTCCCACACTTTCTCCTTCATCATCCTCAGCAGCAGCATCTTTTTCATCAACTTTTTCTTCACCTTATTCATCTTCTTCTTCTTCACCTTCTTCCTATTATTCTTTTTTTTTACATTCTTCATATTCTTCTTATTCAACTATTATTTTTCTTCATATTCTACTTCTTCATCTTCTTCATATTCTTCTTCTTCTTCATCATATTCTTATTTGTGACAGGCATTCCTGTAGTTGTTATCTATAAAAGTTTGAAGATTACACCTTCCGTTCTGCCTGTCACAAAAGATTTACAACAGGATTTGTCCACGTTCAGTTTTGCCTGCAGCAGCAGGTATTTTCCAGGGGCACCACGAGGAGGAACGGACTCACCCCCATACACTGCTTAGTCTTCTTCTGCTTATAATTTAGATAATATCTTTTGTTCTGATTTTTAGTCTTATACTTAATATTCTTCTGCTTTTTGTTCTGCAGCTTCTTGTTCTTCTGCTTCTTGGTCTTCTGTCTCTTGTTCTTCTTTATCTTGGTGGTTGTCTTCTTGTTCTTTGTCCTCTTGGTCATCTTCTTCAGGGTCATCTTCTTGGTCTTCTTCGGGGTGGTCTTCAGGATCATCGTCTTCGGGGTCGTCGTCTTCTTCGGGGTGGTCTTCAGGGTCGTCGTCTCCAAGGTCGTTGTCTTCTTCGGGGTGGTCTTCAGGGTCGTCGTCTTTAGGGTCATCGTGAGGGAGATCCAGAGTGATTACCAAAAACCATTTCAAAAAGCTTGAACTTGGAAATGTAGCAGAAGGTACAAGAAGGCTGAGGAACTGCTGAGAACCAGATGACGGTACTGGAATCTGGATGGGTAGCCGAAGGTACAAGAGCCAATGGAAGTACAGAGGACCAGCTGATGGTACTGGAACCTGGTTACTAAGCAGGAGGTACCTGTGCCAGAAAGCACTACCAAGCACCAGCAGACGTTGGTGAAACTCGGATACCGAGAAGGAGGCACCTAAGCCAAAGGCGCTGCCTGGAACCAGCTGACGCTACTGGAACCCAGGGGGACATATTTAAGATTGACTTCCAAAGAACCAGCTAATGGTACTGGAACTCAGATAGGCAGCAGAAGGTACACATGAAAAAAAAAAGTTGCAAGGCCGCGAGCCGGCCGGAGTTACCGAAACCCACAGTCCTACAGGAGGAGCTTGTCCTATTGGCACTACGGAACCAGCCTTCATTGCCAGATCTCGCAGCCCACATAGGAAGCACCTAAACTGCAGGCACCATAGAGTCGGCTAACCCGACCGCAACACGACAACGTATTGGAGGCAAAGTGACGTTGACACTACCCGGAAACAGCTGGCATGCTGGAACCAGGCTGGGCAGGAGGGAGTACCCATGCCAAAGACACTTCTGAGCAGCAACTGGCAGTGTTGGAGCCCAGGGATTACAGTAGAAACAGAGTGTAGCCAGAGGCCTAATTGGAGCAAGCTTAATATCTGTAGTAGTGTGAATGTGGACAGAGCAGGCGAAATTGCTGGACACACAGCAGGGGATCAGCTGACGTTACTGAACCCCAATAACACTGGAGCATGTGTTGACTGTGCAGACGGCACTTCTGAGCAGCAACTGGCGGTGTTGGAGCCCAGGGATTACAGGAGAAACAGAGTGTAGCCAGAGGCCTAATTGGAGAAAGTTTAATATCTGTCGTAGTGTGAGAGTGGCCGGAGCAGAAGAAATTGCCGGACACACAGCAGGGGATCAGCTGACGATACTGAACCCCAATAACACAGGAGCAAGTGTTGACTGTGCAGATGGCACTTCTGAGCAGCAACTGGCGGTGTTGGAACCCAGGGATTACCGTTCAGGTGGTAGAAACATGAACACAACAGGAGACCTGGATACTGTTGCCAACCAATTATTTAATTTGGAAGAGGACTGGCAAATTCCTGCGAGATCCAGGCCTTGTTCATTTTCAGAAAAGTAAGCCGGTCAACGTTATTGGAGGATAGTCGCATGCGACGGTCTGTTAGTACACCACCTGCAGCACTAAAGACGCTTTCCTATAATACACTAGCAGCAGGGCAAGCCAGCACCTCCAATGCATACTGGCTAAGCTCTGGCCATGTATCCAGCTTAGAGACCCAAAATTTGAAGGGGGAAGAGCCGTGTGGGAGAACACTGAGAGGGCAAGACATGTAGTCTGTCACCATCTGACGGAAACGTTGCCTCCTGCTGACTGGAGCCGTCTGTGATGGTGTAGACATTTGTGGCTGGGACACAAAACTTTGCCACATTTGGGCCATACTGGTCTTGCCTTGTGCTGCGGCGCTGCTTCTGCTCCCTCTTTGTGCAGAGCTTCCTCCACTGCCTCGACGCACAGAGCTGCTTTGTAAAGCACTAGCAGCACTGCTCTCGGGTGGAATGGAGAACATGATGGAATGCACCAGTGTGTCTTGGTACTCCCGCATTTTACGCTCCCGGTTCAACGGTGTTATGAGGCTTTGTAAGTTGAACCAGTAGCGAGGATCTAGGAGGGTGTACACCCAATAATCAGCCGTGTTGAGAATGCGGGCGATTCGGCGGTCATTTCTCAGGCACTGCAGCATGAAATCAACCATGTGCTGCAGACTGCCAACTGGCCAAGAAGCGCTGTCCCCTGCTTGAGGCATCATCTCTGACTGCTCTGTATCACCCCACCCTCGCTGTACATACTGACTACTAGAGCATTGTGTACCTCCCTCCTCTGGACAGATGTCTTCCTCCTCCATTGACTCCTCCTCATCCTCCTCACAAAGTGTCCCCTGCCTAGACCTTTGTGAGGAACCACGTTGCGCAGACTGTCCAGAAGCAGATGTCATTTGTGACTCCTCATCCTCCACCTCTTCCACAACCTCCTCCCTTAGTGCTTGCAGTGTTTTTTCAAGCAGGCAGATAAGGGGGGAAAGTCATGCTGACTAGTGCATCATCTGCACTCGCCATCCGCATGGAATCATCGAAGGCACGCCAAACGTGGCAGATGTCCTTCATAGAGGTCCGCTCAGTGGTGGTGAAGTGTGAACGGCGCGCAGTGTGACTTGTTTGCGCCTGATGCAGCTAGTGCTCCATTACTGCTGCCTGCTGCTCACACAACCTCTCCAACATATGTAACGTTGAATTCCACCTGGTGGGTAGGTCACATATGATGCGATGTTCCGGTAGGCGGAATCGGCGCTGCAGAGCTGCAATGCGCGATCTTGCCATGCTGGAATGCCGCAAGTGAGCGCACTCTATGCGGACCTTGTGCAGCAGTGCATCAAGATCCGGATAGTCCCTCAAAAACTCTGCACGACCAAGTTGAGCACATGTGCCAGACATGGGATGTGAGTGAGGTTGCATAGGCCCAGAGCTGCCACCAGATTTCGGCCATTGCCACACACTACCATGCCTGGCTGGAGATTCGCTGGCACAAACCACACGTCACTCTCCTGCTTGATGGCATTCCAGTGCTCCTGCGCTGTGTGGCTTCGATTCCCCAAAGAAATTAATTTCAATACGGCCTGTTGACGTTTGGCCACGGCTGTGCTCATATCGGTCGTAACAGGTAAGCGTTCACGGGTCCATGTGGAGGTAGACTGTGACGGCTCCTGCAGCGCTGATTCAGAGGAACTGGAGTATGAGGAGGAGTCAATGTGTACAGACTGGATTCCTGCAATCCTTGGAGTTGGCAGAACACGTACAGCGCCGCTCTCAAGATCTGTACCCGACTCCACAACATTTTCCTAATGGACAGTGAGGGAAAAATGTCGTCCCTGTTCATGGTTACTGGTCCACGCATCGGTGGTCAGGTGGACCTTGCTACTGACGACGTTTAGTAGCGTATGTTTAATTTTTCCCTCCACATGCTTTTGCAGGGCAGGGACGATTTGCCTGCTGAAATAAAAGCAGCTGGGCACGATGCATTGTGGGACTGCCAATGCCATGAAGTTATGGAAGGTGTCAGTCTCCACCAGACTGAATGAGAGCATTTCAAGGGACAGTAGTTTTGCAATGTCAGCATTCAGAGCCTGTGCTCGGGGGTGGTTTGCCGAGTATGGGCGCCTTTTCTCCCATGCCTGTGCTACCAATGGCTGTAGATTGGCCTGGGACTGTGAGGATGACAGGGAACGTGGTGCTGTGGGTGGAATGACACTGTGTCTCTGTACAACAGTGCCAGAGGTTCTTCCATGGCGATCCTGTGAGGAAGCCGAACCAGCTGTGTGTGAGCTGGAGGAAGAGGCTACAACACGAGCTGAAGAGGTGGTAGGTGGCGATGTAGGTTGGCCTTCAGTGTGTCTTTGTAACTCCACCACGCACATGTTTCCACATATTTATGGTATTGAGGTTGCTGACACTTTTCCCTCTTTTCACTTTCTGATTACACAGCTTGCATTTGACAAAGCAAATGTCATCTGCAATTGTGTCAAAAAAGGACCAGGCACTGCAAGTCTTGGGAGCACCCGTTTTGGGTTTTGGAAGAGGCATGCCCCTAATGGGTGCTGAAGTGGAGGCTACAGGCAACCAAGTCTGCCCCCTCCCTCCTTTTTTGGCTGTTCGGGGAATCTCTTCCTCAGAGTTGCTCCCACCACCTTCCTGTACCTCACGCCATGATGGGTCAAGGACCTCATCATCTACACTACCCTCTTCAAATGACTGCTTCTCCTGGGTAGTCTCGACAGCACAGTACGCACCAGAAAGTGGCACCTGAGTCTCATCATCAGATGCGTACTGAGGTGTGCTGACTATAGGCACTGGCCCACCCGCCTCTTCAGATTCAGAGAGACAAAGTTGTTGCGCATCACTGCATACTACCTCTTCTTCAAAATCTCGAATGCTGCTTGGCTGGCCCCCTCTTTCCAAGCCAACAGATTCAGAGAACAGAAGTAGAGATGGCTCCTGTCCAGGGCTTTCTGACTGCCTGGGCAATTTGGCAGGTGGTGAAGAGACAAATGGGTGCTCTTCAGTGCTCTGGACCTGAGAGGATCTGGAACTAATTGAAATCGATGCATTAGCTGCCATCCATCCGACAACAGCTTCAGTTTGTTCATCCCGCAGCAGTTTATGACCACTTATAAAATGTCTTCAAAGTGCTGCCCATTGTGTTGGATTGTCAATGTAACCCTCTTCTCCCACTCTTGACACACTAACAGCAGCACCGCACAAAAAATGCTAGCACAGGCTTCCAGTGTCCATTGTTTCAGATGCTGCAAATCTCGTATCTTCACAACATATACAAGGCAATTATCTATGCTGTGAAGATACGAGATGTGCAGCATCTGAAACTACGGATACTGGAAGCCCGTGCTAGCGATTCTTCTGTGGTGTTGCTATGAGTGTGTCAAGAGTGGGAGAAGAGTTTACATTGACAATCCAACACAATGGGCAGCACTTTGAAGACATTTTATAAGTGGTCATAAACTTGTAAATAACTCATTAAAGAATAAAGTTACATTAAAACCAAGCACACCATTGTTTTGCTTGTGAAATTCTCAATAAGTTTAATGTGTCACATGACCCACTTTCTATTGAACAAAGTAAAGTTGGATCCAAAATTGCCGACTTCAAAATGGCCACCACAGTCATCACCAATCTTGAAACATTTTCCCCTCCCGTATACTAATGTGCCATAAACAGGAAGTTGATATCATCAACCATTCCCATTTTATTTAGGTGTATCCATATAAATGGCCCACCCTGTATATCTAATATATAAAGCTCAAAGTGTGTATGTATGTATGTGTGTGTGTGTGTATGTATGTGTGTGTGTATGTCCGGGATAGGCATCCGCACCGTCGCAGCTACAGCCATAAAATTTGGCACAGTCGCACGTCTGGACCCCGAGAGCGTCCTAAGCTATGTTGTGAGGCGAAATTTTAACCCCGCGTGTTACAATTCACCAAACAATTTTGCCCCTATCTACATACTGGGGAAAAAGTGTGTGCGCGTCAAGCCCCGCCCCTCATTATGATGTCATAATACCGCTATTTGCACACTGGGGAAACAGTGTGTGCGCATCAAGCCCCGCCCCTCATTATGAAGTCACAATGGTTGCCATGGCGAAGCTGATGTCATCATAGGTTGCAAGTCCTGCCACCGCTCATTATGATGTCATAGTGGTGGACTATGGGATGGAGGATGTGTGATGGGTATATGGGCACTGGACTATGGGATGGAGGATATGTATTATGGGTATATGGGCACGGGACTATGGGATGGAGGATGTGTGATGGGTATATGGGCACTTGACTATGGGATGGAGGATATGTTTGAAGGGTATATGGGCAGGGGACTATGGGATGGCGGATATGTATATGGGCACGGGACTATGGGATGGAGGATGTGTGATGGGTATATGGGCACTGGACTATGGGATGGAGGATATGTATGATTGGTATATGGGCACGGGACTATGAGATGGCGGATATGTATGATGGGTATATGGGCACGGGACTATGGGATGGAGGATATGTATGATGGGTATATGGGCATGAGACTATGAGATGAAGGATGTGTGATGGGTATATGGGCACTCGACTATGGGATGGCGAATATGTATGATGGGTGTATGGGCATGGGACTATGGGATGGAGAATATGTATGATCATCATAGGTTGCAAGTCCTGCCGCCGCTCATTATGATGTCATAATGGTGGACTATGGGATGGAGGATGTGTGATGGGTATATGGGCACTGGACTATGGGATGGAGGATATGTATTATGGGTATATGGGCACGGGACTATGGGATGGAGGATGTGTGATGGGTATATGGGCACTTGACTATGGGATGGAGGATATGTTTGACGGGTATATGGGCACGGGACTATGGGATGGCGGATATGTATATGGGCACGGGACTATGGGATGGAGGATGTGTGATGGGTATATGGGCACTGGACTATGGGATGGAGGATATGTATGATTGGTATATGGGCACGGGACTATGAGATGGCGGATATGTATGATGGGTATATGGGCACGGGACTATGGGATGGAGGATATGTATGATGGGTATATGGGCATGGGACTATGAGATGAAGGATGTGTGATGGGTATATGGGCACTCGACTATGGGATGGCGAATATGTATGATGGGTGTATGGGCATGGGACTATGGGATGGAGAATATGTATGATGGGTATATGGGCATTGGACTATGGGATGGAGAATATGTATGATGGGTATATGGGCATGGGACTATGGGATGGAGGATGTGTGATGGGTATATGGGCACTCGACTATGGGATGGAGGATATGTATGATGGGTATATGGGCATGGGACTATGCGATGGAGAATATGTATGGGTATATGGGCATAGGACTATGGGATGGAGAATATGTATGATGGGTATATGGGCACGGGACTATGGGATGGAGGATATGTATGATGGGTATATGGGCATGGGACTATGAGATGAAGGATGTGTGATGGGTATATGGGCACGAGCCTATGGGATGGCGAATATGTATGATGGGTATATGGGCATGGGACTATGGGATGGAGAATATGTATGATGGGTATATGGGCATGGGACTATGGGATGGAGAATATGTATGATGGGTATATGGGTATGGGACTATGGGATGGAGGATGTGTGATGGGTATATGGGCACTCGACTATGGGATGGAGGATATGTATGATGGGTATATGGGCACGGGCCTATGGGATCGTGGATATGTATGATGGGTATATGGGCACGGGACTATGGGACGGAGGATAATTATAATTTGCTATAACTAACCACAGCTAGTTACTATGCCCGGGCAGCGCTGGGCTCTTCAGCTAGTCTAATATATAAAGCTCAAAGTGTGTATGTATGTATGTATGTGTGTATGTATGTCCAGGATAGGCATCCGCATCGTCGCAGCTACAGCCACAAAATTTGGCACAGTCGCACATCTGGACCCTGAGAGCGTCCTAGGCTATGTTGTGAGGCGAAATTTTAACCCCCGCATTCCAATTCACCAAACAAATTTGCCCCATCTACATACTGGGGAAAAAGTGTGTGCGCGTCAAGCCTCGCCCCTCATTATGATGTCATAATGCCCCTATTTGCATACTGGGGAAACAGTGTGTGCATATCAAGCCCCGCCCCTCATTATGATGTCACAATGGTTGCCATGGCGACACTGATGTCATCATAGGTTGCAAGCCCTGCCGCCGCTCATTATGATGTCATAATGGTTGACTATGGGATGGAGGATGTGTGATGGGTATATAGGCACTGGACTATAGGATGGAGGATATGTATGACGGGTATATGGGCACGGGACTATGGGATGGCGGATATGTATATGGGCACAAGACTATGGGATGGAGGATGTGTGATGGGTATATGGGCACTTGACTATGGGATGGAAGATATGTTTGACGGGTATATGGGCACGGAATTATGGGATGGCGGATATGTATATGGGCATGGGACTATGGGACGGAGGATGTGTGATGGATATATGGGCACTCAACTATGGGATGGAGGATGTGTGATGGGTATATGGGCACTGGACTATGGGATGGAGGATGTGTGATGGGTATATGGGCACTGGACTATGGGATGGAGGATATGTATGACGGGTATATGGGCACAGGACTATGAGATGGCGGATATGTATGATGGGTATATGGGCATGGAACTATGAGATGAAGGATGTGTGATGGGTATATGGGCACTTGATTATGGGAAGGCGAATATGTATGATGGGTATATGGGCATGGGACTATGGGATGGAGAATATGTATGATGGGTATATGGGCATGGAACTATGGGATGGAGAATATGTATGATGGGTATATGGGCATGGGACTATGGGATGGAGGATATGTATGATGGGTATATGGGCACGAGACTATGGGATGGAGGATGTGTGATGGGTATATGGGCACTCGACTATGGTATGGAGGATATGTATGATGGGTATATGGGCACGGGCCTATGGGATGGCGAATATGTATGATGGGTATATGGACATGGGACTATGGGATGGAGAATATGTATGATGGGTATATGGGCATGGGACTATGGGATGGAGGATATGTATGATGGGTATATGGGCACGAGACTATGGGATGGAGGATGTGTGATGGGTATATGGGCACTCGACTATGGTATGGAGGATATGTATGATGGGTATATGGGCACGGGCCTATGGGATGGCGAATATGTATGATGGGTATAGGACTATGGGATGGAGGATGTGTGATGGGTATATGGGCACTCGACTATGGGATGGAGGATATGTATGATGGGTATATGGGCACGGGCCTATGCGATTGTGGATATGTATGATGTGTATATGGGCACGGGACTATGGGATGGAGGATAATTATAATTTGTTATAACTAACCACAGTTAGTTACTATGCCCGGGCAGCGCCGGGCTCTTCAGCTAGTATAATATATACTGTAGGTATATATTGTCTATATGTATTCACTAACAATATGCTCATTTCTTCCACTCTCCTTCAAAGCAACTTTGTGATCAAGACCCTGGATTGGGTCAAAACGTTATGCCACATCTATAATTTGCACTTTACTCTGAGCTTATGTCTACCTGCATTTGAATTTTGAAATAAAGAGAAACTGCATTCATCACAAAAGTGTGCAGTGAATTTACCTTACTAGATGTCCCAGGTGCTCATAACCTCCCTCCACCTGCACCTTGCTTCCAGTAATGTGTGCACACCAATTTTCTTCCACTATGTCTCCTTCATATGCATTTAAATGATGACCTCTTCCTGATACATCCACATAAGAGACCACAGTGACAAAACATAAGAAGCAGTAAGCATAATAAGACTGTATAAAACAAACCACATCCCCTCAGATGCTTGTATCTGAGGCATGTTTCGCCATAGCTTCATCAAGAGGCATCTACCTATCTGTACTCTGATGAAGCTATGGAGAAACATGCATCATTTATTTATTGATGTTTGCAAAACTGTCTCCATGTACGTATTTTAAATGCTTTTATATGTTAATAAAATTATGTCTTTGAGTTATTTATGGTATGTGTGTTAAAGAAGTGGTTAATTTCTGTTCTCTAAAATTGAATAAAATACAAGAAAATAGTATGATGCGTTAATAGCCTATGATCCAGTTATCATCTGTCTACGTGGTAACATTTTTATAGCTTATGGCTAGTGGTTAGTGTTGAGCATTCCGATACTGCAAATATCGGGTATAGGCCGATATTCGCTGTATCGGAATTCCGATACCGAGTACCGACATTTTTTCAATATCGGATATCGGAAACGGAAGTTCCCATAATGCAAAGAGCCACTGCTGTGGCTCTGATTGGCTGCCGAAATGACATCATGATGCGCAGTCTGTGCGCATCATGATGCGCCGTCAGTTCGGGCCTTCCGGGGGGGGGGTCTATGCCGACTGCCCGGGGTTCTGTACCGGCCTGCCGGGGGTCTGTGCGGACTGCCGGGGTCCGTACCGGCCTCCCGTTGGTCCGTGCCGGCCTCCCGGTGGTCTGTGCCGACTGCCCGGGGGTCTTTACTGGCCTGCTGGTGGGCTGTGCCGGCCTCCCGGTGGTCTGTGCGGACTGCCCAGGAGTCTGTGCGGACTGCCGTGGATCTGTACCGGCCTGCCGGCGGGCTGTGCCGGCCTGCCGGCGGTCTGTACCGGCCTGTCGGTGGTCTGTACCGGCCTGCCGGGGGGCTGTGCCAACTACCCGGGGGTCTGTGCGGACTGCCGTGTGTCTTTACCGGCCTGCCGGCGGGCTGTGCCGACCTGCCGGTGGTCTGAACCGACTGCCGGTGGTCTGTACCGGCCTGCCGGTGGTCTGTACCGGCCTGCCGGGGGGCTGTGCCGACTGTCCGGGGGTCTGTGCAGGCTGCGGAGGTCTGTGCAGGATCGTCCGATGGGACTACAAGTCCCATCGGGCGATGCCTGCTACCATGACGGTGATTGACACATTAGCCAATGATGGGACAGTAGTAGTCCCATCATCCGGCTAATGTGTTGAATGTAAAAAAAAAAATACATACTACATGCTACATACATACTACATACATACTACATGCTACATACATACTACATACATGCAACATACATATATACCACATATATACTACATGCATGCAACATGAATACTACATACAGTCATATGTTAAAGTTTGGGCACCCCTATTAATGTTAACCTTTTTTCTTTATAACAATTTTGGTTTTTGCAACAGCTATTTCAGTTTCATATATCTAATAACTGATGGACTCAGTTATATTTCTGGATTCAAATGAGGTTTATTGTACTAACAGAAAATGTGCAATCTGCATTTAAACATAATTTGACCGGTGCAAAAGTATGGACACCCTCTTTATCATTTTCTTGATTTGAACACTCCTAACTACTTTTTACTGACTTCCTGAAACACTAAATTGGTTTTGTAACCTCATTGAGCTTTGAACTTCATAGCCAGGTGAACCACATCATGAGAAAAGGTATTTAAGGTGGCCACTGGCAAGTAGTTCTCCTATTTGATTCTCCTATGAAGAGTGGCATCATGGCCTCCTCAAAACAACTCTCAAATGATCTGAAAACAAAGATTATTCAACGTAGCTTTTCAGGGGAAGGATACAAAAAGTTGTCTCAGAGATTTAACCTGTCAGTTTCCACTGTGAGGAACATAGTAAGGAAATGGAAGAACACAGGTACAGTTCTTGTTAAGCCCAGAAGTGGCAGGCCAAGAAAAATATCAGAAAGGCAGAGAAGAAGAATGGTGAGAACAGTCAAGGACAATCCACAGACCACCTCCAAAGACCTGCATCATCATCTTGCTGCAGATGGTGTCACTGTGCATCGGTCAACAATACAGCGCACTTTGCACAAGGAGAAGCTGTATGGGAGAGTGATGCGAAAGAAGCCGTTTCTGCAAGCACGCCACAAACAGAGTCGCCTCAGGTATGCAAAAGCACATTTGGACAAGCCAGTTACATTTTGGAAGAAGGTCCTGTGGACTGATGAAACAAAGATTGAGTTGTTTGGTCATACAAAAAGGCGTTATGCATAGAGGCTAAAAAACACAGCATTCCAAGAAAAACACTTGCTACCCACAGTAAAATTTGTTGGAGGTTCCATCATGCTTTGGGGCTGTGTGGCCAATGCTGGCACCAGGAATCTTGTTAAAGTTGAGGGTCGCATGGATTCAACTCAGTATCAGCAGATTCTTGACAATAATGTGCAAGAATCAGTGACAAAGTTGAAGTTACTCAGGGGATGGATATTTCAGCAAGACAATGATCCAAAACACCGCTACAAATCTACCCAGGCATTCATTCAGAGGAACAATTACAATGTTCTGGAATGGCCATCCCAGTCCCCAGACCTGAATATCATTGAACATCTGTTGGATGATTTGAAGCGGGCTGTCCATGCTCGGCGACCATCAAACTTAACGGAACTGGAATTGCTTTGTAAACAGGAATGGTCACAAATACCTTCATCAAGGATCCAGGAACTCATTAATAGCTACAGGAAGCGACTAGAAGCTGTTATTTTTGCAAAAGGAAGATCTACGAAATATTAGTCACTCTTATGTTGGAGTGCCCATACTTTTGCACCGGTCAAATTTTGTTAAAATGCAGATTGCACATTTTCTGTTAGTACAATAAACCTCATTTGAATCCAGAAATATAACTGAGTCCATCAGTTATTAGATATATGAAACTGAAATAGCTGTTGCAAAAACCAAAATTGTTATAAAGAAAAAAGGTTAACATTAATAGGGGTGCCCAAACTTTAACATATGACTGTATATACCACATATACCGGGGGGGCTGTGCCGACTGCCTGGGGGTCTGTACCGGCCTGCTGGGGGGCTGTGCCGGCCTGCCAGTGGTCTGTACCGACTGTCCGGGGGTCTGTGCAATCAGCGGGGGTCTGTACAGGCCTGAAGGGGGGCTGTGCCGGCCTGCCGGTGGTCTGTACCGACTGTCCGGGGGTCTGAGCGGACTGCCGGGGGACTGTACCGGCCTGCCGGGGGGCTGTGCCGGCCTGCCGGTGGTCTGTACCGACTGTCCGGGGGTCTGAGCGGACTGCCGGGGGTCTGTACCGGCCTGCCGGGGGCTGTGCCGGCCTGCCGGTGGTCTGTACCGACTGTCCGGGGTCTGAGCGGCCTGCCGGGGGTCTGTACCGACTGTCCGGGGGTCTGAGCGGACTGCCGGGGGACTGTACCGGCCTGCCGGGGGGCTGTGCCGGCCTGCCGGTGGTCTGTACCGACTGTCCGGGGGTCTGAGCGGACTGCCGGGGGTCTGTACCGGCCTGCCGGGGGCTGTGCCGGCCTGCCGGTGGTCTGTACCGACTGTCCGGGGTCTGAGCGGCCTGCCGGGGGTCTGTACCGGCATGCCGGGGGTCTGTACTGGCCTGCCGGGGGGCTGTGCCGACTGCCCGGGGGTCTGTACCGGCCTTCAGGGGGGGCTGTGCCGGCCTGCCGGTGGTCTGTGCCAACTGCCCGGGGGTTTGTGCCGACTGCCCGGGGGTCTGTGCGGACTGCCGTGGGTCTGTACCGGCCTGCCGGGGGGCTGTGCCGGCCTGCCGGTGGTCTGTACCGACTGTCCAGGGGTCTGAGCAGCCTGCCGGGGGTCTGTACCGGCCTGCCGGTGGTCTGTACCGGCCTGCCGGGGGGCTGTGCCGACTGTCCGGGGGGCTGTGCAGGCATCATCCGAGTCCCATCGGGCGTTGCCTGCTACCATGACGGTGATTGACACATTAGCCAATGATGGGACAGTAGTAGTCCCATCATCCGGCCTATGTGTTGCATGTAAACAAAAAAAAAAAATACATACTACATACATACTACATGCTACATACATACTACATACATGCAACATACATACATACTGCATATATGCCACATGCATGCAACATGCATACTACATATATACCACATATATACTACATGCATGCAACATGCATACTACATATATACAACATATACCGGGGGTCTGTGCCGACAGTCCGGGGGTCTGTGCCGACAGCCCAGGGGTCTGTACCGGCCTGCCGGTGGTCTGTACCGACTGTCCGGGGGTCTGTGCAGGCTGTGGGTGTCTGTACCGGCCTGCCGGGGGGCTGTGCCGGCCTGCCGGTGGTCTGTACCAACTGTCCGGGGGTCTGAGCGGCCTGCCGGGGGTCTGTACCGGCCTGCCGGTGGTCTGTACCGGCCTGCCGGGGGGCTGTGCCGACTGTCCGGGGGTCTATGCAGGCTGCGGGGGTCTGTACCGGCCTGCCGGGGGGGCTGTGCCGGCCTGCCGGTGGTCTGTACCGACTGTCCGGGGGTCTGAGCGGACTGCCGGGGGTCTGTACCGGCCTGCCAGGGGGCTGTGCTGGCCTGCCGGGGGCTGTGCCGACTGCCCGAGAGTCTGTACCGGCCTTCCGGGGGGCTGTGTCGGCCTGCCGGTGGTCTGTACCGACTGTCTGGGGGTCTGTGCAGGCTTCGGGGGTCTGTACCGGCCTGCCAGTGGTCTGTACCGACTGCCCGGGGGTCTGTGCGGACTCCTGGGGGGCTGTGCCGGACGGCCGGTGGTCTGTACCGACTGTCCGGGGGTCTGAGCGGACTGCCGGGGGTCTGTACCGACTGCCCGGGGGTCTGTGCGGACTGCCGGTGGTCTGTACGGACTGCCCGGGGGTCTGTGCGGACTGCAAGGGGTCTGTACCGGCCTACCGGGGGGCTGCACCGGCCTGCCGGTGGTCTGTACCGACTGTCCGGGGGTCTGAGCGGACTGCCAGGGGTCTGTACCGGCCTGCCGGGGGGCTGTGTTGGCCTGCCGGTGGTCTGTACCGACTGTCCGGGGGGCTCTGCCGACTGCCCGGGGGGCTGTACCGGCCTTCCGGGGGGCTATGCTGGCCTGCCGGTGATTTGTGCCGACTGCCCGGTGGTCTGTGCCGACTGCCCCGGGGTCTGTGCGGACTGCCGTGGGTCTGTACCAGCCTGCTGGGGGGCTGTGCTTGCCTGCCGGGTGTCTGTGCGGACTGCCGTGGGTCTGTACCGGCCTGCCGGGGGGCTGTGACGGCCTGCTGGTGGTCTGTACCGACTGTCCGGGGGTCTGAGCAGCCTGTCGGGGGTCTGTACCGGCCTGCCGGTGGTCTGTACCGGCCTGCCGGGGGGCTGTGCCGACTGTCCGGGGGTCTGTGCAGGCATCATCCGATGGGACTACAAGTCCCATCGGGCGTTGCCTGCTACCATGACGGTGATTGACACATTAGCCAATGATGGGACAGTAGTAGTCCCATCATCCGGCCTATGTGTTGCATGTAAACAAAAAAAAAAAAAAACATACATACTACATGCTACATACATGCAACATACATACATACTGCATATATGCAACATGCATGCAACATGCATACTACATATATACCACATCTATACTACATGCATGCAACATGCATACTACATATATACAACATATACCGGGGGTCTGTGCCGACTGTCCGGGGGTCTGTGCCGACAGCCCGGGGGTCTGTACCGGCCTGCCGGTGGTCTGTACCGACTGTCCGGGGGTCTGTGCAGGCTGTGGGTGTCTGTACTGGCCTGCCGGGGGGCTGTGCCGGCCTGCCGGTGGTCTGTACCGACTGTCCGGGGGTCTGAGCGGCCTGCCAGGGGTCTGTACCGGCCTGCCGGGGGGTCTGTACCGGCCTGCCAGGGGGCTGTGCCGACTGTCTGGGGGTCTATGCAGGCTGCGGGGGTCTGTACCCGCCTGCCGGGGGGGCTGTGCCGGCCGGCCGTTTGTACCGACTGTCCGGGGGTCTGAGCGGACTGCCGGGGGTCTGTACCAGCCTGCCAGGGGGCTGTGCTGGCCTGCCGGGGGCTGTGCCGACTGCCCGGGGCTGTGCCGACTGCCCGGGGGTCTGTACCGGCCTTCCGGAGGGCTGTGCCGGCCTGCCGGTGGTCTGTGCCGACTGCCCGGGGGTCTGTGCGGACTGCCGTGGGTCTGTACCAGCCTGCCGAGGGGCTGTGCCGGCCTGCCGGTGGTCTGTACTGACTGTCCGGGGGTCTGAGCGGCCTGCCGGGGGTCTGAGCGGCCTGCCGGGGGTCTGTACCGGCCTGCCGGGGGGCTATGCTGACTGTCCGGGGGTCTGTGCAGGTTGCAGGGGTCTGTGCAGGCATCGTCCGATGGGACTACAAGTCCCATCGGGCGATGCCTGCTACCATGACGGTGATTGACACATTAGCCAATGATGGGACAGTAGTAGTCCCATCATCCGGCTTATGTGTTGAATGTAAAAAAAAAAAAAAAAATACATACTACATACATACTACATGCTACATACATGCAACATACATACATACTGCATATATGCCACATGCATGCAACATGCATACTACATATATACCACATATATACTACATGCATGCAACATGCATACTACATATATACAACATATACCGGGGGTCTGTGCCGACTGTCCGGGGGTCTGTGCCGACAGCCCGGGGGTCTGTACCGGCCTGCCGGGGGGCTGTACCGGCCTGCCGGTGGTCTGTACCGACTGTCCGGGGGTCTGAGCGGACTGCCGGGGGTCTGTACCGGCCTGCCGGGGGGCTGTGCCGGCCTGCCGGGGGGGGCTGCGCTGGCCTGTCGGGGGGCTGTGCCGACTTCCAGGGGTCTGTACCGGCCTTCCGGGGGGCTGTGCCGGCCTGCCGGTGGTATGTGCCGACTGCCTGGGGGTTTGTGCCGACTGCCCGGGGATCTGTGCGGACTGCCGTGGGTCTGTACCGGCCAGCCCGGGGGCTGTGCCGGCCTGCCGGTGGTCTGTACCGACTGTCCGGGGGTCTGAGCAGCCTGCCGGGGGTCTCTTTCGACCTGCCGGTGGTCTGTACCGGCCTGCCGGGGGGCTGTGCCGACTGTCCGGGGGACTATGCAGGTTGCGGGGGTCTATGCAGGCATCGTCCGATGGGACTACAAGTCCCATCGGGCGATGCCTGCTACCATGACGGTGATTGACACATTAGCCAATGATGGGACAGTAGTAGTCCCATCATCCGGCCTATGTGTTGAATGTAAAAAAAAAATAAAAAATACATACTACATACATACTACATGCTACATACATACTACATACATACTACATGCTACATGCATACTACATTCATACTACATACTACATACATGCAACATATATACTACATGCATGCTACATACATACATACTGCATATATACCACATGCATGCAACATGCATACTACATATATACCACATATATACTACATGCATGCATACTACATATATACCACATATACCGGGGGGCTGTGCAGACTGTCCGGGGGTCTGTGCCGACTGCCCGGGGGTCTGTACCGGCCTGCCGGGGGGCTGTGCGGGCCTGCCGGTGGTCTGTACCGACTGTCCGGGGGTCTGTGCAGGCTGCGGGGGTCTGTACCGGCCTGCCGGGGGGCTGTGCCGGCCTGCCGGTGGTCTGTGCCGACTGCCAGGGGGGTTTGTGCCGACTGCCCGGGGGTCTGTGCGGACTGCCGTGGGTCTGTGCCGGCCTGCTGGGGGGCTGTGCTGGCCGGCTCTGCCGACTGCCCGGGGGTCTGTACCGGCCTTCTGGGGGGCTGTGCCGGCCTGCCGGTGGTCTGTGCCGACTGCCCGGTGGTCTGTGCCGACTGCCCGGGGGTCTGTGCCGACTGCCGTGGGTCTGTAACGGCCTGCTGGGGGTCTGTACCGGCCTTCTGGGGGGCTGTGCCGGCCTGCCGGTGGTCTGTGCCGACTGCCCGGGGGTCTGTGCCGACTGCCCGGGGGTCTGTGCCGACTGCCGTGGGTCTGTACCGGCCTGCCGGGGGGCTGTGCTGGCCTGCCGGTGGTCTGTACCGACTCTCCGGGGGTCTGAGTGGCCTGCCGGGGGGTCTGTACCAGCCTGCCGGGGGGCTGTGCTGGCCTGCCGGTGGTCTATACCGACTGTCCGGGGGTCTGAGCAGGCTGCGGGGGTCTGTGCAGGATCGTCCGATGGGACTACAAGTCCCATCGGGCGATGCCTGCTACCATGACGGTGATTGACACATTAGCCAATGATGGGACAGTAGTAGTCCCATCATCCGGCCTATGTGTTGAATGTAAAAAAAAAAAATACATACTACATACATACTACATACATGCTACATGCATACAACATACATACCACATGCATGCAACATGCATACTACATATATACCACATGCATGCAACATGTATACTACATATATACCACATGCATGCAACATGCATACTACATATATACCACATGCATGCAACATGCATACTACATATATACCACATATATACTACATGCATGCAACATACATATATACTACATGCATGCAACATGTATACTACATATATACCACATATATACTACATTCATGCAACATACATATATACTACATGCATGCAACATGCATACTACATACATACTACATATATACCACATGCATGCAACATGCATACTATATATACCACATATATACTACATGCATGCAACATACATATATACTACATATATACCACATATATACTACATGCAACATACATACTACATACATACTACATATATACCACATGCATACTACATATATACTACATGTATGCAACATATATAATGCATATATACTACATGCAACATACATACTGCATACATACTACATATATACCACATGCATGCAACATGCATACTACATATATACTACATGCATGCAACATACATACATACAGATTCAAAAGATTCAAAGAAGCTTTATTGGCAGGACTAAATACACATTAGTTTTGCCAAAGCAGGTGTACAGAAGGGAATTGACATAGGGACTGTAGGGATGTTGGGAAGGGGCTGTAGGAAAGGTGGATGGGGCAGATCCAGGATGGGGCTATAAAAGTCCATGGCATAGGGAAGGTGGATGGGGGCATGGGGGCAGATCCAGGATGAGGCTATAGAAGTCCATGGCATAGGGAAGGTGGATGGGGGCATGGGGGCAGATCCAGGATGAGGCTATAGAAGTCCATGTCATAGGGAAGGTGGATGGGGGATTGGGGCATATCCAGGGTGGGTGCCATAGAAGTCCATGGCATATCATAGTTCTCTTTCTCGCAGTCTATGGCATTCGCTCACATATTGCACTGCTATCTCCACTGCTCTCTCTTCTTCCCCCAGCAGGATATATGTTTTCTCTTCCTCCTTCATGGTGGTGAAATCCGGGAAGAGATGTGAGAGTCTCCTGAAGTGAGTGTCCCTCACTGCTGAGTACTTGGAGCAGTGTAGCAGGAAGTGGGTCTCATCCTCCAGGGCCTCCTGGTCACAGTGTTGGCACAGTCTTTCCTCCCTGGGCTTGTAGCTCTGCCTGTGTCGGCCGGATTCGATGGCCAGACTGTGGGCACTGAGTCTATACCGGCTCAGGATCTTGCGGTCTTTGGGGTCCGGGAGTTTCTCCAGGTATGGGGCCAGTCTGTAGTCTCTCTGTAGACTCCGGTACATGGTCAGTTTCTGTGAGCTGATGATGTCGTTCTTCCAGTCACTTACGTACCTCTCCTGGCCTTCGTCTACCATCTTCCTGATTCCGGCTTTTGTCAGGTTGTTGTGATTGGTTTTCTGGTCAGGTTGGGTTTGGGTGAGCTGTTCCGAGGGTCCTGGTTTTTCTGTTTCCCCTACATGTGTCAGGGCTTTATGGTGATGGGAGCTTGGATTGCTCCTACGTAGGTGAGCCCGGAATGACAGTGCACTCTTTAGAACCGTTAGGTGTAGAGGGAATCTGCCCAGCTCGGCCCGGCAAGCACTGTTGGAGGTGCTCCGATGGACTTGGAGAAGGTGCTTGCAGAATTCCAGGTGGAATATTTCTGTTGGGCTTGAATCCCACCTTGACCAGTCTGGGTAGGTGTGAGGACCCCAGACTTCGCTGCCATACAGGAGGATTGGGGCGATGATAGAATCGAAGATTTTTAACCAGACCCTCACTGGTGGCTTTAGATGGTAGAGTTTCCTTCGGATGGCATAGAAGGTTTTGCATGCCTTG
Organism: Dendrobates tinctorius; assembly: GCF_039654945.1. Classification (NCBI taxonomy): domain Eukaryota; kingdom Metazoa; phylum Chordata; class Amphibia; order Anura; family Dendrobatidae; genus Dendrobates; species Dendrobates tinctorius. Next base: position 45,470,237 of record NW_027361696.1, on the reverse strand, counting down.
TCTTTCAGGGTCTCTATGGCTTGTTTGAAGCTCCCTGAACGGTGAATCTCTAGGCCCAGATAGGTATATTTGTCCGTTCCTGTAAGGCTGCGTTCACACGATCAGTTATTTTCGCGTTTCCGCGGCGGTATTTACCGCACGTTTCTGCCGCGAAATCGCAAAAAATAAGCATGCCATGCAATCCTATGGGATTCCGCTCTGTTGTGCTAATGCTGCGTTTTTTCCCGTGGCGGAATCGCATCGCGGAAAAAAACGCAGCATGCTCATTAATTTTGCGGATCCGCGGCGATCCCGGCCCCATAGGGTTGTATGGGATCGCATATAAACCGCATTTTTAAATAAAAATAGCATCTTTTTCGCGGTAAATACCGCATGCGGCCAGGAAATGACATCTAGCCCATCCCATCATGCCCCATCATGCCATGCAAGGACCATCCAATACAGGAAGAAGGAAATCCCATAATCCTTTCCTTCTTCCTGCATCATGGCTGGCGCTGCAGGCATGGAGTGGTACGACCGGATGGAGCTGAATGTCCCCTTCATGATTAGCGTGGTGAGTGTGTGTGCGTGGTGTCTGTGTATGTGTCAGTGTGTGGTGTATATGGCGTGGATGTAGTGTATGGGGCGTCTGTGACCGCTGCTGGGCCTGCTATCTGCCATAGGCCGATAGGACTACTAGTCCCATCGGCCTATGTGTGTTCCCATACAGTAGTGCCAGCAGGCTCAGCGCAATGGGAGCAGTATTTCCCATTGCGCCGTTCCTGCTGTGAATATTTTTTTTATTTTCCCTGTCCCCCGCCAATATTTAATTTTAGGGCCTCCATTAATGCGCCTTTTTAATTCCTGCCTCCCCCCCATATATATATTTATTTATCATTTTTTCCCCATCATCCTTTATTTTTTCTTTTAAAGTGTCAAATAATTTTTTTTCATTGGTGGCCAGTGGTTACCTGTGGAAAAAAATTATAATTACCTGTCCCCGACGTCGCCACCTAAAAAAAAAATAAAAATAAAAAACCCCTACTCACCTATTCTGCTAATTCCCCGAAGACCATACTCAACCTAAATAAAAATGTAAAAAAACAAACCACAAAAATACCTACCCTCCGCACCATCCCATAAAAACGAGTGTCCCACAAAGATCTAAAGTTTAGAGCAGCCACATAACATGTGGCCGCTCTAAACTCCCGACGCCGCTACAATGAGCGGGGCCGTAAAGCGCCCCGGCTCATTGTTTACCGACTTCACCCGAAGTCAGCTCGCGCTGCTCGGGTGAACTCGGGCGGTCCGGTCTGCGCATGCGCAGACTACCATGCTGTCCTGAGATGAACTCAGGACCGTGGGAAAATTTCTCACACTCCTGGGCTGATCTCAGGTCAGCAATGAATGTTTTTTTTTTTTTTTTTTTCTCTCTTTCTTCAATGGATGGATTGGGCGAGAAATAAAAAATGGTCAAAAACAAGTTGTCTTATTTTCAATAAAAAAATTTTAAAATATTGTTTGTGTTAATTTTTTTAACCCTTCATTAATATATGGTTAATAATGGATCGGCGTCTGATTGACGCCTATCTGTTATTAACCCGGCTTAATGTCACATTCCAATTGCAATGTGACATTAACCCCTTATTACCCCATATGCCCCTGGCTGTGGGAAAAGAGAGGGTTAAGTGCCATAAAAGGCGCATCTTACAGATGTGCCCTTTATGGGGTGTCCGTCGGCAGATTTTTGTAGCCGGGGGGGCCAAAAAAATGGTCCCTTCTTAGGCTATTTAAATCTGCCGTCACTCACCTGCTTTTCCCTCTCTGGTGTCTAAAATTGCGCGGGAGCCCACGCCAAATTTTTTCTAGATTATACACCGAAATTGAACCCCTAAATTAGAAAAAAACATTTAACACCATTAATAAACAACATAACATTGATGACTTCATGTCAACCATATTTTTAATTTTGTGTATATATTTTAAAATCAAGGGTCAGGCATTGGATTCGGTGTTAAATAAAAAAATATATTGTTTCTAGGGTTGCATTTCGTGCGCGTCCATGCGCATGCGTTCTGCATCCCTATGTTTAATTTTTTTCAGCATGGTGTTGCACACGTACCATTTTTTTTTTTTTTTTTTTAAATTTTGGTTTTTGAACAGTACGCCATGGCACAGCGTACGCAAATGGTATTATTTTTCCTCCGCCTCACCTGTGTTTTTTTTTAAAAAAAAAGGTCATTTGTGTGGCAAGGACACGCTGTAGCGTGGATTGCCATGCGCACGTCAGCTTTTTTAGTATCATGCCTGAACATGGTTATAGAATAGTATTAATTCATGCGTCTATAATAAAAACTCAAAGGCGCTACTGTGAAACTCGCCTTAGCCATGGAGAATTGGTGTGGTGTTAGGGAAAGCGTATAAGGCCATCCTTGCCGTATCTTTTGTTACACAGGTGTCATACAGAGAGTGTGGGGTTTGTCATTGTGTTAGGCCTAGGTGTGTTTTAGTGTGGCTATATATCTCTACATGTGTTGACCAAATTATAGAGATAAAACGGACTTTTGTATTTCACATTACTTTGAAATAACACGTATTAACACGGAATTTTCACTTTCCAGATAGAGAAACATCCTGAAGTGTGGGACCGCGCCAGCGAGGCATACAAAGGAACATACAATAAAAGGGATGCTTGGCCAGCAATAGTGACGGAAATATATCCGCAGTGGCCTGACCTTCCAAGAGCTGGGAAAAAACAGATTAGTAAGTTCGTATTATGAGTACTAAGTTGGCCTGTAATTTTTGAAATTAAAGTAATGTTTTTATTTGATTTCATTGCAGTGGATGATGTTAAAAATCGTTGGCGCTCCATAACAGACAGGCTGGTAAAGTCTATGAAAACACCAAGCGGAAGTTCACCTCCTAGAAAGAAGGTTCCATTTGCAGATCTGCTGCAGTTTGTTTTAACCAGCAGGAATTTGCGGAGGTACATTGCGCTTTGATAACTGGGGTTGTATATGGCTGTTGTCAAAACAATGGATATACGGTGGCTCTAGATGATGACTGGACATTTGTAGTTGTTGTCGTAGTGCGGTGTGTCTCTTTGACAAAACAATGGGGGAATATTGATTTTTGGTAAGCGGAAGTTGAGACTCTGTTGAAAATAGACAAATGAAAACGTAAAAAAAAATAAAAAGTAGCACAAAGGTACAAAATGGCCACATAAGATGGTAAAGATATAATGATCCTTGTTTTGGCTCCAAAATGCTCCATAGATTCTTCCCAAATATGCTAGGCCATAGACTATGTCCCCATATGCTGCTACCCATCTTTGATCACTTGTTTATATTCCGTGAGGTATACTTGATGCTCCAAAAAAGACCCTAAAATCGCATGTCATTCCCGAGTGTATCCATTATTTATTTATATTTCTGCTCAGTTATAAAATTTGACTCTTGTTTTTTGGTGTATAATAATTTAGTTGTTCTACCTTCTACAGAACGGATGGAAATATCAGTCCCGGGACGTCAATGGACACTGAACAGAACAGCCCGGAACAGGGTCTGGCCGAGGAGGTGCAGGACATGTCTTGCTCTCCAGGTCCTCCGAATGACAGGCCCTCTTCAGCCATTTCCTCCACAGCATCCGAACCTTCTGGTTGTGGTTCCTGTTTGGACACCAGTGTGTCCTCTGTCGTGGAGGAGGCGTCTGGCTCCACTGTTAACGCTACTGCATCTGCCGCTAGCAGTACCCCAGGTGGTGGTGTGTCAAGGCGCACTTGGATACGGGCAGGTTCTGGCCGTCCCGTGTCATCGACAAGGGCAGCACAAAAAAAAGGGACAACAACTGAGAATTCTGCTAGTGCAATTCAACAACTCACTAGCAGAACACTCAGTCTTATAGATAATGTCAGACATCAAGATGAACTAGACACTTTTGGGGTAAACATAGCCAGCCGCCTGAGGTCCATGACACGGGACCGTCAGAATTTAATAATGTCAGCTGTACATGTACTTATTATGTCTGTTGACACAGCATCAATTCCAACACCTTCCAATGACATAATCACTGGGATTATGAACCTTTGTAATCCCCGCAGTGTGCCACCACCACCACCAGCAGCAGATGCATCGCAGCGGTTTGGGCCCGCGCCATCCTTTCATCCGGAACATCCAGATTCATTGGTTTATGGCCGCCCAAATCCATCACAAACTATTGGACAACATGGAAACTCTCCAATGAGTCAGGTGTGGTCTCAAAATCTATACCCCTCGTATAGCTACGATCCAGACTACCAACAATTTTGATGCTTGGTTAATCAATAAGTAATTAGTCGGGTCCAAAAACCTCCGTAGCCACCAGACACCTTGCCTGTCCTGTTGACAGGGTTACATTATTCCGACAATGTTTGTCGTTATGTTGTAGTATGTTTCATACTGTTTTTTTACTTGTGGTTTATACAAGTTTGTTACTGTTTATATAAAAAATAATGGTTTCAAGACTCTGTGTGTGTGTGTGTAAATATATTTTCAGTGCAAAAGACTACTCACTGTAATGAAGCAATAAACACTTACATTTAGATGAGTCCTCTCCTCTACTAGATTGCCCAACGTGACATACTTTGTTTTTTAATTATACCACAAAAACAGTTGAATTTTTGGGTTAGTCATTCATACACCCACAACGGACAACGCAGACTTCAACAAAATCAGCTGTGGACATAAACTCTACTCACAACACGCTGCATCCTCACTACTATTGGAGCTAACAGCTCAACCAACCACCGTACTGCTGTGACACCCCAAACTACTGCCTCCTTTGTGTACTGTAGTGATATTTGGTATGTTACCCCTTGTAAAGTAACGCACCATGGGCTATATGTTTAAATTAAAAGCAATTATAGTATATATGTTCTGAAAATTGAGTGTAGTGGAAAATGGTGGTGTGTAAAGAATCGATTTTCACACAGGCAAGATTACTGTTTAACAACCGAAAATTTTATTAATTTTTAACATTTTGGCAAAAATTTTTGATCAACATAGAACTCGGTTGCTTGGGATCAATCATCATTTCTTCTCTCATGTACAGTCTGATCAACACCGGCACTGGAGTATTGCCAGTGCACGGCACCTTCAGGACTCATGAAGTAGTCTGTGAAGGTTTCTCGCACACGCACCCCCGAGTTAGAAAGCCTTCCATGACCCGAGGTTTCGACTGCAACTAATTCAGACACCTGTGACTCCTCATCTACCTCTGTTCTGTATTCTTGAAGGTAGTTGTGGAGTACACAGCATGCCTTAATTACAGTGTCAACAGTGTCAGTCTCTAACTGGATGGCTGTGTGAAAGATACGCCACTGACTACACATGATCCCAAAGGCGCATTCCGCATATCTTCGTGCACGGCTCAGCCGATAATTAAAAATCCTCCGCCGGTCATCCAGTGTCCTTCGTGGGTATGGTCGCATCAGGTTGGTCTTTAAGGGAAAGGCCTCATCCGATACCATCACAAAGGGCACTGGAATTGTGGAACCCGGCAAAGGTCTTGGGGCTGGAAGCGTTCCGCCATGTTGAAGAATTTGCAGTCCGATCTGAGATGATCGCAAAACCCGAGAGTCCCCAGTACTACCATAGGCACCAACATCGATGGCAACAAATTTGTAATGCGCATCAGCCACCGCCATCAGGACCACTGAAAAATACTTCTTATAATTAAAGAAGCGTGAGCCCGATCATGGTGGCCTCTGCACTCTCACATGTTTACCATCAACTGCACCAATGCAGTTTGGGAAATTGGCCACAGACTGAAAGCCAGCTGCGACCTGCAACCAAGTCTCCACGGTCGGCGATGGCATGACGATGGGCTGCAACTTCCGCCATATGACGGCACATGTGCACCTCACAATTTGAGAGATGGTGGATTTACCAACCCTAAATTGGAGGTGCAGTGATGTGTAGCTCTCTCCTGTGGCCAAAAACCTGGAAAAAAAACAAAGAAAAACATGTTTCATTGGGATCTTAGGGGTTAAATGTGTATCAAAAAAAAATATATATATTACCGCAAGGTGATGAGCAGCCTTTCCTCAGCAGAGATGGGTCTTCTCATGACTGTTTCTTGATAATTTAACTCGGGGGAAAGAAGGTCGAGTAGGCGATCAAATGCTGGTATTGTCAGCCGGCAGAAGTTGACAAATTTTTCTGGATACCTGAAACAGGAAACAAAATAAAAGGTAATTATTGAACATGATTTGAACAAAAAACCAAAAAAATTAACATTATATTTGTTGGTCAATGAGTCCAAAAAACATAAGTTGCCCTACTATATCTTACTTTCTTAAATCCTGGTAAAGAAGATTGAAGTGGCCCTTGTCCTCACGCTCTTGAACTATTGGGTGGACCCACATTCTTTTTGGAGCTGTCCTCCTGTTCCTCACCCTTGTACGATATCGCTCCTATGGGAGAATTTAATATGAGTCCCAAAAACATCTAAGTAATCTGATAAGAACTATACAGACATTAAGGCCGGGGTCACACTGGCGAGGAATACGGGAGAGTGAGAGGCGCAAAAAGCACGCATTAGACACGGACAAATGATTCTCTATGGGGTCACTTGCACCAGGCGTATATTTCTCCTCCGTATCCTCCGCTCCGTGCCACTCGCAGCATGCTGGGACTGTCAGCGTACTACGCCCGTAATACACCAATGCAAGTCTATGGGTGCGCAAAAAATACGGATTACACACGGACCACACGTGACTTGCGAGAAATACGCACCCGGTGTCTTTTAGCAAAGCCGGCAATTCAGTGCACTATACAGTAAACTCACACTGACAGGTTTAATAAAGAAACAAAAGAATAGATATATACACATAGAATACATACAGTGGGGAAAAAAAGTATTTAGTCAGTCAGCAATAGTGCAAGTTCCACCACTTAAAAAGATGAGAGGCATCTGTAATTTACATCATAGGTAGACCTCAACTATGGGAGACAAACTGAGAAAAAAAAATCCAGAAAATCACATTGTCTGTTTTTTTTTTCATTTTATTTGCATATTATGGTGGAAAATAAGTATTTGGTCAGAAACAAAATTTCATCTCAATACTTTGTGATATATCCTTTGTTGGCAATGACAGAGGTCAAATGTTTTCTGCAAGTCTTCACAAGGTTGCCACGCACTGTTGTTGGTATGTTGGCCCATTCCTCCATGCAGATCTCCTCTAGAGCAGTGATGTTTTTGGCTTTTCGCTTGGCAACACGGACTTTCAACTCCCTCCAAAGGTTTTCTATAGGGTTGAGATCTGGAGACTGGCTAGGCCACTCCAGGACCTTGAAATGCTTCTTACGAAGCCACTCCTTCGTTGCCCTGGCGGTGTGCTTTGGATCATTGTCATGTTGAAAGACCCAGCCACGTTTCATCTTCAATGCCCTTGCTGATGGAAGGAGGTTTGCACTCAAAATCTCACGATACATGGCCCCATTCATTCTTTCATGTACCCGGATCAGTCGTCCTGGCCCCTTTGCAGAGAAACAGCCCGAAAGCATGATGTTTCCACCACCATGCTTTACAGTAGGTATGGTGTTTGATGGATGCAACTCAGTATTCTTTTTCCTCCAAACACGACAAGTTGTGTTTCTACCAAACAGTTCCAGTTTGGTTTCATCAGACCATAGGACATTCTCCCAAAACTCCTCTGGATCATCCAAATGCACTCTAGCAAACTTCAGACGGGCCCGGACATGTACAGGCTTAAGCAGTGGGACACGTCTGGCACTGCAGGATCTGAGTCCATGGTGGCGTAGTGTGTTACTTATGGTAGGCCTTGTTACATTGGTCCCAGCTCTCTGCAGTTCATTCACTAGCTCCCCCCGCGTGGTTCTGGGATTTTTGCTCACCGTTCTTGTGATCATTCTGACCCCACGGGGTGGGATTTTGCGTGGAGCACCAGATCGAGGGAGATTATCAGTGGTCTTGTATGTCTTCCATTTTCTAATTATTGCTCCCACAGTTGATTTCTTCACTCCAAGCTGGTTGGCTATTGCAGATTCAGTCGTCCCAGCCTGGTGCAGGGCTACAATTTTGTTTCTGGTGTCCTTTGACAGCTCTTTGGTCTTCACCATAGTGGAGTTTGGAGTCAGACTGTTTGAGGGTGTGCACAGGTGTCTTTTTATACTGATAACAAGTTTAAACAGGTGCCATTACTACAGGTAATGAGTGGAGGAAAGAGGAGACTCTTAAAGAAGAAGTTACAGGTCTGTGAGAGCCAGAAATCTTGATTGCTTGTTTCTGACCAAATACTTATTTTCCACCATAATATGCAAATAAAATGAAAAAAAAAACAGACAATATGATTTTCTGGATTTTTTTTTCTCAGTTTGTCTCCCATAGTTGAGGTCTACCTATGATGTAAATTACAGACGCCTCTCATCTTTTTAAGTGGTGGAACTTGCACTATTGCTGACTGACTAAATACTTTTTTTCCCCACTGTACATATATATATATACATATATAAATTCTATGTGTCTATATCTATTCTTTGGTTTCTGTTAGAAACCCTGTCATAGGGCTCCATTATATGTCCATTTTGCAAGCCTGCGAGAAAATCTCACCATACGGATGCCATACGGATGCTTACATGTGCAAAATACGCGACCACACCTTGATTACGGATGACATACGGAGCACTGTTTAGTGGTGATTCATCCGTATTACGCATGTAAAATACGGAGCGTATTTTGCGCTGGTTAGTGTGACTCCAGCCTAATGCTAATTTGCAGCATTTTTTTTTTAGGCGCATTGTGTTACCAAAAAACCAATGTAATATATAACTAGTTGCACATGCTTGCATTTTGTAAGCGCACTAACAATCTAGTGGTAAAACACAGTTTATACAATTCTGTCGTCAAAAAATGCATGTGCACTATAACGCAAAACAACACATGTACATCGAGGAACAGCAAACAAGTGCGTTCAACAACGCAACCAAAAGATGGCAAGCAGCGTTCAAGGGTGCATCATTACCGCCTACTTGATAAAACATTGCGATTTGTACATGCCTTATGATGCATTTTCATTGCGGGCAATGGCGGACTAAGGCATCCTTAACATATTGCCACTATGTAACGTATCCAGCAGAAAATTGCCCCTAATGCAATGTGAACCCTGTGAGTGCACCCGAAAGAGAAATGCATATTTAAACACAGGAAAAGTCAAGACCATGTGCACGCCATGCGCATAGACACGCACAATGAGACGATAGATGCGGTACGTGAAAAAAAAAATAATGTGAATCCAGCATTACCTGCTCATTAATGTGATGGTGCAGCAAAATCAATGTTGTAAGATGCAAAATAAGCGCAATTTCTGGGGTAAAACACAGGCTCTGCAATGGAGGCATCTTGCAACTTGCCAAAAACAAGGAGAATAGGGTTTGACCAGGAAATGACTTCATAAAGCCTTTTTTTTTCTTCAGTCAACTTTGTTTAAAGTAGCAAACGCTGACAAATCGTTCAAAAAACGCATTGAAAAATGCACAAAAACCGCACCAAAAACGCATATAAACCGCATGAAAAACCGCAAAAAAAGCGACCGTTTTCTGGGTGCAGTACCATGCGATTTTTATCAGGAAAAATATGCACAAGAAATGCAACGTGTGCACTTAGCCTTAGGGCGCAGTTGTTGAGGATAAATGAAGGGTGCTGGTCTGATTTTCTCTTTCTCTTCTGGAACACCATGATGTTGGTTTTCTTTAGGTTGACCGGTAGAGCCCAGGTGGAGCTGAATTTCTCTAAGATTTTCAGGTTGTCTTGGAGGCCTTTCTCGGTTGGTGACAGAAGCAGCAAGTCATCTGCATACAGCAGGAATTTCACCTGCACGTCGTGGAGGGTGAGACCTGGTGCTGTGGAAGATTCCAGAGCGGTAGCCAGCTCATTGATGTAAATGTTGAAGAGCGTTGGGCTTAGGCTGCAGCCTTGTCTGACTCCCCGGCTCTGCTGGAAATAAGCCGTTCTTCTGCCGTTCACACTCACACTACATATATACCACATGCATGCAACATGCATACTACATATATACTACATATATACTACATGCATGCAACATACATATATACTACATACAATACATTCATACAATACATACATATAGACATACAGTACATATAACATAGAGTACATACTCACTCACCATCACTTGTCACTTTGATCCCCGAAGCCATTGTCATCTATGGAATAAATATTAAAATAACAAAGCACGAATATACTCACCCCTGATCCGCAGAAGTCCACGGGTGTCCCACAACGATCTTGCGTGGAGAACAGCAGCATCAGCTGATGCTACCGTTCTCTACGGGCTCCAGGAAACCAGTGTCGGGAGGTAGGTATCCTTCCGCCCTGTATTCCTCCGCCACTGTAAAGAAAAAAAAAAGTCCCTAGTCTCATTTTATGGCATTGCTGCGTGAAAAATTTCACATGCAGCTTTTGCCATAAAGTGAGACTAGGGACTTTTTTTTTTTTTTTACACTGGCGGAGGAATACAGGGCGGAAGGATACCTACCTCCCGACACTGGTTTCCTGGGCCTCGTAGAGAACGGTAGCATCAGCTGATGCTGCAGTTCTCCACGCAAGATCGTCGTGGGACTCTCGTGGATTTCTGCGGATCAGGGAGTATATTGTTTGTTTGTTATTTTAATATTTATTCCAAAAATGACAATGGCTTCGGGGATCAAAGTGACAAGTGATGGTGAGTATGTACTCTATGTTATACAGTGGGGAAAAAAAGTATTTAGTCAGTCAGCAATAGTGCAAGTTCCACCACTTAAAAAGATGAGAGGCGTCTGTAATTTACATCATAGGTAGACCTCAACTATGGGAGACAAACTGAGAAAAAAAAATCCAGAAAATCATATTGTCTGTTTTTTTTTTCATTTTATTTGCATATTATGGTGGAAAATAAGTATTTGGTCAGAAACAAGCAATCAAGATTTCTGGCTCTCACAGACCTGTAACTTCTTCTTTAAGAGTCTCCTCTTTCCTCCACTCATTACCTGTAGTAATGGCACCTGTTTAAACTTGTTATCAGTATAAAAAGACACCTGTGCACACCCTCAAACAGTCTGACTCCAAACTCCACTATGGTGAAGACCAAAGAGCTGTCAAAGGACACCAGAAACAAAATTGTAGCCCTGCACCAGGCTGGGACGACTGAATCTGCAATAGCCAACCAGCTTGGAGTGAAGAAATCAACTGTGGGAGCAATAATTAGAAAATGGAAGACATACAAGACCACTGATAATCTCCCTCGATCTGGTGCTCCACGCAAAATCCCACCCCGTGGGGTCAGAATGATCACAAGAACGGTGAGCAAAAATCCCAGAACCACGCGGGGGGAGCTAGTGAATGAACTGCAGAGAGCTGGGACCAATGTAACAAGGCCTACCATAAGTAACACACTACGCCACCATGGACTCAGATCCTGCAGTGCCAGACGTGTCCCACTGCTTAAGCCTGTACATGTCCGGGCCCGTCTGAAGTTTGCTAGAGTGCATTTGGATGATCCAGAGGAGTTTTGGGAGAATGTCCTATGGTCTGATGAAACCAAACTGGAACTGTTTGGTAGAAACACAACTTGTCGTGTTTGGAGGAAAAAGAATACTGAGTTGCATCCATCAAACACCATACCTACTGTAAAGCATGGTGGTGGAAACATCATGCTTTCGGGCTGTTTCTCTGCAAAGGGGCCAGGACGACTGATCCGGGTACATGAAAGAATGAATGGGGCCATGTATCGTGAGATTTTGAGTGCAAACCTCCTTCCATCAGCAAGGGCATTGAAGATGAAACGTGGCTGGGTCTTTCAACATGACAATGATCCAAAGCACACCGCCAGGGCAACGAAGGAGTGGCTTCGTAAGAAGCATTTCAAGGTCCTGGAGTGGCCTAGCCAGTCTCCAGATCTCAACCCTATAGAAAACCTTTGGAGGGAGTTGAAAGTCCGTGTTGCCAAGCGAAAAGCCAAAAACATCACTGCTCTAGAGGAGATCTGCATGGAGGAATGGGCCAACATACCAACAACAGTGTGTGGCAACCTTGTGAAGACTTACAGAAAACGTTTGACCTCTGTCATTGCCAACAAAGGATATATCACAAAGTATTGAGATGAAATTTTGTTTCTGACCAAATACTTATTTTCCACCATAATATGCAAATAAAATGAAAAAAAAAACAGACAATGTGATTTTCTGGATTTTTTTTTCTCAGTTTGTCTCCCATAGTTGAGGTCTACCTATGATGTAAATTACAGACGCCTCTCATCTTTTTAAGTGGTGGAACTTGCACTATTGCTGACTGACTAAATACTTTTTTTCCCCACTGTATGTACTGTATGTCTATATGTATGTATTGTATGTAGTATATATATGTATGTTGCATGCATAGTATATATGTAGTATGCATGTTGCATGCATGTGGTATATACAGTATGTAGTATGTATGTATGTTGCATGCATGTAGTATATATCTATGTTGCATGCATGTAGTATATATGTAGTATGCATGTTGCATGCATGTGGTATATATGTAGTATGTATGTAGTATGTATGTTGCATGTAGTATATATTTATTTTATATATGTTGCATGCATGTAGTATATATGTGGTATATATATAGTATGCATGTTGCATGCATGTGGTATATATGTAGTATGTATGTTGCATGCATGTAGTATATATGTAGTATGCATTTTGCATGTAGTATATATGTATGTTGCATGCCTGTAGTATATATGTGGTATATATGTAGTATGCATGTTGCATGCATGTAGTATATATGTTGTATGTATGTTGCATGCATGTAGTATATATGTGGTATATATGTAGTATGCATGTTGCATGCATGTAGTATATATGTAGTATATATGTATGTTGCATGCATGTAGAATATATGTGGTATATATGTAGTATGCATGTTGCATGTAGTATATATGTATGTTGCACGCATGTAGTATATATTTGGTATATATGTAGTATGCATGTTGCATGCATGTGGTATATATGTAGTATGTATGTATGTTGCATGCATGTAGTATGTATGTAGCATGTATGTAGTATGTAGTATGTATTTTTTTTTTTACATTCAACACATAGGCCGGATGATGGGACTACTACTGTCCCATCATTGGCTAATGTGTCAATCACAGTCATGGTAGCAGGCATCGCCCGATGGGACTTGTAGTCCCATCGGATGATCCTGCACAGACCCCCCGGACAGTTGGCACAGACCACCGGCAGGCCGGCACAGCCCCCCGACAGGCCGGTACAGACCCCCGCAGCCTGCACAGACCCCCGGACAGTCGGTACAGACCACCGGCAGGCCGGCACAGCCCCCCGGCAGGCTGGTACAGACCCCCGGCAGTCCGCTCAGACCCCCGGACAGTCGGCACAAACCACCGGCAGGCCGGCATAGCCCCCCGGAAGGCCGGTACAGCCCCCCGGGCAGTCGGCAAAGCACCCCGGACAGTCGGTACAGACCACCGGCAGGCCGGCACAGCCCCCCGGCAGGCCGGTACAGACCCCTGGCAGTCCGCTCAGACCCCCGGACAGTCGGTACAGACCACTGGCAGGCCGGCACAGCCCCCCGGCAGGCCGGTACAGACCCCTGGCAGTCCGCTCAGACCACCGGACAGTCGGTAGAGACCACCGGCAGTCCGCACAGACCCCCGGGCAGTCGGTACAGACCCCCGGCAGTCCGCTCAGACCCCCGGGCAGTCGGTACAGACCCCCGGCAGTCCGCTCAGACCCCCGGACAGTCGGTACAGACCACCGGCCGTCCGGCACACCCCCCCGGCAGTCCGCACAGACCCCCGGGCAGTCGGTACAGACCACTGGCAGGCTGGTACAGACCCCCGGCAGTCCGCTCAGACCTCGGACAGTCGGTACAGACCACCGGCAGGCCGGAACAGCCCCCCGGCAGGCCGGTACAGACCCCCGCAGCCTGCACAAACCCCAGGACAGTCGGTACAGACCACCGGCAGGCCGGCACAGCCCCCCGGCAGGCTGGTACAGACCCCCGGCAGTCCGTTCAGACCCCCGGACAGTCGGTACAGACCAGCGGCAGGCTGGCACAGCCCCCCGGCAGGCTGGTACAGACCCCCAGCAGTCCGCTCAGACCCCCGGACAGTCGGTACAGACCACGGGCAGGCCGGCACAGCCCCTCGGCATGCCGGTACAGGCCCCCAGCAGTCCGCTCAGACCCCCGGACAGTCGGTACAGACCACCGGCAGGCCGGCACAGCCCCCCGGCAGGCCGGTATAGACCCCCGCAGCCTGCACAGACCCCCGGACAGTCGGTACAGACCACCGGCAGGCCGGTACAGACCCCCGGGCAGTCGGCACAGACCCCCGGACAGTCGGCACAGCCCCCGGTATATGTGGTATATATGTAGTATGCATGTTGCATGCATGTAGTATATATGTGGTATATATGTAGTATGCATGTTGCATGCATGTAGTATATATTTGGTGTATATGCAGTATGCATGTTGCATGCATGTGGTATATATGCAGTATGTATGTATGTTGCATGCATGTAGTATATATGTTGCATGTATGTAGCATGTATGTAGTATGTATGTAGCATGTAGTATGTATTTTTTTTTTTTTGTGTACATTCAACACATTAGCCGGATGATGGGACTACTACTGTCCCATCATTGGCTAATGTGTCAATCTCACCGTCATGGTACCAGGCATCGCCCGATGGGACTTGTAGTCCCATCGGACGATCCTGCACAGACCCCCGCAGTCTGCTCAGACCCCCGGACAGTTGGCACAGACCACCGGCAGGCCGACACAGCCCCCCGGCAGTCCGCACAGACCCCCGGGCAGTCGGTATAGACCACCGGCAGGCCGGCACAGCCCCCCGGCAGTCCTCACAGACCCCCGGGCAGTCGGTACAGACCACCGGCAGGCCGGCACAGCCCCCTGCAGCCTGCACAGACACCCGGACAGTCGGTACAGACCACCGGCAGGCCGGCACAGACCACCGGCATTCCGCACAGACCCCCGGGTAATCGGCACAGACCCCCGGAAGGTCCGTACACCCCCCCCGAGAGGCTGTACAAGGAGAGAAAAGGGTTTTTCTTATTCCGATACCGGAAGTCCCATAGACTTGAATGGGACTTCCGGTATCGGAATCGGCGATACCCGATACTTTTTTTGTATCGGGCCGATACCATCCGATCCGATATTTTAGGGTATCGGATGGTATCGCTCAACACTACTAGTGGTTAGTTCTTACAATTTCCAGAAATTGTGAAGGACATGTTATTGTTTCCCATTTTAAGTGGAATGTTCCGTAAACACCCAAA
Organism: Dendrobates tinctorius; assembly: GCF_039654945.1. Classification (NCBI taxonomy): domain Eukaryota; kingdom Metazoa; phylum Chordata; class Amphibia; order Anura; family Dendrobatidae; genus Dendrobates; species Dendrobates tinctorius. Next base: position 45,454,895 of record NW_027361696.1, on the reverse strand, counting down.
AACATCTTTTTAGCCAAATCTTTTGAGAATATGAACTCATGACTATTAAACTAGATCACATTGACATTAGGGAAGCACCTCTCTATTCCCATCATCTATGTCATCTAATTTATCTTGTGTCCCAGGATGTATTTTTGACAACTCATTGTATAACCTATATCTATGCCAACAATTGTGTAAACTCCCTTTTTATTCTGCCAATTGTTATGTAATCTTCATTTTCTATTGATCTTGTTCTATAAAACATCACACTGTTAATAAACTTTAGAGACTATTTGGAAAGACAACGAGCAGTCTGTCTCTTTGACTATACTTCATTGCATGGGTACCCATAAGACAGAAATTACCTGAGGAAAATAGGTATACCTTCTCCGATATGTGTTGTTTTTCTTTATAAGTTTAATTATTGTAAATTTGTCTACAACCAATATACTTAGCTTACCCATGGCTCAGTGGCTTCAACAAAATTATGCAGGTTTTCTTTTAATCATACAGGATAGCAAAATTATCAGAATGTGAACATATTGCCAAAAAAACCCATAATGCTAATGTGCTTCAGGTAGAAAAACTCTTAATCGTATTTACAATCAGGTTTATGAAAATTTGTGACAAGCCACCAATTTTCAAAGTGCATGTGCACCCATCTCTCCATCATTTCTTGAGAGAGATGCTAGTCCCACCCAGTTTATTGCAATATCACAGTGGGCTATAACATGGGGATATAAATGGCTTTCATTTGGCAAAGACTATAATTGTTGGACAGAATGGTGCTCGTTCAGGTAATTTGACAAATACTATTTCTCTGCTCCACTATGAAATGTGCCAGCATCTCACTATGAGCGATGTTAGTCAGCATGCAGCAAGTGAGGAAAGCAGATTGGGAAACAATGATTGCTGGACTGTGGTCATGGACGTAGAACATTTCCCGTATATATCTTGTGAAGGTTCCTAATTTTGCTTGGGCAACAGTCTCAGAGCTTGTCAGATGAAGTTTGATCCTGGTCTGTGGACCGGACTGTGGAGTTGTCAATTATGGTTAACTAAATCAGTATAGAATTGAATCCGACTCTAGTCATGGAGACTGGTTGTATTTGGAGATTTATTGGTAAAGCATCAAAAAGGAAAAAAATTGACAATTTGCATGCACAAGTGCAAAGTATTGATGGGACGTGAGTTCTGTATCTGTTTCTGTTAGGCATATTCACAACTCTGTTTATGTGATTGCATAGTGCCCAAATTCTGTACCTGTGCCATCAACCACTGGAGGACAGTTGTGATTGACAGCCATCCTCCAGCACTAATGATTCTGATTGCTTGGCCCTTCTTGCATCAATGCAAATTGCGGTTTTATAATTGTAGCAAGCACAATTCATAATGCCATCACCAAGGGTCTATAAGAGGTTTACAGAACTATCCAGTAAAAACCCATGTCGGAGCACAAGGGGTTTTGCATCTTTGGAAACCTTTTTTTTAATCTTACATAAATGCAGGCAATTGAGGCTAAAAATCATTTTTGCAATTGGGTTTCATTAAAAATGTTGCACCATGTGGATTTCACAGGGTGTTTGTTTGCGCACATTCAACTTTCATGTGGTCTGTGGTCATAAATCAGATGAGAGGAGCTAAAAAAAAAAGAGTTAAAAAGTAGAGTTGAGCGATACCAGCCGATACTTGAAAATATCGGATCGGAATGGATCGGCCGATCTTAAAAAAAAATATCGGTATCGCCGATTCCGATACCGGGAACCAATGCAAGTCAATGGGGCCAAAATATCGGAATTAAAAAAAACCCTTTCTTTCCTTGTAGGTTAATTCTACATGAAGAAAAACAACTAAGAATAATGTAGAATGTATTGTGGGAGGTGGAGGAGACATTAAAGCCATAGAGTTTTAGCCCATTTGACTATGTTAGCCTCATTTATATTTTGCCAGACATGTATGTCTTCTTCTTCTTTCTTCTTCTTTCTTATTCTTCTTCCTTTTTTTACCTTCTTCCTCTTCTTCTTATTCCTTTTTTTACATTCTTCTTCTTCTTCTTCCTTTTTTTACATTCTTCTACTTCCTTTTTTTACATTCTTCTTATTCCTTTTTTTACATTCTTCTTCTTCCTTTTTTAAATTCTTCTACTTCCTTTTTTTACATTCTTCTTCTTCTTCTTCTTCTTCCTTTTCTTACATTCTTCATATTCTTCTTATTCAACAATTATTATTCTACATATTCAACTTCTTCATCTTCTTCCTATTCTTCTTCATCATATTCTTGTTTGTGTCAGGCATTCCTGTAGTTGTTATCTAGAAAAGTTAGAAGTTTACACGTTCCGTTCTGCCTGTCACAAAAGATTTACAACAGGATTTGTCCGCGTTCAGTTTGGCCTGCAGCAGCAGGCCTTTTCCAGGGGCACCACGAGGAGGAACGGACTCACCCCCATACACTGCTTAGTCTTCTTCTGCTTATAAATAAGATAATATCATTTGCTCAGAGTATTAGTCTTATGCTTAATGTTCTTCTGCTTTGTTTTTTTATGCTTCTTTGTCTTCTCTCTCTTGTTGTTCTGCATCTTGGTGGTTGTCTTCCTGTTCTTTGTCCTCTTGAACCAGCTGACGGTACTGGCACCCGGAGGGGCAGCAGAAGGAACAAGAGCCAATGGCACTACCGAGGACCAGCTGACGGTGCTGGAACCCGGTTACTAAGCAGGAGGTACCTGTGCTACAAAGCACTACCAAGGACCAGCAGACGTTGCCGGAACTCGGATACCGAGATGGAGGCACCTAGGCCAAAGGCTCTGACGAGAACCAGCTGACGGTGCTGGAACCCGGAGGGGTAGCATAAGCTGCAAGAGCAAATGGAAATAGCGAGGACCAGCTGACAGTGCTGGCACCCGGAGGGGCAGCAGAAGGAATAAGAGCCAATGGCACAACCGAGGACCAGCTGACGGTGCTGGAACCCGGTTACTAAGCAGGAGGTACCTGTGCTACAAAGCACTACCAAGGACCAGCAGACGTTGCCGGAACTCGGATACCGAGATGGAGGCACCTAGGCCAAAGGCTCTGACGAGAACCAGCTGACGGTGCTGGAACCCGGAGGGGTATCAGAAGTTACCCCTGAAAAGCAAAGTTGGCATGCCGCAAGCTGGCCGCAGTTACCGAATCACACAGTCCTACAGGGGGTGCTTGTCCTACTGGCACTACGGAACAAGCCTTTCTTACCAGAACCCGCAGTCCACATAGGAAGCACCTAAACTGCTGGCACCCTAGCCTCGGCTAACCCAACCGCAACACGACATGGCAACTTGGGGTGGCAAACTGACATTGACACTTCCCGGAAACAGCAGGCAGGGCTGGAACCAAGCTGGGCAGGAGGGAGTACCCGTGCCAAAGTCAGTTATGAGCAGCAACTGGCGATGTTGGAGCCCAGGACAAGCACTTAGCAGGCTGAGGCCTGATGTGCTGTCAATTGGAAGGCAGCAGGACAGATTGCCATCAAAACAGCAGGGGAACAGCTGACGTTACTGAACCCCACAAACACAGGAGCTAGTGTTTTACTCTGTGAAGATGGCACTTCCGAGCAACAACTGGCTGTGTTGAAGCCCAGGGACAAGCACGGAGCAGGCTGAGGCTGCATTGAAGAAATTTTAAGATCGGTTGTAGATTTCTACTAATTTTAACCAAGCTCCACTTAGGCCTGTGGCTTCACTGATTTTCGTATTTCCCCTGTCCTCCAACCCCGCCAGTTACAGCTCCGAAGTGGCGTCTGCACAATCCACACTTGTTCCTGTGTTACAGGTGTTCAGTCCGGTCAGTTAATCCCCTGATTGTGCAGACGCCACTTCGGAGCTGTAACTGGCAGGGTTGGAGGACAGGGGAAATACGAGAGACAGTGGAGCCACTGGCCTAATTGGAGCACGGTTAAAAATCAGTAGTGGTACGACTGTGTAGGCAGCAGGAGACTTTGCCATCCACACAGCAGGGGATCAGCTGACGTTACTGAACCCCACTGAGACACGGGAGCAAGTATCTCTTTCCGTGTGGACGGCACTTCCGAGCTACAACTGGCTGTGTTGAAGCCCAGGAAATAGGAGGGTGTAGGCAGAGGCCTACTGTATTTGGAATGTGGTGACAGCAGGAGAGACTGCCATCCACACAGCAGGGGATCAGCTGACGTTACTGAACCCCACTGAGACACGGGAGCAAGTGTCTCTTTCGGTGTGGACGGCACTTCCGAGCTACAACTGGCTGTGTTGAAGCCCAGGAAATAGGAGGGTGTAGGCAGAGGCCTACTGTATTTGGAATGAGGTGACAGCAGGAGAGACTGCCATCCACACAGCAGGGGATCAGCTGACGTTACTGAACCCCACTGAGACACGGGAGCAAGTGTCTCTTTCCGTGTGGACGGCACTTCCGAGCTACAACTGGCTGTGTTGAAGCCCAGGAAATAGGAGGGTGTAGGCAGAGGCCTACTGTATTTGGAATGAGGTGACAGCAGGAGAGACTGCCATCCACACAGCAGGGGATCAGCTGACGTTACTGAACCCCTCTGAGACACGGGAGCAAGTGTCTCTTTCCGTGTGGACGGCACTTCCGAGCTACAACTGGCTGTGTTGAAGCCCAGGAAATAGGAGGGTGTAGGCAGAGGCCTACTGTATTTGGAATGTGGTGACAGCAGGAGAGACTGCCATCCACACAGCAGGGGATCAGCTGACGTTACTGAACCCCTCTGAGACACGGGAGCAAGTGTCTCTTTCCGTGTGGACGGCACTTCCGAGCTACAACTGGCTGTGTTGAAGCCCAGGAAATAGGAGGGTGTAGGCAGAGGCCTACTGTATTTGGAATGAGGTGACAGCAGGAGAGACTGCCATCCACACAGCAGGGGATCAGCTGACGTTACTGAACCCCTCTGAGACACGGGAGCAAGTGTCTCATTCCGTGTGGACGGCACTTCCGAGCTACAACTGGCTGTGTTGAAGCCCAGGAAATAGGAGGGTGTAGGCAGAGGCCTACTGTATTTGGAATGTGGTGACAGCAGGAGAGACTGCCATCCACACAGCAGGGGATCAGCTGACGTTACTGAACCCCACTGAGACACGGGAGCAAGTGTCTCTTTCCGTGTGGACGGCACTTCCGAGCTACAACTGGCTGTGTTGAAGCCCAGGAAATAGGAGGGTGTAGGCAGAGGCCTACTGTATTTGGAATGAGGTGACAGCAGGAGAGACTGCCATCCACACAGCAGGGGATCAGCTGACGTTACTGAACCCCACTGAGACACGGGAGCAAGTGTCTCTTTCCGTGTGGACGGCACTTCCGAGCTACAACTGGCTGTGTTGAAGCCCAGGAAATAGGAGGGTGTAGGCAGAGGCCTACTGTATTTGGAATGAGGTGACAGCAGGAGAGACTGCCATCTCCACAGCAGGGGAACAGCTGGCAGTGCTGAACCCCACTAACACTTGAACGAATGTGTTTGGCTCTGTGGAGATGACACTTCTGAACACCAACTGACGCTGTTGGAGCCCAGGATTAGGCGTGGAGCAGGCTGGGGCCTACTGGATTTTGGCAGGTGTAGGCAGCAGGAGACTTGCCATCTCCACAGCAGGGGAACAGCTGGCAGTGCTGAAACCCACTAACACTCGAACGAATGTGTTTGGCTCTGTGGAGACGACACTTCTGAACACCAACTGACGCAGTTGGAGCCCAGGATTAGGCGAGGAGCAGGCTGGGGCCTGTTGCTTTTGGCAGGTGTAGGCAGCAGGAGACTTGCCATCTCCACAGCAGGGGAACTGCTGGCAGTGCTGAAACCCACTAACACTCGAACGAATGTGTTTGGCTCTGTGGAGATGACACTTCTGAACACCAACTGACGCTGTTGGAGCCCAGGATTAGGCGTGGAGCAGGTTTGGGCCTACTGGATTTTGGCAGGTGAAGGCAGCAGGAGACTTGCCATCTCCACAGCAGGGGAACAGCTGGCAGTGCTGAAACCCACTAACACTCGAACGAATGTGTTTGGCTCTGTGGAGACGACACTTCTGAACACCAACTGACGCTGTTGGAGCCCAGGATTAGGCGAGGAGCAGGCTGGGGCCTGTTGCTTTTGGCAGGTGAAGGCAGCAGGAGACTTGCCATCTCCACAGCAGGGGAACAGCTGGCAGTGCTGAACCCCACTAACACTTGAACGAATGTGTTTGGCTCTGTGGAGATGACACTTCTGAACACCAACTGACGCTGTTGGAGCCCAGGATTAGGCGTGGAGCAGGCTGGGGCCTACTGGATTTTGGCAGGTGTAGGCAGCAGGAGACTTGCCATCTCCACAGCAGGGGAACAGCTGGCAGTGCTGAAACCCACTAACACTTGAACGAATGTGTTTGGCTCTGTGGAGACGACACTTCTGAACACCAACTGACGCTGTTGGAGCCCAGGATTAGGCGTGGGGCAGGCTGGGGCCTACTGGATTTTGGCAGGTGTAGGCAGCAGGAGACTTGCCATCTCCACAGCAGGGGAACAGCTGGCAGTGCTGAAACCCACTAACACTCGAACGAATGTGTTTGGCTCTGTGGAGACGACACTTCTGAACACCAACTGACGCTGTTGGAGCCCAGGATTAGGCGAGGAGCAGGCTGGGGCCTGTTGCTTTTGGCAGGTGAAGGCAGGAGACTTGCCATCTCCACAGCAGGGGAACAGCTGGCAGTGCTGATCCCCACTAACACTTGAACGAATGTGTTTGGCTCTGTGGAGATGACACTTCTGAACACCAACTGACGCTGTTGGAGCCCAGGATTAGGCGTGGAGCAGGCTGGGGCCTACTGGATTTTGGCAGGTGAAGGCAGCAGGAGACTTGCCATCTCCACAGCAGGGGAACAGCTGGCAGTGCTGAACCCCACTAACACTTGAACGAATGTGTTTGGCTCTGTGGAGACGACACTTCTGAACACCAACTGACACTGTTGGAGCCCAGGATTACGCATGCCGCATGCAGAGGCCAATGGGCAGCGGTTTTTATGGAGGTTGTTGACTACTACTGATTCTAACCATGCTCCACTTAGGCCTCTGGCTCCACTGTCTCTACTATTTACCCTGGCCTCCAACCCCGCCAGCTACATCTCTGAAGTGGCGTCAGCACAATCTACACTTGTTCCTGTGTTACTGGTGCTCAGTCCCGTCAGTTGATCCCCTGATGTTTGTCCGGCAAGTTCGCCAGCTCTGTCCTCATTCCCACTACTGGTTATGGGACTAGTCATGCTGACTAGTTCATCATCTGCACTCGCCATCCGCGTGGATTCATCGAAGGCACGCAAAACGAGGCAGATGTCCTTCATAGAGGCCCACTCAATGGTGCTGAAGTGTGAACGGCGCACAGTGCGACTTGTTTGCGCCTGATGCAGCTGGTACTCCATGACTGCTGCCTGCTGCTCACACAACCGCTCCAACATATGTAACGTTGAATTCCACCGGGTGGGTAGGTCACATATGATGCGATGTTCCAGAAGGCCAAATCGTCGCTGCAGAGCAGCGAGGCGCGATCTTGCCGTGCTGGAACGTCGCAAGTGAGCGCACTCTATGCGGACCTTGTGCAACAGTGCATCAAGATCCGGATAGTCCCTCAGAAAGCTCTGCACGACCAAGTTAAGCACATGTGCCAGACATGGGATGTGTGTGAGGTTGCCTAGGCCAAGAGCTGCCACCAGATTTCGGCCATTGTCACACACTACCAAGCCCGGCTGGAGATTCGCTGGCCCAAACCACACATCGCTCTCCAGCTTGATAGCATTCCAGAGCTCCTGCGCTGTGTGGCTTCGATTCCCCAAAGAAATTAATTTGAGTACAGCCTGTTGACGTTTGGCCACGGCTGTGCTCATATCGGTCGTAACAGGCTCCTGCTCTGCTGTTTCTGAGGAACTTGAGTAGGAGGAGGAGTCTATGTGTACAGACTGGAGTCCTGCAATCCGTGGCGTTGGAAGAACACGTACAGCGCCACTCTCCAGATCTGTACCCGGCTCCACAACATTGACCCAGTGGGCAGTGAGGGAAAAGTATCGTCCCTGTCCATGGTTACTGGTCCACGCATCGGTGGTCAGGTGGACCTTGCTACTAACGGCGTTTAGTAGCGCATGTTTTATTTTGCCCTCAACATGTTTCTGCAGGGCAGGGACGGCTCGCCTGCTGAAATAAAAGCGGCTGGGCACGTTGTATTGGGGGACTGCCAATGCCATTAAGTCCCGGAAGGTGTCAGTGTCCACCAGCCTGAATGACAGCATTTCAACTGCCAGAAGTTTGACAATGCCAGCATTCAGAGACTGTGCTCGGGGATGGTTTGCCGAGTAAGGGCGCCTTTTATCCCATGCCTGTGGTACCGATGGCTGTGATGGATGGGAACGTGCTGCTATGGGTGGAATCTGACAGAGTCTCCGGACAACAGTGGCAGAGGTTCTTCCTTGGCGATCCTGTGAGGAAGCCGAACCAGCAGTGTGTGAGCTGGAGGAAGAGGCCCCAACACGAACTGAAGAGGTGGTAGGTGGTGCTGTACGTTGGCCTACGTCTTCAGGGTGTCTCTGCAACTCCAACTCGTGCTTGGTGCGCACATGTTTCCACTTATTTGTGGTATTGAGGTTGCTGACATTTCTCCCTCTTTTGACTATCTGATGACACAGCTTGCATTTGACAAAGCAAATGTCATCTGCAACTGTGTCAAAAAAGGACCACGCACTGCAACTCTTGGGAGCACCCGGTTTGCCTTTGGAATGAGGAATGCTCCTAACGGGTGCCGAAGTGGAGGGTACAGGCAACCAAGTCTTCCCCCTCCCTCTGCCTCCTGTTTTGGCCGGTAGGGGAATCTCTTCCTCCGAGCTGCTCCCACCACCTTCCTGTTCCTCACGCCATGATGGGTCAAGGACCTCATCATCTTCCCTCCCCTCTTCAAACAGCTGCTTCTCCGGGGTTGTCTCGCCAGCACCGTACGCACCAGAAAGTGGCAACTGAGTCTCGTCATCATCTGATGCGTACTGAGGTGTGCTGACCATAGGCACTGGCCCACTCGCCTCTTCAGATTCAGAGGGACAAAGAAGTTGGGCATCACTGCATACTCCCTCTTCTTCACATTCAGGAATGCTGCTTGGCTGGCCCCCTCTTTCCAAGCCAACAGATTCCGAGAACAGAAGTAGAGTCTGTTATGGCTCCTGTCCATGTCTCTCTGACTGCCTGGGCACTTTGGCAGGTGGTGAAGAGACAGATGGTTGCTCTTCGGTGCTCTGATCCTGAGAGGATGCGGAAGTAATTGAAGTCGATGCGTTAGCTGCCATCCATCCGACAACGGCTTCAATTTGTTCCTCCCGCAGCAGTGGGGTACGTTGAGGTCCTACAAAGCTGCGCATAAAGGACTGTTGCCTGCTAAAACTGGGGGATGCTGATCCACTGGTGCCCGCAGCAGGCCCAGAATTCCCACGTCCTCTACCTGCGGAATCCCCACGTCTTCTCCCTGCAGAATCCCCACGTCCTCTCCCTGCTGAAACTCCACGCCCACGCGCCTTACTCCCTGCCTTCTTCATCTTGCCAGACTGCTTAAGATAGGCAGAAAAGTACAAAGGGGAGCCTTAGTGTGCTTATTCCTGAACAGCTGGTTACAGGTACAAGAAACACTAATTTTATGAAGTGTGTGTGTGTGGACTACACTTTAATAGGAGCTGATGTGGCCTACACAAGTTCCAAATGTAGTGTTTGGTGAACTTTTTTTGTGGTTTCTTTGTTGGAAACAAACTCAAAGTATGTGAACAAAGAATTGAAACTGATAGTATCACCAACTTTTTGGAGCTATTACAATGCGGGCAGGTAACCTACAATGCAAAAGATGAGGCTCCAAAAAAATTGGGTAATACTAATCTGGCTGCGCCGGCAGGGCACAAGCCAGAAAAAAAGGCTCCTCTATCTACTCCTATATAGTGTTTGCAACCAACCAATGTTGATGGATAAGGATGGATGCACACTAATAGGAGAAGAAAAAATGAGCTGCACTCAAAGACAAATATGTGTGAGGCAGTGACGCACGTTGAGCGTCCTACAACCAGACGTAGCTGCAGGACACTCTACTCAGCGTGAGCTGCACTCACACACAGTCAGAGACCTCTCAGACAGCCGTCAACAGTGCAGCTAAGTGGGCACTGGCACTGACAGGCTGCAGAAAGGCTCCGCTGTGTACTCCTATATAGTGTTTGCAACCACCGTAAATGGAGACGGATGGATGCACACTAATAGAAGAAAAAATGAGCTGCACTCAAATAAAAATATGTGTGAGGCACTGACGCACGCTGAGCGTCCTACAGCCAGACGTAGCTGCAGGACACACTACTCAGCGTGAGCTGCACTCACACACAGTCAGAGACCTCTCAGACAGCCATGAACAGTGCAGCAAAGTGGACACTAGCACTGAAAGGCTGCAGAAAGGCTCCGCTGTCTACTACTAGTGTTTGCAACCAACGTATATGGATACGGATGGAAGCACACTAGATTGAAATTATGTAAAAAATGCAGCTCAAAAAATAAAAGATGTATGAGGCAGCAGTGATCACACTGGGTGGCCTACAGCCTGACATGGCTGCAGGACCCACTTCACAGCGTGAGCTGCACTCACACAGCCCTTGCAGACAGCTGAGAACACTGCTGCTAGGGCAAAGAAGGCTACAGTGGTGCTTTATGTAGCCTGGGTAAAGAACTAGATGTTTGGTGGAATCGCTATTTCTAACTGTCCCTCACAGTCTTCTACAGCAGCCTGTCCCTAACTGACTTCACAGCAGAGTGACCAGAAATGGCGGCTGCAGTGGCTTTTATAGTGCATCATGACATCATTTCGGCAGCCAATCACAGCCATGCCAATAGTTAACATGCCTACATGCCTAACAGGATGTGCCCACACTTCGGACGATTCCCATTGGCTTAATCAAAGCAAGCAGGCTCATAGCATGATGGGAACTTCCGATTCCGATTCCGGAATCCGATATGACAAAAGTATTGGAAGTCAGTATCGGAATTCCGATACCACTAATATCGGCCGATACCCGATACTTGCGGTATCGGAATGCTCAACACTATTAAAAAGTAATCAGCAATGTCAAGAGACCAAACAAAGGCAAACGGTGCAAAATGCTTTAATTAAACCCATACATGGTTCCTAATTTGACTAGAAAAAAAATATGTCACAGTTAAAAATAAAAATTATTTTCTGGTCATCAGATATGTTTCTACGGTTGTCCAGGTATGGTTATCCAGTCCTCTTCTAGTTGACACTGGTCCCCTTTTTTCATCAAAGTGGTTTTCCATGTCCCTCATGATGTTATGATGTGAATCAAATTACCTGATGGAGTTCAAGTGAATCTGCCAAAATTTTATAGGATTTTCTCATCCTTAGTTGTAACATGTACAATAAAGTCATGTTGTAAATTATGGCAAACAGTGGCATATCTAGACTCCGATGGGCTCCGATGCAAAATTTAGACCTGTCCTCCCTCATGATGTAATAATGTTCCCCATCCTGTATTATTGGCTACCATCCAGGACCTCTTCTTAGTATAATATCTGAGCTCCTGGCCCTTTCTGCTATCAATGTCCTCCATCATGGGTCCCATGTAATAATAATGTTTAACATCCTGTGCTCATTCCTGATTTAGTGGCCCCCATCCTGGCCCCCTTCCTGCTATAATGTCCCTCATCCTGAGTCCCTTCCTTGTATAATGTCCCCAATCCTGGGCACCTTCCAGCAACAATGTTCTCCATCCTGATGTTATGTCCACATCATGGTCCATTTCAGTAATATATGCCCCCCCATGCTTGGCCCTTTCTTGATATAATGACCCCATCCTGGGCCCCTTCCATTAATGATGTTCCCAGTCCTCATGTGATGTCCACATCATGGCCCATTTCAGTAATATATGTCTCCCCATCCTTGACCCTTTCCTGGTATAATGTCCCCCATCCTGGGCACCTTCCAGCAACAATGTTCCCCATCCTGAAGTTAGAATCATAGAATCATAGAATCGTAGAGTTGGAAGGGACCTCCTGGGCCATCTGGTCCAACCCCCTGCTCAAAGCAGGATTAGCTAAATCATCCCAGTCAGATGTCTGTCCAGCCTCTGTTTGAAGACTTCCATTGAAGGAGAACTCACCACTTCTCATGGCAGCTTGTTCCACTCATTGATCACTCTAACTGTCAAAAAGTTTTTTCTAATATCTAATCTGTGTCTCCTCCCATTCAGTTTCATCCCATTGCTTCTAGTCTTTCCTTGTGCAAATGAGAATAAAGTTGATCCTTCTACAATGTGACAGCCCTTTAGATATTTGTAGACAGCTATTAAGTCTCCTCTCAGTCTTCTCTTTTGCAAACTAAACATTCCCAAATCCTGCAACCTTTCCTCATAAGACAGGGTTTGCAGACCGGTCACCATTCTGGTCGCTCTTTTCTGAACTTGCTCCAGTTTGTTGATGTCTTTTTTAAAATGTGGTGCCCAAAACTGGACACAATATTCCAGATGAGGTCCGACCAAAGTTATGTCCACATCATGGTCCATTTCAGTAATATATGTCCCCCCATCCTTGGCCCTTTCCAGGTATAATGTCCCCCATCCTGGGCTCCTTCCAGTAACGATGTTCCCAATCTTCATGTGATATCCACATCTTGGCTTATTTCAGTAATATATGTACCTCATCCTTGCCCCCTTCCTGGTATAATGTCCCAGCTCTTCAGCCCATTCATGCTTCGTGTTTTGCTGGCCTTTTCACACACATTTAAAAAAAAAAAAATTCTACTCTCCTTCGTCTGCTCCCATGACATACATACTGATATAGCTTGTGTCATGAACACTGCACTGCACTAGCTCACTGAGCCAGTGCGTGTGTCCTGAGTAAAACAAACTGTGCAGTTGTGAAGATGTGTGCTTCCGACAAACAGGACCTGAAGCACGTGACTGCTGGGGACGTGGCCTAAGCTCCGAAGAGCTAGGAGCTGAAGGAAAACTCTTAGAAGGGTAACTACAGGGCATAGACAGGGACATAAACCAGATCAGGCCAGGGTCAAAGCACAAGATAGTATGACAGTACCAAAGGATTAGACAGAACTGATAGTCAGGACGTAGCAGAAGTCAGAAACCAGAATGGGCAATAGACGGTACAATAGGGACAAACTGTAACGGAGTAACAATAGCGAAGCCAGAAGGTCAGAACCGGAGAAGGTAATAGTACCAAAACGTGAGACAGAGAACAGAGTGAACGGACAGACCAGGTCATACACGGGAGACAATCAAGCAATGCAGTATACACGCACACCAGGGGTCAGACACACAGAACAACAGTATAGCTGAAGGAATCCTAGTCTGGAGCGAGTATAAATACCCCTCCCAGATCCAAAGGGAGGCCAGCAAAAGTTAACCCTGCAAGGGCAGGACATTAACCATGTCCTATACCATGACAGCTTGAATGGATTTTAAAACTTAACCTTTACTAGGTATATATTAAAATGACCAAATTGCAAAAAACAAACATATAGAAAAGGGAAAATTCAAGTGAAAAAGTGCCCTATAACCATTGGACAGTTGGGTAAATGGTACCTATGGCCTCCCAGTTGTTGAGTCCAAGATACAGTGATAGGACTACAACCTATTATTGACTGGGGAATTATATTCTTAAAGGCCCAAATTATATCACTTATTTTATTTGGGTGTCACTACAAATCCCCTTACAATATAAGAATCACTCTTTTTTCTTTTATCAATAGAAGGTGGTCATATTTGTGCTGACTAACACCAATCTATGTATCATATGCTTAAAGTGCTCTTAGTGCTGAGGCATTTATAATTAGGTACAGTGGAGAAAAAAAAGCATATGAGAGTCATGTGTGTGACCTCCTACTTTAAATTAAGCCCTCGTATCCACTGTACAGGTACCAAACCTTAAAAATAGACACTGGGGTTGTCACCCATCCAGTGTGACTTCATGCAGCATATACGGGATTTTGCAACCGGTTTGAAACCAACACACATTAAACACAGGGACGGGTTGTAGGTTATATTTCCACCTACCATATCATAAATATGCTTTGAAACCATCAATCCCTTATGGTGTTTATGCTGTCCCTTTACTTTGCTAACTATATAATCATTGATACCGGTATATCACATAAGGTATCCAGTGACAGTAAAAAGGTGCAATCTCACCCAATTTGTTGGAGGAGACATCTGGTACGCCGCTCAAACAATTAGAGATGATGTCAAAAGACTCAATCTCATTTAGCGTCTCCCGACGCGTTTTGTCCTTACGGGCTCATCAGGGGAGTTCACTAACATAGCTGATCGCTACATTTCACCTGGAAATGCGGGACGCACATCCAGCTGAAGCAGGCAGACCCCACTCGCGCTTGGGCACTCTTGCGGTCATGCCCTCTGCGAGTGATGAGAAACATAAAACTAGTTAAAAATGAAGAACAGTTAAAAAAAGTAGCATTTTTATATATTCCACCATTATGAAAAATGTATGCAGTGATAACGTTATCTTACATGTACCCCCAAATGAATTCCTAAAAATGTTTACAGTTCATCTCTTTTAAAAACAAACAAGTATGTAAGTGCTATGATTGCTAATATCAAGCAGAAACAAACAAAAGAAGCATTCCTGCAGACTAACATTGGCTCAGGGCTTAAAGGGTTAAGAGAAAAAGAGCATTTCCTCCTGACAGAAAGTTTTTCGCTGACTCTGGATCTGATGTAATAACTGATGTCACGGCAGAACTCCTATAAGTTTCACGCCTAACTGGAGAATACTTTTAGATAGCGAAGAAGCTCAAAAGGAAAAACAAGAAGCCGATCCTGGGGATAAGCAAGTAAGTAACCAATGTGTAAGCCATGTATCAGGCAGAGAATGAGTAATGTTGGTGGAATGGGTGAGAAGAAGACCCCGGGCTCACTATCCTGCTTTATCATGTGCTGTTATTACAGCCTCACCAGCAGCACAGAGGATTAGAGAAGAGCAAGTATGCTCGTTGCTCGGGTTTTTCCGAGCATGCTCAGGTGTTCTCCGAGTATTTTGGGGTGCCCAGAGATTTCGTCTTCGTCGCCTCAGCTGCAAGATTTGATCTTTTTCAGCAGTGCATAGAATAATAATTATATACTGAAAACATATTATTTATGTATTATCTATCTATCTATTATCTCTCTATCTATTATCTATCTATATATTATCTATCTATCTATCTATTCTATTATCTATCTATCTCATATCTATCTATTATCTATTTATTATCTATCTATCTATCTATCTATCTATCTATTATCTATCTATCTATCCTATATCTATCTATCTATCTATCAATCTATCGATCTATATATCTATCATCTATCTATTATTTATGCATTATCTATCTATCTATTATCTATATATTATCTATCTATCTATCTATTATCTATATATTATCTATCTATCTCATATCTATCTATTATCTATTGATTATCTATCTATCTATCTATCTATCTATTATCTATCTATCTATCCTATATCTATCTATCTATCTATCTATCTATCTATCTATCTATCTATCTATCTATCCTATATATATCTATTATCTATCTATATATTATCTATCTATCTATTATCTATCTATCTATCTATCTATCTATCTATCTATTATCTATCTATCCTATATCTATCTATCTATCTATCTATTATCTATCTATCTATCCTATATCTATCTATCTATCTATCTATCTATCCTATATATATATATCTATTATCTATCTATATATTATCTATCTATCTATTATCTATCTATCTATCTATCTATCTATCATCTATCTATCTATCTATCCTATATCTATCTATCTATCTATCTATCTATCTATCTATCTATCCTATATCTATCTATTATCTAGGAATAGTATTAGGTAAATATACACTGGTGCCTCACCTTTGAAAATATTGGACTGGGGGTAGTGAAGAACTTATAAGCTGCAGGTGAGTATACAGGTTCTGTGTCAAATCCTGTTATTGAAAAATGCCTGAAAAGATAGATTAAAGCACTGCACTAAATAGGTTTAAAAGCTAAAAGGGGGAAAGATGCCATGCATAGAAATATAAATTGGCTTCAAAGGAGTAAACAGTGTACTCACTTGCGTAGCTGCAGGTGACAGAATGTCAAATGTATCCAATGCACGTGAGATGAGAAAAGTTGAGAGGATTCTGACTTATAAGCTGATTCACCTTGTAGGGAGCATAGAGCTTGGTCCCTGGAAAATGGAATATGGGATCAGTGTAGTGTTTATGGCATGCAATGAGCGCATTTGTACACCTACTTAGTATGTCAATTCTGGTAGCGTGTTTAACTGTGGATCCTCTGAATAAAGAGTGGGGCCATAGGTTGTTCGACACTTAAAATGTCAGGCGTGTGTTAACCGTGGTTGATCCTTTAATAATCTGAAATGTAATCAGCCTGTTTGTTAAGTGTTCCCAACGGTCCTGTTCACAAATCTTTTCGGGATCACCAACATGCTTGTACTATCTACAGTGACTTAAGTAAGTTTAATAACTTAAGTAAACCTACGTTCATTGGGACACAGACATATTTAATATACAGAACCTAATATAAAAACAAAATGAGCAAATACCCTATTTAAGTAAAGTAAATAATTAGTAATTGTACTTAAAATAACATAAGGTTAACAATGTTTTGATGGGGAAAAAAAAGCCATCCCACCACAACAAGGTGACCCAATCCGGATGGTACCTAACTCTTATATTGCATTTCACTTATAACAACATCAGTGTCTACAAAACACAGAACTGGCGTCCATCTTTGAATTATAGTTTTTCTCTGTAAGTTCTGCTCCTGGCTGTTGTAAAATACTGACCAAATCCTGACATGTGAATAAGCCCTAAGGCTGTTTTTTATTTAGCGCTGGATCTTACCTGCCCTTTAATTCTCAAAGCTAATGGCCCGTTGTACACTGCAGTGGGAGATGTAGTATCACCTCTCATATGATGGTGGCGCCACTTCACGTGTATTGTTCTGCGGCAATAATGTCACGCCAGGCAGGCTAATCAGAACACAAGCTGCTCCCTTTCTCATTTCAGTGGGAGTGGATCACTGTTGTGGCCGATGGAACGGTGCAAGCAAATCCTTCCTCTACCTTTCCTAACCACTTAGATTCTACTGTGACTATTGACCGTGGCATCTATGGGGTAAACTGCTGGAATCTGAGTTTTCCCTGACTCTGACAGTTGCAGGACAGTAACAGCTGTATAAGGCTGGTTTCACATGTGTGGACGGAGGGCTGCGGACTTCCTACGTGAAGCCCCGCCCCGCCACGCCTCCTCCGGTCAGCTCCGCCTATTTCTGCATGCAACTGCATGCGGCCTGCGTACCCTATCTTTAGCATTGGGTACGCAGGCCATGCCGCAGTATGCGGATGCCGCCGCATGCATCATTTTGACGGTGCGGCGACCCGTGTAGAACGCATCATGTTGGCATTTTATGCGGGCGCCGCATCGTCAAAACAATGCATGCAGCGGCATCCGCATATTGCGGCATGGCCTGTGTACCCAATGCTGAAGATAGGGTACGCAGGCTGCATGCAGAAATAGGCGGAGCTGACCGGAGGAGGTGTGGCAGGGGGCGGGGCTTCACAGAGGAAGTCCGCAGCCCTCCGTCCGCAAATGTGAAGCTAGCCTAACACAGCCGATACTCTGTATATAAGGCAGGTTCAAGTCCACAGTCCACTTCACATGTCAGAAAGGAGCTACAATTAAATAGATGACTACTTCATTGCTACTTCATTACCTACTGAGCCTCGATCTGACTGTAAAAGCCCATTTGCTTGGATTTACAGCTACAATTTCATATACAAAGACCACTTTTATACAGGGACCCAGCTTCATGCAGCAGAGCAAAGCCAACATTGTGTAACAATATTACAACACATTGTAGGGCAGCGACTGAAGTAGGAAGAAAATATTGGTACAGAGCAAAAAAAAACAAATGATTTGCTGATTTGCTACAACAGGTTCTCAGAAAGGAAACTGACACAATTCCTCCAAAACCAGAAAAACAGGTTTTTTTTCCATCTTATTCCCATTTATGACTTTGACAAATATTGATCTCGGTCAGAAAAAGTGTATTAAACACTGCCACCTAGTGGCTGCTCCATTGTAGCGCAATAAATTGTGTAACGTGTTATAATAAGCCAGAAAAAGAGCATATAATGTATCTGTCCTAGTTCAACGTATTGAGAAAGACATCTAAGCCACTGTTAAAAAAAATATTTAAAAAGTATCAACAATTAAAAAATTACCTTCGCAACTTCCAAATAGTCTCACTGCTTTTACAGTAAAGAATCCTTGTCTATGAAGATGGTAAATACTTTTTTCTTTTAGATATACTGAATACCCACTTGATTGCAGTCCTAGGTATATGAAGAAGATCTGATACATTTCTTTACTCACTTTAGATGCACTTTTGTTTGGAACTACTTTTTTATATTATGTTATTTCAATACTTTTTTTCTCCATTCTTTTTGGGTGCTGTACATCTGTGTCAGGTCTGCTTTATTTTTTTATTTAGATTAGAGCCTAGAATTAAGCATAATGCTCCTTAAAGTGAATCTGTCACCTGAATTTGGCGGGCTATTTAAATGACTTCTGTCCTGTCCGATGGGCGGTGTTTCCTATCCATTCCTCCTCCCCATCCTTGGCCGCCGTCCGCAATATTTTCTGGAATTTGAATAGATGTACGCCATAGTCAGCGCATGCGCAATGCAATCTTGCCTCGCGCATGCGCAGTATGCTTTGCCCAACTGCGTGCAAAGCCTAAAAGCATTACTGCACATGCGCTGCTTAACTATGTCCCGGAACACAGCAAAACACTTTTGGGACATACTTAACTGGCGCATGCGCAGTAATGCTTTTAGGCTTTACCCACAGTTGGACAAAGCATACTGCGCATGCGTGAGGCAAGATTGCATTGCGCACGCGCGGACTATAGCATACACCTACTCAAATTCCAGAAAATATTGCGGACGGCGGCCAAGGATGGGGAGGAGGAATGAATAGGAAACACCGCCCATCCGACCGGACAGAAGTCATTTAAATAGCCCACCAAATTCAGGTCACAGATTCCCTTTAAACGGTCTGACTAGTGATTTTTAATATTTTGCTGCATAACTTGATCTTAGTTGACTTGGAAGCAGCTGCTTGGCATTCGATAGTACAGCTCAAAATGCTGGCCAGAAATTTCTCGCAAAATTTGTGGTGCCAGTATGTGTCATTTTACGTGCATAATCTGATGTTCATCTGTAGCTTTCATAGAGCTGAGATGTAACGAAAAAAAACATTTTGTTATCACATTTTATTATCTGATGTTTATCATAAAAGCATGTTGCCTTAACCTCTAATAAAACCGTTACCTCATCTTCCACCTTATCTGATAATGTCACCATGCTGTTGTTGGGTAAGAACATGATTAGCAACATATTTCAATAGAAGACACCTGTCAGATCTCCACCACACCCTGCTCCTGCAACTTCTCCTTCTGTCTCCAGAAGCCGCCATATTCACTCCATGGGCGGCGCTGGTGACGGAAGAGATACCAGGACAAGAAGCGATCGATGGCACAGGCTCTGTCCAACCACTAAAGCCCCCTTCTCACATAGCGAGATTGCTAGTGAGATCGATGAAGTGTCACCGATTTTGTAACGCAACAACGACCTCGCCAGCGATCTCGCTACGTGTGACACGCAGCAGCGACCGGCCCCCCGCTGCGATGTCGCTGATCATGCTTGAATGTCCTGGGCCATTTTTTCGTCGTCGGCGTCCCACTGGCCAGCGCGCATCGCTGTGTTTGATGCCTCTGAGACCTCGTCGGCGATGCAGAACTCAGGGACGCAGGCGGGAATCGTCTGAAAACCTGCTGTGTGACAAGGTACCAACGACCGGCTAGGTCGTTACACGGATGGCAGGATCGTTGCTGCATCGCTGTTTGGCAGCTTACTAGTGACCATTTAGCGATGCACCAGCGATCCTTACCAGGTCGTATCGTTATCGGGATCGCTGGTGCGTCGCTAAGTGAAACGGGTCCCTAAGGTTAGACCTCCAGTTCTCTCCTATCTGATAGCATTGGTGTGTGCTCTCCAGCTGATGTTATCAGCTCCTTGCTTCATCTAATTGGAAGGCACCACACCCTACTAAACCTTCCAGTTACCATTGGAAGCTGCCAGATATAG
The DNA here is from genome assembly GCF_039654945.1 of Dendrobates tinctorius. Taxonomy (NCBI): domain Eukaryota; kingdom Metazoa; phylum Chordata; class Amphibia; order Anura; family Dendrobatidae; genus Dendrobates; species Dendrobates tinctorius. The sequence goes on along the minus strand of NW_027361696.1, from coordinate 45,434,668 downwards.
CTTTGTGCTTCCCTGGTTTAGAACTGTGTTTTCTGCTCCTGTTTAGAACTTGTGTTTTCCTGTTGTGACCTCGGCTTTTTATTAACATTTCTCCTAAGAAACACCCATGATAGAAATGCAAGGCAATATACAATAAAACAAAATAATTTTGTTAAGTGTATAATAGCAGACAGAAAGTAACACACGATAGAATGACACTTCACAGATAAGTTAAGAAGAAGCAGGGGGAACTGGTAACGATTTAATAAATAATCAAAGTGGAAGCCTTACTCAATAATTCATAAATAATTAATATGTAACACTGATAAAAAGGAGGTATATAAATATATGCCAATCCAGCAAAAACAACAATTACTCGATTATCATATATAGAAAAGTATGTGACTCAATTAGGAATGAAGGCATAAACAAATAGAAAATGTGTTTAAGTAAGCCACCTAGAAGGACACCCAGACACCCATCTGTGCAAATGAGCGATGGAACATAAAAAAATATAAGCAACAGAATAATAAATACCCATTGTAGCAAATGTCAAAGCTGAATTAAGGCAAGTGACTAGGTCCAACACCACCTGACATGCATTTTGCGGGGCACACGTTTTCACCCCTGGACAAAGCACTTCCTGGGAAACATGCATTGGGTGCGGTGGAATATGGTCACTTGATTTACTCCAGTTTTGACATTTGTTGAGCATCTGACTTGCCACTCCAGAATAAAAATGTACATTCCAATGATTGGTGCAAGCACTAGTGATGAGCGAGTATACTCGTTGCTCGGGTGTCCTCCGAGTATTTTGGCATGCTTGGAGATTTAGTTTTTGTCTACACAGCTGCATGATTTGAAGCTCCTAGACAGCCTGAATGCATGTAGGGATTGCCTGTTTGGTAGGAAATCCCCACATGTATTCAGGCTGTCTAGCAGCCACAAATCATGCAGCTGCATTGACAAAAACTAAATCTCCGAGCACAACCAAAATACTCGGAGGTCACCCGAGCATGCTCGGAAAAACCCAAGAAATGAATATACTCGTTCATTACTACTAACACCAATGGTCAGAGCCTCACTGATTAGTAAAATATCACCTATTTTGCAGATAGGTGATAACTTGTTTTCACTGGCAACGCCTTTATTGTTTGTGATTCCTCCTCTATAAACACTGGAAAGATAAAATGGAAAACAGCACAAATCACTTGTCCACATTAAAATGAATGAACAAATTGCAATTTTTACCATTTACAATATTTTTTCATTTTTACATTTGCAGCTTCTTTGAACTGTTCCACTGTTCACCAATGAAAGTTATGGAGAACATCACAACACCATTTCCATTCTTCGATATTACACTACTAGGTGAAACTTCTGTCAATACCACCGATTCCTACTATGAAGAGACTGGATTGCTTATTGTGGATTATTTCTCTTTGGTGGTTTACTCTTTGGCTTTCCTCCTGGGGACCACTGGAAATGGGCTGGTTATCTGGTTCACATTTTTCAAGATGAAGAAAACGGTCAACGTTATTTGGTTCCTTAATTTAGCAATTGCTGACTTTGTGTTCACATTATTTCTCCCCTTGAGCATAATCTACCTGGCAAACAATTTCAACTGGCTCTTCGGAAACTTTATGTGCAAATTGAATAGTATGGTGGCTTTTCTCAATCTGTATGCAAGCGTCTTCCTGCTTACCACCATCAGTGTAGACCGTTGTGCCTCTGTCATCTTCCCAGTTTGGTGCCAAAACCACAGAACTCCAAGGCTGGCACTATTTGTTGTCATGGCTGTTTGGTTACTGGCTTTATTATTAAGCTTGCCATACTTTATAATTCGAGACACCTTCGAGCACAATGACTTCATATTTTGCTATAACAACTTTGAACTTGGAGCTTCTAAAGACATTGGTATAGCCCGGCACAAAGCGACAGTCATATTACGATTTTTTGTCGGATTTATTATTCCTTTCGCCATCATTGTTACATGTTACTCTATGATTGCCCTCCGGATCCAAAGAAACCACATGACCACCTCTTCCAAGCCCTTCAAAGTAATCATCGCAGTGATAATTACCTTCTTTCTTTGCTGGCTTCCTTACCATATATTCTCGTTCCTGGAATTGCATTCCACTTATCGGAAAGATGAATATCTGAAGAATGAAATTCGTGTTGGAACTCCTCTAACCACCAGCCTTGCGTACATGAACAGCTGTGTCAATCCTTTCCTCTATGTTTTTATTGGTCGAGACTTTAAAAATAAATTTGGAAAATCCATCCATTCTATATTTGAAAAAGCTTTCAATGAAGACTCAGTGCATAAAGACCTGAAAAGCAAGAGCAAGTCTACGTCTGAATCCCAAATCCTCTGATCCATAGAGAAACTTTCACATTTGAACTTTTGGTTTGGCTAAAGGTTTCTGTGCATGTAATTGACTGAACGAGCGTTAACGTGGAGCATTAGAGAACTTCTGTTTAAAGTTTTAAAACTTTGTTGTTTGGTCTTACCACTTTGAGGACAAAAGAGTTGGCGAGACTTTTCAAAGGAAAAATTGAACTCAACCTCAATGACATCTTGTTCCGTACTCCCCTTTAAAAACCATAGCCAATGGATCAAGGCAAGCTATCCCAATAGTTGGTTAGTTTAAAAGAGTGGATCATCAATTCTTCTGGTGACAAACTCATAAAAGGGTATCCCACTGCTAAAAATCCGAGTAATCAACTGTAATTTTTTTGAAGGAACCTAACATCATGTGCTCATTTCACCTACAGTGCCTCAGCAGGACAATTGAAGCATTATGCAGTGTCCTGAATAAAATCAATGCATGTATGGATGTGCTGGGTCCTCCTTGTTAGGCCTTTTACTCTGGCTAATTGATAAAAGTCCCAAATAAGAACATAATAATGAATTAATGCCAGTTACACTTCCCTGCTTGTAGAAGTATTTTGAAACTCTGACAAGATATAATGATCGAGAATACAAAGGGAGCTCTATTTTGTTTTTCCCCTCTCATTTATTCCTGTAAACTTTTTTGGACTTTCTCAAAAGTGCCAACGGGTGAGGAAAGTTGCAAATTTTAACATAGATATTGGTAAAGTTAAATATTATGACATTCACTTTGTGAATTCCCTGCATTAATAATATGCTTAAATTATAATAAGTCATCTAAAAGGACTGTTTGTTTTGTAAATGATTACATAGAATGTTTTCTTCTTTAGACCACAATGATATAATCATGGCGCCTTTTTGAAAGAAATGTTTAATCAAATATTCCACATGAAAATTTATTTATTGTGTCCTAGATTTTTACACTTTTCAACATCAATTCACTTTTAACAGTGATTAATTTCATGATATTAGTAGTCATTGAGGCTCTATATTTCTAAAACATATCTGTAAATCCGTCTAATAGATATAGACTCAAATAATAAAATTTTGTCTGCCTGCAGCCACCACTAGGGGGAGCCTAAGAGCTTAGTTTACAGTTGTGCTCAAAAGTTTACATACCCTGGCAGAATTTTTGCTTTCTTGGTCTTTTTTCAGATAATATGAATAATAACACCAAAACTTTCTCTCCACTCATGGTTAGTGGTTGGGTGAAGCCATTTCTTGTCAAACTACTGTGTTTTCTCTTTTTAAATCATAATGACAATCCAAAACATCCAAATGACCCTGATCAAAAGATTACATACCCAATTTTTTAATACCGTGTATTGCCCCCTCTAACATCAATGACAGCTTGAAGTCTTTTGTGGTAGTTGTGGTTGAGGTTCTTTATTTTCTCAGATGGTAAAGCTGCCCACTCTTCTTGGCAAAACACCTCCATTTCCTGTAAATTTCTGGGATGTCTATCATCATCAGCGCGCTTGAGATCTCCCCAGAGTGGCTCAATGATATTGAAGTCAGGAGACTGTTTTGAGATGTCACTATGATTTAAATAGAGAAAACACAGTAGTTTGACAATAAATGGCCTCACCACTAACCATGAGTGGAAAAAAAGTTTTGGTGTTATGATTCATATTCTCTGAAAAAAGGCCAAGAAAGCAAAAATTCTGCCAGGGTATGTAAACTTTTGAGCACAACTGTATACTTTGTTATTATTGTTTACAATTTGTAAACATTGTGCAGGAAGCTCCTGAGCTCCCTCTAGTGGTGACTAAAGGTAGTTAGAAAGGTGTAAGGTAGTGCCTATTGTTCATGTTGGGGACACTCACATGGCAGCAGATTAACCAGGTCAGGCACGGGGTTTTTCACAAAAATCAGTCCATGTGGTTTATTATGCAGCATAAACCACAAACAGCAACAGTCCTATATCAGACAGAGGAGTGTTCATGCAAGGGCTTCGCTCTCTCAGCCCCGTGGTCACACAGGCTGTGCTATGTCCAGCAAACTGTCATGATCCATGCTGGATCAGGACTGACAAAAGCACAGGTAACCTTTTTTTTTCTAAGCTGTGCTTAAGTTTGGTTTTTGCCCCTGGTGGCCATTAAGATTATTGCACTGTGGTGTCGCTTGTTCAAGTTTGCCCCCCGGTAGTGGTGAGCATCATTGCACTCTAGTTTCTTTAGTTAAGTGCACATGATTATAATGCAGGTGTGATTGCTGGCTCTGCTATAAAAGAGTAACAGGTGTGGCAATCACTGTTGGTGATAGTGTTCATTTCAACCATCCTTGGTGGAGGAAGGCGCTGGAGAGCGTTCCTTGCAGCACTGTCTTAGCCCTGGTGTGGAAGGAGTCTTAGGGGATTTCCTTGTAGCTCTGACAGAGCTTGGTGGCAGCGATTCAGGAGGAGAGCTGCATTCTGGTGGTGGACTCTGTTGCCAGGAGCAAGTGCAACAGAGTAAAGCTAAGTGGTGTTTCCCCGTTTGTGTTTTTCCTTAGTGTGTATTAGTACAGCGGTGGGGCCAGTGCCTGCGCCACCCAGCTCCCTAGCAAGGAATAGGTGTAGGGTATGCTAGGGCAACAGGTTCCTGATTGGCGACTGGTGCGGAACCGGCATAGGGAACGTTAGGAGCGTTAGGGACACTGACTCAGGGGAGTGCAGGAGGTCTCCATGTCCCCTTTCCCTATCGCAGAGCCCACCGTTGTAACTGTTTTCCCTTCCCCTTGTCTTGTTGTTTTACTTACCGGCCTGTGGGCCGTGTCACACAGGACAGTATCACGTGCCGCATCTTGATGTTTTAGTTACCGGCCTGCGGGTCGCATCACACAGGACGGGTCCACGTGACATTATCACCAACCCACAACTTTTTTTCTGCTGCGCCATGTACCCAGTTCAGCCCTTTGCCCAAATGCTGCAGACCCTTACTAATAAAATTAGGGGGCTGCGCAGAGGGTTGGTGCGGCAGCTGCGGCTGTTGGTGGGCTCTGGGGGGGCTTGGTTCAGGAACAGGCTCAGCCAGATCCCAAGATATCCCTCCCTGACAGATTTTCTGGAGGGAGAGATCAATTCTTGGTGTTTCAACAAGCCTGTAAATTGTATTTCAGGCTGCGCCCTCGTTCATCAGGGAGTGAAGAGCAACTGGTGGGAATCATTATGTCCCTTCTTAACCCTCCGTCAGGAACAATGGATCTGACAGGCGCAGCTCTTCTACTTTCATTTCTCCCTTCTCACCAGATTTTCAGGAAACCCCCTCCCTCTAGATAGTCTCCTGGCTCTAGCTGCTGTGTGAAACCTGATACCACAGTTGGTCTGCAGAGCTTCAGGAAGGAAAATATAGCTGTGCTGGCTTCTCAGGCTCATTGGTCCCGAACACATCACACTTTATAAGGTTGGTATGTAATGTTTTTAGTCATTACTATTGTTTATTTAGCTTGTTTTATGAATGGATAGAGAAAGGTTTGTGGATATTTCATATAAATAAGGCAGATTTTCTTACAAATGAAAGTGTACTTCTCAGGAGTTTTGAAATTTGTGTATATCAAAGTTATTACTTTTATGTTGAGTAAATGGGTTTGTTTTGCACCTGATAATGTGTAGTCTCTTTTATTACACCCCTATGAAGGTCTCTGATCACTTTTAGATCACTGAAATTGAGAAAATTAGATATTCTAGGCATTTTTCTAGCCTGCGCTTGACAGGCACATTGTTCCATTATGAGTTAGTGCGAATATTGTTCCTGACGGAGGGTTAAAGGGGATCCCCAATCCTGGGCCTTCTCCCTACCGGACGATTCTCCGTCTTTAGAGTCCGTGGACGAGTTCTTTGTGGCTTTGGTGCTTGTGTATGGGGATCCTGATGGCGTCCCCCTGGCGGAATCCCGAATCCGTAGGTGTAAACAGGAAGCCCGGGTCGCTGAGGAGTACTGCTCAGAGTTTAGGAGATGGGCCACTAATACTCAGTGGAATGACCCTGCACTTAGGAGTCAATTTGTGCAGGGTTTGTCTCCAAAGTTGCAGGATACTCTGGTGCAGTACGCCGCCCCCAGTTCGCTGGAGGCCGCCATGTCCCTTGCCATCCGGGTGGATAGACGCCTTAGGGAAAGACATATACAAAAAATGCCCCCTGATGTCCTCGCTAGGGAGGAGGACCCACCAGTGCGGACAGAGGAACCCAGACAGCCCGGTGTTGTTGATACAAAAAAGGGGGTGTCTGCGGCTCGTCGTGGTGGGGGGGTTATGCTTTTCCTGTGGGAAGCATGGCCATTTTATGAGAGCCTGCCCAGTTCATGCCAAGTCTCCTGATGAACCCATGCAAGTAGGAGGATCTAGTTTGTATTCGGAGCTGCCTACGGTTCGGGGAGTGGTGTCGGCATGATTGTAATGTGGGCAGACTGGTCATGTCCTGAAGGCTTGCCCATTGCACGCCAAATTATCTGTGCTATCTGAGAAGCCGCATTCCCCTGGTCGCTTGGAGGGAGGCGACCAAGGAGTATACATTTCCTCCATTTTGCCCTCCCAAGGTACCATGTCAGCAGAGGTCTTGGCTGGCGGGGTACCGGAGGTGATACCGGTGTTTGTGGACAGCGGAGCAGGAGTCAGTCTGGTGGATGCTCGCTTTGTCCAGACTCATGGTCTGAGGTGTAGGACGATAGCCCAGCCTATAAGCGTCCAGGCCATAAACTCTGTTCCACTGAGCCAGGTGAGCTTGACCAAGGTCGTAGAGAATATCCATCTGCATATTGGACATCATGAGGAGTCCTTGTCATGCTACGTCTTGGAGGGAATGCCAGTACCTATTGTTTTAGGCATCCATTGGTTGAAGAGACACAACCCGGTAATAGATTGGCGGGCGAGGGAAGTGGTCAGCTGGGGGTACCCGTGTGAGGGCTGCTGCCTAGGAACTACTGTCTCTGCCGTCTCTCTTCAACGGACCCCTTCCTCTCCGGTGAGGGCAGCAGATGTGCTGCAGGAGAGTAGGGGTAAGTCTCAACCCTCGCCATTGGCCAACCGTGGGAGGCGCAAACCTCGTGGTGGAAGGGGTTGGAGGGTGGTGTACCCCTTGGTGAGGTGCGGGGGTGTGAGTGTGGGGACACAGGGGGACGTCTCTGTTGTCAATCCCAGAAAGAGTTCTCCAAGTGGTGACAAATGGACGACTGGCAATAAACGTTCAGGTCCGGACCTGTGTGTGAATGAGCGTGTATGGGTGGCCACCAAAAAACATCCAGTGGAAGTGTGTTGTGGAGTGTTACCTGCTCATACCAAACATACACATATACAACCCGTTCCCCAGGTCAGCGCTTCGGAGATGTGTGTTGCCTCCAGAACATACGTTGCCAATACCAGCGGGCTCGTTTCTCATTAACCTGACATGCAGGTAGTTGCTGGGGTGAACTCTGGGTCTGGGCGTCCCCGCTGTAGGTGGTTCCCTGATGGGGAGCGGTCTTGACGGTCCAGAGGCCCCTCATTAAGGGGAGGGTACTGTCATGATCCATGCTGGATCAGGACTGATAAAAGCACAGGTAACCTTTTTTTTTCTAAGCTGTGCTTAAGTTTGGTTTTTGCCCCCAGTGGCCATTAGGATTATTGCACTGTGGTGTAGTTTGTTCAAGTTTGCCCCCGGTGGTGGTGAGCATCATTGCACTCTAGTTTCTTTAGCTAAGTGCACATGATTATAATGCAATGCAGGTGTGATTGTTGGCTCTGCTATAAGAGTCACAGGTGAGGCAATCACTGTTGGTGATAGTGTTCATTTCAACCATCCTTGGTGGAGGAAGGCGCTGGAGAGCGTTCCTTGCAGCACTGTCTTAGCCTGGTGTGGAAGGAGTCTTCGGGGATTTCCTTGTAGCTCTGACAGAGCTTGGTGGCAGCAATTCAGGATGAGAGCTGCATTCTGGTGGTGGACTCTGTTGCCAGGAGCAAGTGCAGCAGAGTAAAGCTAAGTGGTGTTTTCCCGTTTGTGCTTTCCTTAGTGTGTATTAGTACAGCGGTGGGGCCAGTGCCTGCGCCACCCAGCTCCCTAGCAAGGGATAGGTGTAGGGTGTGCTAGGGCGACAGGTTCCTGATCGGCGCCTGGTGCGGAACCGGCATAGGGAACGTTAGGAGCGTTAGGGACACTGACTCAGGGGAGTGCAGGAGGTCTCCACGTCCCCTTTCCCTATCGCAGGGCCCTCCGTTGTAACTGTTTTCCCTTCCCCTTGTCTTGTTGTTTTAGTTACCCTCCTGCGGGCCATGTCACACAGGACAGTATCACGTGCCGCGTCTTGTTGTTTTAGTTACCGGCCTGCGGGTCACGTCACACAGGACGGGTCCATGTGACACAAACAGGCTCTATAGCTTCCCATTCAGGATGTCCGTTCCCTCCTGGGGACTGTCCCACACACACAGGCCAATATATACAGGCCTCACCTGGTCAGCAGAGTCCACATGTGCGCTTCAGGAAGGCAGCACACCTTCTAGCACGTCGGCCTTCCGGGACCTTCCACATGGACCAATCAGATCCATGCACTCACTCATGTGAAATACCCTGGTCACCTTATCTGGTCCATAGCCATGCCCACCGGATCACATGGCTATGACCTCATTGCAGGTCCTATTTCAGACACCCAGCCATACACACATATATACAGGCTTACTATGGGCATTTAGACACACACCCCTGGGTGGGTTTGTAGGTGACTGGTCCCACCTGTCTCAACAAGCCACCTGGAAGCCTTCCCTGACACACTGTAACAAAAACCTCAGCAGTACCTCTGCTGATTAACACATGTTCAAACTTCTATCCCAGGGCCACCCACCCTGGGGTACATAACGGTCATTTACCATCCTGGTGTTCATCCTACCTCCATTACCACAATGGATATGCCTGTGTGCATGACCCATACAGCGCCCCCTAGCTGTCACAGCGGTCACTACACCACAAAGGATAGACAGACAGCAAAAGGAACAGGGTAAGAAAAATACAACACTCAGCTTTCTGCTTTCTGCTGTAAAGCACTGCACAGCAGGATCACAACACCAGATACACCATAAACAGCTAAGGCACCACTGCTCCCAGCAAGCTCCTTCTCCCAGCTAGGTTGCTGCAGAATGAACTAACACCGACGGTCAGCTGATGCATCAGGTGAGCTTTTGAAGGAAGGTGGGAATGGTCACCACCTGCATCAGCAAACTCAGCAGCAATGTAATTACCCCAGCAGCCACTGGGGGAAAAACTGACATTAACCCCAATGGCCTGAAAGCAAAAAAGTTTTAATATGAAACACCAGATCTGCCACAGATCCAAAAATGGATTGTGACACTACCTTTCCCCATAAAGATGTTATAAAGTATTGTAGGGGTTTCTGCTCTTTGGTAGCTGCTTGAATACACACAGGCACAGGGTTTTTATATTCAAACAGAATAAAGTTTATTGTCCATCATAAATTTTACTGCTCCATACTGAAAACAAACGTTTTTCAACACAAAATGAATAACAAATGGTCCCTGCTTCAACACAAAGTTATAACAAAACAGTCCTTTCTTTGGGTAAGTCAAAGTAAATCAAAACGGTGTCACCAACTTGACATTCTAGGTCTCTAGCATAGATTGTCCACAAATAATGGCCTTTCTCCAGCTCCAGTACAATACAATCTACTGAGTGAACCCAGATGACTGTTGTTAGGTCTGTAACACCAGGGCTGGGGTATGGGAGAGACCTTTCCCACCCAAGCTCGTTTGGTTGCTGCTAAATCCTGGTCCCAAAATCCATTTGAAGAAAAACCATCCAGTAACCTAATGAGAGCACAAACAAAGAAAACTTTGATGGGTCCACGGATTTCCAGCCGGTCTCCCATTCTGGTATTTGCCCAGCCTTAGCTGCAACCTGACATGAGCAGGCATATCCAGCTTAGAATGGCCAGTAACAGACATATAGCATCTCTGTGGGTCTTTTCAAGAGAAATAAACTCGTAAGGGAAAGCTTTGAAAAAAAACAAAGTGTCAACGGGACTAGGGATTCCCAGCCAGTCTCCCATTCCTGTACTTGCCTGGCCACTATCTGCTTAGCGGCTGCAACCTGAAAAAATCAAGCATATTCAGCCTGGATAGGCCGGTGACAGAAAGTTAGCACCTCTGAGGGTCTTTTCAAGAGGAATAAACTCAGAAGGGAAAGCTTTGAAAAAAACAAGAAAAACATCAACGGGACAAGGGATTGCCAGCCAGTCTCCCATCCCATTACTTGCTCGGCATCAAGCTGCTTAGCGGCTGTGACCTGACAGGAGCAGGGACATTCAGCCTAGAATGACCTATGACAGACAGTTAGCACCTCTGTGGGTCTTTTCAAGAGGAATGAACTCGGAAGGGAAAGGTTTGAAAAAACTAAACAAAATGTCAATGGGACTAGGTACCCCAGCCAGTCTCCCTTTCTATAAATATAGGCTTTACCAAGTTATTAGCCAGAGGTAAGTATTCTGTTCTCTCTAAGTGAAGCAGACTTCACGTAGCTATACAGGCAGCTAAACCACTATACCAGGGTCCAATATAGAGACTGTAGGTTGAATCTGTGCTTTATTGAACGTGATGGTGTATTGGCGCGGTGAAACTACAAACAAAAACATATGCATACAATCAGTACTGGGTTCATCAGGGATTCATTTGACGGAGATACCATACTGTTCAATATGTGGCCCGTATTTCGATATTTTTTACCCCAAAATATTGTATAGACCTAGGGTAACAGACAGCAAATACAGTGGAATGGAGACCTGAAATGCAACAATTTGTAGCCCACAGATAGATCAGACATCTGATGGAGATACCCCACTGTTCAATATGTGGCCTGTATTTTTTTATTTTTTACCCCAAAATAGTAAATAGACCTAGGGTAACAGACAGCAAATACAGTGGAATGAAGGCCTGAAATGCCACAATTTGTAGTCCACAGATAGATCAGACGTCTGACAAAGATACCAGACTGTTCAATATGTGGCCTGTCTTTTTTTAATTTTTTTGACCAGCTAAATTGTGTCAACAAGTAGGCTAAGACAAATCAAAAAAAATTCTATGGAGACCGGAAATGGCACAATTTTGAGCGCAATGATATGCAATCCGTGTGGCGGACAAAACCTGGTGTAAAATATCTGCCCTGTAGCTAAATATTTTTTTGAGAGCTAAGTATTTTTTGGGCAGCAAAATCGTGTTAAGAAATTCTAAAAGACACTCCCAAAAAATTTAACAGTACCACAAAAATGTCAGAAATTTCTGCGTACTCAGATGTGATGGCTGGGATGGGCAACCCCGTTTAAAATAGCTGCATTTTCATGCTGTACTAGGAAAAGGATTTGGCTGTATTCTGCAGTCCCAACAAGCAAATGGAGAAAAAACCCAATGCAAGTCAATGGGGAAGCAAAGTCGGCAGGGTGTGGAGGACAGTAAACACACCTACAGTGCCCATTTCAATGCCAATGACATGAATTCTTATTACTTAAGCTTGTCAACCTTAATTTACTTTATAATAATAGTTACGCACTGAAAACTGGGGGTTATTTCGCTAAAGTTGTGGGGGGGTAGGGCTGGCGCCAGGTTTTCGTGTGCCCTGGGCCAAAGGGTGTCATTGTGCCCTTTTAACACATACCACAATTCATGATGCTCCGATACGGCACAGAAATATAGGTATTGTACAATGACAAATACTTCACTGCTTACATGACATGACTGATATCTATTTTAAATTCTATAATAGCTCAAAAAAAGGACAGTATATTTCTCCATACAGTATTATGGCCACCACCAAGTGCGCCATACAGAATAATGAGCCCCATATATTTCTCCATACAGAATAATTGGTCCCATATAATGTACCATACAGTATATGATGAGCTCCACATAATGCTACAGTATATGATTGTCCCCATGGACGATGCTCCAGTGTGTTATGGGCCCAAATAATGCTCCATATACTGTATAATGGGCCCCATTTCTAATGCTCCAGTGTATAATGGGCCCTGTAAATGCTGCTCCAGTGTCTGATGTCCCACATTTGGAATGCTCCAGTATATGATGGGCCTTAAGGATGATGCTCCAGTGTCTTATGAGCCCAAGTAATGTTCCATATATAATGGGCCCCATTTCTAATGCTCCAGTGTATAATGGGCCCCGTAAATGCTGCTCCAGTGCCTGATGTCCCCCATTTGGAATGCTCCAGTATATGTTTGGCCAAATGGATGAAGCTCCAGTTTATGATGGGCCCATATATCATTCTCCAGTGTATATTGCTCCCCAAAAAATGCTCCCAACGTTTAAAAAAATTAAATACCTCTCCTCGCTGGGCACTGCTCTACTCTGGACTCCTCAGCATTGCCATCTTCCAGCTCTCTGCACTTGTACTGTTTCAGTAGAGGGCATACAGACGTGATGTCATTGCGCTCTCTGACCTGAATGTCACTTTCAGGAACTGCGGAAGATGTCACGGCGGTGGAGCAGGGAGAGGTAAGTACTGAAAGTGCTGTGGCCCTGAGCAAGCATGGGGGGCCCACTCATGGGCAACGGCACTGGCACAGGGCCCTTCATAATACGACGGTATGTCTGACGGTGAGTGGGCCCTCCCTCCGCCAGAGACACTTTTGCGTTCTATGAGTGGCCCTGTGCCAGTGCCGTCTCCCACGAGTATGACCCCCCACCTGCTCAGGGAACCGGCACTTTCATCTGCACCTTCCTCTGTGTCACCGTGTAAGGTGGTATAGTATGCGGGAAGGAGCACCTGAGTTTCATTAGTGTCAGATTTTGGCTCTGTAGAGTGCGAGGGGAATGTAGTGCTGTGGGTGAATATACCAGCAGAATCATCTAGCAGTGGCTGTGCATCAGTGCACTCCATCTCCGATTCATGTTGGACTGGAGAATTCAGGATTTCACTTGATAACACAGGCATGGCATGTGAAAAGAGCTCCCTGGAGTAATCTGAAGTGTGGGCTGCCACATCCTTCACTTTTGGTGGGGGTGAAGGAAAGGGGTGGTTTCTGACCAGAAGCCTGCACTGACGACTCAGTGCTTGCATTTTTTTAAACTTCAGAAGAGGAGGCGATAGAGCTGGAGGCTGTTTCAGCAATGTAAGCCAAAAACAATTCCTGATTCTCCGGCTTTAAAAGCAGTTTACCTACTCCCAGAAAAGGGAACCTTAAAGGCCTTCTTGTGCCAGACCATGATGCAGGCTCAACACGTCCCGCCTTAGCTGCTATTGTGCTTTTGCCAGAACCAGCTGATGCCCCACCACAACCATCAGTACCAGCTGCACCCCCCCGCCCTTGTCCGCAGCCTCTTCCACCATACTTCCTCATGTTTGGGAAAATGTGCCAAAAATAGCAGCAGAGAAATGGTACTGTATGAGTAGCATACAGCTGTGTAAGGTGTATGTAAAAATTTAAATCTCCGTATATATTTTGTGAGTCACAGATGCTCACCCAGTAAGTATTTCATCGTAATCCAAAAAGCAGATATACGGTACTGTGTTGTGAGTTCATTCTCCCCTCCGTCACTGAGGCCTGGTGAACTCCCTATTCTAGTGAAGGAAGGTAGTGAGCCTGATTATCAGGCACCTGGGACTAATGAAGACGATTGGCTGAGTGGAGTCACTGACTGGATTTAAGGCAGCCTGCGCCCTTTCTGCCCTGCGGGTGATTTCTCCGTGGACTCTTGGACACCAGTCTGATTCCTGCTCTCCTAAAGCTAAGTTTTCTGTTTTGCCTTTTTGCATTTAAGATTTGTTTTTGTTTTTCTTGCTTTTTGGATTCTGCCACTCCCTGCTGGAGTGTGCAGTGTTCCGTTAGCTCTGTCTTCTGAAAGTACCTGAGTGCTGATTTAGTTTTTGAAGCTTAGCTGCTTCAGGGCCATATTTATATCAGCTTGTTGGCTTTTGTCTCTGATAGGGTTTTGGCAGATTGCAGACAGCAGCCTTCCTATCCGTTCCTATCTAGGTAGTTTTTGGCCCCGTCTTTGCTCAGCCTGTCTTTCTGTCTGTGTAAGTGTTTTCATCTTGCTTCACCGTCATTATATGTGGGGGGCTGCCTATTGCTTTGGGGTCTGCTCTGGGGCAGTTAGATTCCCCCTTTCCTTCTTTAGGCCTATGTATCTCTCCGGCTGTGATCGAGGGGTCTAGGTCATCGTAGGAACCCCCCACGGCTACTGCTAGTTGTGTTGATAGGTTCAGGGGTCTGCAATCTGATAGTTGCCAACTTCTCTGGTTTTCTGGACTTAGCTAGCATTTCTGTTTTTGCCTCCTACGGTGACTCAATCATAACAGAATCACCCGCCCAAACCGCAGATCCTGGGGTACTCAATAGCAGGAAAGAATTGTGTTTAAAAAAAAAAAAAAAAAAAAGAAGGAGTTTGTATATTCTTTCCTCTACACTCACTGGCCACTTTATTAGGTACACCATGCTAGTAAGGGGTTGGACCCCCTTTTGCCTTCAGAACTGCCTCAATTCTTCGTGGCAGAGATTCAACAAGGTGCTGGAAGCATTCCTCAGAGATTTTGGACCATATTGACATGATGGCATCACACAGTTGGCGCAGATTTGTCGGCTGCACATCCCTGATGCGAATCTCCCGTTCCACCACATCCCAAAGATGCTCTATTGGATTGAGATCTGGTGACTGAGGAGGCCATTTGAGTACAGTAAATTCATTGTCATGTTCAAGAAACCAATCTGAGATGATTTGAGCTTTATGACATGGCGCATTATCCTGCTGAAAGTAGCCATCAGATGTTGGGTACATTGTGGTCATAAAGGGATGGACATGGTCAGCAACAATACTCAGGTAGGCTGTGGCGTTGCAACGATGCTCAATTGGTACCAAGGGGCCCAAAGAGTGCCAAGAAAAAATTCCCCACACCATGACACCACCACCACCAGCCTGAACCGTTGATACAAGGCAGGATGGATACATGCTTTCATGTTGTTTACGCCAAATTCTGACCCTACCATCCGAATGTCGCAGCAGAAATCGAGACTCATCAGACCAGGCAACGTTTTTCCAATCTTCTACTGTCCAATTTCGATGAGCTTGTGCAAATTGTAGCCTCAGTTTCCTGTTCTTAGCTGAGAGGAGTGGTACCCAGTGTGGTCTTCTGCTGCTGTAGCCCATCTGCCTCAAAGTTCGACGCACTGTGCGTTCAGAGATGCTCTTCTGCCTACCTTGGTTGTAACGGGTGGCAATTTGAGTCACTGTTGCCTTTCTATCAGCTCGAACCAGTATGCCCATTCTCCTCTGACCTCTGGCATCAACAAGGCATTTCCGGCCACAGAACTGCCGCTCACTGGTTTTTTTTTCTTTTTCGGACCATTCTCTGTAAACCCTAGAGATGGTTGTGCGTGAAAATCCCAGTAGATCAGCAGTTTCTGAAATACTCAGACCAGCCCTTCTGGCACCAACAATCATGCCACGTTCAAAGGCACTCAAATCACCTTTCTTCCCCATACTGATGCTCAGTTTGAACTGCAGGAGATTGTCTTGACCATGTCTACATGCCTAAATGCACTGAGTTGCCGCCATGTGATTGGCTGATTAGAAATTAAGTCTTAACACACAGTTGGACAGGTGTACCTAATAAAGTGGCCAGTGAGTGTATATCTCTGAGGCCGTAGGGGGAATTTTTTTTTCTCTCAATGGAGATAAAGCAAGTGTCTGATCGTGTGGAGCAGCTCGCTGCTGAAGTGCGAGGAATTTCCGCCTATCTTGCTCGTTCACATGCTGTTGAACCAAAGATCCCCACACCTGATGTATTTTTTGGGGATCGATCTAAATTTTTGAGTTTCAAAAATAATTGTAAATTATTTTTTGCTTTGAAGCCTAACTCGTCAGGGAGCCCCGCGCAGCAGGTTAAAATTGTCATCTCTTTGCAGCGCGGCGATCCCCAGGATTGGGCGTTTTCTTTGAGACCAGATGACCCTATTCTGACTAATGTGAACGCATTTTTTCAAGCCTTGGGGTTGCTGTACGACGAACCTAATGCTATTGATCAGGCTGAAAAGACCCTGTTAGCATTGAACCAGGGTCGAGAATCTGCAGAGTTGTACTGTCAAAAGTTCCGAAACTGGGCGGTCCTTACTACCTGGAATGATAGTGCCTTGGCTGCTCTCTTTCGGAAGGGTTTGTCAGAAGCCGTAAAAGATACTATGGTGGGATTTCCTGTTCCCTCTGGTCTGGACGATTCTATGTCTTTAGCCATTCAGGTTGATCGGCGTTTACGTGAACGCAGGATTACACGAGAGGTGTTGCCACCGGTTGAACAGACGTCTGAACCTATGCAATGTGATAGAGTTTTGTCTAAGGCTCAACGTCAGGAATTCAGAAGGCGCAATAAGCTGTGTTTTTCTGTGGAGATGCCTCACATATTATTTCTGTTTGTCCTAAACGTGAGAAACGCTTTGCACACACGTTTTCTGTTGGTGGGGTTCAGCCTAAGTTTCTTTTGGCGATTACTCTGATCTGTTCCCTGTCCACATTTTCCGCCAAGGCTTTTGTGGATTCGGGAGCAGCGCTAAACCTAATGGACTTGGATTTTGCTAAACGTTGTGGATTTCCGTTGACACCTCTGCTGACGCCTATCCCTTTGAGGGGGATTGATGCTACACCTCTGGCTAAAAATAAACCTCAGTTTTGGACCCAGTTGGTCATGTGGGTCGCCCCAGACCATCAAGAAAATTGCAGATTTTTGGTGTTGCATGGTCTGCATGATGCCGTTGTTCTGGGGTTTCCCTGGTTGCAGATTCATAATCCAGTTTTGGATTGGAAGTCTGTGTCTGTGGTGAGTTGGGGTTGCCGGTGTACCTTTAGTGAGGCTCCGGTTTTTTCCACCTCTCCTCAGTCGCATGAGGTTCCTGACTATTTGGCGGACTTCTATGATGTATTTAGTGAGAATGAGTCTGCGCCCTTGCCTCCTCATAGGAGTTATGACTGTGCTATTGAACTAAGCCCGGGGTGTAAATTTCCTAAGGGTCGGCTCTTCAATTTATCTGTACCCGAGCACGAGGCTATGCGGTCCTATATTAAGGAGGCGTTGGAGAAGGGTCATATTAGACCATCCTCTTCACCCTTAGGTGCCGGTTTTTTTTTCGTGGCCAAGAAGGATGGTTCTTTAAGGCCTTGTATTGATTATCGTGCCCTCAATAAAATTACTATTAAATATCAGTATCCGTTACCCCTGATTTCGGATCTATTCTCTAGAGTCAGAGGTGCTTGCTGGTTTACCAAGCTTGACCTCAGGGGGGCGTATAATCTTATCCGCATTAAGCAGGGGGATGAATGGAAGACGGCGTTTAATACTCCGGAGGGACATTTTGAGTACCTGGTGATGCTTCATGAACGATATTTTCCGAGACTTTGTCGATAAATTTTTGATTATCTATCTGGACGATATTTTGATCTTCTCCAGGGATTGGGATGCTCATGTGGAACATATTTGGACTGTGTTCCGGATCTTGAGAGAGAATTCTCTGTATGTCAAAGGATCGAAATGCCTTTTTGGAGTACAGAGGATTTCTTTTTTGGGATTTATTTTGTCTCCGTCAACTATTGAAATGGACCCGGCCAAGGTACAGGCCATTTATGATTGGGTTCAGCCCACTTCTTTGAAGGCCCTCCAGAAGTTTTTGGGTTTTGCTAATTTTTATCGGAAATTTATAGCAAAATTTTCTAGTATTGCCAAACCATTGACTGACCTGACCAGGAAGGGTGCGGATGTGTTGAATTGGTCTCCGGAGGCGGTTGCTTCCTTTCAGGAGCTGAAGCGTAGATTTACCTCTGCTCCGGTTCTGCGGCAACCTGATGTCTCACTCCCGTTTCAGGTAGAGGTGGATGCTTCTGAGATTGGTGCAGGAGCAGTGTTGTCCCAAAAGGATCCGGTAACATCTAAAATGAATCCCTGTGCTTTCTTTTCCCGAAAGTTCTCTTCATCTGAACGTAACTATGATGTGGGGAATCGGGAACTGTTGGCCATGAAATGGGCATTTGAGGAGTGGAGACATTGGCTGGAGGGAGCCAAACATCAAGTTTTGGTCCTCACTGACCACAAAAATTTGATTTACCTAGAGTCGGCTAAACGCTTGAACCCTAGACAGGCTAGGTGGGCCTTGTTTTTCACACGTTTTGATTTTGTGGTCTCTTTCCTTCCTGGAACTAAGAATGTCAAGGCAGACACCCTCTCTAGGAATCATAGAATCATAGAATCATAGAATCGTAGAGTTGGAAGGGACCTCCTGGGCCATCTGGTCCAACCCCCTGCTCAAAGCAGGATTCGCTAAATCATCCCAGTCAGATGTCTGTCCAGCCTCTGTTTGAAGACTTCCATTGAAGGAGAACTCACCACTTCTCGTGGCAGCCTGTTCCACTCATTGATCACTCTAACTGTCAAAAAGTTTTTTCTAATATCTAATCTGTGTCTCCTCCCATTCAGTTTCATCCCATTGCTTCTAGTCTTTCCTTGTGCAAATGAGAATAAAGTTGATCCTTCTACAATGTGACAGCCCTTTAGATATTTGTAGACAGCTATTAAGTCTCCTCTCAGTCTTCTCTTTTGCAAACTAAACATTCCCAAATCCTGCAACCTTTCCTCATAAGACAGGGTTTGCAGACCGGTCACCATTCTGGTCGCTCTTTTCTGAACTTGCTCCAGTTTGTTGATGTCTTTTTTAAAATGTGGTGCCCAAAACTGGACACAATATTCCAGATGAGGTCTGACCAAAGAGGAGTAGAGGGAAATAATGACTTCACGTGATCTAGACTGTATGCTTCTGTTAATACATCCTAGAATTGCATTTGCCTTTTTTGCTGCTGCATCACACTGTTGACTCATATTCAGTCTGTGATCTATTAGTATACCCAAGTCTTTTTCACATGTGCTGTCACTTAGCCCTATTCCTCCCATTCTATATATGTTTTTTCCATTTTTATTGCCCCGATGTATTACTTTGCATTTCTCCCTGTTAAAAACCATTCTGTTAGTTGCTGCCCACTTCTCCAGTTTATTTAAATCTTTTTGAATCCTCTCTCTCTCTTCTCTAGTATTAGCTATCCCTCCTAGCTTTGTGTCATCAGCAAATTTAATCAGTTTACCCTCAATTCCTTCATCTAAATCGTTGATAAAGATGTTGAACAATACAGGGCCCAGGACAGAGCCCTGTGGTACCCCACTTGAGACATTCTTCCAACTGGATGTGCAGCCATTTACGACCACTCTTTGGGTCCGATCACTAAGCCAGTTATGAATCCACCTAACAGTTGCCTTGTCCATTCCATACTTAATCATTTTTTCAATAAGGATTGTATGAGAGACTTTGTCAAATGCTTTGCTGAAGTCAAGATATACTATATCTACAGCATTTCCTTGATCCACCCAATCAGTGATACCGTCATAGAAGGAAATTAAGTTAGTCTGACATGACTTATTAGTTACAAACCCATGCTGACTCTGTTTAATCACTTCATTCTTATCCAGGTATTGACATACATGTTGTTAAATAATTTGTTCAAAGATCTTTCCTGGTATAGAAGTCAGACTCACCGGCCTATAGTTACCTGGGTCCACCTTCTTCCCCTTTTTGAAGATAGGAACAACATTTGCTCTTCTCCAGTCTTCTGGCACTTCTCCTGTTCTCCAAGAATTTTCAAAGATTATAGAGAGGGGTTCAAAAATTTCTTCTGCTATCTCCTTCAGTACTCTGGGGTGTAATTCATCTGGACCTGGAGACTTGAATTCATTTAGGCTAGCTAAGTGTTTCCTCACTATCTTTCTGTTTATAGATATCCTGGATTCTTCTATTCCCTTAATAGGACAGTGAATAACAGTTGATGTTACATTTCCTTTCTGAGAGAAAACAGATGCAAAATAGGAATTTAAAAGTTCAGCCTTCTCAACATCCTGTCTTACCATTTCATCATTTTCATCCTGTAAAAATCCTATAGCATCTTTGACTTTTCTTTTACTTTTGACATATCCCCAAAATCCTTTATTATTGCTTTTGACATCTCTTGCAAGCCTCAATTCATTTTCAGCTTTAGTAATCTGATTTGTGCCCTGCAGGTTCTGCAGACAGCATTATATTCTTCTTTAGATATGCCTCCCTCTTTCCATTTTATAAACATTTTTTTCTTCCTTTTTAGCATGTGCTTAAGTTCTGTGTTCATCCATCCTGGTTTCCTTAACTGCTTCCTATTCTTCCCTCTTTTCGGAATTGTTAACAACTGTGCTTTGAGAATTTCATTTTTCAAGATTTCCCATCCTTCCTGGACATTTTTGTCTTTAAGGATATCCAGCCATTGGATCCCTCCAATTCTCTTTCTGAATCCCTTAAAATCTGCCTTTCTGAAATCTAACCTTGATGTCTGAGTCTTCACAGGTCTTCCGCCTCTAGTTATCCAAAATTCTAAAATAGCATGGTCGCTACCTCCTAGGGTCCCAGCCACTTTTACCTCCTCAACCATTTCCTCCCTGTTTATAAGGATTAGATCCACTGGGAATATGCAAATGATCTCCTCAAGACTCTTCCCCTGGTTTTCCGATTTCCTCTTTTCAGCTGCAACGGCCAAAACCCAGTGATCGTTGAGCTCGCGGAGACTCTTCACTTATCCCAGAAGGCACTGGGAATATGCAAATGATCTCCTCAAGACTCTTCCCCTGGTTTTCCGATTTCCTCTTTTCAGCTGCAACGGCCAAAACCCAGTGATCGTTGAGCTCGCGGAGACTCTTCACTTATCCCAGAAGGCACTAGGAGTTTCTTTGCTGATTCTCCTGTGGTGACCAAGCCTGCTACCATCTTAGGTGAAGGGGTGGTTCTTTCTGCCATCTCGCCCGATTTGAGACTTGCTCTGCAAGAGTTCCAGGAGGACAAACCTGAGCGTTGCCCCAGTGGAAATTTGTATGTTCCTGACCAGTGGAAGAAGAGAGTGATGTCTGAAGTTTATTGCTCTGCATTGGCTGGTCATCCGGGTATTTTTGGTACTAGAGATCTGGTGAGTCGCTCTTTTTGGTGGCCCACCTTGTCTCATGATGTCAGGAATTTTGTGCAGTCCTGTGGGACTTGCTCCCGGTCTAAATCTTGTTCTCGCTCTAGTGGGTTGTTGATGCCTTTGCCGGTCCCCAGGAGGCCATGGACCCATATTTCAATGGATTTCATCTCTGATATGCCGGTCTCTCAAAGAATGACTGTTATTTGGGTGATTTGTGATAGGTTCTCTAAGATGGTTCATCTTGTACCACTCCCTAAGTTGCCATCTTCCTCTGAGTTGGTGCCCCTGTTTTTGCAACAGGTGGTTCGCTTGCACGGGATTCCTGAGAACATTGTATCTGACAGAGGAGTTCAATTTGTGTCTAAATTTTGGAGGACGTTCTGTTCCAAGTTGGGAATTCAGTTGTCCTTCTCCTCTGCTTTTCACCCTCAGACCAATGGGCAGACAGAGAGAACAAACCAGACCTTGGAGTCGTATTTGAGATGTTTTATTTCCGCTGATCAGGATGATTGGGTTTCATTTTTGCCCTTGGCCGAATTTGCTTTAAATAATAGAGCTAGTTCTGCCACTTTGATGTCACCTTTTTTTTGTAACTTTGGGTTTCATCCTTGATTTTCTTCAGGGCAGGTGGAGCCCTCTGCCTGCCCAGGTGTTGTCACTGTGGTGGAGAGAATGCACCAGATCTGGGACCAAGTGGTGGATAAGTTATCTCTCTCCCAGGAAAAGGCCCAGCGGTTTTCCAATCGACATAGGACCATTGGTCCCCAGTTTAAGATTGGTGATATGGTGTGGTTATCATGAAAAAATATTGCTATGAAGGTGGCTTCTCCTAAGTTTAAGCCTAGATTTATTGGACCTTACAAGATTTTGGAGATTATTAATCCGGTCTCTTTTCGTTTGGCTCTTCCTGTCACATTTAAGATCCATAATGTGTTCCATAAGTCTTTGTTGAAGAGGTTTGTTGAGCCAGTTGTGCCTGAGGTGGCACCTCCGGACCCTGTATTGGTTGAAGGTAACTTGGAATATGAGGTAGAGAAAATTCTGGATTCCCGTCTGGCTAGATGGAGACTGCAGTATTTGGTTAAGTGGAAGGGTTATGGTCAGGAGGATAATTCCTGGGTCTCTGCCTCTGATATTCATGCCAAAAGATTGGTGCGTGCCTTTCATCGGGCTCACCCTGATCGCCCTGGTAGCGTTGTTGAGGGTTCGGTGACCCCTCCTCAAGGGGGGGTACTGTTGTGAGTTAATTCTCCCCTCCGTCACTGAGGCCTGGTGAACTCCCTATTCTAGTGAAGGAAGGTAGTGAGCCTGATTATCAGGCACCTGGGACTAATGAAGACAATTGGCTGAGTGGAGTCACTGACTGGATTTAAGGCAGCCTGCGCCCTTTCTGCCCTGCGGGTGATTTCTCCGTGGACTCTTGGACACCAGTCTGATTCCTGCTCTCCTAAAGCTAAGTTTTCTGTTTTGCCTTTTTGCATTTAAGATTTGTTTTTGTTTTTCTTGCTTTTTGGATTCTGCCACTCCCTGCTGGAGTGTGCAGTGTTCCGTTAGCTCTGTCTTCTGAAAGTACCTGAGTGCTAATTTAGTTTTTGAAGCTTAGTTGCTTCAGGGCCATTTTTATATCAGCTTGTTGGCTTTTGTCTCTGATAGGGTTTTGGCAGATTGCAGACAGCAGCCTTCCTATCCGTTCCTATCTAGGTAGTTTTTGGCCCCGTCTTTGCTCAGCCTGTCTTTCTGTCTGTGTAAGTGTTTTCATCTTGCTTCACCGTCATTATATGTGGGGGGCTGCCTATTGCTTTGGGGTCTGCTCTGGGGCAGTTAGATTCCCCCTTTCCTTCTTTAGGCCTATGTATCTCTCTGGCTGTGATCGAGGGGTCTAGGTCATCGTAGGAACCCCCCACGGCTACTGCTAGTTGTGTTGATATGTTCAGGGGTCTGCAATCTGATAGTTGCCAACTTCTCTGGTTTTCTGGACTTAGCTAGCATTTCTGTTTTTGCCTCCTACGGTGACTCAATCATAACAGTACTGTATCAGAAGTGTACAGCTGTATACGTTGTTGGTTAAACTGGCAATCTCCGTATATGTATTTGCGGAGTGTCATACACACACGCTGACTCTGTATAGATGTGACCGTAATAAGAACAGCAGATATACAATACTGTTTGAGAATCGGACAGCTCAATACGGTGTATGGAGAAATGGAAATGTCCGTATAAGTATTTACGGAATGTGACACACACACGCAGACTCTGTGTAGATGTGACCATAATAAGAACAGCAGATATACAATACTGTTTGAGAATCGGACAGCTCAATGCGGTGTATGGAGAAATGGAAATGTCCGTATATGTATTTATGAAGTGTCACACACACGCTGACTCTGTATAGATGTGACCGTAATAAGAACAGCAGATATACAATACTGTTTGAGAATCGGACAGCTCAATACGGTGTATGGAGAAATGGAAATGTCTGTATATGTGTTCACGGAGTGTCACACACACGCTGACTCTGTGTAGATGTGACCGTAATAAAAACACCAGATATCCGATACTGTTTGAGAATCGGACAGTTCAATATGGTGTATGGAGAAATGGAAATGTCCGTATATATGTATTTACGGAATGTCACACACACACACGCTGACTCTGTGTAGATGTGACGGTAATATGAACACTAGATATCCGATACTGTTTGAGAATCGGACAGCTCAATATGGTGTATGGAGAAATGGCAATGTCTGTATATGTATTTACGGAGTATCACACACACACGCTGACTCTGTATAGATGTGACCGTAATAAGAACAGCAGATATACAATATTGTTTGAGAATCGGACACTTCTATATGGTGTATGTATTTTTTTACAGAGACACACACATATAGCATGTATTTATCCGTGATACCAGCTGGTACACGGTAGTGTGTGAGGAGCGTACACGGTGTGTGAAAAAATTTACGCTCAGTAACTACTGTGCAGAAAAAAAGGAATAAAAGCATTTTTGCTTTGAAAAAAGCAGTCTGCACAGCAGTGTGCACACAGCAGTGCAGCTATCAGGTAGCCTTATAAGGCAGCCTAATAAACACCAGCGCTGCTGCACACAAAAGTGTTAAAAAATGAACGCTTGGTAACTGTGCAGAGAAAAGGAATATAAGTATTTTTGCTTTTAAAAAAGCACTCTGTGCAGCAGTGAGCAAACAGCAATGCAGCTATCAGGGAGCCTTATAAGGCAGCCTAATAACCAACAGAGCTGCTGCACACAAATATATCCTCCCCTGTCACTGCACTCTAACTGTTGTGTTGTACAGTGAAAATCGCTATCAGCAAAAGCACTTTTTTTCCTGCCTAAACACTCTCCCTATTGAGAACGAGCAGCAGCAACCTCTCCCTATGCTAAGATCAGCAGAAGTAAGATGGCGTTCGGCGGTCACAGTTTTTTATAGCCACTGAGACGCCACACAAAGCCAGCCAATCACTTGGATGCCATTCTCTAAGATGGTGGGGGTCGCTGCCTATGTAATCGCGTCTCCCACAGTGTGCGTCCTTGATGACTGGCTGAGAAAAGGCACTGGAAGCATTATGGGAAACGCAACTTTGGCGCTCAAGTCGGCGACCTTGTGGCCGACCTCACGCTATGGTCGGGTTTCGTTCGGCGAAACTCGACTTTAGCGAAAGTCGGCAACTTCTGAATTTGGCCGACCCATTTCGCTCAACTCTAATGTCAACCAAAGCCCCCATTACAGGAATAATCATAACCAAAGCTTTTCCACATACAGCTCTGGCAAAAATTAAGAGACCACATCCAAATATTCAGTTTGTCTAATTTTTCTCTTTATAGGTATATTTTTTAATAAAATGTAAATTGTTCTTTTAGTCTACTAACTTCAGACAACATGTCTTCGAATTTCCAAGCAATAAATTTTGTTTTTTTTTCTGAAAAGGAGAAATGGTCAAAATTAAAAAAAACCCCAGTGCTTTTAGACCTCAAATAATGCAAAGAAAACAAGTTCATAATTATTTAGAAACAACAATACTAATGTTTTAACTCAGGAAGAGTTCAGAAATCAATATTTTGTGGAATAACCATGACTTTTAATCACAACTTTCATGTGTCTTGGCATGCTTGCCACCGGTCTTTCACACTGCTGTAGGGAGGTCAAGGGCCTCGCCCTGTGAATAGTTGCATTATTGTGTATTATTTGTGTGTTGTATGTATGTTGTGTGTTTGCGTTTACACAATGTTAGTTAGTTAGTTGTAGTATTAGAAAAGGGCCACTAGATGGGGGCACTGAGCTCATCTAGTGAGAAGACTGTTAGGAGGGAACCTGAGAGGAGTGGCTAGTGAGAGACAAAAGGAAGACAGTTTTCCCTCCAAAGTTAGCTGAGTCGGGGGTAGCTGGACTGGACAGAAGTGAACACAGCGAATGCCTACAGCAGTAGCCAGCATGTAGTTGTGCTGGAGGTCCTGCAGTTAGAGACTGGGAACTGTAGGACTAGGGAGACCGAAGAAGGAGTCTCAGTGGTCGTCAGCTAGCAAGGAAGAGCTGAAGTGACAACAAAGCCAGTCTATTGAAACCAGCCCTGTCTGTAATTGTGCAAGCCAGGGAGGTCAGTGTGAGCCCTGTGGGAGTAGCAGCTGGAGTACGGGAGCTTTGTGAAGAGTCTAGTGAGCTGTGAACCTAGGACAAGAACAGGAGCAACAGTGCTGTAAAGGGGTGAGCTGTAACGGATAAGTCAGGTACCTTCGTGGGCTGAAGTCAGGCTCTGGAAGAAGGGAAGTGTTCCATGTTCATCGTGCTCCATGTGACGTGTCAGCTTGTCTGTGTGGTTCATACATGTGAAGTGAAGGAAGAAGTGACGTACTGCTGTAGATGAAGATGTATTGCTGTTATGGAGTAAAGAGTCTTGTAGCCGTTGTGGACATGCTGTGCCCTGAAGAGAATAAAGTTGAACTGTTTAAGTTGTTTCCAGCCTCAGTCTGCAGTCATTTGGGTCCCCAAAGTGGACAGCATACCAGAGGTGAAACAGCCTCCAGCACAGTGAGTACTGGAACGGCCGCAGAAGCTACCCCCCAGACAGCCGTACCATGTCTGCGGAAGTGGTGGTTGGTGGGGTAACTGAGGGTATACCCGTGCTTGTGGACAGTGGAGCTGGTGTCAATCTGGTGAATGCTCACTTTGTCCAGACCCATGGCCTGAGGTGTAGGACGCTAGCAAAACCCCTAAGTGTCCAGGCCATTGACACTTTCCCACTTATCCAGGGGAGGTTGACCCATGTTGTGGATGATATACATCTGCGTATAGGGACTCATCATGAGGAGTCCCTGTCAAGCTATGTCTTGGGGGAATGCCATCACCCATCGTTTTAGGCCTCCCTTGGTTGAAAAGACACAACCCGGTCATAGATTGGCAGTCTAGGGAAGTAGTCAGCTGGGATCAGTCATGTAAGGGCTGCTGCCCGGGGGGCTACTATCTCTGCCATCTTTCTACAACTGTCCCCTTCTTCTCCAGTGGGGGCAGCAGAGGTGCTGCCATGGACTAGGGGCAAGTCTCAACCCTCACCACAAGCTAACCCTGAGTTTCGGAGTCCTCTTAGGAGGAGGGGTCAGAGGAGGGTGGTGGTTCATTCTGAGCATTGTGGGGTTGTGATTGTGATGACACAGGGGGACGCCTCTGTTGTAGGTTCTGTAAAGAGTTCATCATCTTGTGGCAAATGTGTGCGCGGCAATAAATGTTCAGGTCTGGACCTGTGTGTGAATGAGTACGTTTGTATGTCCACCAAAAACATCCGGTGGAAGTGTGCTGCTGGGGCCTGGAATTCTCTGGTGATCGGGCCGTATCAGGTGTCGGCCATTCTCGGCCCGGGGACTTACCAGCTGGAGTTACCCCCAGTAATGCCTGTACACAGCTCATTCCCCAGGTCGGCGCTCTGAATATTTGTGGCACCTCCGGAGCATACCTTATTGTCACTTCCATCAGTCCGCGTTTGCCAAAAACCTGAGGGTCAGGTGACTGCCGAGGTGAACTCTGGTGGATCAAGGCATCCTCACTGTAGATTGCTTTCAGATGAGGTCCAGTTGAGGGTCCAGAGGGTCACGATCCATTTTTGGATCTGTGGCAGATCTAGATTCTCACATATAAACTTTTTTCCTTTCAGGCAATAGGGGGTTAATGTCTGTTTTTCTCCCTTGGTGGCCACTGGTCTAATTATATTGCTGCTGAATTTGCTGATGCAGGTGATGACCACTCCCACCTTCCTTTAAAAAGTCACCTGATGCATCAGCTGACTGTTGGTGATACACTTCCTTTTGGATACCAACCGTGCTGAAGACAGGAGGTTGCTGGTGAGGTGGTGCTTCAGCTGAATGCTGTGATCTGGTGCCTTAGGCTGTGTGCACTGCACACGCTGCAGATTTTGCTGCGCTTCCGCAGCGGTTTTGGCCGCTGCGGACCCGCAGCGGTTTTGGCCGCTGCGGACCCGCAGCAGTTTTTGCTGCGGTGTACAGTACCATGATTCCCTATGGGAATCAAAAACCGCAATGCAGACGGTGCGGAATTTTCCGCGTGGATTATCTGCGGTTTTCAATCCGCAGAAAGAATTGACATGTCAATTCTTTCTGCGGATTCCCCTGCGGTTTGCCATCTCCTCCATTGAGGAGATGAAAAACCGCAGGGCAAAACCGCAGAGCAATCCGCAGGTAAAACCGCAGGTATTTTGACCTGCGGATTTTACAAAATCCGCGCGGATGAATCAGCACCTAATCCGCAGCGTGTGCACACAGCCTTAGGCTGCTTTCACATATCAGTTTTTTGTCATCAGTCACAATCCGTTGGCTCGACGGATCCATTGCAGATTGTGAAAAACTGATGCGATGGATCCTTTTTTTCGACGGAGCTGCTAGACGGATCAGTCAAAAACCCGGATCCGTCGCATCCGTTTTTTCATCCATTTTTTGACAGATCCGCTTTTAGAAATGCCCACAGACAGATAGATAGACAGATCTATAGATTGATAGATAGATATGGAATAGATAGAATACATAGATATATCTATAGATATATCCATAGATAAATCCATATATCTATCTATCTATCTACTGTATCTATCTATCCATAGACATATCTGTGACTATATCTATGGATATATCTTTAGATCTATCCATGGATATATCCATAGATATATCTATAGATCTATCTATGGATATAGCCATAGATAAATCTATAGATATATCCATGGATATATCCATGGATAAATCCATAGATTTATCTATAGATATATCTAGGGATATATCCATAGATAGATCTATAGATATATCTAGGGATATAGCTATAGATATATCTATGTATTCTATCTATCCCATGTCTATCTAT
The DNA here is from genome assembly GCF_039654945.1 of Dendrobates tinctorius. Taxonomy (NCBI): domain Eukaryota; kingdom Metazoa; phylum Chordata; class Amphibia; order Anura; family Dendrobatidae; genus Dendrobates; species Dendrobates tinctorius. Next base: position 45,405,946 of record NW_027361696.1, on the reverse strand, counting down.
CAATCTTTAGACCTGTCTTTCTATCTATCTGTCTGTGGAAATTTTTAAAAACGGATCTGTCAAAAAATATATTCATAGATATCCATAGATGTATCTATAGACATATCTATAGATATATCTATGGATATATCCATAGTTATATTCATAGCTATATCCATAGATATAGCCATAGATATATCTATGGATATATTCATAGATATATGTATCTTTTGATATATCTATGGATAGATATAGATAGATAAATAATAGCAAGACCAATGTTTATTAATGAACAATATTTTTTATTTAATGAAAAAAAACGGAAAAATGGCATGGGCTCCCACGCAATTTTCTGCACCAGAGGGCGAAAGCCGACAGCCGGGGGCCAATATTTGTAGCCTGGGAAAGGGGTAATACCCATGTCCCCTTCCCAGGGTATGAATATCAGTCCGCAGCTGTCTGCATAGCCTTTATAGCTGCGGGTTAATATTAATAGCCTAGGAAGGGGCCATGGATATTGGCTCCCCTGGCTACAAATACCAGCCTGAAGCTGCCCCAGAAATGGCGCATCTCTAAGATGCACCAATTCTGGCACTTAGCCCGTCTCTTCCCACTGCCGTGTAGTGGTGGCATATAGGGTAATAAGGGGTTAATGTCACCAACCTATTGTAAGGTGACATTACATAGCAACATAGTAACATAGTTATTAAGGTTGAAGGGAGACTTTAAGTCCATCTAGTTCAACCCATATCCTATCCTAACTTGCCCGGTTAATAAAGGAGAGACGTCAATAAGACGCCTATCCATTATTAATCTTATATTAATATATTAATAAAGGGTTAAAAACACACACATAAGAATAAAGTATTTTAATGACATAAAACATGACACATTTTTTCAAAATTTTTATTTTACGCCTATCCAGTCGAAGCCATCGATCACCTGCAAAAAAAAAAATAAAAAAACAAACCGACAATATACTCCCTGTCCGATGTAATCCCATTAATAATGATTGTCCCACGACGATCTCCCTTATAGAGCGGTCACACCAGCAGATGTGACTGCTGTATAGGCCTCCGATGACATACTGACTGGAGATAACCCTCCAGCAGTGTGTCATCGGAGATAAGCCTCTCACTTTACAGCAATACAGCGTCAGAAAATTCTCACGCTGTAGTGCCGCAAAGTGACAGGTGAACTCAGGTAAACTGTTGATGGCGGAGTGATACAATGTGTAGGATTATCTCCATCATAGTATCACTGGAGCTCCTGAAGAGCGGTCGCATCAGCTGATGTGACAGCTCTCCACAGGAGATGGTCGTGGGACAATCGTATTAATTGGATTACGTCGGACACGTATATTGTATATTGTTGGTTTAATATTTAATTTTTTTTTACAGGTGATAGATGACTTCAGGGATTAGGTGTAGATGGTGAGTATGAACTATATATGCGTGTATGTTTTTTTTCTTTTACATTCAACACATTAGCCGGATGATGGGACTACTACTGTCCCATCATTGGCTAATGTGTCAATCATTGTCACTGTAGCAGGCATAGGCCGATGGGACTTGTAGCCCCATTGGACGATGCCTGCAAATACACACACACTCACAGGCCCCCACACAAACCCCCACACAGCTCCGCACAGACCCCCGCATACTCCCACACAGCTCCGCACAGACCCACACATACCTCTGCACAGATCTCCGAAGAGACCCACATACCCCCCGCACAGACCCCCGCACAGCATACCCCCGCACAGACTCCCGCATACCCCCGCACAGCCCCTCACACCTCCGCACAGACCCCCACATAGACCCGCATATCCCCACATACCCCCTGCACAGACCCCCGCATAACCTCGCACAGATTCCTTCATCCTGAGCCCCTATGTTCCACAATCCTGGGTACCCAAATACCTTCTCCTAGGCCCTTTTATTCTGCCATCTTGGGCCCTTTTGTTACACCATCTTAGGCCCCTATGTTCCTTATTCAGGGCCCCTTTGTTCCCCCATCCTTAGACACTATGTTTCTCCATCTTGGTACCCTATGTTCCTTGTCTTGGGCCCTTATGTTCCACCATTATGGGCCCTTTTGTTCCCCCATCCTGGGCCACTATGCTCCTCCACCTTAACATAGTAACATAGTTGGTAAGGCCGAAAAAAGACATTAGTCCATCCAGTTAAGCCTATGAAATTCTGTCAGAATAAATCCCTAGATCTACGTCCTTCTAAAGAACCTAACAATAACTGTAATACAATATTGTTACGCTCCAGGTAGACATCCAGGCCTCTCTTGAACCCTCCGACTGAGTTCTCCATCACCACCTCCTCAGGCAGTGAATTCCAGATTCTCACTGCCCTAACAGTAAAGAATCCTCTTCTATGTTGGTGGAAAAACCTTCTCTCCTCCAGACGCAGAGAATGCCCCCTTGTGACCGTCACCTTCCTTGGTATAAACAGATCCTCGGAGAGATATTTGTATTGTCCCCTTATATACTTATACATGGTTATTAGATTGCCCCTCTGTCGTCTTTTTTCTAGACTAAATCTAATTTTGCTAATCTCTCTGGGTATTGTAGTTCCCCCATCCCCTTTATTAATTTTGTTGCCGTCCTTTGTACCCGCTCTAGTTCCATTATATCCTTCCTGAGCACCGGTGCCCAAAACTGTACACAGTACTCCATGTGCGGTCTAACCAGAGATTTGTACAGTGGCAGTATAATGCTCTCATCATGTGTATCCAGACCTCTTTTAATGCACCCCATGATCCTGTTTGCCTTGGCAGCCGCTGCCTGGCACTGGCTGCTCCAGGTAAGTTTATCATTAACTACCTTGTTCATTTATCATTAACCTTGTTTCCATATGTTTCTTATCCTGGGTCCTTATGTTCCACCATTATGGGCCACTATATTACTTCGCCCTGGAATCCTATGTTCTTTGTCCTGGGCTCTTTTGTTCCCCACCCTGGGCCCCTATGTTCGCCTATCTTAGGTCCTTATGTTCCTCTGTTCTTGGCCCTATTTTCCTCCATCCTGGGCCTCTATGTTCCTCGTCATGGGCCCTTATGTTCACCCATCCTAAGCTCTTTTGTTGCTTATTCTTGGGAATTCTTCTTACCTCCCTGAACTCCCATACTGTACGGATTCCTCTTGCTGATTCACATCCCGCTTGGGTGATAAAATTGCACCTGCCAAAGGCCAGTGACTGTGCATCATGGGCAGCGAATTACATCATTGACATGTGCCAACCTTGATAGACACGCTCTTGTCAGCTGCCAGCCTCTGATACATAAATGTGCGTCTATAAAATGGCTGCAGTACTATCAGAGGCTAAGGGCTGACGTCAGCGTGCATAGTTAACGTCAATAATATGCGCCAAACACGACATGCTGACGTTAGCTGCAGGCTTCCTGCTCAGCTTTACGCAACATGATACCTTTCAACTGAATGTGTCCGAATATGCAGACTCAGTTGATGCTAGCACGGTGAAGACCCGAAGCCCACCGGAAAATCTTCCGATGTCTCGACGGCTAAGTCCAATGCTGAATTACACAGAAGGTACCATCAATCAATCTGCTGTCCCCGTTGAGCAAAACACATGTGCTACCCTTCTTGTATTTTCTTTGCATTATTTTCCCTAAAAAATGTTGCATTGCATTGCCCAATAAATACCACTCTATAGTGATTACCAATGTTACAGTCAGTTCTATGAAAATGACAAGCCACCGATTTCCAGCACCCATGTTTCTAATAATTCCTGAGAGTTCTTTGCAATATTACAATGTGCCATAACATGGGGATATAATCAGCATTCCCTCGGCAAACAGTATAATTATTGGGCAGAACGGTGACAGTTAAGGTACTGTATTTTTCACAAATATTGTATCACTGTTCCATCAGGAAATGTGCCAACGTCTCACTATGTGCGCTATTTCTCAACAAGTGAAGAATGGGACACAAAGATTCTTGAACTGTCATCAAGCAGTTAGAACATTTCCTGAGCATAGGATAGTAATTTTTCTTGAACAACAGTCTCAGCACTCCACAGATGAAGCCCAATCTTGGTCCACTCCAGTCCCATGACTTAATAAACGTAGACAGAAGACTGGACTGTGAAGTTGTCACCGATAATCCATTGTTAACTAAATCAATATAGAATTGATAGAATATAGTTTCCTCCAGCAGTAATGATCCTGATAAAGGGCTCTTTTTGGATCATGATTAGTGCAGGTTGTGGGTTGACAATGGGAGCAAACACCCTTCGTTATGTCACCATCAGTGGTCTATTAGAGTTTTACAGAACTGTCCTGGAAGAAAAAACATGTTAAGGCACATGTTAGGTAGGGGCTGGCAGCTTTTTAATCTTACTCATGTGTTTGAGGCTAAAAATCATTCTTGCAGTTGGGTTCCATTAAACATGTTGCACTTTTTGGCTTTTATGGGTTCTTTGTTTCACAGTATATTCAGCATTCACTAGTCCTTTTGTCATAAATCAGATGAGAGGTGCTTAAAAAAGAATTAAAAAGTCATCATTAGAATGTCAGAAGGCAAAACATAGACAAACGGTGAAACATTTTTTATGAAATTCATGATTTTTAGCCCCAAGTATATGCATTTAGGTAAAAAAAAAAAGAAAATGATACCCAAATAAAAGATACTGTGTCTTTTTCATTCACAAGTTGAAATGTAACATCATATAGACCTCTGACCATACGTCACTGAAGAAAAAAATTACTTGGCTCTTAATGGAACTTGAAAAAAATAAGTTAAATAGAGAAATTATTTTAAATATAAAATAGTAAAGAAAAAGAATAATAAATGTGAGTTCAAAATAAATATAGTTTGATAAAAAAATTGTAGTAAAAAATATACACATTAGATGTATCTTCAAATTGGTCATGAGTCTCATGACAAGAAATGAGCAAATCATATCAAGGAGAATTGAAATAGGTTAGAATTTTGCAAAAATAGTTCAGAATTACCCAAATCTGATCTTGTGATAAGTAAAGGGCTGAGAAGGGACTAATAAACATATTACAAAATATACCCTTGGTGCTGGCTTCCAGAAGCTCTTCCTGTGCTGAGCGATCACGTGGCACCGCTCATTAAGGTAATGAATATTCCCTCCATGCCTTTGGGAGTGGAGACGCGTGCATAATCATTACCTTAGTGAGCGGTGCCACGTGATCGCTCTGCACAGGAAGAGTTGCTGGAAGCCGGCACCAAGGAGATGCTGCGAGGGCACACTGGAGGATGAGTAGGATGTCTTCTGGAAGCCAGTGGCTGCGGCTGCAGCTGTCACTGTGCACGTTATAAGAGAAATTAATATTAATTTCTCTTTAGCAGCGGCACAGGCTTCAGAGGCAGCTGCTGGCTTCTGCCTCTGTGACCCACTGCTCCGCCGCTCCCCTCCCCCACCTGCTTTCTTGGACAATGACTCGTGAATAAGCCGAGGGGGGGCATTTTTAGCACAAATATGTGCTGAAAAACTCAGCTTATAAATGAGTATATACTGTAAGTGAAATAAGTTACTTGCATTTTTCAGAAAATACACAGATTGAAAAAATCACCAAAACTCATAGCGGGAACATAGCCTTAGATATCTTTCCACACCTTCTCAACTTGTCCTCTTCTCGGTGCCTCTGGCCCTCTTTTGTCTTCACATTGTTTTTTAAGCTACGTTCCCACGATGAGCTTTTGGTGAGTTTTCAATGTTGCAAATTTTCTGCACCATTTCTGCACCCGTTAAGTAAAATAGGTAACTTGTATTTTTTAAAAAATATGCAGCATAAAAAAACTCACCAAAAACTCATAGTGGGAACGTAACCTTAGATATCTTTCCACACCTAGTCCTCTGGTCCTCTTCTATGTTCCTCTGGTCCTCCTTTGTCTTCACATTGCTTTTTAGGCTATGTTCCCACAATGAGCTTTTGGTGAATTTTTGATGTTGCAGATTTTCTGCACCCATTAAGTAAAATAGGTTAAGTAAAATAGGTTACTTGCATTTTTCTGAAAATACACAGATTAAAAAACTCACCAAAACTCATAGTGGGAACATAGCCTTAAGGCAGAGACACACTGGCGAATTTTTCGTCCGAGAATCGGATCGTAAAACTTGCCCTGGCCAGCACCTCTCCTGACCTGAACTTGACAGCTGCATAGTAATCCATCACGCTGTCAATCTCAGGTCAGGAGAGGTGCCGGCCAGGGCAAGTTTTACAATCTGATTCTCGGCCAAAAAATTCGCCAGTGTGTCTCTGCCCTTAGATATCTTTCCACACCTCCTGGTCCTCTTCTAGGTTCCTCTGGTTCTCTTTTCTCTTCACATTGTTTTTTAGGCTATGTTCCCATGATGAGCTTTTGGTGAGTTTTCGATTTTAAGGGGCCTTCTGTGCTCTAATACCTCTTACATTACCACCCCGTTTCTCAGGAGGTTCACTCTGCTTTTCCTCACTTCTGAATGAAGGACACTGGTTCGAAAGGCTTTGTAACATGGGAACATATAAAAGATCACTGCTGCTCCATGTATTTCCAGTGTGACAACATTTTACTCATCGGTCTGAGAATATATATATATACATACAGAGAGCAGGACAATCAATGTGTGTTGTGCCAGTAGATAACAGGTTCCAATTAAGACGCCAGACATACATTACAAAAGCCGTGGGATTTACAAAGGTGGGGGTAGGTCAAAAGTGGGACATCTCGTTTACCTCTGCCCAGGGGGTCGCAGCCGGTCAGTTGCTGCATTAAGGGCATACATCTCCTATTCGGGGTGCTGGGGGGTTCTGTAACACGGATCCCCCTTTTCAGCGACGCGATTGGCATACACAGTCTGATCCTTAACGGATCAGCTTGGGGATGACCGAAGTCTATGGGGTTGGTACAAGTTCCGTTTGTCGACTTAGTCCATCAGCATTACCATTTTGTTTGCCTGGTCTGTAGTGGATGGTGAAGTCTAGAAGTTGTAGGGCTAAACTCCACCACAATAATCTGGCGTTGTCTCCAGAGACCTGATTAAGCCACACTAGGGGATTATGGTCCGTTAGGAGGGAAAACTGTCGTCCATACAAATATGGTTGTAACTTCTTGAGTGCCCATACTACTGTCAGGCACTCCTTCTCGATGGCCGCATAGCTTACTTCGCGGGGCAATAGTTTCCGACTCAGGTAAGCAACCTGGTGGTCTTGACCATCTGGCCCGACTTGGCTCAGCACTGCCCCCAATCCAAACATAGAAGCGTCTGTGTGAACAAGGAAACGTTTAGTTGGATCGGGTGCAGCCAATACCGGGGTATTTGTGATAGCATCCTTTAGCTGGCGGAAGGCTTCCTCAGACTCGGGGGTCCAGGTTACCTGGCAGGGGAGGTTCTTACGGGTCAGATCAGTGAGGGGCTTGGCTATGCTGCTGTAAGTGGGGACAAATTTCCTATAATACCCTGCTGTCCCTAGAAACGCCATGACCTGGGTTTTAGTGCGTGGGGTGGGCCATTTGGCTACGGCCTCAATCTTGGCTGGTTCTGGTCGCTGTTTCCCACTTCTCACCCAATGTCCTAAATACTGAACCTCTGCTTTGCCCACGTGACACTTGTTGGGGTTCAAGGTGATTCCGGCCTTTTGGATCCTGTCCAATACTGTCACTAGGTGATTTAGATGCTTATCCCATGTCGCGCTGTAGATGGCGATGTCATCCAGGTAGGCACAGGCATAGTCCTGGAGACCATCCAGAAGCCGGTCAGCCAGCCTCTGGAAGGTCGTAGGGGCATTCTTCATCCTGAATGGCATAACTCGAAACTGGAATAAGCCGAACAGGGTGACAAATGCAGACTTGGGAATAGCGTCAGGACTTAGGGGGATCTGCCAATAGCCTTTGCATAGATCGATGGTGGTCAAATACTTTACCCCCGCCAGCCGGTCTAACAACTCATCCACATGCGGCATGGGATACGCATGCGTCACCGTTTTCTCATTTAGCTTGCGATAGCCTACACAAAACTAGGTAGTCCCATCCTTCTTGGGCACTAACACTACGGGGTATGCCCAGAGACTATCTGACTCTTCAATGACCCCTAAACGCAACATCTCTTGTATCTCTTGTCACATCCCTTCTCATACAGACTCAGGGACGCGGAAAGGGGGGTGTCTCAGGGGGGGTCTGATCCTGGGTCTCAACCTTGTGTTGTGCCAGGCGGGTGTACATCCTCTGTCGCTGCCTCAACAAAGCCTCCTCCTGCTGTCTCTCCCGGGGCCCTAGGTTTTCTCCCAAGTGTACCTGGTCCCATGTTTTAGACTGAGTCCTCTCCCCTAAGACAACAGGCAAGGGAAGTCCTGCTAAATCCTCTGCTTCGGGTGCACAGATGGCCACTACCTCCTTAGGGCGTTCCCGGTAGGGCTTCCGCGTATTCACGTGGAACATGCGGATAACCCTGGGGTCATCACAATCGACGACATTGTAGGTGGTGTTGGCTATTTTCACCACTACCTGGTAGGGCCCCTGCCATGCAGCTTTGAACTTGTTCTGCCTAGTTGGTCCTAACACCAGGACCTTCTGTCCTATCTCAAAGGTGCGTTCTTTGGCCCTCCGATCGTATCATATGCGCTGGCGCCGTTGGGCGACCTGCATGTTCCCACGTACAGCCTGAGTCAGTTCCTGTAGGTGGTCCTGGAATTCCAGCACATAGGGCACAATAGGTATCCCTTCTATGGTTCCCTCCCCTTCCCAGTGTTCTCGCACTAAGTCTAGGGGTCCCCTTACCCGCCTCCCATATAACCGTTCGAACGGGGAGAACCCTGTGGATTCTTGGGGCACCTCCCTATAGACAAACAGGAGGTGTGGCAAGAATTTCTCCCAGTCCCTGTAAGTCCTGGTAAAAGTCCCAATGAGTTGTTCTAATGTTCCATTAAAACGTTCACATGACCCATTGGTTTGCGGGTGGTACAGGGCGCTTCTAATGGACTTTACGCCGCACAGCTTCCACAGTTGGTTAGTCACCTCTGCTGTAAACTGGGTACCCTGGTCCGAGATAACCTCCCGGGGAAATCCAACCCGTGAGAAAACCTGGAGCAGGGCAGCCGCCACTGTCTCTGCCAGTATGTTAGGTAATGCAACTGCCTCTGGATATCGTGTGGCATAATCTACCACTGTCAATATATACTTTTTCCCTGACAGACTGGGTTTGGCTAACGGCCCTATCTGATCGACTGCTACTCGGCTAAATGGATCCTCCACAATGGGGAGGGGGTGTAGTTTGGCCTTGCAGTGATCTTCCCCCTTGCCATGCACTGGCAACTGTCACAGGTCTGGCAGTACTGACGAACATCATAGGTTACCCCCGGCCAAAAGAAGTTTTGTGTCAGACGATGCCTGGTGCGACTGATGCCGAGGTGCCTGGCCAAGGGTATGTCATGAGAGATTCGCAGTAGCTCCTGCCTATACTTCTTGGGAACTACCAACTGTCGTTTTATAGTGGGGCTTGTCCCTGTGTGGCGCTGCTCTGTAACCCGGTAGAGGAGTCCCTGATGCCATGCAAACTGTTCCCCTTCCAGTACTCCCCTCCTGTGCCTTCCCAAGATACCCCTGTAATGAGGGATCCTCAAGTACCTCCCTTTTAAACTCAGCTGGGGTGGCCCAAAAAATGTGTTTGGCTATGGGGACACGTGTAGGGCTGGGGTGTCTTACCTGGGCCTCCTATGAGTGTGATTCCGCCCCCGCAGCTCGAGCTTGTCTCCGGGTGATCACAGGATAGGTCTCAGCCAGAGGGGTGACCGAGAATGCAGACAACATGGGCCCCAAGTCATTTCCCAGCAAGACATCTGCAGGCAAATCCTCCATCAGGCCGACCTCAACAAGGCCATCCCCGACTCCCCAGTTCACGTGAATCCTGGCAGTGGGCAGTTGATGTATGGCTTCCCCTGCTACGTGGACGGCCACTGTCCGGTCCGTCTTCTCTTGGTCCCGGACGAGATGAGGCTTCACAAGGGTCAAAGTTGCTCCGGAATCTCTTAGTCCCTGCATACATTTCCCATTAACCCACACCGCCTGTCGATGCTGTTGTCGATTATCTGCACAGGGTCTACTTCATGCAGCACTTCCTCCATCTCTTTCATCCCCGGATTAGTGATAGCCCCCAATGCCGGGTCAGCTTCGCCCTGGTAGTAGTATTCAGTGGCCCAGTTGACGGTAGCCGTTCCCGCCTTTGGCCACTGGGTACGCTGAATCCAGTTGGGACATTGTCTTTGCAGGTGGCCCAGCTGATGGCAGGTGTGGCATCGCACCCCAGGGGGACTTTGGTAAGCCGGGGTTTTAGCTGGTCCCCCAACAATCTTCAGTGGTTTAGGGGCCTCCAGATCCATGGGAGGGCCCCTAGTGACAGTCTTTGATCCTGACAACTGAGACTTCCTGGCATCATGATGTTCATCGGCCAGACAAGCGGCTTCCTCAAGAGTCATTGGCCGTCTGTCCCGAAGCCATTCTTGTGTCTCGGGGTTTAGTCCAGTAAAGAATCGCTCTAACAAGAAGAGCTGGAGGACGTCCTCCTTAGTGGTTGCTTAGCTGCCGTGTACCCACTGTTGAAGTGACTGCCGTAGTTTACAGGCCCATTCAGCGTGGATATCTGTTACCTGTTTTATAAGTCCGTGGAACTTTTGGCGGTAAGCCTCTGGTGTCAGCGCATACCGGGCCAAGATCACTTCTTTGACCCGCTCATAGTCAATACAGTTCTCATCAGGGACCGTGCGATAGGCGTCCGCTGCCTGGCTGGTCAACTTGCTAGCCAGAACCTGAACCCAATCCTCTGGCTTCACTTATTGAAGGGCACTGTCTCGTTCCCCGTCCTGTGTGACACGGCCAGCAGGCCGATAACTAATACAACAGGACACAGCATGTGTAATTGTCCAGTGTGACGCGGCCCGCAGGCCAGTAACTAATAAAACCAGACACAGGGGATAGGGAAACATTTACAACAGTGGGCCCTGCGATAGGGAACGGGGGATGTGGAGACCTCCTGCACTCCACTGAGTCAGTGTCCCTAACACTCCTAACGTTCCCTATACAGGCTCCTCACCTGTCGCCGATCAGGATACCTGTCACCCTAGCACACCCTACACCTATTCATTACTAGGGAGTTGGGTGGTGCAGGCACTGGCCCCACCACTGTACTAACACCAACATGAGGAAAAGTGACAAACAGGGAAACACTTAGCTTTGCTGTGATGCACTTGCTCCAGGCAACAGTCCAATACCTGAGTGCATCTTCCTCCCACCGTGTCCATCACCAGGGTGCAGCTGTCCAGCAACGGAGTCCAGCACCTGAGTGCAGCTGTCCAGCAACGGAGTCCAGCACCTGAGTGCAGCTTCCAGCAAAAGAGTCCAGCAACTGAGTGCAGCTCTACACCATAGCTGCCACTCCACCAAGCTGTTATGAATGAGTCACCGAGGAGGAAAAAACAAAAAGCAAGCTAAGCCCAGAAAACCGGAGAGGTTGGTAACTAGCGGATTGCAGACCCCTGATCCTATCCACATAACTAGCAGTAGCCGTGGAGCGTGCCTACGGTGGTCCTAGACGCCTCGTCACGGCCGGAGAACTAAATAAGCCTAAAGAAAGAAAGGGAAAATCTAAACTGCCCCAGAGCAGACCCCAAAGCAATAGACAGCCCCCAACATGTATTGTCGGTGAAACAAGATGAAAACACAGACACAGGTAGAAAGATAGGCTGAGCAAACGATGGGGCCCTCGCTAACTAGAAAGGACAGGAAAGAAAAGCTGCTGTCTGCAATCACTATATCAGCACTCAGGTATATTCTGAAGACAGAGCAAAAGAGATCAACTGATCAGAGACAAAATGGGGATTCAGCCCAGTCCCAGCCAGGGCTGGCTGAACACAAAAACTAAGTAAACCAGACAAAAACTCATATGAACAATAGCAGAGAAAACTTAGCTTTAGGAAGGCAGGAACCAAACTGGAAACCAGGAGCCGCAGTCAGGAAAAATCACCAGCAAGAAACTAGGGAGTCGGCTGCCTTAAATCCAATCAGAAACTACTGATGTCCAATTGCAGTCCTCTTCCTCAGGTGGCCGGTCTCTACCATTTAGATCAGCTTCACTACCTCCCTTCACCAACAGAGGGAGTCCAGATAGAGAACTCACTACTCCTCTCTCAGCACAGCCAGCTCCATAACCCTCACCAGAAGCCAGAGGCAAAACCGAAAATGAGCTCACAACAGTACCCCCCCTTGAGGAGGGGTCACCGAACCCTCATCCATGCCACCGGGCCGATCAGGATGGGCCCGATGAAAAGCACAAACCAATCTATCAGCATGAATATCAGAGGCAGAGACCCAAGAATTGTCCTCCTGGCCATAACCCTTCCACTTGACCAAATACTGGAGTCTCCGTCTAGCCAGACGAGAATCCAGTATTTTCTCTACCTCATATTCCACATTACCTTCAACCAATACAGGGTCAGGAGGTGCAGCCATAGGAACTACTGGCTCAACATATCTCTTCAACAGCGACTTATGAAACACGTTATGGATCTTAAACGTAACAGGAAGAGCCAATCGAAAAGAAACTGGATTAAGAATCTCAAAAATCTTGTAAGGTCCAATAAATCTTGGCTCGAACTTTGGAGAAGCCACCTTCACGGAGATATTCTTTGACGACAACCAAACCATATCACCTACTTTAAACCAGGGACCAATGGTCCTATGCCGGTTAGAAAACCGCTGGGCCTTTTCCTGGGAGAGAGACAACTTATCCACTACCTGGTCCCAAATCTGCTTCATTCTCTCTATCACAGTGTCAACACCTGGGCAGGCTGAAGATTCCACTTGCCCTGAAGAAAATCGAGGATGAAGCACAAAGTTACAGAAAAAGAGCGACATCAAGGTGGCAGAACTAGCTCTATTATTTAAAGTGAATTCTGCCAAGGGCAAAAGTAAAACCCAATCATCCTGATCATCAGATATAAAACATCTCAAATAGGACTCCAAACTCTGGTTTGTTCTCTCCGTCTGCCCATTGGTCTGAGGGTGAAACGCAGAGGAGAAGGACAACTGAATTCCCAGCTTGGAACAAAAAGCTTTCCATAATCTGGAAACAAACTGAACTCCTCTGTCCGATACAATGTTCTCAGGAATCCCATGCAACCGAACCACCTGTTGTAAAAACAAGGGTACCAACTCTGAGGAAGATGGCAACTTTGGGAGTGGTACAAGATGGACCATCTTAGAGAATCTATCACAAATCACCCAGATAACAGTCATTCTCTGAGAGACAGGAAGATCAGAAATAAAATCCATTGAAATATGGGTCCATGGCCTCTTAGGCACCGGCAAGGGCATAAACAACCCACTAGAGCGAGAACAGGGTTTAGACCGGGAACAAGTCCCACAGGACTGCACAAAATTCCTGACATCACGAGATAAGGCGGGCCACCAAAAAGACCGACTCACCAAATCTCTGGTGCCAAAAATACCTGGATAACCAGCCAATGCGGAGCAATGAACTTCAGACATCACTCTCTTCCTCCACTGGTCAGGAACATACAATTTTCCCATAGGACAACGTTCAGGTTTGTCCTCCGGGAATTCTTCCAGAGCACGTCTCAAATCGGGCGAGATGGCAGAAAGAACTACCCCCTCACCTAGGATGGTAGTAGGCTTGGTCACAATAGGAGAATCAGCAAAGAAACTCCGAGAAAGGGCGTCTGCCTTAACATTCTTAGTGCCTGGAAGAAAGGAGTCCTCAAAATCAAAACGCGTAAAAAACATGGCCCACCTAGCCTGTCTAGGATTCAAGCATTTGGCCGACTCAAGGTAAATCAAATTCTTGTGGTCAGAGAGGACCACAACTTGATGTCTAGCTCCCGCCAACCAATGTCTCCACTCCTCAAATGCCCATTTCATGGCTAACAATTCCCTATTCCCCACATCATAGTTGCGTTCAGATGGGGAGAGCTTTCAGGAAAAGAAGGCACAGGGATTCATTTTAGATTTCACCGGATCTTTTTGGGACAAAACAGCTCCTGCATCAATCTCTGAAGTGTCTACTTCCACCTGAAAAGGAAGTGAGACATCAGGTTGCCGCAAAACCGGAGCACAAGTGAACCTCCGCTTCAACTCCTGAAAGGCTGAAACAGCCTCTGAAGACCAATTCAGCACATCAGCACCCTTCTTAGTTAAATCAGTCAGTGGTTTAGCAATACCAGAAAAATTAGCTATAAATTTACGATAAAAAATTAGCAAAACCCAAAAACTTCTGGAGAGCCTTCAAAGAAGTGGGTTGAACCCAATCATAAATGGCCTGTACCTTGGCCGGGTCCATTTCAATAGTTGATGGAGACAAAATAAATCCCAAAAATTAAATCCTCTGTACACCAAAAAGGCACTTCGATCCCTTAACATACAAGGAATTCTCCCTCAAAATCCGGAACACAGTCCGAATATGTTCCACATGAGAATCCCAAACCCTGAAAAAGATCAAAATATCATACAGATAGATGATCAAAAACTTATCCACAAAGTCCCGGAAAATATCATTCATGAAGGATTGGAAGACAGAAGGGGCATTAGTGAGCCCAAAAGGCATCACCAGGTACTCAAAATGTCCCTCTGGAGTATTAAACGCCGTCTTCCATTCATCCCCATGCTTGATGCGAATAAGATTATACGCCCCCCTGAGGTCAAGCTTAGTAATCCAGCAAGCACCTTTAACTCTGGAGAATAAATCAGAAATCAGGGGTAACGGATACTGAAATTTAACCGTAATTTTGTTGAGGGAACGATAGTCAATACAAGGCCTTAATGAACCATCCTTCTTGGCCACGAAAAAAAGCCCAGCACCTAAGGGCGAAGAGGATGGTCTAATATGACCCTTCTCCAACGACTCCTTAATATAAGATTGCATAGCCTCGTGTTCGGGTACAGATAAATTGAAAAGTCGACCCTTGGGAAATTTACACCCAGGTCTCAACTCAATTGCACAGTCATAACTCCTATCAGGAGGCAAAGACGCAGACTTGCTCTCACTAAATACATCATAAAAATCAGCCAAATAGTCAGGAACATCATGCGACTGGGGAGAGGTGGAGAAAACAGGAGTGTCACCAAGAGCACACCGACAACCCCAACTCACCACAGACACAGATTTCCAATCCAAAACCGGATTATGGATTTGCAACCAGGGAAAACCCAGAACAATGGTATCATGTAAATTATGCAACACCAAAAATCTGCAATTTTCTTGGTGGTCTTGGGCAACCCGCATTATCACCTGGGTCCAAAACTGAGGTTTATTCTTCGCCAAAGGAGTAGCATCAATACCCCTCAAAGGAATAGGCGTCCGCAGAGGTGTCATAAGAAAACCACAACGTTTAGCAAAATCCAAGTCCATTAGATTCAAGACCGCTCCTGAATCGACAAATGCCTTCGCAGAAAATGTGGATAAGGAGCAGATCAGAGTAATTGCCAAAAGAAACTTAGGTTGTACACCACCCACAGAAAATGTGTGTGCTAAACGTTTCTCTCGTTTAGGGCAGACAGAAATGACATGAGAGGCATCACCACAGAAAAAACACAGCTTATTACGCCTTCTAAACTCCTGACGTTACGCCCTAAACAAAACTCCATCACATTGCATAGGTTCACACATTTGTTCAAAATGTGGCAGCGCCTCCCATGTAGTCTTGCGTTCACGTAAACGCCGATCAACTTGAATGGCTAATGACATAGAATCGTCAATACCAGAGGGAACAGGAAATCCCACCATAGTACCTTTTAAAGTCTCAGACAAACCCTTCTGAAAGAGAGCTGCCAATGCACTATCATTCTATGTAGTAAGGACCGCCCACTTTCGGAATTTCTGACAGTATAACTGCAGGATCCTGACCCTGGCTTAATGCCAATAGGGATCTCTCAGCTTGATCAATAGCATTAGGTTCATCATATAACAACCCCAAGGCTTGAAAAAATGCATCCACATTAGTCAAAACAGGATCTTCAGGTGTCAAAGAAAACGCCCAATCCTGGGGATCGCCACGCAGCAAGGAGATGACAATTTTAACCTGCTGCGCAGAGCTCCCCAATGAGTTAGGCTTCAAGGCAAGAAATAATTTACAATTCTTAAAATTCAAAAATTTAGACCGATCCCCAGAAAACACATCAGGAGCAGGGATCCTTGGTTCAACAGCATGTGAATGAGTGAGATAGGCGGAAATTCCCCACACTTCAGCAGGGAGCTGCTCCACACGATCAGACAGTTGCTTAATCCCCATCAAGGAGAAAAAAAAAAAAAACTCCTCCTACGGCCCAGAGAAAAAGAGGAGAAAATATACATATAAAAAAAAAAATTCTGACATTTTTTTTTTTTTACAATTCTCTCCTGCTTTTGAGTACCCTAGAATCTGCGGTATGGCTGGTGATTCTGTTATGAATGAGTCACCGAGGAAGAAAAAACAAAATGCAAGCTAAGCCCAGAAAACCGGAGAGGTTGGTAACTAGCGGATTGAAGACCCCTGATCCTATCCACAACAACTAGCAGTAGCCGTGGAGCATGCCTACGGTGGTTCTAGATGCCTTGTCACGGCCGGAGAACTAAATAAGCCTAAAGAAAGAAAGGGAAAATCTAAACTGCCCCAGAGCAGACCCCTAAGCAATAGACAGCCCCCAACATGTATTGTCGGTGAAACAAGATGAAAACACAGACACAGGTAGAAAGATAGGCTGAGCAAATGATGAGGCCCTCATCAGGACAGGAAAGAAAAGCTGCTGTCTGCAATCACACAAAAAACCCTGCCAAAAAGAATGTCTAACACGTCTGATAGAATCACTATATCAGCACTCAGGTATATTCTGAAGACAGAGCAAAAGTGATCAACTGATCAGAGACAAAATGGGGATTCAGCCCAGTCCCAGCCAGGGCTGGCTGAACTCAAAAACTAAGTAAACCAGACAAAAACTCATATGAACAATAGCAGAGAAAACTTAGCTTTAGGAAGGCAGGAACCAAACTGGAAACCAGGAGCCACAGTCAGGAAAAATCACCAGCAAGAAACTAGGGAGTCGGCTGCCTTAAATCCAATCAGAAACTACTGATGTCCAATCGCAGTCCTCTTCCTCAGGTGGCCGGTCTCTGCCATTTAGATCAGCTTCACTACCTCCCTTCACCAACAGAGGGAGTCCAGATAGAGAACTCACTACTCCTCTGTCAGCACAGTCAGCTCCATAACCCTCACCAGAAGCCAGAGGCAAACCCGAAAATGAGCTCACAACACCAAGCTTTGCAAGAATTCTTCACTGACACCATAGCTGATACTCCACCATGCTTTACACGAACTCCTCGCTGACATCATAGCTGCCACTCAAGGACTCTGACTGAGCTGTCCTGGACTCTCCTCAGCTCCTTCCTTCACCCAGCATGGTTGGAAAAGACCAACAATATCACCAACGTCAGTGAGTACAACTGACACACCTTTATTGAGTAAACACACCTGTTAGTGATTCCCTTGCAATTACACTAACCACCACCGGGGGCAAAATTATCTCTAAAAACACCAGTGCAATGACCATGCTGGCTACCGGGGCAAAACTATCTCTAAGCACACCAGTGCAATGACCATACTGGCCACCGGGGGCAAAACTATCTGTAAGCACAAAGCTTAGAGAGAGAAAAAAAGGTTACCAGTGCTCTTATCTGACATGATCCAGCATGGATCATGACAGTACCCTCCCCTTAATGAGGGGCCTCTGGACCCTCAAAACCACTCCTCATCACTAACCACCCACAGAGGGGATGCCAGATCCAGAGTTCCCCCAGCAATCACCTGCACTTCAGGTTTATGACAAATGCACCGCTGGTATTGGCAATATAAGTTCTGGAGGCACCACAAATCTCCAAAGCGCCGTCCTGGGGAAGGAGTTATATATGTGTATGTTTGATATGAGCTGGTAAGAGTCCACAACACACTCCCACTAGATGTTTTTTTTGGTGGGACCCATACACACTCATTCACACACAGGTCCGGACCTGAACGTTTATTGCCACACATTCATTTGTCAATAATCGGGGAACTCTCTCTGGGATTGACAACAGAGGTGTCCCCCTGTGTCACCACACTCACACCCCCGCACTCCACCAAGGGGTACACCACCCCCCAACCCTTTCCACCACGAGGTCTGCACCTCCAGGGTTGGCTAATGGCGAGGGTAGAGACTTGCCCCTACTCCCCCGCAGCACACCGGTGAGGGAGGGGCCTGGGATATGGAGGAAAAAATACACTCCCTGGTCGCCTTCCTCCACATGACCAGGAGGGGGCGGCTTCTTCGGTGGCATGGAAGATTTGGTGTGAGCCCCACGGACTATAACACCAGCCTGCTCACTACTGGGATGTACCCCTTCACCTCGGGGTACCCCAGACAGCACCATGGGGACACCAACTCCACCCACCTGTCTGGGTGCGTCCGCCTGTATGAGCAAGTCCCGCTCCCCAGCAGCGACTCTAGGGGGCTTCATTGCCAGCCGCTATTTGATTTTCCGGTTGAGTCAGAGGGAAGGCCCCAGACCCTGATTACTGCTGCTGGAACTGCTTAGACACCATGCAGCTCCTCACTCACCTCAGTGAGGCCCAGCAGCAAATGCTCACAGGTCTGAACATGGCCCGAGGCTCACCAGAAAAAAAAAATGTATGGGTTGGTGATATTGTCACGTGCCCCGTCCTGTGTGACACGGCCAGGAGGCCGGTAACTAATACAACAGGACACAGCATGTGTAATTGTCCAGTGTGACGCGGCCCGCAGGCCGGTAACTAATACAACAAGACACAGGGGATAGGGAAACATTTACAATGGTGGGCCCTGCGATAGGGAATGGGGGATGTGGAGACCTCCTGCACTCCCCTGAGTCAGTGTCCCTAACACTCCTAACATTCCCTATACAGGCTCCTCACCTGTTGCCGATCAGGATACCTGTCACCCTAGCACACCCTACACCTATTTCTTACTAGAGAGCTGGGTGGTGCAGGCACTGGCCCCACCGCTGTACTAACACCAACATGAGGAAAAGTGACAAACAGGGAAACTCTTAGATTTGCTCTGATGCACTTGCTCCATTCAACAGAGTCCAACAACTGAGTGCTAGAGATGAGCGACTTTGCCTTTTTTCGGGTCGAGTCGGGTTTCACGAAACCCGACTTTCGCAAAAATCGGGTCGAACGAAATCAGCCGATTATTGTGAAAAGTCGAAGTCCGACTGAAACACGAAACCCAATGTAAGTCAATGGGGAAGAAAAGTCAGCAGTGAGTGGAGGACAGGAAACACACCTAGAGTGCCCATTTTAATGCCAAAAACATCAATTCTTATTCCTTAAGCTTGTCAACCTTAATTTACTTTATAATAATAGTTAGGTATTGAAAACTGGGGGTTATTGGGATAAAGTTGTGGGGGGGTAGTGCTGGCTCCAGATTTTCGTGGGCCCAGGTCCAAAGAGTGTCACTGGGCTCCTTTAACACATGACACAATTCATGATCCTTTGATACGCCGAGAAATAGCAGTACAGTACAATGAAAAATACTTAAATTCTTACATCACATGACTGATATCCATTTTAAATTCTCCAATAGCTCCAAAAACAGACAGTATATTCCTCTATACAGTATTATGGCCACCGCATAGTACACCATACAGAGTAATGAGGCCCATATATTTCTCCATACACAATCATTGGTCCCATATAATGTTCGATACAGTAAATGATGAGCTCCACATAATGCTACAGTATATGTTGTTCACCATGAATGAAGCTCCAGTGTCTTATGGGCCCAAATAATGCTCCATATATAATGGGCCCCATTTCTAATGCTCCAGTGTATAATGGGCCCTGTAAATGCTGCTCCAGTGACTGATGTCCACCTTTGGAATGCTCCAGTGTATGGTGGGCCCCAGATATCATTCTCCAGAGTATCGAGCTCCCCAAAAATTGCTCCCAACCTTTAAAACAATTAAATAAGTCTCCTTGCTAGGGATTCCCTGTACTCTGGACTCCTCATTGTCCCCATCTTCCATCTCTCTGCACTTGGACTGTTTAGGCAGAGGGCGTACAGACATGATGTCATCGCGCTCTTTGACCAGAATGTCACTGTCAGGAAAAGTGTTTGGTTTCCGGGGGGCAGTATGGTTGCAAAGCTGAACCTTAAAGGAATGTCCAGAAGGGCACCACCAGGAGTGGAGCCTGCGGCTTAATTGGACTCCACACGGGCAACCTCAACCATGCCATCCACAAAAAAGCTGCACAGATTGCAAGCTTAATTCCGTTAACGAACGAGACTCAGGCATGCCCCGGCGGTCCGCGTCCAGCTTACTAGAGGGACACGCGAGGCTCTGGCACGCGAGATCGGGCTATAACAGGTCTGTCATTCCCTGCCAAATTTTTGAAATCTGACCAGTGTCACTTTATGTGGTAGTAACTCTGGAACGCTTCAGCAAATCCCAGTGGTTTTGAGATTGTTTTTTCGTGACACATTGTACTTTATGATAATCTTAAGTTTAAGTCAATGTGTTTTGTTTTCATTTATAAAAAATATCAGAAATTTGAGAAAAATGTTAAAAAATTAGCAATTTTCAAACTTTGAATGATTATCCCTTTAATCCAGATAGTCATACCACAGAAAAACATTAATAAATAACATTTCCCACATGCCTGCTTTACATCAGCACCATTTGAAAAAATGTTCTTTTATGTTGTTAGCATTTTAGGAGGTTTAAAAATGTAGCAATTAGAGTTGAGCGAAACGGGTCGAAAAATTTCAAAAGTCGCCGACTTTTGGCAAAGTCAGGTTTCATGAAACGAAACCCGACCCTAGGATGAGGTCGGCCACGAGGTCGGCGACTTACGCGCCAAAGTCGCGTTTCAAAAGTTTGTTTTGCGCTCTTTTTCAGCCAATCAGGATCCACGGACACTGTGGGCAACGTGATGACATAGGCAGGGGCCACCACCATCTTTCAGAAGGGCATGCAAGTGATTGGCTTGCTTTGGTGGGCGTCACAGGGGGTATAAAAGGGCGTGCACGCCGACCGCCATCTTACTTCTGCCGATCTCAGTATAGGGAGAGGTTGCTGCTGATTCTGTAGGGAGAGCGTTAGGCAGGGAAGAAGACAAAAAAACTGCTTCTGCTGCTAGCGATTTGGCCTGCACAACACACCAGTCACTGTGTGTGCAGTGCAAGGGGAGGCTATATAGTGGTGTATCAGTGGTGTTGGTTGTTGGGCTGCCTTCTAAGGCTTCCTGACATTCCTGCATTGCTGTTTACCCACTGCTCCGCAAACTGCTTTTTTAAAAGCAATCCCAATTTTTTTTTTTTGTCCTGAGAAGAAAAAAAAACTGCTTCTGCTGCTAGCAATTTGGCCTGCACAACACACCAGTCACTGTGTGTGCAGTGCAAGGGGAGGCTATAATGTGGTGTATCAGTGGTGTTGGTTGTTGGGCTGCCTTTTAAGGCTTCCTGACAGGCTGGCATTGCTGTTTACCCACTGCTCCGCAAACTGCTTTTTTAAAAGCAATCCAATCTCCCTTATCCTCTCGTCACTTTTGTCACAGCTGTGCCATCGAGCCTGTCACATAGCGCTCAGATATCAGTGGGCCTCACACAATCCAAAACTGTCCACAAGTGTCTGCAGAAATTCAAAATCTCCCTTATCCTCTCGTCACTTTTGTCACAGCTGTGCCATCGAGCCTGTGCCATAGCGCTCAGATATCAGTGGGCCTCACACAATCCAAAACTGTCCACAAGTGTCTGCAGAAACTCAAAATCTCCCTTATCCTCTCGTCACTTTTGTCACAGCTGTGCCATCGAGCCTGTCACATAGCGCTCAGATATCAGTGGGCCTCACACAATACAAAACTGTCCACAAGTGTCTGCAGAAATTCAAAATCTCCCTTATCCTCTCGTCACGTTTGTCACAGCTGTGCCATCGAGCCTGTGACATAGCGCTCAGATATCAGTGGGCCTCACACAATCCAAAACTGTCCACAAGTGTCTGCAGAAATTCAAAATCTCCCTTATCCTCTCGTCACGTTTGTCACAGCTGTGCCATCGAGCCTGTCACATAGCGCTCAGATATCAGTGGGCCTCACACAATACAAAACTGTCCACAAGTGTCTGCAGAAATTCAAAATCTCCCTTATCCTCTCGTCACTTTTGTCACACCTGTGCCATCGAGCCTGTGACATAGCGCTCAGATATCAGTGGGCCTCACACAATACAAAACTGTCCACAATTGTCTGCAGAAATTCAAAATCTCCCTTATCCTCTCATCACTTTTGTCACAGCTGTGCCATCGAGCCTGTCACATAGCGCTCAGATATCAGTGGGCCTCACACAATCCAAAACTGTCCACAAGTGTCTGCAGAAATTCAAAATCTCCCTTATCCTCTCGTCACTTTTGTCAGAGCTGTGCCATCGAGCCTGTGACATAGCGCTCAGATATCAGTGGGCCTCACACAATACAAAACTGTCCACAAGTGTCTGCAGAAATTCAAAATCTCCCTTATCCTCTCGTCACTTTTGTCACAGCTGTGCCATCGAGCCTGTCACATAGCGCTCAGATATCAGTGGGCCTCACACAATACAAAACTGTCCACAAGTGTCTGCAGAAATTCAAAATCTCCCTTATCCTGTCGTCACTTTTGTCACAGCTGTGCCATCGAGCCTGTGCCATAGCGCTCAGATATCAGTGGGCCTCACACAATCCAAAACTGTCCACAAGTGTCTGCAGAAATTCAAAATCTCCCTTATCCTCTCGTCACTTTTGTCACAGCTGTGCCATCGAGCCTGTCACATAGCGCTCAGATATCAGTGGGCCTCACACAATACAAAACTGTCCACAAGTGTCTGCAGAAATTCAAAATCTCCCTTATCCTCTCGTCACTTTTGTCACAGCTGTGCCATCGAGCCTGTGACATAGCGCTCAGATATCAGTGGGCCTCACACAATCCAAAACTGTCCACAAGTGTCTGCAGAAATTCAAAATCTCCCTTATCCTCTCATCACTTTTGTCACAGCTGTGCCATCGAGCCTGTAACATAGCGCTCAGATATCAGTGGGCCTCACACAATCCAAAACTGTCCACAAGTGTCTGCAGAAATTCAAAATCTCCCTTATCCTCTCATCACTTTTGTCACAGCTGTGCCATCGAGCCTGTGACATAGCGCTCAGATATCAGTGGGCCTCACACAATCCAAAACTGTCCACAAGTGTCTGCAGAAATTCAAAATCTCCCTTATCCTCTCGTCACTTTTGTCACAGCTGTGCCATCGAGCCTGTGACATAGCGCTCAGATATCAGTGGGCCTCACACAATCCAAAACTGTCCACAAGTGTCTGCAGAAATTCAAAATCTCCCTTATCCTCTCGTCACTTTTGTCACAGCTGTGCCATCGAGCCTGTCACATAGCGCTCAGATATCAGTGGGCCTCACACAATCCAAAACTGTCCACAAGAGTCTGCAGAAATTCAAAATCTCCCTTATCCTCTCGTCACTTTTGTCACAGCTGTGCCATCGAGCCTGTGACATAGCGCTCAGTAGAGTTGAGCGAAACGGGTCGAAAAATTCAAAAGTCGCCGACTTTTGGCAAAGTCGGGTTTCATGAAACGAAACCCGACCCTAGGATGAGGTCGGCCACGAGGTCGGCGACTTACGCGCCAAAGTCGCGTTTCAAAAGTTTGTTTTGCGCTCTTTTTCAGCCATTCAGGATCCACGGACACTGTGGGCAACGTGATGACATAGGCACGGGTCACCACCATCTTTCAGAAGGGCATGCAAGTGATTGGCTTGCTTTGGTGGGCGTCACAGGGGGTATAAAAGGGCGTGCACGCCGACCGCCATCTTACTTCTGCCGATCTTAGTATAGGGAGAGGTTGCTGCTGATTCTGTAGGGAGAGCGTTAGGCAGGGAAGAAGACAAAAGAACTGCTTCTGCTGCTAGCGATTTGGCCTGCACAACACACAAGTCACTGTGTGTGCAGTGCAAGGGGAGGCTATATTGTGGTGTATCAGTGGTGTTGGTTGTTGGGCTGCCTTCTAAGGCTTCCTGACACGCTGGCATTGCTGTTTACCCACTGCTCCGCAAACTGCTTTTTTAAAAGCAATCCAATCTCCCTTATCCTCTAGTGACTTTTGTCACAGCTGTGCCATCGAGCGTGTCACATAGCGCTCAGATATCAGTGGGCCTCACACAATCTACAAGTGTCCAGTGTCCAAAAGTGTACGCAGAGATTCAAAATCTCCATTATCCTCTTGTCACTTTGGTCACAGGCAGCTGTGCCATCGAGCGTGTCACATAGCGCTCAGATATCAGTGGGCCTCACACAATCTACAAGTGTCCAGTGTCCAAAAGTGTACGCAGAGATTCAAAATCTCCATTATCCTCTCGTCACTTTGGTCACAGGCAGCTGTGCCATCGAGCGTGTCACATAGCGCTCAGATATCAGTGGGCCTCACACAATCTACAAGTGTCCAGTGTCCAAAAGTGTACGCAGAGAATCAAAATCTCCATTATCCTCTCGTCACTTTGCTCACAGGCAGCTGTGCCATCGAGCTTGTCACATAGCGCTCAGATATCAGTGGGCCTCACACAATCTACAAGTGTCCAGTGTCCAAAAGTGTACGCAGAGAATCAAAATCTCCATTATCCTCTCGTCACTTTGGTCACAGGCAGCTGTGCCATTGAGCGTGTCACATAGCGCTCAGATATCAGTAGGCCTCACACAATCTACAAGTGTCCAGTGTCCAAAAGTGTACGCAGAGAATCAAAATCTCCATTATCCTCTCGTCACTTTGGTCACAGGCAGCTGTGCCATCGAGCGTGTCACATAGCGCTCAGATATCAGTGGGCCTCACACAATCTACAAGTGTCCAGTGTCCAAAAGTGTACGCAGAGATTCAAAATCTCCATTATCCTCTCGTCACTTTGGTCACAGGCAGCTGTGCCATCGAGCGTGTCACATAGCGCTCAGATATCAATAGGCCTCACACAATCTACAAGTGTCCAGTGTCCAAAAGTGTACGCAGAGATTCAAAATCTCCATTATCCTCTCGTCACTTTGGTCACAGGCAGCTGTGCCATCGAGCGTGTCACATAGCGCTCAGATATCAGTGGGCCTCACACAATCTACAAGTGTCCAGTGTCCAAAAGTGTACGCAGAGAATCAAAATCTCCATTATCCTCTCGTCACTTTGGTCACAGGCAGCTGTGCCATCGAGCATGTCACATAGCGCTCAGATATTAGTGGGCCTCACACAATCTACAAGTGTCCAGTGTCCAAAAGTGTACGCAGAGATTCAAAATCTCCATTATCCTCTCGTCACTTTGGTCACAGGCAGCTGTGCCATCGAGCGTGTCACATAGCGCTCAGATATCAGTAGGCCTCACACAATCTACAAGTGTCCAGTGTCCAAAAGTGTACGCAGAGATTCAAAATCTCCATTATCCTCTCGTCACTTTGGTCACAGGCAGCTGTGCCATCGAGCGTGTCACATAGCGCTCAGATATCAGTGGGCCTCACACAATCTACAAGTGTCCAGTGTCCAAAAGTGTACACAGAGAATCAAAATCTCCATTATCCTCTCGTCACTTTGGTCACAGGCAGCTGTGCCATCGAGCATGTCACATAGCGCTCAGATATCAGTAGGCGTCACACAATCTACAAGTGTCCAGTGTCCAAAAGTGTACGCAGAGATTCAAAATCTCCATTATCCTCTCGTCACTTTGGTCACAGGCAGCTGTGCCATCGAGCGTGTCACATAGCGCTCAGATATCAGTGGGCCTCACACAATCTACAAGTGTCCAGTGTCCAAAAGTGTACGCAGAGAATCAAAATCTCCATTATCCTCTCGTCACTTTGGTCACAGGCAGCTGTGCCATCGAGCGTGTCACATAGCGCTCAGATATCAGTGGGCCTCACACAATCTACAAGTGTCCAGTGTCCAAAAGTGTACGCAGAGATTCAAAATCTCCATTATCCTCTCGTCACTTTGGTCACAGGCAGCTGTGCCATCGAGCGTGTCACATAGCGCTCAGATATCAGTGGGCCTCACACAATCTACAAGTGTCCAGTGTCCAAAAGTGTACGCAGAGAATCAAAATCTCCATTATCCTCTCGTCACTTTGGTCACAGGCAGCTGTGCCATCGAGCGTGTCACATAGCGCTCAGATATCAGTAGGCCTCACACAATCTACAAGTGTCCAGTGTCCAAAAGTGTACGCAGAGAATCAAAATCTCCATTATCCTCTCGTCACTTTGGTCACAGGCAGCTGTGCCATCGAGCGTGTCACATAGCGCTCAGATATCAGTGGGCCTCACACAATCTACAAGTGTCCAGTGTCCAAAAGTGTACGCAGAGAATCAAAATCTCCATTATCCTCTCGTCACTTTGGTCACAGGCAGCTGTGCCATCGAGCATGTCACATAGCGCTCAGATATCAGTAGGCGTCACACAATCTACAAGTGTCCAGTGTCCAAAAGTGTACGCAGAGATTCAAAATCTCCATTATCCTCTCGTCACTTTGGTCACAGGCAGCTGTGCCATCGAGCGTGTCACATAGCGCTCAGATATCAGTAGGCCTCACACAATCTACAAGTGTCCAGTGTCCAAAAGTGTACGCAGAGATTCAAAATCTCCATTATCCTCTCGTCACTTTGGTCACAGGCAGCTGTGCCATCGAGCGTGTCACATAGCGCTCAGATATCAGTGGGCCTCACACAATCTACAAGTGTCCAGTGTCCAAAAGTGTACGCAGAGAATCAAAATCTCCATTATCCTCTCGTCACTTTGGTCACAGGCAGCTGTGCCATCGAGCGTGTCACATAGCGCTCAGATATCAGTAGGCCTCACACAATCTACAAGTGTCCAGTGTCCAAAAGTGTACGCAGAGAATCAAAATCTCCATTATCCTCTCGTCACTTTGGTCACAGGCAGCTGTGCCATCGAGCGTGTCACATAGCGCTCAGATATCAGTGGGCCTCACACAATCTACAAGTGTCCAGTGTCCAAAAGTGTACGCAGAGATTCAAAATCTCCATTATCCTCTCGTCACTTTGGTCACAGGCAGCTGTGCCATCGAGCGTGTCACATAGCGCTCAGATATCAGTAGGCCTCACACAATCTACAAGTGTCCAGTGTCCAAAAGTGTACGCAGAGATTCAAAATCTCCATTATCCTCTCGTCACTTTGATCACAGGCAGCTGTGCCATCGAGCGTGTCACATAGCGCTCAGATATCAGTGGGCCTCACACAATCTACAAGTGTCCAGTGTCCAAAAGTGTACGCAGAGAATCAAAATCTCCATTATCCTCTCGTCACTTTGCTCACAGGCAGCTGTGCCATCGAGCGTGTCACATAGCGCTCAGATATCAGTGGGCCTCACACAATCTACAAGTGTCCAGTGTCCAAAAGTGTACGCAGAGAATCAAAATCTCCATTATCCTCTCGTCACTTTGGTCACAGGCAGCTGTGCCATCGAGCGTGTCACATAGCGCTCAGATATCATTGGGCCTCACACAATCTACAAGTGTCCAGTGTCCAAAAGTGTACGCAGAGATTCAAAATCTCCATTATCCTCTCGTCACTTTGGTCACAGGCAGCTGTGCCATCGAGCGTGTCACATAGCGCTCAGATATCAGTGGGCCTCACACAATCTACAAGTGTCCAGTGTCCAAAAGTGTACGCAGAGATTCAAAATCTCCATTATCCTCTCGTCACTTTGGTCACAGGCAGCTGTGCCATCGAGCGTGTCACATAGCGCTCAGATATCAGTAGGCGTCACACAATCTACAAGTGTCCAGTGTCCAAAAGTGTACGCAGAGATTCAAAATCTCCATTATCCTCTCGTCACTTTGGTCACAGGCAGCTGTGCCATCGAGCGTGTCACATAGCGCTCAGATATCAGTGGGCCTCACACAATCTACAAGTGTCCAGTGTCCAAAAGTGTACGCAGAGAATCAAAATCTCCATTATCCTTTCGTCACTTTGGTCACAGGCAGCTGTGCCATCGAGCGTGTCACATAGCGCTCAGATATCAGTGGGCCTCACACAATCTACAAGTGTCCAGTGTCCAAAAGTGTACGCAGAGATTCAAAATCTCCATTATCCTCTTGTCACTTTGGTCACAGGCAGCTGTGCCATCGAGCGTGTCACATAGCGCTCAGATATCAGTAGGCCTCACACAATCTACAAGTGTCCAGTGTCCAAAAGTGTACGCAGAGATTCAAAATCTCCATTATCCTCTCGTCACTTTGGTCACAGGCAGCTGTGCCATCGAGCGTGTCACATAGCGCTCAGATATCAGTGGGCCTCACACAATCTACAAGTGTCCAGTGTCCAAAAGTGTACGCAGAGAATCAAAATCTCCATTATCCTCTCGTCACTTTGGTCACAGGCAGCTGTGCCATCGAGCATGTCACATAGCGCTCAGATATCAGAAGGCCTCACACAATCTACAAGTGTCCAGTGTCCAAAAGTGTACGCAGAGATTCAAAATCTCCATTATCCTCTCGTCACTTTGGTCACAGGCAGCTGTGCCATCGAGCGTGTCACATAGCGCTCAGATATCAGTGGGCCTC
The DNA here is from genome assembly GCF_039654945.1 of Dendrobates tinctorius. NCBI lineage: Eukaryota > Metazoa > Chordata > Amphibia > Anura > Dendrobatidae > Dendrobates > Dendrobates tinctorius. The sequence goes on along the minus strand of NW_027361696.1, from coordinate 45,377,354 downwards.
ACACAATCTACAAGTGTCCAGTGTCCAAAAGTGTACGCAGAGATTCAAAATCTCCATTATCCTCTCGTCACTTTGGTCACAGGCAGCTGTGCCATAGAGCATGTCACATAGCGCTCAGATATCAGTAGGCCTCACACAATCTACAAGTGTCCAGTGTCCAAAAGTGTACGCAGAGATTCAAAATCTCCATTATCCTCTCGTCACTTTGGTCACAGGCAGCTGTGCCATAGAGCATGTCACATAGCGCTCAGATATCAGTAGGCCTCACACAATCTACAAGTGTCCAGTGTCCAAAAGTGTACGCAGAGATTCAAAATCTCCATTATCCTCTCGTCACTTTGGTCACAGGCAGCTGTGCCATCGAGCGTGTCACATAGCGCTCAGATATCAGTGGGCCTCACACAATCTACAAGTGTCCAGTGTCCAAAAGTGTACGCAGAGAATCAAAATCTCCATTATCCTCTCGTCACTTTGGTCACAGGCAGCTGTGCCATCGAGCGTGTCACATAGCGCTCAGATATCAGTGGGCCTCACACAATCTACAAGTGTCCAGTGTCCAAAAGTGTACGCAGAGATTCAAAATCTCCATTATCCTCTCGTCACTTTGGTCACAGGCAGCTGTGCCATCGAGCGTGTCACATAGCGCTCAGATATCAGTAGGCCTCACACAATCTACAAGTGTCCAGTGTCCAAAAGTGTACGCAGAGAATCAAAATCTCCATTATCCTCTCGTCACTTTGGTCACAGGCAGCTGTGCCATCGAGCGTGTCACATAGCGCTCAGATATCAGTAGGCGTCACACAATCTACAAGTGTCCAGTGTCCAAAAGTGTACGCAGAGATTCAAAATCTCCATTATCCTCTCGTCACTTTGGTCACAGGCAGCTGTGCCATCGAGCGTGTCACATAGCGCTCAGATATCAGTGGGCCTCACACAATCCAAAAGTGTCCACTGTCCACAAGTGTGTGCAGAAATTCTAAATCTCCCCTGTCCTATAGACACCTTTTACATTGTTTTACATTACTATATAGTTTGTTGGATTTTGTCTACATTTCTACCAAAAATGAGGAAGGCTGGTGGAAGAGGCCGTGGAATTGGGCGGGGGTTGGCAGCTGGTAATGATGGTGTTGGTGGTGGATCTGATGGTAGTGGCAAGAGCAAAATAGGACCGAATGCAGGAGGTGCTGACCCTGCATCATCGTCTGGCTACATAAGGCCTCGAACGCTTAGTTTTCTAGGAGTTGGCAAACCGCTTTTAAAGGCAGAGCATCAGGAAAAAGTTTTGTCTTACATTGCTGACTCAGCCTCCAGCTCTATCGCCTCCTCTTCTTCAGTTGTAAAAAGTAAAAGCACTGAGTCGTCATTGGAGGCTCATGTTCATGAACCACACCTTTCCTTGTGTCCTTCACCCCAACCAAGATTGAAGGATGACGCAGGCCATCCTACTGATTACTCCATGGAGCTGTTTTCACATACCATGCCTGGATTATCAAGTCAAATGGTGAATTACCCAGGCCAAGATGAATCTGACATGGAATGCACTGATGCACAGCCGCTGATGGATGATTCTGCTGGTACATTCACTCAGAGCACTACACTGTCCTCGCAGTGTACAGAGCCAGATTTTGACCCTGATGAGACTCAGGTGCCCCTTCCCGCACACTATACCACCATACACGGTGACACAGAGGAAGGTGCACATGACATAGAAGAGGAGGTGATGGATGACCCAGTTGTTGACCCAGATTGGCATCCATTGGGGGAACAGGGTGCTGCTTCCAATAGCTCAGATGAGGAGCATCCACAGCAGACATCGACATCGCAACAGCTGTTATCTGGCAGGCCCGGAGCACTCCAAAGACAGGTTCCAAACATCAAAAGAGTTGCTGGACAGCTTGTCCAGAGGGTCAAAAGATCACAGCGTGCTAGGCCGCAAAATGTCTGCCAAAGTAGGAAGAGTGCAGTGTGGCACTTTTTTGACCAAAATCCTCATGATCAGGCCAAGGTTATCTGTAAGAAGTGCGCAAAGACCTTTAGCCGAGGGAAAAATCTGAAAAATTTGAATACCAGTTGCATGCTTAGACATTTAACCAGCATGCACTTGCAAGCGTGGACACAACACCAAACCTCAAGTGCCACATGTGCAACTGATCACAACGAAGGTAGTCAGCAACGCTACATTGTTTCCCCCACTGTAAGCCCACCGGTTAGCACAGCAGCAAATGTTGAGGTGTCGTTGCAAGGCCACAGCAGTCAGGGAATCCCACTGTTATATCAACGAAAGACTGATTCTAGGCCATCAGAAAGAACACCAACTCCATCACCATCATCAACCCTCTCTCAGTCCGCCCTGTCCACCGCTACTTCCACCATATGCAGCTCTCAAGTCCAGCTCACCCTCCCAGACACTATGAGTAGGTCAAGAAAGTACTCAGTCTCTCATCCGCGTACACTGGGTTTGAACGCCCACATTGCCAAACTAATCTCGTTTGAGATGATGCCCTTTCGGTTGGTGGAAAGCACAGCTTTCCGCGAACTCATGGCCTATGCAGTACCACGCTATGACCTACCCAGTCGCCACTTCTTCTCTCGCAAAGCCATCCCAGCCCTCCACCATCATGTGAAAGACTGCATTGTCCATGCACTCAAGCAGTCAGTGAGCGGAAAGGTGCACCTCACAACTGATGCATGGTCCAGTCGGCATGGCCAGGGCCGTTACGTGTCCATCACTGCGCACTGGGTTAATGTGGTGGATGCAGGGTCCACAGGGGACAGCGGTGGTGGGACAGTGCTGCCTAGCCCACGGTATAGGAAACAGTTGGCTGTAGGCGTTCGACCCTCCTCCTCCTCCTCCTCCAGAAGCGAAAGCTCATCCACAGAGCGCAGTCGTATGAGCACTCCATCTGTAGCTGCCACTGTTGCACACGAGGTGTCCCCCTATCGAGCAGCTAGTGGAAAGCATCAGCAGGCTGTGTTGCAGATGATGTGTTTGGGCGACAGACACACCGCCGAGGTGCTGGCTGAGTACTTGAAGCGACAAACTGAGTCATGGCTGGGCAGTGTACATCTTGAGGCAGGCAAGGTAGTTAGTGATAACGGCCGTAATTTTGTGGCAGCCATAGCCCTTTCAAAACTCAGCCACATACCTTGCTTGGCTCACACATTGAACCTGGTGGTGCAGTGCTTCCTCAAAAATTATCCGGAGTTAACAGCCCTGCTCCAGAAGGTGCGAAGACTGTGCGCGCACATCCGCCGGTCGCCTGTACACTACGTTCGTATGCAGAAGCTGCAGCGATTGCTCCACCTTCCCAACCACCGCCTCATTATCGACATTGCAACAAGGTGGAACTCCACCCTGCACATGGTGGAGCGGCTGTGCGAGCAGAGGCAGGCCATAATGCATTTGTGGGAGGATACACGGCCAGGCACTTTGAGAGCAGACATGGAGTTGACAGGCGTGCAGTGGTCGAAGCTGAAAGACCTTTGTAAAGTCCTTCAGTGTTTTGAGGAATGCACACGGCTGGTAAGCGCAGACGACGCCATCCTAAGCATGAGCATCCCACTTATGCGTCTGCTCATGCAAACTTTGACGCACCTTAAGGAGCAGGCGTCTGCAGCCAATGTTGATGAGGAGGAAGAGGAGGAGGGAATCCTTGATGACATTCAGCCATTGTCTGCTCAGGGACCTCTCCTGGACGAAGTGGAGGAAGAAGAGGAGGAGGAGGATGATGGGGATGATTACTTAGGGGAGGAGGATGCATCTCGTGGGGCAAGTGAAAATGTTGGCGTGGCAAGGTCTGGTACAGGGTTTGTGCGTGACTGGAGGGATGTGGATTTGCCAGAAAGTGCTCCTCCACCCAGCACTCGCAGTGCATCATTGACACCGGGAACATTGGCCCACATGTCAGATTATGCCTTGCGGATCCTAAAAAGGGACCCCCGCATTGCCAAAATGATGAACGATGACGACTACTGGTTGGCCAGCATCCTGGATCCACGCTATAAAGGCAAATTACAAAACATAATGCCACAGGAGAACCTTGACCTAATATTGGCTAATAAACAAGCAACTCTGGTAAATCGGTTGCTTGAGGCATTCCCAGCACACAGCAGCGGTGATGGTTCTCACACGAGCCGTACGGGCCGGGGGCCGCTTGGCAGAGGTGTTCGTGGTGCACACAGCAGAAGTGGCGTTGGAGACAGGGGTTTCATGACAATGTTGTGGACTGATTTTTCAAATACCGCTCACACAACTGGTAATACTGCATCGATGGAAAGTGACAGGAGACAGCAGTTGTCAACTATGGTTACAAACTACTTTTCCTCCCATATCGATGTTCTCCCACACAGGTCATTCCCCTTTGACTATTGGGCCGCTAAACTGGACACCTGGCCTGAATTGGCCCAATATGCCTTACAGGAGCTCGCTTGCCCAGCTGCAAGTGTGCTATCGGAAAGAGTCTTCAGTGCAGCTGGATCAATACTGACAGAAAAAAGGACCCATCTGTCAACCCAAAATGTGGATGATCTAACCTTCATTAAAATGAACCACGCATGGGTTTCCAAGGATTTTGTCCCACCTTCCCCTGATGACACATAGGGTGACAGAAAAATGGCTTGCTTTGGTCCACCTCTTCCTGGTACTTCACCTATTTCGCCTTTTGCATCAGCTGAATGTCCAACATCAACATATGCCACTTTCTAAAACTCCCTAACTGTGCTGCCTCCCCCCCCCATGGCCGGGGTCACCACCTACCGCACGACACCGTGCGAGTGCCGTTGCCCTGGACAGGTGGGTAGGCCGACTCTTGGGCGCGGGCACAGGCACAGGGTCCCTCATAGTGCAATCAATTGTCTCTGACGGCGGTGGTGCACACCCGCCGTCAGACACACCGCTGTACTATGAGGGGCCCAGTGCCAGTACCGACGCCCACGAGTGGGCCCCCCTTGCTTGGGCAGGGCCCCAGCATTTGCAATCTTTACCTCTCCCTGCTCCTCCTCTGTGTAATCTGGGCCGTCAAATCCATACTGTGCCTGACACCGTCTGAGCCTGCCTCCTGAGACATATATTTTGAATGTGTACGCTATCCATACATGTTATCCGGGGATACGGTACCCTTTCTAACCTTTGTGCAATGACGTGCAATCCATACTGGGCCTAACACCGTCTGAGCCTGCCTCATGCTGTATAGACATATATTTTGAATGTGTACGCTATCCATACATGTTATCCGGGGATGCGGCACCCTTTCTAACCTTTGTGCAATGACGTGCAATCCATACTGGGCCTAACACCATCTGAGCCTGCCTCATGCTGTATAGACATATATTTTGAATGTGTACGCTATCCATACATGTTATCCGGGGATACGGTACCCTTTCTAACCTTTGTGCAATGACGTGCAATCCATACTGGGCCTAACACCGTCTGAGCCTGCCTCATGCTGTATAGACATATATTTTGAATGTGTACGCTATCCATACATGTTATCCGGGGATACGGTACCCTTTCTAACCTTTGTGCAATGACGTGCAATCCATACTGGGCCTAACACCGTCTGAGCCTGCCTCATGCTGTATAGACATATATTTTGAATGTGTACGCTATCCATACATGTTATCCGGGGATACGGTACCCTTTCTAACCTTTGTGCAATGACGTGCAATCCATACTGGGCCTAACACCGTCTGAGCCTGCCTCATGCTGTATAGACATATATTTTGAATGTGTACGCTATCCATACATGTTATCCGGGGATACGGTACCCTTTCTAACCTTTGTGCAATGACGTGCAATCCATACTGGGCCTAACACCGTCTGAGCCTGCCTCATAGACATATATTTTGAATGTGTACGCTATCCATACATGTTATCCGGGGATACGGTACCCTTTCTAACCTTTGTGCAATGACCTGCAATCCATACTGGGCCTAACACCGTCTGAGCCTGCCTCATGCTGTATAGACATATATTTTGAATGTGTACGCTATCCATACATGTTATCCGGGGATATGGTACCCTTTCTAACCTTTGTGCAATGACGTGCAATCCATACTGGGCCTAACACCGTCTGAGCCTGCCTCATGCTGTATAGACATATATTTTGAATGTGTACGCTATCCATACATGTTATCCGGGGATACGGTACCCTTTCTAACCTTTGTGCAATGACGTGCAATCCATACTGGGCCTAACACCGTCTGAGCCTGCCTCATGCTGTATAGACATATATTTTGAATGTGTACGCTATCCATACATGTTATCCGGGGATACGGTACCCTTTCTAACCTTTGTGCAATGACGTGCAATCCATACTGGGCCTAACACCGTCTGAGCCTGCCTCATGCTGTATAGACATATATTTTGAATGTGTACGCTATCCATACATGTTATCCGGGGATACGGTACGCTTTCTAACCTTTGTGCAATGACGTGCAATCCATACTGGGCCTAACACCGTCTGAGCCTGCCTCCTGAGACATATATTTTGAATGTGTACGCTATCCATACATGTTATCCAGGGATACGGTACCCTTTCTAACCTTTGTGCAATCACGTGCAATCCATACTTGGCGTGAGAACGGCTGGCGAGCTGTTAAGCAAGCTACTGCACCTGTCCAGACAAGTACAGGGATTCCCTAGCGAGGAGACTTATTTGATTGTTTTCAATGTTGGGACAGCAATTTTTGGGGAGCACTATACTCTGGAGAATGATAGATGGGGCCCACCATACACTGGAACATTCCAAAGGTGGACATCAGACACTGGAGCAGCATTTACAGGGCCCATTATACACTAGAGCATTAGAAATGGGGCCCATTATGTTTGGAGCATTATTTGGGCCCATAAGACAGTGGAGCTTCATCCATGGGGACCAACATATACTGTAGGATTATGTGGAGCTCATCATATACTGTTTCAAACATTATATGGGACCAATGATTCTGTATGGAGAAATAGATGGGCCTCGTCATGAGATGTAAAAAGTGAGGTATTTTTCATTGGACTATACCGCTATTTCTCTGCCGTATCGGAGCATGATGAGTTGTGGTATGTGTTAAAGGGGCGCTCTTTCGCCCAGGGCACATGAAAACCTGGAGCCAGCCCTCCCCCCCCACAGTTTGTAGCCAAATAACCCCCATTTTTCAGTGCGTAACTTGTAATATGAAGTTAATTAAGGTTGACAAGCTTAAGAAAGAAGAATTGATGCTTTTGGCATTCAAATGGGCACTGTAGGTGTGTTTCCTGTCCTCTCACTGCCGACTTTTATTCCCCATTGACTTACATTGGGTTTCGTGTTTCGGGACGACCCCGACTTTTCCCTATAATCGGACGATCTTGCTCGACCCGACTTTTGGAAAAGTCGGGTTTCACGAAACGAAACGCGACCCTAAAAAAACAAAAGTCGCTCAACTCTAGCGCTCAGATATCAGTGGGCCTCACACAATCCAAAACTGTCCACAAGTGTCTGCAGAAATTCAAAATCTCCCTTATCCTCTCGTCACTTTTGTCACAGCTGTGCCATCGAGCCTGTCACATAGCGCTCAGATATCAGTGGGCCTCACACAATCCAAAACTGTCCACAAGTGTCTGCAGAAATTCAAAATCTCCCTTATCCTCTCGTCACTTTTGTCACAGCTGTGCCATCGAGCCTGTGACATAGCGCTCAGATATCAGTGGGCCTCACACAATCCAAAACTGTCCACAAGTGTCTGCAGAAATTCAAAATCTCCCCTGTCCTATAGACACCTTGTACCTTGTTTTACATTACTATATAGTTTGTTGGATTTTGTCTACATTTCTACCAAAAATGAGGAAGGCTGGTGGAAGAGGCCGTGGAATTGGGCGGGGGTTGGCAGCTGGTAATGATGGTGTTGGTGGTGGATCTGATGGTAGTGGCAAGAGTAAAATAGGACCGAATGCAGGAGGTGTTGAGCCTGCGTCATCGTCTGGCTACATAAGGCCTCGAACGCTTAGTTTTCTAGGAGTTGGCAAACCGCTTTTAAAGCCAGAGCATCAGGAAAAAGTTTTGTCTTACATTGCTGACTCAGCCTCCAGCTCTATCGCCTCCTCTTCTTCAGTTGTAAAAAGTAAAAGCACTGAGTCGTCATTGGAGGCTCATGTTCATGAACCACACCTTTCCTTGTGTCCTTCACCCCAACCAAGATTGAAGGATGACGCAGGCCATACTACTGATTACTCCATGGAGCTGTTTTCACATACCATGCCTGGATTATCAAGTGAAATGGTGAATTACCCAGGCCAAGATGAATCTGACGTGGAGTGCACTGATGCACAGCCGCTGATGGATGATTCTGCTGGTACATTCACTCAGAGCACTACATTGTCCTCGCAGTGTACAGAGCCAGATTCTGACCCTGATGAGACTCAGGTGCCCCTTCCCGCACACTATACCACCATACACGGTGACACAGAGGAAGGTGCACATGACATAGAAGAGGAGGTGATGGATGACCCAGTTGTTGACCCAGATTGGCATCCATTGGGGGAAGAGGGTGCTGCTTCCAATAGCTCAGATGAGGAGCATCCACAGCAGACATCGACATCGCAACAGCTGTTATCTGGCAGGCCCGGAGCACTCCAAAGACAGGTTCCAAACATCAAAAGAGTTGCTGGACAGCTTGTCCAGAGGGTCAAAAGGTCTCAGCGTGCTAGGCCGCAAAATGTCTGCCAAAGTAGGAAGAGTGCAGTGTGGCACTTTTTTGACCAAAATCCTCATGATCAGGCCAAGGTTATCTGTAAGAAGTGCGCAAAGACCTTTAGCCGAGGGAAAAATCTGAAAAATTTGAATACCAGTTGCATGCTTAGACATTTAACCAGCATGCACTTGCAAGCGTGGACACAACACCAAACCTCAAGTGCCACATGTGCAACTGATCACAACGAAGGTAGTCAGCAACGCTACATTGTTTCCCCCACTGTAAGCCCACCGGTTAGCACAGCAGCAAATGTTGAGGTGTCGTTGCAAGGCCACAGCAGTCAGGGAATCCCACTGTTATATCAACGAAAGACTGATTCTAGGCCATCAGAAAGAACACCAACTCCATCACCATCATCAACCCTCTCTCAGTCCGCCCTGTCCACCGCTACTTCCACCATATGCAGCTCTCAAGTCCAGCTCACCCTCCCAGACACTATGAGTAGGTCAAGAAAGTACTCAGTCTCTCATCCGCGTACACTGGGTTTGAACGCCCACATTGCCAAACTAATCTCGTTTGAGATGATGCCCTTTCGGTTGGTGGAAAGCACAGCTTTCCGCGAACTCATGGCCTATGCAGTACCACGCTATGACCTACCCAGTCGCCACTTCTTCTCTCGCAAAGCCATCCCAGCCCTCCACCATCATGTGAAAGACCGCATTGTCCATGCACTCAAGCAGTCAGTGAGCGGAAAGGTGCACCTCACAACTGATGCATGGTCCAGTCGGCATGGCCAGGGCCGTTACGTGTCCATCACTGCGCACTGGGTTAATGTGGTGGATGCAGGGTCCACAGGGGACAGCGGTGGTGGGACAGTGCTGCCTAGCCCACGGTATAGGAAACAGTTGGCTGTAGGCGTTCGACCCTCCTCCTCCTCCTCCTCCTCCTCCAGAAGCGAAAGCTCGTCCACAGAGCGCAGTCGTACGAGCACTCCATCTGCAGCTGCCACTGTTGCACACGATGTGTCCCCCTATCGAGCAGCTAGTGGAAAGCGTCAGCAGGCTGTGTTGCAGATGATGTGTTTGGGCGACAGACACACCGCCGAGGTGCTGGCCGAGTACTTGAAGCGACAAACTGAGTCATGGCTGGGCAGTGTACATCTTGAGGCAGGCAAGGTAGTTAGTGATAACGGCCGTAATTTTGTGGCAGCCATAGCCCTTTCTAAACTCAGCCACATACCTTGCTTGGCTCACACCTTGAACCTGGTGGTGCAGTGCTTCCTCAAAAATTATCCGGAGTTAACAGCCCTGCTCCAGAAGGTGCGAAGACTGTGCGCGCACATCCGCCGGTCGCCTGTACACTCCGTTCGTATGCAGAAGCTGCAGCGATTGCTCCACCTTCCCAACCACCGCCTCATTATCGACATTGCAACAAGGTGGAACTCCACCCTGCACATGGTGGAGCGGCTGTGCGAGCAGAGGCAGGCCATAATGCATTTGTGGGAGGATACACGGCCAGGCACTTTGAGAGCAGACATGGAGTTGACAGGTGTGCAGTGGTCGAAGCTGAAAGACCTCTGTAAAGTCCTTCAGTGTTTTGAGGAATGCACACGGCTGGTAAGCGCAGACGACGCCATCCTAAGCATGAGCATCCCACTTATGCGTCTGCTCATGCAAACTTTGACACACCTTAAGGAGCAGGCGTCTGCAGCCAATGTTGATGAGGAGAAAGAGGAGGAGGGAATCCTTGATGACATTCAGCCATTGTCTGCTCAGGGACCTCTCCTGGACGAGGTGGAGGAAGAAGAGGAGGAGGAGGATGATGATGGGGATGATTACTTAGGGGAGGAGGATGCATCTCGTGGGGCAAGTGAAAATGTTGGCGTGGCAAGGTCTGGTACAGGGTTTGTGCGTGACTGGAGGGATGTGGATTTGCCAGAAAGTGCTCCTCCACCCAGCACTCGCAGTGCATCAATGACACCGGGAACATTGGCCCACATGTCAGATTATGCCTTGCGGATCCTAAAAAGGGACCCCCGCATTGCCAAAATGATGAACGATGACGACTACTGGTTGGCCAGCATCCTGGATCCACGCTATAAAGGCAAATTACAAAACATCATGCCACAGGAGAACCTTGACCTAATATTGGCTAATAAACAAGCAACTCTGGTAAATCGGTTGCTTGAGGCATTCCCAGCACACAGCAGCGGTGATGGTTCTCACACGAGCCGTACGGGCCGGGGGCAGCTTGGCAGAGGTGTTCGTGGTGCACACCGCAGAAGTGGCGTTGGAGACAGGGGTTTAATGACAATGTTGTGGACTGATTTTTCAAATACCGCTCACAAAACTGGTAATACTGCATCGATTGAAAGTGACAGGAGACAGCAGTTGTCAACTATGGTTACACACTACTTTTCCTCCCATATCGATGTTCTCCCACACAGGTCATTCCCCTTTGACTATTGGGCCGCTAAACTGGACACCTGGCCTGAATTGGCCCAATATGCCTTACAAGAGCTCGCTTGCCCAGCTGCAAGTGTGCTATCGGAAAGAGTCTTCAGTGCAGCTGGATCAATCCTGACAGAAAAAAGGACCCGTCTGTCAACCCAAAATGTGGATGATCTAACCTTCATTAAAATGAACCACGCATGGGTTTCCAAGGATTTTGTCCCACCTTCCCCTGATGACACATAGGGTGACAGAAAAATGGCTTGCTTTGGTCCACCTCTTCCTGGGACTTCACCTATTTCGCCTTTTGCATCAGCTGAATGTCCAACATCAACATATGCCACTTTCTAAAACTCCCTAACTGTGCTGCCTCCCCCCCCCATGGCCGGGGTCACCACCTAGCGCACGACACCGTGCGAGTGCCGTTGCCCTGGACAGGTGGGTAGGCCGACTCTTGGGCGCGGGCACTGGCACAGGGTCCCTCATAGTGCAATCAAGTGTCTCTGACGGTGGTGGTGCACACCCGCCATCAGACACACCGCTGTACTATGAGGGGCCCAGTGCCAGTACCGACGCCCACGAGTGGGCCCCCCTTGCTTGGGCAGGCCCCCAGCATTTGCAATCTTTACCTCTCCCTGCTCCTCCGCTGTGTAATCTGGGCCGTCAAATCCATACTGTGCCTGACACCGTCTGAGCCTGCCTCCTGAGACATATATTTTGAATGTGTACGCTATCCATACATGTTATCTGGGGAAACGGTACCCTTTCTAACCTTTGTGCAATCACGTGCAATCCATACTGGGCCTAACACCGTCTGAGCCTGCCTCCTGAGACATATATTTTGAATGTGTACGCTATCCATACATGTTATCTGGGGAAACGGTACCCTTTCTAACCTTTGTGCAATCACGTGCAATCCATACTGGGCCTAACACCGTCTGAGCCTGCCTCCTGAGACATATATTTTGAATGTGTACGCTATCCATACATGTTATCTGTGGAAACGGTACCCTTTCTAACCTTTGTGCAATCACGTGCAATCCATACTGGGCCTAACACCGTCTGAGCCTGCCTCCTGAGACATATATTTTGAATGTGTACGCTATCCATACATGTTATCCGGGGAAACGGTACCCTTTCTAACCTTTGTGCAATCATGTGCAATCCATACTGTGGCTAACACCTTCTGAGCCTGCCTCCTGAGACATATATTTTGAATGTGTACGCTATCCATACATGTTATCCGGGGATACGGTACCCTTTCTAACCTTTGTGCAATCATGTGCAATCCATACTGGGCCTAACACCGTCTGAGCCTGCCTCCTGAGACATATATTTTGAATGTGTACGCTATCCATACATGTTATCCGGGGATACGGTACCCTTTCTAACCTTTGTGCAATCACGTGCAATCCATACTGGGCCTAACACCGTCTGAGCCTGCCTCCTGAGACATATATTTTGAATGTGTACGCTATCCATACATGTTATCCGGGGATACGGTACCCTTTCTAACCTTTGTGCAATCACGTGCAATCCATACTGGGCCTAACACCGTCTGAGCCTGCCTCCTGAGACATATATTTTGAATGTGTACGCTATCCATACTTGTTATCCGGGGATACGGTACATTTTCTAACCTTTGTGCAATCACGTGCAATCCATACTGGGCCTAACACCGTATGAGCCTGCCTCCTGAGACATATATTTTGAATGTGTACGCTATCCATACATGTTATCCGGGGATACGGTACCCTTTCTAACCTTTGTGCAATCACGTGCAATCCATACTGGGCCTAACACCGTCTGAGCCTGCCTCCTGAGACATATATTATGAATGTGTACGCTATCCATACATGTTATCTGGGGATACGATACCCTTTCTAACCTTTGTGCAATCACGTGCAATCCATACTGAGCCTAACACCGTCTGAGAATGATAGATGGGGCCCACCATACACTGGAACATTCCAAAGGTGGACATCAGACACTGGAGCAGCATTTACAGGGCCCATTATACACTAGAGCATTAGAAATTGGGCCCATTATGTTTGGAGCATTATTTGGGCCCATAAGACAGTAGAGCTTCATCCATGGGGACCAACATATACTGTAGCATTATGTGGAGCTCATCATATACTGTTTCAAACATTATATGGGACCAGTGATTCTGTATGGAGAAATAGATGGGCCTCGTCATGAGATGTAAAAAAGTGAGGTATTTTTCATTGTACTATACCGCTATTTCTCTGCCGTATCGGAGCACGATGAGTTGTGGTATGTGTTAAAGGGGCGCTCTTTCGCCCAGGGCACATGAAAACCTGGAGCCAGCCCTCCCCCCCCACAGTTTGTAGCCAAATAACCCCCATTTTTCAGTGCGTAACTTGTATTATGAAGTTAATTAAGGTTGACAAGCTTAAGTAAGAAGAATTGATGCTTTTGGCATTCAAATGGGCACTGTTGGTGTATTTCTTGTCCTCCTCTCACTGCCGACTTTTATTCCCCATTGACTTACATTGGGTTTCGTGTTTCGGGACGACCCCGACTTTTCCCTATAATCGGACGATCTTGCTCGACCCGACTTTTGGAAAAGTCGGGTTTCACGAAACGAAACGCGACCCTAAAAAACCAAAAGTCGCTCAACTCTAGTAGCAATAATTTTTCATTTTATCAAAGAACTTTACAAATTTATTTTTTAGCGACCTATTCAGGTGTGAAGTGCTTTTGGGGGTCTAATATATTGGAAAACCCCCAAAAGTTATACCATTTTAAAAACAGCACCCCCTGACATATTGAAAACTGCAGTCAGGTAGTTTATTAACCCTTCAGGTGATTTTCAGGAATTAATGCAACGTGGCATGACACAAGTGAAAATGTGTATTTTTACCACCTAAATGCTGCTAACTTCTGAACAGGTTACAACAGCTGTCAGACTCTAAGGTCACTATTTGGTCATGAATTGCCATGTCAAACATCAGGCCCACACAATCATGACCTCAGGGTACGGATAGGGATAAAGAGGAAGCCCCCCACACTCTATTAACCATTTATGTGATGTTGTCACTATTTACAACAGCATCTAAGGGGTTAAAAAGATTTGGACGGTGCAAACACTGATCGCGGCTGATGCAGCAAGTTGTCAGCTATAGTGGACAGCCAACAGCTACTGGATTGTCACCTGTATGTGGAGGCTATTCTCTTACATCTCACATCAGTTAAAACACGTATTGGCGGTCATTAAGGGGTTAAATGTCCGGGGCTGCGCGCGTGCTACAATGAAAGGACCAGCGTGTATCACTTACAGGTGCGGATAACACGCTGAACCCCATTAGTGATGGGGATCTGGGATTTCAATTCTTCCCCGCGAACAAGCATTTCCCAGTAAGTGCAGGTCAACCGTAATTCCGGAAATAGGCCTAAACGGCATTCCAGAAAGAATGTTAAAAAATTAAGTGTCCAAACCACAGGTGCTGTAGCTTGCTTAACAGTTGGGCTCCTCTGCTGAGTAGCCCACAGTTCTTACATAAACAGGCGGCATAGCTTGGTTCACGGGTGGCCAACTCTGCTGAGTAGCATACACAGTTACTAGGCCCAAAGTATTAAGTGGTGTAAATGCAGTCAAAAACTGGTTCTTTCATAAACAGGCGGCATAGCTTGGTTCACGGGTGGGCTCCTCTGCTGAGTAGCATAGACAGTTACTAGGCCCAAAGCATTAAGTGGTGTAAATGCAGTCAAAAACTGGTTCTTTCATAAACAGGTGGCATAGCTCGGTTCACGGGTGGGCTCCTCTTCTGAGTAGCAGACACAGTTACTAGGCCCAAAAGGATTTTCAGGACAACATGCGGTAAAAAATGATTAGAAACACACACGGTGTAGCTCCTTCACGGGTGTACTACACCGCTGGCTACCAGACACCGCTATTATGCCCTAAAACTGTCTATTATCATTGAAAACCATTATTAATATGAAAAAAAAGATATGCTTTTGTTTAACGAAACGTTCTCAAACGGAAACTCGAACAGCCGAATTTTAATCAAAGTGTTGTAGTTCGACGAACGGATCTAACACCGCCCAAAACAGCTAGAATTTGAACTTGGCCAACAGTTCCACTCAAACACCACTCATCTGTAATCAGGAGGCAGACTCAGACGGTCTCAGGCACAGTATGGAATCGACAAGATTGCAGAAAGTTGAGAAAGGGTACAGTATCACCGGACAACAGGTTTACATAGCATAGTTTAAACATTTAAAATCTCCGTGTCTATTTCTGGAGTCAGACAAAGATACTCACAGCCTCAGTATGGAATAGACAACAATCTAAAAAGTAGAAAAAAGGAAATGTTTTTGAAGTGTACACCAGTATACACTGTTGGGGTATTTTTAAATCTTCATATATATTTCAGTCTCAGTAAGACAGTCCAGACTCTCTGCAAGAGGCAACGAGATGGATAAAAGTACAGACATAAAGTCGAGTGATTGCAGAAATGTAAGAATTACTAATCACAGGAAAAACTCCCGGGCGAATTCTCAGAGGCAATGCTGACCCTCAATTACTTTTTGTGTGGAGACAGCGAAAACAGTTCTTTGTGAAGAAAGGGTTGCTGTATCGCAGTACCGTTGATCCCATCACCATTACTCATCTCCATCAAATTTTGATCACTGGGAGAGATGTAGACATGGTCCTCACTGCCTATCATGATCTGTCAGGTAACTTTTGGAGTGCAAAAGACAGAAGCCACAGGCTGTAGGCGATTCTATTGGATTGGCATGAGAGGGCACATTTAAAAATGTGGGCAGGAATGTCACACGTCTGTGAGTATGAAAACTGTGAAAGCTAATGATAAACCACCACTGCATCTCATTGTGAGTCGACATCCATAACAATTGGAAGCCATTGATCATCTGAAGCTAGAGCCTGGCCAGCTGGACAGGGCATAGCTGCGTCTTAACCATCATCTATCAGTTCACCAAATTTGTAGTGGCAGTCCCAGGGAAGGATTTGACAGCCCAGACTACACAGCGGAGGAGCAGGGAGAGGTAAATATTGCAAATGCTGGGGCCCTGCCCAAGTAAAGGGGTCCACTCGTGGGCGTCGGTACTGGCAATGGGCCCCTCATAGTGCACCGGTGTGTCTGACGGCGGGTGTGCACCCCCACCGTCAGCGGAGGAGCAGGGAGAGGTAAATATTGCAAATGCTGGGGCCCTGCCCAAGTAAAGGGGTCCACTCGTGGGCGTCGGTACTGGCAATGGGCCCCTCATAGTGCACCGGTGTGTCTGACGGCGGGTGTGCACCCCCACCGTCAGAGACACTTGATTGCACTATGAGGGACCCTGTGCCAGTGCTGGTGCCCAAGAGTCAGCCCACCCACCTGTCCAGGGCAATGGCACTCACACAGTTGCGTGCTCTAGGTGGTGACCCCGGCCATGGGGGGGAGGCAGCCCAGTTAGGGAGGTTTAAAAAATGGCATATGTTGATGTTGGATATTCAGCAGCTGCAAATGGAGGAATTGGAGAAGTCCGAAGAAGAAGAGGACAAAAGCGAGCCATTTTTCTGGCAACCTATGTGTCATCAGGGGAAGGTGGGACAAAATCCTTTGAAACCCATGCATGGTTCATTTTAATGAAGGTTAGATCATCAACATTTTGGGTCGACAGACGGGTCCTTTTTTCCGTCAGGATGGAGCCAGCAGCACTGAAGACTCTTTCTGATAGCACACTAGCAGCAGGGCAAGCGAGCTCCTGTAAGGTATATTGTGCCAATTCAGGCCAGGCGTCCAGTTTAGAGGCCCAATTGTCAAAGGGGAATGACTTGTGAGGGAGAACATCGATATGGGACGAGAAGTAGTTTGTAACCATAGTTGACAACTGCTGTCTCCTGTCACTTTCAATCGATGCAGTATTACCAGTCATGTGAGCGGGACTTGAAAAATCAGTCCACAACATGGTCATGAAACCCGTCTCCAACGCCACTTCTGATGTGTGCACCACGAACACCTCTTCCATGTTGCCCCCTTCGGCTCGTTGGAGAACCATCACCGCTGCTGTGTGCTGGGAATGCCTCAAGCAAACGGTTTACCAGAGTTGCTTGTTTGTTAGCCAATATTAGGTCAAGGTTCTCCTGTGGCATGATGTTTTGGAATTTGCCTTTATAGCGTGGATCCAGGATGCTGGCCAACCAGTAGTCATCATCGTTCATCATTTTGGCAATGTGGGGGTCCCTTTTTAGGATCTGCAAGGCATAATCTGACATGTGGACCAATGTTCCAGGTGTCGATGCACTGCGAGTGCTGGGTGGAGGAGCACTTTCTCGCAAATCCACATCCCTCCAGTCACGCACAAACCCTGTACCAGACCTTTCCACGCCAGCATTTTCTCTTGCCCCACGAGAAGCATCCTCTTCCCTTAAATAATCATCCCCATCATCATCCTCCTCCTCCTCTTCCTTTTCTTCCTCCACCTTGTCCAGGAGAGGTCCCGGAGCTGACAATGGCTAACTGTCATCAAGGCTTCCCTCCTCCTCTTCCTCATCCTCCTCGGCTGCAGATGCCTGCTCCTTAATGTGCGTCAAAGTTTGCATGAGCAGACGCATAAGTGGGATGCTCATGTGTTATGAGCTCATTTTCTGCTCCACCAGTTGAGAGTTCTCCTTCCGTTCTCACTCTGGTGGTGACAGGAGGTAGTGAGGTTGGATTAAGTGGTAGTGATCTGCCACCTGATGAGGAGGATAACGATCGGATCTCTAGAGTATCAGACTGGATATAAGACAGCCGACGCCCTAACCTAGTGCTGGTGATTAAAACTGCTTCTCAGGTCTTGGACTTCAGCTCTCTTCCAGTCTTCTCAAGTTAAGTTTGTTTTTTGCTAATGTTCACACTTGCGCTTGTTGGTCAATTCAGTTTCTTGTGTGGTCAGCTTGCCCCGCTGGGGATATGCTGAACTTCCATTCCTATTTATCTATATTTGCCAATTTGCCTTTTTGTCCCTTATTAGATTGGCTTCTTTTTGCTCTGTTTCAGAATATTTCAGAGTGCTGATATAGTGGGAGAAGTCTAGTGACTTCAGGGTTAATTTTGCTATCAGACGTGTTGGACATTATTTTGGTAGGGTTTTTTGGCAGATTGCAGACAGTGGCTTTCCTTTCCTTTCCTTTCTAGTTAGTCGGGCCCCATCGTTTGCTCAGCCTATTTTCCTGCCTGTGTTTGTGTTTTCATCTTGCTTCACCGTCAATACATGTGTGGGGGCTGTCTATTCCTTTGGGGTCTGCTCTGGGGCAGTTAGTTTTCCCTTTTCTTGCTTTAGGTTTATGTAGTCCTCCGGCGGTAATGAGGCAGCTAGGAACTTCGTAGGAACGCTCCACTGCTACTGTTAGTTGTGTGGTTAAGATCAGGGATCTGCAATCTGCATAGTTACCAACCTCTCTGTTTTTCTGGGACTTAGCTTTTTTGCTGTTCCTCCTCGGTGACCCATTCATAACACTCATGCTTATGATGGCATCGTCTGCGCTTACCAGTCGTGTGTTTTCCTCAAAACACTGAAGGACTTTACAGAGGTCTTTCAGCTTCGACCACTGCGCACCCGACAACTCCATGTCTGCCCTCAAAGTGCCTGGCTGTGTATCCTCCCACAAATGCATTACAACCTGCCTCTGTTCGCACAGCCTCTCAACCATGTGCAGGGTGGAGTTCCACCTTGTTGCAACGTCGATAATTAGGCGGTGCTTGGGAAGTTGGAGCAATCGCAGCAGCTTCTGCATACGACTGGAGTGTATGGGTGACTGGCGGATGTGCGAGCACAGTCTTCGCACCTTATGGAGCAGGGGTGTTAACTCCGGATAATAATTGAGGAAGCACTGCACCACCAGGTTCAAGGTGTGAGCCAGGCAAGGTATTTGTCTGAGTTTTGAAAGGGCTATGGCTGCCTCAAAATTCCGGCCGTTATCACTAACTACCTTGCCTGCCTCAAGATGTAGACTGGCCAGCCATGACTTGCTGCAAGTAGTCGGCCAGTACCTCCGCGGTGTGTCTGTTGCCCAAACACATCATCTGCAACACAGCCTGCTGACGCTTACCACTAGCTGTTCGATAGTGGGACACCGAATGTGCAACACTGGCAGCTGCGGATGGAGTGCTCGTGCGACTGCGCTCTGTGGACGAGCTTTCGCTTCTGGAGGAGGAGGAGGGTCGAATGCCTACACCCAACTGTTTCCTATACCATGGGCTAGGCAGCAATGTCCCACCGCCGCTGTCCCCTGTGGACCCTGCATCCACCACATTAACCCAGTGCGCAGTGATGGACACGTAACGGCCCTGGCCATGCCTACTGGACCATGCATCTGTTGTGAGGTGCACCCTTCCACTCACTGATTGCTTGAGTGCATGGACAATGCGGTCTTTCTCATGAAGGTGGAGGGCTGGGATGACTTTGTGAGAAAAGAAGTGTCGACTGGGTAGGTCATAGCGTGGTACTGCGTAGGCCATGAGTTCGCGGAAAGCTTCACTTTCAACCAAACGGTAGGGCATCATCTCTAACGAGATTAGTTTGGCAATGTGGGCATTCAAACCCAGTGTACGTGGATGAGAGGATGAGTACTTTCTTGTCCCACTCATAGTCTCTGGTAGGGTGAGCTGGACTTTAGAGCTGCATATGGTGGAACTAGCAGTGGACATGGCGGACTGAGAGAGGGTTGATGATTGTGATGGAGTTGGTGTTCTTTCTGATGGCCTAGATTCAGTCTTTCGTAGCAATAATATTGTGATTCTCTGACTGCTTTGGCCTTGCGACGACACCTCAACATTTGCTGCTGGTGGGGTGCTAACCGATGGGCTTACAGTGGGGGAAACAATGTAGCGTTGCTGACTACCTTCATTGGGAGCAGTTGCACATGTGGTACGTGAGGTTTGGTAGTCCGTCCATGCTTGCAAGTGCATGGTGGTTAAATGTCTAAGCATGCAACTGGTATTCAAATTTCTCAGATTTTTCCCTCGGCTAAAGGTCTTTGCGCACTTCTTACAGATAACCTTTGCCTGATCATTAGGCTTTTGTTCAAAAAAGTGCCACACTGCACTCTTCCTACTATGGAAGACGTTTTGAGGCCTTGCATGCTGTGCTAATTTTACCGTCTGGCCTAGCTGTCCTGCAACTCTTTTGGTTTTTGTAACCCGTTTTTGGACTGCTCCGGGCCTGCCAGATAACAGCTCTTGCGATGTCGATGCCTGCTGTGGATGCTCCTCGTCCTCTTCTGAGCTATTGGCAGTGGCACACTCTTCCCCCAATGGATGCCAATCTGGGTCAACAACTGGGTCATCCATCACCTCCTCTTCAATGTCATGTGCACCTTCCTCTGTGTCACCATGTAAGGTGGTATAGTATGCGGGAAGGGGCACCTGAGTTTCATCAGGGTCAGATTCTGGCTCAGTACACTGCGAGGACAATGTAGTGCTCTGAGTGAATGTACCAGCAGATAAATCTAGCAGTGGCTGTGCATCAGTACACTCCATGTCAGATTCTTCTTGGGCTGGGTAATTCACGATTTGACTTGATAACCCAGGCATGGTATGTGAAAAGAGCTCCATGGAGTAATCTGTAGTGTGGCCTGCCGCATCCTTTACTTTTGGTAGGGGTGAAGGACACAAGGAAAGGTGTGGTTCCTGACCATGAGCCTCCAATGATGACTCAGTGCTTTTATTTATTGAAAGTTCAGAAGAGAAGGCGATAGAGCTGGAGGCTGTGTCAGCAATGTAAGCCAAAACTTGTTCCTGAAGCTCCGGCTTTAAAAGCGGTTTACCTACTCCCAGAAAAGGGAGCCTTCGAGGCCTTGTGGAGCCAGACGATGATGCAGGCTCAACACCTCCTCCATTAGGTGCTATTGTGCTTTTGCCACTACCAGCAGATCCACCACCAACACCATCATTACCAGCTGGTAACCCCACTTCCACAGCTGTTGTGAGCTCATCTGTTCATTCATCTTTTGTATCCGAGGATCTCCCTCTTCTGGTGAAGGAAGGTAGTGAGGCTGATTTGGATGAAAGAAACCAAACACCTGATCAGGTGGATTGTGACTGGGTAACGGGAACTTCAGACTGGATATAAGGCAGCCGACGCCCTTCTGAGTCGCTGGTGATTGCTCTGCTGGATTCTTGGAGACCAGTCTGATTCCTGCTTCCCAAAGATAAGTTTTTGCTCTGCTATTGAACTTATTAGTTTTGGTTTTGTTTACCTTGTTTTTTGAGTTCAGCCATCCCCGGCCGGGGGTGTGCTGGATTCTTTTTCCTTGATCAGTGTTCTCTTTTGCTCTGCTTCCAGAATATTCTGAGTGCTGATATAGGGTTTGAATTCTAGTGACTTCAGGGTCCTTTTTGCTTATCAGTTGTGTTGGTAATATTTTTAGCAGGGTTTTCTCAGATTGCAGACAGCAGCTTTTCTGTCCTGTCCTTTTTAGTTAGCTTGGGCCCCATCGTTTGCTCAACCTATCTTTCTATCTGTGTTAGTGTTTTCATCTTGCTTCACCGTCATTATATGTTGGGGGCTGCCTATTGTTTTGGGGTCTGCTCTGGGGCAGTCAGTTTTTCTCTTTTCTCTCTTTAGGCTTATTAAGATCTCCGGCTGTGACGAGGTGTCTAGGATCACCGTAGGAACACTCCATGGCTACTGCTAGTTGTGTGATAGGATTAAGGGTCTGCAATCCGCTAGTTTCCAACCTCTCTGATTTTCTGGGCTGAGCTTGTGTTTTGTTTTTTCCTCCTCGGTGACTCAATCATAACAACTGATACTCCATGTATTTCCAGTGTGACAACATTTTACTCATTGGCCTCAGAATATATATACATACAGAGGGCAGGATAATCAATGTGTGTTGTGCCAGTAGATAATAGGCTCCAATTAAGACGTCAGACGTACATTACAATAGCCGCGGGATTTACAAAGGTGGGGGGAGTTCAGCCGGTCGGTTGCTGAATTAAGGGCATACATCTCCTATTCGGGGTGCTGGGGGGTTCTGTAACATCGATGTTGCAGATTTTTTACAACATTTCTGCACACATTAAGTAAAATAGGTTACTTGCATTTTTCTGAATATACAGATTGAAAAACTCACCAAAACACATACTGGGAACATAGCCTTAGATATTTTTCCACATCTTCTCCCCTGGTCCTCTTCTTGGTGCCTCTAGTTCTCTTTTCTCTTCACATTGTTTTTTTAGGCTACTTTCCCACGATGAGTTTTTTTATGAGTTTTCGATGTTGTTGATTTTCTGAACCATTTTTGCGCTCATTAAGTAAAATATGTTACTTACATTTTTACGAAAATATGCAATTTAAAAACCTCACCATAAACTCATAGTTGGAATGTAGCTGATTTGACATGTCATGATGCATGTTTACGAAAATATGCAATTTAAAAACCTCACCAAAAACTCATAGTTGGAATGTTACTGATTTGACAAGTTTTGATGCATTTTTACGAAAATATGCAATTTAAAAACCTCACCAAAAACTCATAGTTGGAATGTAGCTGATTTGACATGTCATGATGCCAATCAATTTTTCCGGCCTGAATTCAGGTGAACTTGCCAAATTCCAATTATGTAGGATTTTCACTTCCTTGGTTGTGTCATGTATGAGAAAGTTATATTGTCAACCATGACAAACAAAAAACTGGTTAAAAAAAAAATACAACTGCTACAAGTGCTAAAATAGTAAAGCAAGCATAGAAAAAAAGTAAAAAAAAAAATATGGTGGAGCTGAATTTTTACACATTCTGCAATTTAAAAAAAAATTCACGGAATGAAAACATTACCTTATATGCACCTGCAAATAGTTTCAAAAATATTTTCAGGCTATCCGTTAAAAAAAACAAACAAACAAACAAAAACAAATAAAACAAGTTATAATTGCTAAAATCAAGCAGAAACCCAAAAATAATTCCTGCGGGCTAACATTGTCTTAGTGCTTAAAGGGTTAAGAGAAAAAGAGGATTTCCTCTGTCTTGGCAGTAAGTTTTTCGCTGACTCTGGATCTGATGTAATAACTTATGGCACAACACACTCCTATAAATTTCACGCCTAACTGGAGAATATTTTTAGATAGCGAAGAAGCTCAAAAGCAAGTAAGTAACCAATGTGTAAACCATGTATCAGGCAGAGAATGAGTAATGTTGGTGGAGTGGGCGAGAAGAAGACCCCGGGCTCACTATCCTGCTTTATCATGTGCCGTTATTACAGCCTCACCAGCAGCACAGAGGACGATATTGTGACCTGTGATCACAGAGTAGGTTTAGTGATAATTATGGATGTAACAAAGCAGAATTTGTCACTAAACTGTTTAGAAATAACACGACGTAGCCGGAAACAGATACCACGTACTGCTGTGATAAGGAGTTGTGCAAAATGACAAACCCAGGTTTGCTTCATGGTTCCTTTTGTATTTTTTATTTTTGTTTAATGTGAAAACTTTTTCTGGTTTGATGTAACGAAGCAAAATGGTGGTAAAATGTCTTAAACTTTGCTTCAAATCCACACGAGTTGTAAGTCCACTTGTAACCAGTCTGGGCAATGCGAGACAGGGAAGGGTAGAAAGAAAGGGATCTAATGTGTAATAAAATGTAACTATTATTATATATAGGAATTAAAAACCTTTAAATTGACATACAGTATATATCGGATCCCAGCTCTAGCAGTAATGTGATTATTACAGCTGCAATCCCCAAAATCCCGATAAATGTAAAATATGTTACCAACAGAAAAAGAGTTCCCTGACTATTGCCCCTTATAAATCATAAGTCAGGTTATTTTATCCCCATATCAGACTTATATTGTAGATTCATTGATTGTTGAGACTTTAAAAATTCTTCATCATGGATCTGTATGTTGACTAATGTATCGATTCGGTACAGTTTGAGTGACATGCAATGTAACATGAACTAATCACTCAACCCGATACCAGTCCTGTAGGTACGTTCCCAAAATGAGTTTTTGGCAAGTTTTCTGCATTGATCAAGTAAATTAGGCTACTTGGGTTTCTTCATTTTGTTTGCAAGTGTGTTTTTTTTTTTATTTGTGTTTTAATTATCAAAAACTCATTATGGCAACACAGCGTAAAAAAAAAAAATCGCCAGTAACGTAATTTATTTTCTGGGTGCCTAAACTTGCAGCATCAAAAAACTTGTGGGAACATAGCTTAAGTCAGTTTGATAAGTACAGTGTTTAGTGGACATCTAGAGGTGGTGGCTGCCTCCGTCGTTGGCTCAGCACTCTTCCTGTTATCAGTCTAAGGCTGGGGTCACACTAACCGACACAAAATATGGTCCGTATTTTACATGCGCAATACGGATGAATGACCCCTAAATAGTGCTCCGTATGTAATCCGTAAGCAAGATGTGGTCACATATTTTGCGCATATAAACATCTGCACGTAATCCATATGTAATCCGTATGCCATCCGTATGCCGAGATTTTCTCGCAGGCTTGCAAAATCGACATATAATGGAGTCCTATGACAGGTTTTCTAACACAAGCGAAAGAATAGATATAGACACATAGAATGCATATATATATATATATACACACACGTCATTGAGACACACATATATATATATACAGTATATATTTATATTTCACAGAGTTCTTCTTAGCAGAATAGTCGCTAATTCAATTGTCTGCTTCTGTCAAATCATTCCCCAACCCGACATGAAATGACACATGGTTTACAAGTTTCTGACTTTTTTCCCACGGTCATTAGTTCATTCTCAGATCAGCCGGAGACTCCCTCTGACGTCACTGAGGCTGCGCCGAGTCCCCGGCTGATCTGAGAATGAACTAATGACCATGGGAAAAAAGTCAGAAACTTTCCCACGGTAATTAGGTCATCTCCAGGCAGCCATTGAGGCTACGCAGAGCTGATCTAATTCATTCTGGCTGTAGTTTACAGTGAGGCTGGTCGCATTAGCACCGGTCCTCATTGTAAACTATTTAACCACTTGTGGAGGATTGCAGCGTGGGACATGACTGAGCAGTGGAGAGGTAAGGATATAGTTGCTTTTTTATGTTATTTTTTTTGCAGGTCATGGTTTTTTTGGGATTATAGATGCACCATTTCTGGGGTGTCTGGGGGCAGATTTTTGCAGCCGGGGGGGTGGGGTGTCAAAAACAATGTTCCCTTTCATGGCTATTAAACACTGCCCTCACTCATCTGCTTTACCTGTCTGGTTGACAAATTACCTCGGGAGCCCACGCCTTTTTTTTTTTTTTACAACGAATTAACCCCTTAAATTAACACCTACACCTCCCAAATTTTACACATCAACCCTCATCTCATTACTAGTGAAAGATATATAAAAAAAACATGAAATGAAATGGTTTACTGTATGTAAACCATCTGTCATTTCATGTTGGGTTGGGCAATGATTTGACAGAAGCCGACAATTGAATTAGTGGCTATTCTGCTATGAAGAACTCTGTGGAATATAAATATATATATATATATATATATATATATATATATATATGTATATATATATATATATATGTGTGTCTCAATGACATGTATATATATATATATATATATATATGTATTCTATGTGTATATATCTATTTTTTCATTTCTTTATTAAACCTGTCAGAGTGATTTTACTGTACCGCACACTGAATTGCAGGCTTTTCTAAAAGACACCGGGTGCATATTTCTCGCAAGTCACACGTGTGGTCCGTGTGTAATGTGTATTTTTAGCACACCCATAGACTTACATTGGTGTACTATGGGTGTAGTATGCTGACAATCACAGCATGCTGCGATTGGCATGGTCCGTACAATACGGACGAGAAATATACGGCTGATGGGAGCTGCCCCATAGAGAATCATTTGTCCGTGTGTAATGCGTCCTTGTAACGCCTCTCACTCGTCCGTATTCCTCTCTAGTGTGACCCCGGCCTAAAGCCGAGAAACTCGCACTAGTCTCACATGTTAATACCCGGCCCTCGGTAGCGGAGTGTGCGGCCGCATAGACATACATGCAGCCACACGCTTCTGTCCAAGTGCCGGGTATTAACATGCGAGACTTGTCGTGATCCCGACCTTAGGCTTTAGTCACACATCAGTATTTTATTTATATGGCAAAAACAGGAGTGTCTCCAAAGCACAGAACAGGGGCAATCATTTCAATTAGGGTTCTTACACATATTGTCTTTAGACACGTTTGCCGGTTTCGTCGATGTCATATGTCCGAACCCCTAGCAAAACGAGGTCCGGATATATGCACCAATGAGGCCATAGACATTATGCAGGGGGTTCGACTTGACCAGCAAGCGTGTCCCAAATTAATGTTTAATATTCAAATTACAAAAAAGTCTTCCAGTGCTGTGTGCTATTACATGGGTTGTCCGGTCTTAAGCTACAAGTCTGCAGTCACATACAGTGACTGCAGAACTTGTATCTTCTAGTAACATTTAGGCCACTTTTAAAAAATAATATAAAAAATTGTAAACATTAAAAGTAACCTTTACAACATCTATGTCTATGAAAACGGTAAATACTTTCTTCCTTTATATGTACCTTTGATTGCAGTCATGGGCATATTGAAGTGAAACCTCCACCAGAGGGAGCTGGTGAGGGAAGAGAGGTTACACACTATGGGTAGCAACATTGAGCAACAGCACAGGTAACGAGAGTGAATGGTCAGACGAACCGAGTCAGAAACTATCAGGAGCAGACGTACAAGAAGCAACAGCAATACACTTAGTCAAAATACCAAGCCGAGGGTCAGAAAGCCAAAACATGAGCACGGGGTCCAAAACGTGAGGCGAAATACGTGGTCGAGGTACAAGCCGGGGAATCAAATGCCAGAGAGGGAACATGGTAGCAGAGACGAATATCAAAAGACGGGGACAGAGATCAGTCCGGGTCATACACGTGGATACAAGTCAAAGGCAGGAGGATCACCAAGGTACAAGGGTCAGAGGCTCTAAACTGGAAGCTTGAGCTATCACTACCACTGGTCAGCAGGCTGTGATAGGCTGAAATAGCCCAGCTAGCTCCAGAATGAGGCTGAGCAGATTAACCCCCGCATGACAAGTTCAAAGTGAAGACAGCAGAAAATAAACTCCGGACTGGACCATGACACATATGAAGAATCTGATACATTTCTTTGCTGTCTCTTGCACTCTAGTATGCAACTTCTATGATAAATTACATTATTTCAAAAGTTATTTTCTTTTTACTTTTGTTTTTCATTTCTGCTTCACTTTTGTTTTACATTTGATTTAGATTAGAGCCTAGAATCTATATACATATAAAAACAAGTGTATGTGTATGTGTGTGTATCGACGATGATGTCATAATGGTTGCCATGGTGATGGTGATGACTATGATGTCATAATAGGTTGCTATAGCAACAATGTCATAAAGGTTGCCATGCAATCATGATGTCACAATTGGTTGCCATAGTGCTGATGATGTCATAATAGGTTGTAAGTCGACGATGATGTCAGAATGGTTGCAACCTATTATGACATCATAGTCACCATGGCACGGGACTATGGGATGGAGGATATGTATGATGGGTATATGGGCATGGGACTATGGGATGGAGGATGTGTCATGGGTATATGGGCATGGGACTATGGGATGGAGGATGTGTGATGGGTATATGGGCACTGGACTATGGGATGGAGGATATGTATGATGGGTATATGGGCACGGGACTGTGGGATAACGGATGTGTATGATGGGTATATGGGCATGGGACTATGGGATGGAGGATATGTGATGGGTATATGGGCACGGGACTATGGGACGGAGGATATATATGATGGGTATATGGGCACGGGACTATGGGATGGAGGATAATCATTATAATTTGTTTTAACTAACCACAGTTAGTTACTATGCCCGGGCAACACCGGGCTATTCAGCTAGTTATACATAATGTTCCATGATTGGTCTGACTAGTGATTTTTATCATTTGCTGCATAACTTGATCTTAGTTGTCTAGGCGACAGCCGCATGGCATTAAATACTACAGCTCAATTTGCAGGCCAGAAAATTTTTGCAACATTTCTGATGCCAGTATATGTCTTTTTTAAGAGCATATTCATATATATTTATCTCTTTTTTTGTAGATTTTGTTGTAGAAAAAAACATTTTGTTAGGACATTTTATTATATGAGGTTTATCTTTTAAGCATGTTGCCTTAACCTCTACAAAAACCATCATCTCAATTTCCGCTTTATCTAATAATTTCGCCATGCAGATGTTGGGTAAAAGCATGATTAGGAAAATATTTCAGTAGAAAACACCTTGCTCCATTATATTTCCTGAGTGGTCATTCTTCAGTTTTCAGGCACTATTTTTTCGCTGGAAAATTAGAACCTGAGAATTACTTTCACGAAAAATGGATGGTTGGCAAAATAAGTTTAGTTGAATGGATGTCCTCTGAAAACAAGTTATCATTTATATAAACTAGAGATGATAACTTAATAATCGGTGCGGGTCTCATAGCTGTGACCCACAAAGATCATCAGAGTGGTGCACTGTTATCACCCTTAGGTTGGAGTGGCAGTGCAGATGCTCGACCAACGCTGCTTAAATAATAATAATCTTTATTTTTATATAGCGTTAAGATATTCCGCAGCACTTCACAGTTTGCACACATTATCATCACTGTCCCCGATGGGGCTCACAATCTAATTTCCCTATCAGTATGTCTTTGGAATGTTGGAGGAAACCGGACTACCCGGAGGAAACCCACGCAAATACACAAACTCCTTGCAGATGTTGTCCTTGGTGGGATTCCAACCCAGGACTCCAGTGCTATCCACTGAGCCACCGTGCTTTCATTACCTATGGGGCTGCTGCTGATGGCATGTGGCTTTTTCCAGGAGGTCCTATTGTGAAGGAATGGAGCACCAGTTGGGCATCGAACCTGCCTATCCATATTCTCATGGTGAAAAATGTGCCATGTCAAGAATAAAAATTCCCATTACGATGACTGGTGCATGTCCCAGTAATCAGAGCCTGTAGATCACTAAGTTATCTCCTATCTTGGAGATATGTGATAACTTGTTTTCATAGGACAGCCCCTTTAATGTCTGTGTTTCCTCCATTATAAATACTGGATAGATAAAAGGGAAAACAATGTGATTCAATTCGGTGAAATTACATTGAAATGAATGATAAAAATTTGATTTTTAATTACCAATTGCACTAATTTTTCTCTTTTACATGTACAGCTTTTTGAACTGTTCTACTGTCTACCAGTGAAGTTATGCAGAGCATCACAACAGCATTTCCATTCTTCAATGTTACACTACCGAATGAAACTTCCGTCAATACCACCGATTCCTACTACGAAGAGATTGTATTGCATATTGTGGACTATTTCTCTTTGGTGATCTACTCTTTGGCTTTTCTACTGGGGACCATCGGGAATGGGCTGGTTATCTGGTTCTCAATCTTCAGGATGAAGAAAACGGTCAACGTTATTTGGTTCCTTAATTTAGCAATTGCTGACTTTGTGTTCACATTATTTCTCCCTTTGAGCATAATCTACCTGGCAAACAATTTCAACTGGCTCTTCGGAAACTTTATGTGCAAGTTGAACAGTATGGTGGCTTTCCTCAATCTGTATGCAAGTGTCTTCCTGCTTACCGCCATCAGTGTAGACCGTTGTGCCTCTGTCATCTTCCCAGTTTGGTGCCAAAACCACCGAACTCCAAAGCTTGCTTTATGTGTTGTCATGGCTGTTTGGTTACTGGCTCTTATATTAAGCTTGCCATACTTTATATTTCGAGATACCTTAAAGCCCCAGCATTATGACATCATTCTTTGCTATAACAACTTTAAATGTGGAGAGTCTGAAGACATTTGTATAGCCCGGCACAAAGCAACAGTCATATTTCGATTTTTTGCAGCATTTATTATTCCTTTCTCCATCATTGTCACATCTTACTCTTTGATTGCCTTTCGTATCCAAAGAAACCACATGACCACCTCTTCCAAGCCCTTCAAAGTAATCATCGCGGTGATAATTACTTTCTTTCTTTGTTGGCTTCCTTACCATATTTTCTCATTTCTGGAATTGCATTCAGTTTATCGGGATGATGGTTATCTGTCTGAAGAAGTATATCTTGGGTTGCCTCTAACCACCAGCCTTGCGTTCATGAACAGTTGCATCAATCCTTTCCTCTATGTTTTCATTGGTCGGGACTTTAAAGATAAATTCGGGAAGTCCATCCAATCCATATTTGAAAAAGCTTTCAATGAAGACTCAGTGCATAAAGACCTGAAAAGCAAGACCAAGTCTACGTCTGCATCCCAAATCCTCTGATCCACAGAGATGCCTTAAGATTTTAACTTTTTTTGGTTATAAAAGTTCTCGTACATGCAATCGACTGAACGATTGGTAAAATGGATTGTTAGAGGTCTTTTATTTAAAGTATTGAAACTTTGTTGTTTTATACTATCACATGGAAGAGTTGAATAGACCCTCACAAGGGAAAATCAAACTTAACCCCAATCATATATTGTAATGTATGCCTCTTTAATGACCTTACTCAATAGATCAAGGCAAGTTGTCCTAATAATTGGCTAGTTTAAAAAAAGTCTCCATTTTTGACCATATATACTTCTGATGATGAGCTCATAAAAGGGTATCCTGCTGCAAAAATTCAAATTAATAAGCCACAAATGATAAAAGAATCTGGCATCAAATGTTCAATTCTCCTACAGCACCACCGCAGAACAAGTGAAGTATTACAGAGTGTCCTTTAAAAATCAGTGCATGTATGGATGTGCTAGCTCCTTCCAATTTATTGATCCTTTTTGCTCTGGTTAATTGATAAAGGTCCCAAATAAGAACCTAAGGATGAATTAATACCAGTTACACTCCTCTGTTTGTACAACTATTATAAAAAAAGGGGGAGACAGAAGTGCACAATAGGGTCTTATCCAATGATATAAACGTTTCACAGATATGGATCCACTCACCTGGTTCAGTTGTGTGAAACACAACAACCATAAGCACAAATGGGTAGGATCCGATGAACTGCAGCAATCAGCCGGTCACTAGAATTGCATATATAGGAAGGAGAGAAGTCCGGCTTTCAGGATCGCGCTGTTCCAGTCCAAAGTTCACAAGGAGTTAATCCAAGGACCAAGCAGTGATTATAACTTTCTTTTTATTCCACAAACTCTACGCGTTTCGTGTACACACTGTACACTTCCTCAGGAGAAAAGTTACACTGGCATCACATTCCATTCTCCTTATATACTAACTCCCCCAGGAAGTGAGGTAGGTGCTCATTGCACTTAAAAAAAAAAAAAAAAATTCACACATAACTATCAACATAATGTAAAATCACAAAAATCACTAAAATTCATCTATAAAACACACTTCTATAAAAACACACATATGTAAAACTTCACACTAGAAAAATTGTAAAACATTATAATAAAATTATGATTATACTCAATAAAAATCTAAAATTCTTGGTACATCATATCAATTAGCAGAACAACATTCACAAATCTCTTATATAACCGCACTTATATTTTCCTTTCAGTATTAACCCTTCATTCAACATATTATACTTTTACTTTCCTTATATTTCAGGCAGATGATCATATATTAATTAATGAATGTACTCCTATGCGGATTTGATCCTGCACAGCAGACCCATGCTCTGCACTCAAGAAACTTTTCTGTTCTCTCAGCCAAAGGCTCCACATCTCCATACTGTAAACCACATTCGCATTCTATCAGATATATCACAAAACTACTTTTACAATTCAGGGCGGTATTACAAAAAACCAGGAGTCTTTAAATGTAATACCGCTCGGTGTCTGTGTTGTGGCATGATTATGCATAATATGACCACATTCAGATCAATTCAGAATAATAAGGTGTTTGATATAAAGTTTTCCCTGAATTGTAAAAGTAGTTTTGTGATATATCTGATAGAATGCGAATGTGGTTTACAGTATGTGGGTAAAACCACACAAGAACTGCATAACCGCATGAATTCGCACAGACACAATATAATTGAAGGTTTTATGTTCCATGGAGTATCAAAACATTGCACTATAAGACATGGGAAGAAACCATGTATTAAAGTGGCCCCAATTGATTATGTTTCAGAAGACACTGTGAACAGGCGTGTCATTCTGATGAGAAAGGAAATTTACTGGATTCATAGGTTGCAGACTCTGCAACCATACGGTTTAAATGAAATATCTGACATCTTTAAATAATTTTGGTGCTCTGCATAGTTGTCTGCTAAGGATTAGAGTAATATTGGCAT
Source organism: Dendrobates tinctorius (assembly GCF_039654945.1). Lineage (NCBI taxonomy): Eukaryota > Metazoa > Chordata > Amphibia > Anura > Dendrobatidae > Dendrobates > Dendrobates tinctorius. The sequence continues at coordinate 45,344,956 of NW_027361696.1, read as the reverse complement.
CTGATAATTGTGTGATGTCCATGCTATAACATTACAGCAAGGGAATGATCATATCGCTAACATATAAAGAGATACAATCGGCGGCATTTTACTATGAATGGAATAGTTGGCTGGTGCCTTGAAAAGGAACTGACAGCTCTGGAGATGTGGAGCCTTTGGCTAAGAGAACAGAAAAGTTTCTTGAGTGCAGAGCATGGGTCTGCTGTGCAGGATGAAATCCGCATAGGAGTACATACATTAATTAATATATGATCATCTGCCTGAAATATAAGGAAAGTAAAAGTATAATATGTTGAATGAAGGGTTAATACTGAAAGGAAAATATAAGTGCGGTTATATAAGAGATTTGTGAATGTTGTTCTGCTAATTGATATAGATGTACCAAGAATTTTAGATTTTTATTGAGTATAATCATAATTTTATTATAATGTTTTACAATTTTTCTAGTGTGAAGTTTTACATATGTGTGTTTTTATAGAAGTGTGTTTTATAGATGAATTTTAGTGATTTTTGTGATTTTACATTATGTTGATAGTTATGTGTGAATTTTTTTTTTTTTCACTGCTTGGTCCTTGGATTAACTCCTTGTGAACTTTGGACTGGAACAGCGCGATCCTGAAAGCCGGACTTCTCTCCTTCCTATATGTACAACTATTATGAAACGCTTACTTGATGTAATGATGGAAAAAACATTTAAGCCTATAAACTTTTTTGCAACTTCTCAAAAGTGTACCATAAGTAAAGAAAGCAATGCAAGAAACTGTTTTAGGATCACCACACTTAATGCCAGTAAATATAGAAAAATATACTTTATTGTACACAAAGCCATGAGACACTACACACATTAAAAACACTTAAAAACATGACTAGGAACTAGTACAAGCATAGCCCCCACAATCAATAGTCATGATATTAATATAACAACTGTCTGCTTAACAAATTGCTAAATAACATGTGAATATACACGTAACACCAGTATGCTGCTGGGATAGGTCTTCTAATATGGAAAAAAATATATAAATTTAAATCAAGACAAAATAAGCAAAAGATAATAGTAGATAAACAATGATCCGGACCTAACCCGTGGTACTCTGCATATGCTAAGATGGAATACTAAAGCACATGGTGTACTAGACAGTCCTGAGTTTGCAAAAAATCAGCAGGATAATACATCACCGCAACTCAGTCCAGTAAAGTGTCAGACCATGGTCGCCCCGTCACCCATGTGCAGCAGTCAGACCGGTAAGCAGACAAGTGGCATGGAGAAACCCATGCGTTCCGACACTCGAGGTGTCTTTCTCAAGGTGAGTGTGCCAGATTCTATGTACCCTGAGTATTTATACTGAAATCATTACAAAAAGATAATTACAAGCTGGTGGCTGTCGGCAGGAGAGCGGTGTAGAACGGCATGATGGCGCACGGTGAGCTACCCGGAAGCGCTCACTCAGAGAAGGTCAAGAAAAGTAAGGCGCCTGCGCAAACAGCGTATCAGGCAGGACGCCTATATAGAAACTAAATCGCTTGCGTAACAGAGTATGCAGAGGTGTTTGCGCAGACAAAGTAACTCGTAGAGCAGCTTACGCCAGTATAGAGCGCTTAAACACTGTGTGTTATACAAGTATGATTGCGCAAATAGAGTACCCACACAACAGTCTACAAAGTAGGATAGTTGTAAAAAAGAAATGTATACAGTGTTAGCGTGCATTAGTGTCCAATATACATATAATACCATGGTTAAATACATAATAAAGACATAGTTCATCATAGAGAAAACTAGGTTTTGTATGCAATTTAGTGATCCCAGAGGGGTTTATTTCCCCCTATTATTTAATGATAGTGCCCGCCTAATTTCTCTATAAACTTCTCAAAAGTGCCAATAGGGGAGAAAAATTGCAAATTTTAATGTAAATATGGGTCTAGCCAAATATTGAGATATTTTGCGGCATTAAACGTTATGCAGATTACTTTGTGAATTCCCTGCATTAATATTATCATGTTAGAATTATGAGTAATGTTGAGCGATACCGTCCGATATTGAGAAATGTCGGATCGTATTGGATCGGCCGATACCCAAAAGTATCGGGTATCGCCGATTCCGATACCGGAAGTCCCATTCAAGTCAATGGGACAGAAATATCGGAATTAAAAAAAAAACCCTTTCTGCACTTGCACATCCTGTTTGGGAGGGGGGAAGAGTGTGGGCGGTGCGTGGGTGGACACTGTGCGTGTCTGTGTGTGCGGGCGGTGTCTTTGTGGGCTTGCTGGGGATCTGTACGGGTCTGCCGGGGGTCTGTGCGGGCTTGTCGGGGGTCTGTACGGGCCTGCCGGGGGTCTGTGCGGACTGCCGGGGGTCTGTACGGGCCTGCCGGGGGTCTGTTCCAGCTGCTGGGGGTCTGTGCGGGCCTGCCGGGGGTCTGTGCGGGCTGCTGGGGGTCTTTGCGTCTGTGTGCAGGCATCGTCCGATGGGACTACAAGTCCCATCGGGCTATGCCTGCTACAATGACAGTGATTGACACATTAGCCAATGATGGGACAGTAGTAGTCCCATCATCCGGCTAATGTGTTGAATGTAAAAAAAAAATATATATATATACATGCTACATACCTACTACATATATACAACATTCATACAACATCATACATACTACATACATACTTCATATATACAACATTCATACAACATAATGCACTTGCTTTTTTGCTTATTTATTTTCATTAGGGTATATACACACATTGTTTTTTCCTTTGGTTTTGCTTGCTTTTATGGCCAGTGTGAACATGCTTTTACATCATGCATGTCATTCAAGTCTACTCCAGTTCAGTTTTTTTAGTTTCTAAAAGGGACTAAACTTTTTAAATTGATTTTTGATTTTTAATGCAATGATGAAAAGTAAACAGAATTCAGTATAAGTATGGCCATAAAAGCAAGCAAAACCAAAGGAAAAAACAATATGCGTATATACCCTAATGAAAATAAATAAGTTAAAAAGCAAGTGCATTAAATAACATAGGGTACTTGGTAAACACTATTTTGATCAAAAAAGTATTAAAGCTGTTCCACCACGGCAAGGTGTACCCATTTGAGACAGTAAATACACTAACGGTTAAAACCTACCTAGTGTGAATAGTGGCAGAGTCTCTGGGTCCCAAACGGACACCCAGCTTCAGAGGGACTATAAGTGAACTACACAGCTCAGTAGAAAAGGGGCCACACCCTATTTGTACTGAATACAAAAATACTGATGAAAAACAAAAAAACTGAACTGGAGTAGACTTGAATGACATGCATGATGTAAAAGCATGTTCACACTGGCCATAAAAGCAAGCAAAACCAAAGGAAAAAACAATCAAAATCAAAATAGTGTTTACCAAGTACCCTATGTTATTTAATGCACTTGCTTTTTTACTTATTTATTTTCATTAGGGTATATACGCATATTGTTCTTTCCTTTGGTTTTGCTTGCTTTTATGGCCAGTGTGAACATGCTTTTACATCATGCATGTCATTCAAGTCTACTCCAGTTCAGTTTTTTGTTTCTAAAAGGGACTAAACTTTTAAAATTGATTTTTGATTTTTAATACAATGATAAAAAGTAAACAGGATTCAGTATAAAATAAAACAAAACAAATAAAAAATGTGCCGCTGAATTTCATATTACAGCTTTATACCATGACTAGTGTTGAGCGATACCATCCGATATTGAAAAATATCGGATCGGATTGGTTCGCCCAATATCCAAAAAGTATCGGGTATCGCCTATTCCGATCCCGGAAGTCCCATTCAAGTCAATGGGACCGAAATAACGGAATTAAAAAAACACCTTTCTTTCCTTGTAGGATAATTCTACATGAAGAAAAACAACTAATAATAATGTAGACTGTATTGGGGGAGGTGGAGGAGACATTAAAGCCATAGAGGTTTAGCCCAATCAAATGGAATAGCAGGAATACATTTTTTTTTAAAGACGTTCGGAGTTACAAAGATATTGACTATGTTAACCTCTTTTATATTTTGTCAGATATGTATGTTTCACTAATTCCATGCTCTTCACCTTCTTTTTTTACTTCTCCCACACTTTCTCCTTCATGATACTCAGCAGCAGCATCTTTTTCATCAACTTTTTCTTCACCTTATTCATCTTCTTCTTCTTCACCTTCTTCCTATTATTCTTTTTTTTACATTCGTCATATTCTTCTAATTCAACTATTCTTCTTCTTCATATTCTACTTCTTCATCTTCTTCCTATTCATCTTCTTCATCATATTCTTATTTGTGACAGTCATTCCTGTAGTTGTTATCTATAAAAGTTTGAAGATAACACCTTCGGTTCTGCCTGTCACAAAAGATTTACAACAGGATTTGTCCGTGTTCAGTTTGGCCTGAAGCAGCAGGCATTTTCCAGGGACACCATGAGGAGGAACGGACTCACCCCCATACACTGCTTAGTCTTTTTCTGCTTATAATTTAGATAATATCATTTGCTCTGATTTTTAGTCTCATGCTTAATGTTCTTCTGCTTTTGGTTTTTCTGCTTCTTGGTCTTCTGTCTCTTGTTGTTCTGCATCTTGGTGGTTGTCTTCATGTTCCTTGTCCTCTTGGTCATCTTCTTGGTCTTCCTTGGTGTGGTCTTCAGGGTAGTCGTCTTCAGGGTCGTCGTCAGGGAGATCCAGAGTGAGAACCAAAAACCATTTCCACAAGCTCGAACTTGGAAAAGTAGCAGAAGGTACAAGAAGGCTGAGGAACTGCTGAGAACCAGCTGATGGTACTGGAACCCGGATGGGCAGCAGAAGGAACAAGAGCAAATGGAACTAGTGAGGACCAGCTGATGGTGCTGGAACCCGGATGGGTAGCAGATGCTGCAGGAGCAAATGGAACTAGCGAGGACCAGCTGAAGGTGCTGGAACCCGGAGGGGCAGCAGAAGGAAAAAGAGCCAATGGCACAACCGTGGACCAGCTGACGGTGCTGGATCACGGTTACTAAGCAGGAGGTACCTGTGCTACAAAGCACTACCAAGGATCAGCAGACGTTGCTGGAACTCGGATACCGAGAAGGAGGCACCTAGGCCAAAGGCACTGCCGAGAACCAGCTGACGCTGCTGGAACCGGATGGGTAGCAGAAGCTGCAAGAGCCAATGGAACTAGCAAGGACCAGCTGATGGTGCTGGAACCCGGAGGGGCAGCAGAAGGAAAAAGAGCCAATGGCACAACCGTGGACCAGCTGACGGTGCTGGAACACAGTTACTAAGCAGGAGGTACCTGTGCTACAAAGCACTACCAAGGACCAGCAGAAGTTGCTGGAACTTGGATACCGAGAAGGAGGCACCTAGGCCAAAGGCACTGCCAAGAACCAGATGACGGTGCTGGAACCCGGATGGGTAGCAGAAGGTACCCATGAAAAACAAAGTTGCAAGGCCGCGAGCCGGCCGCAGTTACCGAAACCCACAGTCCTGCAGGGGGTGCTTGTCCGATTGGCACTACGGAACCAGCCTTTATTACTATAACCCGCAGCCCACATAGGAAGCACCTAAACTGCAGGCACCGTAGACTCGGCTAACCCGACCGCAGCATGACAGGACAACGAGTTGGTGGCAAAGTGACGTTGACACTCCCCGGAAACAGCAGGCGTACTGGAACCAGGCTGGGCAGGAGGGAGTACCCGTGCCAAAGCCACTGCCGAGAACCAGCTGATGGTGCTGGAACCCGGATGGGTAGCAGAAGCTACAAGAGTCAATGGAACTACCGAGAACCAGCTGACGGTGCTGGAACCCAGAGTGGCAGCTGAAGGAACAATAGCCAATGGCACAACTGTGGACCAGCTGACGGTGCTGGAACACGGTTACTAAGCAGGAGGTACCTGTGCTACAAAGAACTACCAAGGACGAGCAGACGTTGCTGGAACTCGGATATCGAGGAGGCACCTAGGCCAAAGGCACTGCCGAGAACCAACTAACGGTGCTGGAACCCAGATGGGTAGCAGAAGGTACCCATGATAAACAAAGTTGCAAGGCCATGAGCCGGCCGCAGTTACCGAAACCCACAGTCCTACAGGGGGTGCTTGTCCTATTGGCACTACGGAACCAGCCTTTTTTACCAGAACCCACAGCCCACATAGGAAGCACCTAAACTGCAGGCACCATAGGCTCGGCTAACCCGACCGCAACACAACAGGACAACGTTTTGGTGGCAAAGTGACGTTGACACTCCCCGGAAACAGCAGGCGTGCTGGAACCAGGATGGGCAGGAGGGAGTACCCGTGCCAAAGACACTTCTGAGCAGCAACTGGCTATGTTGGAGCCCAGGGTCAATCAGGGTGTAGGTTGAGGCCTAATTTCAACAAGTTTAATATCTGTTGTAGACTACTACTGATTTCAAACGTGCTCCAACTAGGCCTCTGGCTCCACTCTGTCTCTAGTATTTCCCCTGGCCTCCAACCCCGCCAGTTGCTGCTCAGAAGTGGCGTCTGCACAATCAACACGTGTTCCTGTGTTACTGGGGTTCAGGAACATCAGCCAGGGGAAATACTAGAGACAGAGTGGAGCCAGAGGCCTAATTGGAGCAAGTTTGAAATCAGTAGCAGTGTGAATGTGGAGACAGCATGAGATATTGCCATCCACACAGCAGGGCAGCAGCTGGCATTACTGAACCCCACTAACACTGGAGCATGTGTTTCTCTCTGTGCAGACGGCACTTCCAAGCAACAACTGGCTGTGTTGAAGCCCAGGATCAGTCATGGAGCAGGCTGAGGCCTAATTGCAGCAAGTTTTATAGGTGATGTAGTTTGAATGTGGAGGCAGCAGGAGATATTGCCGTCCACACAGCAGGGGAGCAGCTGGCTTTACTGAACCCCATTAACACTGGAGCATGTGTTTCTCTCTGTGCAGACGGCACTTCCAAGCAACAACTGGCTGTGTTGAAGCCCAGGATCAGTCATGGAGCAGGCTGAGGCCTCATTGCAGCAAGTTTTATATGTGATGTAGTTTGAATGTGGAGGCAGCAGGAGATATTGCCGTTCACACAGCAGGGGAGCAGCTGGCATTACTGAACCCCACTAACATTGGAGCATGTGTTTCTCTCTGTGCAGACGGCACTTCCAAGCAACAACTGGCTGTGTTGAAGCCCAGGATCAGTCATGGAGCAGGCTGAGGCCTAATTGCAGCAAGTTTTATAGGTGATGTAGTTTGAATGTGGAGGCAGCAGGAGATATTGCCGTCCACACAGCAGGGGAGCAGCTGGCATTACTGAACCCCACTTACACTGGAGCATGTGTTTCTCTCTGTGCAGACGGCACTTCCAAGCAACAACTGGCTGTGTTGAAGCCCAGGATCAGTCATGGAGCAGGCTGAGGCCTAATTGCAGCAAGTTTTATATAGGTTGTAGACTACTACTGATTGTAACCGTGCTCCACTTAGGCCTCTGGCTCCACTGTCTCTAGTATTTCCCCTTGCCTCCAACCCCGCCAGTTGCTACTCTGAAGTGGCGTCTGCACAATGCACACTTGTTCCTGTGTTACTGGGGCTCAGTCTCATCAGTTGATCCCCTGATGTGTGTCCGGCAATGTTTCCTGCTCTGTCAACATTCCCACTTCTAGTAATGGGAATGTTGACAGAGCAGGAGACATTGCCGGACACACATCAGGGGATCAATTAACGTGACTGAGCCCCAGTAGCACAGGAACAAGTGTGGATTGTGCAGACGCCACTTCAGAGAAGCAACTGGCGGGGTTAGAGGCCAGGGGAAATACTAGAGACAGTGGAGTCAGAGGCCTAAGTGGAGCACGGTTAAAAATCAGTAGTAGTTTGAATGTGGAGGCAGCAGGAGACTTTGCCGTCCACACAGCAGGGGAGCAGCTGGCGTTACTGAACCCCACTAACACAGGAGCTAGTGTTTTTCTCTGTGCAGATGACACTTCTGAGCAACAACTGGCTGTGTTGAAGCCCAGGGATTACAGTTCAGGTGGTAGAAACATGAACACAACAGGAGACCTGGATACTGTTGCTAACCAATTATTTATTCTGGAAGAGGACTGGCAAATTCTGGCAAGATCCAGGCCTTGTTCATTTTCAGAAAAGTAAGCCGGTCAACGTTATCGGAGGATAGTCGCGTGCGATGGTCTGTTAATACACCACCTGCGGCACTAAAGACTCGTTCCGATAATACACTGGCAGCAGGGCAAGCCAGCACCTCCAATGCATACTGGCTAAGCTCTGGCCATGTATCCAGCTTAGAGACCCAAAACTTGAAGGGGGAAGAGCCGTCTGGGAGTACACTGACAGGGCAAGACATGTAGTCTGTCACCATCTGACAGAAACGTTGCCTCCTGCTGACTGGAGCCGTCTGTCATGGTGTAGACATTTGTGGCAGACACACAAAACTTTGCCACATTTGGGCCATACTGGTCTTGCCTTGTGCTGAGGCACTGCCTCTGCTCCCTCTTTGTGCAGAGCTTCCTCCACTGCCTCGACGCACAGAGCTGCTTTGCTAAGCACTAGCAGCACTGCTCTCGGGTGGAATGGAGAAGATGATGGACTGCACCAGTGTGTCTTGGTATTCCCTCATTTTACGCTCCCGGTTCAACGATGTTATGAGGCTTTGTAAGTTGTCCCGGTAGCGAGGATCTAGGAGGGTGTACACCCAATAATTAGCCGTGTTGAGAATGTGGGCGATGCGGCGGTCGTTTTTCAGGCACTGCAGCATGAAATCAACCATGTGCTGCAGACTCCCAACTGCCCAAGAAACGCTGTCCCCTGCTTGAGGCGTCATCTCTGCCTGCTCTGCATCACCCCACCCTTGCTGTACATACTGACTCTCCTCTGGAGAGATGTCTTCCTCCTCCATTGACTCCACCTCATCCTCCTCACAAAGTGTCCCCTGCCTAGGCCTTTGTGAGGAACCACGTAGCGCAGACTGTCCAGAAGCAGATGGCATTTGTGACTCCTCATCCTCCACCTCTTCCAAAACCTCCTCCCTTAGTGCTTGCAGTGTTTTTTGAAGCAGGCAGATAAGGGGGACAGTCATGCTAGCTAGTGCATCATCTGCACTCGCCATCTGCGTGGAATCATCGAAGGCAAGCAAAACGAGGCAGATGTCCTTCATAGAGGCCCACTCAGTGGTGCTGAACTGTGACCGGCGCACAGTGCGACTTGTTTGCGCCTGATGCAGCTGGTACTCCATTACTGCTGCCTACTGCTCACACAACCGCTCCAACATATGTAACGTTGAATTCCACCTGGTGGGTAGGTCACATATGATGAAATGTTCCGGAAGGCGTAATCGGCACTGCAGAGCTGCAAGGCGCGATCTTGCCGTGCTGGAACGCAGGAAGTAAGCGCACTCTATGCGGACCTTGTGCAGCAGTCCATCAAGATCCGGATAGTCCCTCAGAAAGCTCTGCACGACCAAGTTCAGCACATGTGCCAGACATGGGATGTGAGTGAGGTTGCCTAGGCCCAGAGCTGCCACCAGATTTCGTCCATTGTCACACACTACCAAGTCTGGCTGGAGATTCGCTGGCAGAAACCACAAGTCGCTCTCCTGCTTGATAGCATTCCAGAGCTCCTGCGCTGTGTGGCTTCGATTCCCCAAAGAAATTAATTTCAGTATGGCCTGTTGACGTTTGGCCACGGCTGTGCTCATATCGGTCGTAACAGGCTCCTGCAGCGCTGATTCTGAGGAACTTGAGTAGGAGGAGAAGTCAATGTGTACAGACTGGATTCCTGCAATCCGTGGAGTTGGCAGAACACGTACAGCGCCACTCTCCAGATCTGTACCTGGCTCCACAACATTGACCCAATGGGCAGTGAGGGAAAGGTATCGTCCCTGTCCATGGTTACTGGTCCACGCATCGGTGGTCAGGTGGACCTTGCTACTGACGGCGTTTAGTAGCGCATGTTTTATTTTTCCCTCCACATGCTTTTGCAGTGCAGGGACAGCTTGCCTGCTGAAATAAAACCGGCTTGGCACGGTGTATTGTGGGACTGCCAAAGCCATGAAGTTCTGGAAGGTGTCAGTCTCCACCAGCCTGAATGAGAGCATTTCAAGGGCCAGTAGTTTGGCAATGCCAGCATTCAGAGCCTGTGCTCGGGGATGGTTTGCCGAGTATGGCCACCTTTTCTCCCATGCCTGTGCTACCGATGGCTGTAGAGTGGCCTGGGAGTGTGAGGATGACTGGGAACGTGGTGCTGTGGGTGGAATGTCACTGGGTCTCTGGACAACAGTGCCAGAGGTTCTTCCTTGGCGATCCTGTGAGGAAGCCGAACCAGCTGTGTGTGAGCTGGAGGAAGAGGCCTCAACATGAGCTGAAGAGGTGGTAGGTGGTGCTGTACGTTGGCATACGTCTTCAGTGTGTCTGTGTAACTCCAGCTCATGCTTAGTCCGCACATGTTTCCACATATTTGTGGTATTGAGGTTGCTGACATTTTTCCCTCTTTTGACTTTCTGATGACACAGCTTGCATTTGACATAGCAAATGTCATCTGCAACTGTGTTAAAAAAGGACCACGCACTGCAAGTCTTGGGAGCACCCGTTTTGGCTTTTGGAAGAGGAATGCTCCTAACGGGTGCCGAAGTGGAGGCTACAGGCAACAAGTCTGCCCTCTCCCTCCTGTTTTGGCCGTTCGGGGAATCTCTTCCTCAGAGCTGCTCCCACCACCTTCCTGTTCCTCACGCCATGATGGGTCAAGGACCTCATCATCTACACTCCCCTCTTCAAACACCTGCTTCTCCTGGGTAGTATCGCCAGCACCATACGCACCAGAAAGTGGCACCTGAGTCGCGTCATCATCTGATGCATACTGAGGTGTGCTGACCACAGGCACTGGCCCACCCGCCTCTTCAGATTCAGAGGGACAAAGCAGTTGCGCATCACTGCATACTCCCTCTTAATCACATTCTTGAATGCTGCTTGGCTGGCCCCCTCTTTCCAAGCCAACAGATTCAAAGAACAGAAGTAGAGACTGTGATGGCTCCTGTCCAGGGCTCTCTGACTGCCTGGGCAATTTGGCAGGTGGTGAAGAGACAGATGTTTGCTCTTCAGTGCTCTGGCCCTGAGAGGACATGGAAGTCATTGAAGTCGATGAGTTAGCTGCCATCCATCCGACAACGGCTTCAATTTGTTCCTCCCGCAGCAGTGGGGTACGGCAAAGTCCTACAAAGCTGCGCATAAAGGACTGTTGCCTGGTAAAACTGGGTGATGCTGACTCACTGGTGCCCTCAGCAGGCACAGAATCCCCACGTCCTCTCCCTGCTGTCACGAGGGCTTAGTTCAACTAAGGCTGAAATACCCGGGGCCCCTGTGGTGTCCCTTTTACTAGGGGAAACCCTGTCTGACCCTCAACCCAGGGTTTTTGCTGAAGGTGCAAATGCCTGAGCCTCCGACCTTTCCTTATCTCCTGCTCAGCCCTGCACTTAACCCTCCACCCTCCACCCAGTGAGGAGTCACACCACCAAAGCTCCCACACATATAATGACAGACAGGGAGAACTTAAACTGCACTGCGCCACACACACACACAGGAATAAACAGTAATGTGAACAGGGCACAACTAAACACAAATATGGGAAGGAGAAAGGATAACGACGGATCATACGACACCAGATATGAATCTCTCTCTCTTGAACACCTCCACTCCAGACCGGAACCACTTGGTATGAAACACAAGCTATAATCGGCGACGCCCATATGCCAGTAAGACTATTTAAAGACCGTGGGCGTGACTAACCTTCCAACCTGGTCTCCAGCAGGATTAACCCCCGAGAGCCTGAAGATCAAGCCGGCGCCACTGAGGCTATAGTGGCTGGAGGTGGAACTACCTCTGCCTGCCGGACGCTGTGGTGTGAACAGCGTCCGACATGACAGTACCCCGTCTTCTACGAGGGACCCCAGGGCCCTCAAGACTCATAGGACCCGGCTTGTCCGGATGACGACGGTGAAAAGAACTGACCAGCCGATCCGCATGTATGTCTGAGGCTGGAACCCAAGACCTCTCCTCCGGACCATACCCCCGCCAGTGCACCAAATACTGAAGAGTACGGCGTACTACTCGAGAGTCCACTACCTTGGCGACCTCGAACTCTAAATCGCCATCCACCATGACTGGAGGTGGCATCGGCGTCGTGTCCACCAAGCCTACCACCTTTTTCAATAAAGCCCTGTGAAAAACGTTATGTATTCTGTACACCGCAGGAAGTTCCAACCGATAAGCCACTGGGTTAATGATGGCAGAAATCCTAAAAGGCCCAATAAACCTTGGACCCAGTTTTAAAGATGGGATTTTGAGTTTTATGTTCTTCGTAGCTAACCACACCCATTCACCCACACACAGGTCCGGACCTGGCACGCGTCTACTGTCAGCCACCAGTTTGTACCTGGCACTCATGCTCAACAAACGCTGTTTCACCCGCCTCCAGACTGAGGACAATTGGGCTCCTAGCTGATCCTCCTCCGGGACACCCCCGGAGTCACCCTGACGTAAGGTACAAAACTGAGGATGTTGACCGTACACACAAAAGAATGGAGACTCTCCTGATGACTCTTGGCGGTGATTATTTAACGCGAATTCGGCCAGAGGAAGGAAAGTAGACCACTCCTCCTGGTTGTCGGACACAAAGCATCGTAAATACTGTTCTAGATTTTGGTTCATGCGCTCAGTTTGTCCATTAGACTGTGGATGAAACGCCGATGAATGTGACAACTTGATCCCCAACCTTGAGCAAAAAGCTTTCCAAAACCTCGCCACAAATTGCGTACCCCTATCAGATACTATGTCAGACGGTACTCCGTGGAGTCTGACCACCTCCTTCACAAATACCTGAGCCAACGTCTTAGCATTGGGCAAAGAAGACAACGCCACAAAATGCGCCATCTTTGAAAAACGGTCAACCACCACCAGGATGACCGTGTTCCCTGCCGAGGCTGGCAAGTCAGTGATAAAATCCATGGAGATTTCTGTCCATGGCCTATTGGGTACCCCCAGAGGCTGTAGCGTGCCAGCAGGACGGGTTCGGGGTGACTTAGCCCTAGCGCACGTGATGCAAGCTGCCACGTACGTGACCACGTCCTGCCGGATTTTGGGCCACCAGAAACGACGCGATACCAGCTCTAAGGTGCCCTTCACCCCTGGGTGACCAGCCAGTACCGAATCGTGGTGTTCCTTCAACACCTTAAGCCGAAGATGCAGGGGTACAAATGATTTGTTGGCGGGAAGACCTGGTGGTACCTCCTCTTGGGCCTCGGCAATCTCCGCCTCTACCTCAGTCGTGAGAGCCGAGACCACTACCCCTTTCTGGAGGATGGGTACCGGCTCTTCCCGAGGTTCTCCCCCCAGAAAACACCTAGACAAAGCATCCGCCTTGGTGTTTTTAGCCCCGGGACGGTACGTCACAAGAAAATTGAAACGAGTAAAAAACAATGCCCAGCGAGCCTGCCTAGGAGACAGACGCTTGGCCGACTCCAGGTAGAGCAGATTCTTATGGTCAGTGATAACTGTGACCTGGTGAGCCGCCCCCTCCAAGAAGTGTCGCCATTCCTCAAAAGCCAGTTTGATGGCCAACAACTCCCTGTTGCCGATATCATAATTCCGTTCGGCCGGCGACAGCTTCTTGGAGAAGTAGGCGCATGGATGCATCTCGCTCAAGGATGAGCCTTGAGACAGTACTGCCCCCACTCCCACCTCTGACGCATCAACCTCTACCACAAAAGGTTTAGTCACGTCTGGTTGCACCAGAATGGGGGCTGAAGCAAAACTATTCTTCAGACGCTCAAATGCACGTATAGCCACCTCAGGCCAGTTCGCCAGATCGGCACCCTTTTTTGTCATGTCCGTGAGCGGTTTGGCGACAGTCGAAAAGTGTTTTATAAATTTCCTATAATAATTCGCAAACCCAAGGAACCGCTGGAGTGCTTTCAGACTCTCCGGCCTCTCCCATTGCAGCACCGCTTGCACCTTAGCGGTGTCCATTTTAAAACCGGCTGCGGACACAATATATCCCAAAAAGGGCAACTCCTGGACAAAAAATAAACATTTTTCCAGCTTAGCATAGAGCTGGTTCTCCCGGAGCAACTGTAACACCTGCCTAACATGCTCCAAATGAGTGTCCCGATCGCTAGAATAAATGAGGATATCATCCAGGTATACAATCACAAATCTCCCCAGGACATGAGCAAATACATCATTAATAAAATGTTGGAAAACGGCAGGCGCGGTGGTCAACCCAAACGGCATAACCAGACTCTCAAAATGACCCTCAGGAGTGTTAAACGCCGTCTTCCACTCATCCCCCTGACGGACCCTTATGAGGTTATACGCCCCCCTGAGGTCCAGCTTGGAAAACCATTTCGCCCCCGCTACCTGGTTGAACAAATCCGGGATCAACGGCATAGGGTAGGGATCACGGATAGTAATCTGGTTTAACTCTCGGAAATCCAGACACGGGCGTAACCCCCCATCTTTCTTCTTAATGAAGAAAAACCCCGCGGCTACAGGCGAGGACGAAGGCCGGATGTGACCTTTGCTCAGACTCTCCGCGATGTAGTCTTTCAGAGCCTGTCTCTCAGGACCAGAAATATTAAACATCCTGGCCTTAGGTAATTTGGCCCCAGGTTTTAACCTAATCGCACAGTCATAGGCTCTATGTGGAGGCAGTTCTGAGCAACCCTTCTCAGAGAAAACATCCGCGAAATCCTGCAAAGCCTCCGGCAGGCTGGGCGTCACGGCGGACACACATGTGGCCAAGCAATTGTCTTGGCAGAAACCACTCCATTGTACTATGTCCTGAGTTTTCCAATCAATTACCGGGTTGTGCCTGGACAGCCATGGAAAACCCAGGACCATTTGAGCTGGGAGACTACGGAGGACCCTACATGTAACCGACTCAGAATGTAGGACCCCAATGTGGAGTTTCACCTCTGCCACAAACTCAGTAATCTCCCCTTGAGGGAGGGGAACAGCATTAATGGTCACCACCTGTATGGGGTGAGGAAGTTTTTCGATCTTAAACCCGGCGGTGTGTGCAAACTCCTCATCTATGAGATTGGTGGCGGAACCGCTATCCACAAATACTGATATAGGTAGCTCTCTGCCGGCGATAATAACCTTAGCAGGGAGCATACATTGAGATACCATCATGGAGGATATGCATACGCTCAGTTGGGTCTCCTCCATACCCTCTGAGCTTAACAGTTTTCCGCCGGTGTGACCCTCTTAGGTAGTACCGGGCAAACGTTAACATAATGACCTCCTTTACCACAGTAGAAACATGCTCCGGGCTTCCGGAATCCCGGAGCGCGAGGCTGAACCTGTGCCACGCCAGCAATCTGCATAAGTTCAGGGGACTCATCTACTTCAACCACACCTGCACCTCTGTTTTCCCCCAGAGGTAGCGTCTCCTGTGCCCCCTGACGAAAACGGCGATCAATACGTATCACCAAACTCATGGCAGACTCCAACGATGCCGGAGACTCATACATCAGGAGGGCTTGTTTCACCCTCCCTGATACCCCATGAATAAACTGGCTCCGCAGTGCTGGGTCATTCCACTGTGTGTCTACAGCCCAGCGGTGAAATTCCGAACAATAGTCTTCTGCCAAGCGCTCCCCCTGGCGGAGGGCGCGGATTTTAGATTCCGCTAGAGCCAGTCGGTCAGGGTCATCGTAAATGAGCCCGAGGGCAGAAAAAACATTATCGACCGAATGAAATGTAGCAGAGTCAGCTGGTAAGGAAAATGCCCATGCTTGGGGGTCACCACTCAGTAATGACAACACCAGCCCTACTCGCTGGGCCTCATTACCTGAGGATATTGGCCGCATGCGGAAGTATAATTTGCAGGCCTCCCGAAATACGACAAATTTGCTGCGATCGCCTGAAAATCGTTCTGGCAGCGGAAACTTCGGCTCTGCACCGATACCTGCAGATGCCGTTTGCACCTTTGCTACTACCAGGCCCTGCTGCTGAACTGCCCCTTTCAACTCGGAGACCTGTATGGACAGCGCCGCCAACTGGCGGGTTATGGAATCTAATGGATCCATGGACTCCTGAAAAAATGTGGGCCGATTATAATGTCACGAGGGCTTAGTTCAACTAAGGCTGAAATACCCGGGGCCCCTGTGGTGTCCCTTTTACTAGGGGAAACCCTGTCTGACCCTCAACCCAGGGTTTTTGCTGAAGGTGCAAATGCCTGAGCCTCCGACCTTTCCTTATCTCCTGCTCAGCCCTGCACTTAACCCTCCACCCTCCACCCAGTGAGGAGTCACACCACCAAAGCTCCCACACATATAATGACAGACAGGGAGAACTTAAACTGCACTGCGCCACACACACACACAGGAATAAACAGTAATGTGAACAGGGCACAACTAAACACAAATATGGGAAGGAGAAAGGATAACGACGGATCATACGACACCAGATATGAATCTCTCTCTCTTGAACACCTCCACTCCAGACCGGAACCACTTGGTATGAAACACAAGCTATAATCGGCGACGCCCATATGCCAGTAAGACTATTTAAAGACCGTGGGCGTGACTAACCTTCCAACCTGGTCTCCAGCAGGATTAACCCCCGAGAGCCTGAAGATCAAGCCGGCGCCACTGAGGCTATAGTGGCTGGAGGTGGAACTACCTCTGCCTGCCGGACGCTGTGGTGTGAACAGCGTCCGACATGACACCTGCAGAATCCCCACGTCCTCTCCCTGCTGAAACTCCACGCCCACGCCCACGTGCCTTACTCCCTGCCTTCTTCATCTTGGTAGACTGATAAAGATAGGCAGAAAAGTACAAAGGGAGGGCTTAGTGTGCTTTTTCCTGAACAGCTGCTAATAGGTATAAGAAACACTAATTTTATAAAGTGTGTGTGTGGACTACACTTTAATATGAGCTAATGTGGCCTACACAACTGTCAAATGGAGTGTTTGGTGAACTTTATTTTGTTTTTTTTTTTCAAAAAAACAAAAACGATATGACCAAAGATTTGAAAGCGATAGTATCACAAACCTTTTGGAGCTATTACAATGCAGGAAGGTAACCTACAATGGAAAAGATGAGGCTCCAAAAAATAGGATAATACTAATCTGGCTGAAGGGCACAAGCCAGAAAAAAGGCTCCTCTATCTACTCCTATATAGTGTTTGCAACCAACCAATGTAGATGGATACGGATGGATGCACACTAATAGGAGAATGAAAAATGAGCTGCAATAAAACAAAAATATGTGTGAGGCAGTCATGCACGCTGAGCGGCCTACAACCAGACGTAGCTGTAGGACACACTACAACGTGAGCTGCACTCACACACAGAGACCTCTCAGACAGCCGTGAACAGTGCAGATAAGAGGGCACTAACACTGAAAGACTGCAGAAAGGCTCTGCTGTCTACTCCTATAGTGTTTGCAACCAACGTATATGCATACGGATGGATGCACACTAATAGGAGAATGAAAAATGAGCTGCAATAAAAGAAAAATGTGTGAGGCAGTGACGCACTCTGAGCGGCCTACAACCAGATGTAGCTGCAGGACACACAACAGCGTGAGCTGCACTCACACACAGAGACCTCTCAGACAGCCGTGAACAGTGCAGAAAACTGGGCACTAGCACTGAAAGGCTGCAGAGAGGCTCCACTGTCTACTCCTATAGTGTTTGCAACCAACCAATGTAGATGGATACGGATGGATGCACACTAATAGGAGAATGAAAAATGAGCAGCAAAAAAATAAAAATATGTATGAAGCAGTGACACACGCTGAGCGGCCTACAACCAGACGTGGCTGCAGAACACACTACACAGCGTGAGCTGCACGCACACAGACCTTGCAGACAGCTGTGAACACTGCTGCAAGGCAAAAGAAAGCTACAGTGGTTAATTATGTAGCCTGGGTAAAGCACAATATGATTTTGAAAATCGCTATCTCTAACTGTCCCTCAGAGTCTTGAACAGCAGCCTGTCCCTAACTGAATTCACAGCAGAGTGAACCCGAAATGGCGGTGGCGGCATTTATAGTGCATCATGACCTCATTTCAGCAGCCAATCACAGCCATGCCATTAGTTAACCTGCCTACATGCCTAACAGGATGTGCCCACACTTCTGAGGATTGTCATTGGCTGAATCAAATCAAACTGGCTCATAGCATTATGGGAACATCCGATTCCGGTATTCGATATGCTAAAAGTATCGGAACTCAGTATCGGAATTCCGATACAGTGAATATCGGCCGATACCCGATACTTGCGGTATCGGAATGCTCAACACTAACCATGACACCTCGTGTCAAGGCTGATCTGATTGAGATACTAAGATAGAAAATAAAAGGTCTGTATCCTGAAACTAGAGATGTGTAAATCTGCTGAAATTAGACTTTAGCAGATTTGCTCAAATTGTGGCTAAGGTTATTTGATTTGCATCTAATTTATTTAATTCAAATTGAATGTGCCCCAATTGAAAGTAATAAAAGATGTTTGTTATGCTCTGAGGTCTTACAACCCCAACGCATAGTAAAAATATGGGCAGGAAAGCGGTTAAAAAACACCTTGTCTCTCACCTGTCCCCAGAGTCTCACTCACTGTATAAGCTCCTGCTGTGGTCTTCATACTTTGCCAGAGCTCTGGGTGCCCACTTAAGGGGGCTTTACAAATAGCGATATCGCTAGCAATATCGCTAAAGCGTCACCGATTTTGTGACGCAGCAGCGATATCGCTAGCAATATCGCTACATGTGATACTTACCTCCGACCAGCTCCCCTGCTGGCTATCGCTGATCGCGCGAGATCGTCCACGTCCATTTCTCATCATCGGCTTCCTGCTGGCGCCGACGAGCGAGCCATGGACGCAGGCAGAAGACGGCGGTCATCGCTTCATCTTAAAGGTAAGTACGACCGCCGAGCATCGATACATCGCTGTGAGATCTGCCTGTTTGGCAGCTCACTAGCGACCATTTAGCGATACACCAGCGATCCTGACCGGGTTGTATCGTGGTCGGGATCGCTGGTGCATCGCTAAATGTAAAGGGGCCTTAAGAGTCATGACAAATTGCGACTTCATGACTTGTGTGGTCTTATGCGATGACTTAATCCCTCTTGACCATATGGGATGATACAAATTATTATGACCTCATAACTTGCGTTATGGGAAGACCATTGAGCAGATGATGGGGTGAGGCTGTGGTAGGAGAGACAGGAGAGACACAAGTGGGGGGAGGGGAACATAATGTATCAGTTTAAACCTCTTCACAGCTCATATGAATCCATCAAAATGACAGTTGACTGGATTCAATTTTGTTGGATTCATCCAACTCAAATCCCCAAATATTTGGATTTGCTGGAATAGGCAAATTTTGGGAAATCCTAAATTAAATAGTTTAATTTGGAATCAATTCGCTCAGCCTTACCACAAAACCACAATGTGCTATTGACAAGAAAGGGAATATTGTGTTCCCTATTAAAATTATCTGTGATGATCCAAGAGGTTAAATCTCTCTGACCCAGTATTTATGATTTTCCTAGTGGGTTGGTGATAGATTACTGTGACAACACAGCGTTTATTCTTAATTATGGCTGACATATTATTCGGCAAGCACAGGGACATGAGTTTTTGTTCATATGACCATGAACATTGACTCTTGTAGATTGAATTGATATTTGTTAATTTGTTTAATGCTTGCTAACTACCTATTGTATCAGTCCCTGTAGCTTATCATTCTTATTTACTTGATGGACAAAGGTGCAGGTTAATTGAACAATCAATGTTTGTTAATGTGGTGAATGCCTGCTGACTACTTATTGTGAAAGGTAAATGCAGCTTGTTGTTCTGCAAACACTGAAGAACAAACTATGCAGGTTAATTGAACACTCGAACAATGAGAAATGACCTCCTCCCACCTCCCCCAAATCTGTGGACAATTGTTGTGAGTTCATTCTCTGGTTCACCAGTTGTGAGTTCTCCTTCCAGACTCCCTCTGGTAGTAACAGTAGGTAGTGAGGCTGATTTGATCGGTGGAGATCTGCCACCTGAGAATGAGGATGACGATTGTACCTCAGGAGTCTCAGATTGGATTTAAGACAGCCGACGCCCTATTCAGTTGCTGGTGATTCCTTCTGGCTTGTCAGCTCTTGGTTTTCAGCTCTGTTCCAGTCATCTAAAGCTAAGTTTTTCTGCTAATGTTCACACTTGATTTTGTTGGTCTATTCAGTTTTTTGGTGTGGTCAGCCAGCCCCGGCTGGGGGCTGTGCTGAATTTCCACTCTTATTTATCAGTATTTTGTCAATTTGCTTTTTGTCCCTTACTAGTTTGGTCTCCTTTTGCTCTGTCTCAGAATATTTCAGAGTGCTGATATAGTGGGAGAAGTCTAGTGACTTCAGGGTTAATTTTGCACAGAAGTGTTGGATATTATTTTTGTAGGGTGTTTTGCAAGTTTGCAGACAGTGTCTTTCCTTTCCTTTCCTCTTTAGCTAGTTTGGGCCCCATCATTTGCTCAGCCTATTTTCCTGCCTGTGTTTGTGCCTTCATCTTGTTTCACCGTCAATACATGTGTGGGGGCTATCTATTCCTTTGGGGTCTGCTCTGGGGCAGTTAATTTTCCACTTTTCATGCTTCAGGCTTATTTAGTCCTCCAGCTGTGACGAAGCGTCTAGGAACATTGTAGGTAAGCTCCACGGCTGCTGCTAGTTGTGTGGTAGGATCAGGGATCTGCAATCTGCATAGTTACCAACCTCTCTGGTTTTCTGTGACTTAGCTTGTTTTGCTTTTTTCTCCTCGGTGACCCATTCATAACAGAATCACCAGCCATACCGCAGATTCTAGGGTACTCAAAAGCAGGAAAAAGTTGTTAAAAAAAAAAAAAGAAAAAAAAAGTGTCAGAATTTTTTTTTTTTTATATTTTTTCCTCTTTTTTCTCTGGGGCCGTAGGAGGACTTTTTTTTCTTTTTCCTAATGGAGATTAAGCAATTGTCTGATCGTGTGAAGCAGCTGGCTGCTGAAGTGCAGGGAATTTCCACCTACCTCATTCAGTCACATGCTGCTGAACCTAAGATCCCTACTCCTAATGTGTTTTCTGGGGGTCGGTTTAAACTTCTGAATTTTAAGAATAATTGTAAATTATTTCTGGTCTTGAAGCCTAACTCATCGGGGAGCTCTGGGCAGCAGGTTAAAATTGTCATCTCCTGGCTGCGTGGCGATCCCCAGGATTGGGCTTTTTCTCTGACACCTGAAAATCCTATTCTGACTAATGTGGATGCATTTTTTCAAGCCTTGGAGTTGTTGTATGATGAACCTAATGCTGTTGATCAAGCTGAGAGAACTCTGTTGGCATTAAACCAGGGTCAGGATTCTGCAGAATTATACTGTCAAAAATTCCGAAAGTGGGTTGTCCTTACTACATGGAATGATAGTGCATTGGCAGCTCTCTTTCGGAAGGGTTTATCAGAGACCGTAAAAGATGTTATGGTGGGATTTCCTGTTCCCTCTGGTCTGGATGATTCTATGTCATTAGCCATTCAAGTTGATCGGCGTTTACGTGAACGTAAAACTACACGGGAGGTGATGCCACCTTTTGAACAAACATCTGAACCTATGCAATGTGATGGGGTTTTGTCTAGGGCGCAACATCAGGAGTTTAGAAGGCGTAATAAGCTGTGTTTTTTCTGTGGAGATGCCTCTCATATTATTTCTATCTGCCCAAAACGAGAGAAACGTTTTGCACACACATTTGCTGTGGGCAGTATACAACCTAAGTTTCTTTTGGCAATTACTCTGATCTACTCCTTATCCACGTTTTCCACGAAGGCTTTTGTGGATTCAGGAGCAGCGTTGAATCTGATGGATTTGGACTTTGCTAAACGTTGTGGTTTTTCCATGACGCCTCTGCGGACGCCTATTCCTTTGAGGGGTATTGATGCTACTCCTTTGGCGGAGAATAAACCTCAGTTTGGGACCAAGGTGACAATGCGAGTTGCCCCAGACCACCAAGAAAATTGTAAATTTTTGGTGCTGCATAATTTGCATGATATTATTGTTCTGGGTTTTCCTTGGTTGCAAACTCATAATCCAGTTTTGGATTGGAAATCTGGGTCTGTGGTGAGTTGGGGTTGTCAGTGTTTTCTTAGGGACGCTCCTGTTTTCTCCACCTCTCCTCAGTCTCATGATATTCCTGATTATCTAGCCGATTTTTCTGATGTATTTAGTGAGAGCAAGTCTGCGTCTTTGCCTCCTCATAGGAGTTATGACTGTGCAATTGAGTTGATGCCTGGGTGTAAATTTCCCAAGGGTCGGCTTTTCAACTTATCAGTACCCGAACATGATGCTATGCAATCCTATATTAAGGAGTCATTGGAGAAGGGTCATATTAGACCATCCTCGTCATCTTTAGGTGCTGTTTTTTTGTGGCCAAGAAAGATGGTTCATTAAGACCGTGTATTGATTATCGTTCCCTTATGACGGTTAAATATCAGTACCCGTTACCTCTGATGTCTGATTTATTCTCCAGAGTTAAGAGTGCCTGCTAGTTTACTAAGCTTGACCTCACGGGGGCGTATAATCTTATTCGCATAAAGCACGGGGATGAATGGAAGACGGTGTTTAATACTCCGGAGGGACATTTTGAGTACCTGGTGATGCCTTTCGGGCTCACTAATGCCCCTTCGGTCTTCCAGTCCTTTATGAATGATATTTTCCGTGACTTTGTGGATAAGTTTTTGATCATCTATCTGGATGATATTTTGATCTTTTCTAGTGATTGGGATTCTCATGTGGAACACGTCCGGACTGTGTTCCGGATTTTGAGGGAGAATTCCCTGTTTGTTATGAGATCGAAATGCCTCTTTGGTGTACAGAGGATTTCATTTTTGGGATTTATCTTATCTCCATCGACTATTGAAATGGACCCGGCCAAGGTACAGGCCATTTATGATTGGGTTCAGCCTACTTCTTTGAAGGCCCTCCAGAAGTTTTTGGGTTTTGCTAATTTCTATCATAAATTTATAGGTAATTTTTCTGGTATTGTCAAACCACTGACTGATCTGCCCAAGAAGGGCGCTGATGTTCTGAATTGGTCTCCTGAGGCTATCTCAGCATTTCAGGAGCTTAAGCAGAGATTTACTCCAGCTCCAGTTTTACGGCAACCTGATGTCTCACTTCCATTTCAGGTGGAGGTAGATGCTTCTGAGATTGGTGCAGGAGCTGTTTTGTCCCAAAAAGACCCTGTGACTTCTAAGATGAATCCCTGTGCCTTCTTTTCTCGAAAGTTCTCCCCATCTGAATGCAACTATGACGTGGGGAATTTGGAATTGTTGGCCATGAAGTGGGCATTTGAGGAGTGGAGACATTGGTTGGAGGGAGCTAGACATCAAGTTGTGGTCCTCACCGATCACAAGAATTTGATTTATCTGGAGTCGGCCAAACGCTTGAATCCTAGACAGGCTAGATGGTCCTTGTTTTTCACGCGTTTTAATTTTGTGGTCTCTTTTCTTCCGGGCACTAAGAATGTTAAGGCAGATGCCCTTTCTAGAGGTTTCTTTGCCGATTCTCTTAGTGTGACCGAGCCTACTACCATCCTTGGTGAGGGGGCAGTTCTTTCTATCATTTCACCCGATTTGAGACGCGCCCTGGAGGAAATTCAAGAGGATAAACCTGAGCGTTGCCCTATGGGAAAATTGCATGTTCCTGACCAGTGGAGAAAGAGAGTGATGTCTGAAATTCATTGCTCCGCATTGGCTGGTCATCCAGGTATTTTTGGTTCCAGAGATTTGGTGAATCGGTCCTTTTGGTGGCCTGCCTTATCTCGTGACGTCAGGAATTTTATACAGTCCTGTGGGACTTGTTCTCTGTCTAAACCCTGTTCTTGTTCTAGTGGGTTGCTGATGCCCTTGGCGGTGCCCAAGAGGCCATGGACCCATATCTTAATGGATTTTATTTCTGATCTTCCTGTCTCTCAGAGAATGACTGTTATCTGGGTGATTTGTGCTAGATTTTCGAAGATGGTCCATCTTGTACCACTCCCAAAGTTGCCATCTTCCGCTGAGTTGGTGCTCTTGTTTTTACAACAGGTGGTTCGGTTACATGGGATTCCTGAGAACATTGTGTCCGACAGAGGAGTCCAGTTTGTTTCCAGATTCTGGGAATTCAGTTATCCTTCTCCTCCGCGTTTCATCCCCAGACCAATGGACAGACTGAGAGAACAAACCAGACCTTGGAGTCTTATTTGGGATGTTTTATATCTGCTGTTCAGGATGATTGGGTCTGATTTTTGCCCTTGGCCGAATTTGCACTGAACAATGGAGCTAGTTCTGCTACTTTTATGTCACCCTTTTTCTGTAATTTTGGGTTTCATCCTCGATTCTCTTCAGGGCAAGTGGAATCTTCGTCCTGCCCAGGTGTGGACACTGTGGTTAAGAGAATGCAGCAGATATGGGACCAAGTGGTGGATAAGTTGTCACTCTCTCAGGAAAAGGCACAGCGATTTTCCAACCGGCATAGGACCATTGGTCCCCGGTTTAAAGTGGGTGATATGGTTTGGTTGTCGTCTAAGAATATTCCTATGAAGGTTGCATCTCCTAAATTTAAGCCAAGATTTATTGGTCCTTATAAGATTTTGGAAATTCTTAATCCTGTTTCGTTTCGATTGGCTCTTCCAGTTACGTTCAAGATCCATAACGTATTTCACAAATCTCTGTTGAAGACGTTTGTTGAGCCAGTGGTTCCTATGGCAGCACCTCCTGACCCTGTGTTGGTTGAAGGCAATGTGGAATATGAGGTAGAGAAAATATTGGATTCTCGTTTGGTTAGATGGAGACTCCAGTATTTGGTCAAATGGTCAGGAGGATAATTCTTGGGTCTCTGCCTCCAATATTCATGCCAATAGATTGGTTTGTACTTTTCACCGGGCCCATCCTGATTGGCCTGGTGGCGTGGATGAGGGTTCGGTGACCCCTCCTCAAGGGGGGGTACTGTTGTGAGTTCATTCTCTGGTTCACCAGTTGTGAGTTCTCCTTCCAGACTCCCTCTGGTGGTAACAGGAGGTAGTGAGGCTGATTTGATCGGTGGAGATCTGCCACCTGAGAATGAGGATGACGATTGTACCTCAGGAGTCTCAGATTGGATTTAAGACAGCCGACACCCTATTCAGTTGCTGGTGATTCCTTCTGGCTTGTCAGCTCTTGGTTTTCAGCTCTGTTCCAGTCATCTAAAGCTAAGTTTTTCTGCTAATGTTCACACTTGATTTTGTTGGTCTATTCAGTTTTTTGGTGTGGTCAGCCAGCCCCGGCTGGGAGTGTTCTGAATTTCCACTCTTATTTATCAGTATTTTGTCAATTTGCTTTTTGTCCCTTACTAGTTTGGTCTCTTTTTGCTCTGTCTCAGAATATTTCAGAGTGCTGATATAGTGGGAGAAGTCTAGTGACTTCAGGGTTAATTTTGCTATCAAAAATGTTGGACATTGTTTTTGAAGGGTTTTTTGCAGGTTTGCAGACAGTGTCTTTCCTTTCCTCTCTAGTTAGTTTGGGCCCCATCATTTGCTCAGCCTATTTTCCTGCCTGTGTTTGTGCCTTCATCTTTTTTCAGCGTCAATACATGTGTGGGGGCTATCTATTCCTTTGGGGTCTGCTCAGGGGCAGTTAGTTTTCCCCTTTACATGCTTCAGGCTTATTTAGTCATCTGGCTGTGATGAAGCGTCTGGGAACATCGTAGGTACGCTCCACGGCTGCTGCTTGTTGTGTGGTAGAATCAGGGATCTGCAATCTGCATAGTTACCAACCTCTCTGGTTTTCTGTGACTTAGCTTGTTTTGTTTTTTTCTCCTCGGTGACCCATTCATAACAGACAATGGCCTGAAGGACAGCTGTGGGTATAAAAGGGACTTCTCTCCTTCTAGGGGGGAGACTTTAAAGGACAACAGCCAAGACAACATGGCTCCAACCAGAGGAATACAGATTTGATTTGCTCATCACTAAACCCAGGGAGTCTTTTGGAGAACCCAGGTTGGGACACTCAGGTCACTTGGTCACATACATCAATGTACTCTGTCAGCTTCCTAATCTTGCTACTACCTCCTCTCTCTGGGTGTCCGCTAAAAGTCAGGTGCCACTGGTAGTTGTCTGAGTGGCATTCTGCCCATGGGGATGGAGTGCAGGGGTGCAATGGGATGAGCCCTGGTCCATGCAGTGTTTCTAAACACAGCCAGGCCAGCTGATGTGAGCACTAACTGTCCCTCATGTCTCCACAATCATTTTGGCTAAAATTCTCCTATAACTCACATTTGAATTTGATTTTTTGCCTTGCAAATTCAAGCAGGTTGTGGGATGCAGTGATGGACAGGAGGCAGATCAAGGGTTAACAGATTTATTAACAGATTTATACTCCTCGCAGGGAGAAAGTGGTTATGGGGGGTATGGTATAGAGCAATGTTGTAAAGGAAGGGAAGGAAGGGGTAAAACAAGGACAAATGAATGTTCAAGAGAAAATAAACTTATCTGTCTCTTGGCTTCCTGCTTGCAGCTCCTCAGTCTCCAATGGTGGCACAGACAACAGCGGAACGTGTAGTCTCTGAGTCGCCCGTCACAGATGAAGTTTCGGTTTCCTTTGCGGGCAAGGGCTCTTTGCTGGGTCAGCTAGGCTCTTGTTCCCATGACTTCTATGTAATGTGCTCAGTTTGCTGTGAGATACCGCCAGAGCATAGCTCAGCTCCGCGGTGTATGCGGGTGAGGTGAATTACAAACGTCTATACAGTCCGGAGTTTTCTCCTTGCGACACGTTTGCTGTATTAATGGTCACAAATTGCACGGTCCCCCAATCTATGCCAGCTACTTGGTGCACTGCACTTTCCTCTCTATGCTGTGCGCTGCCTGTTCATGCCAAGACTCAAGCGCTGACAACCACTGATGCGCTGCTTCTCTCTGGAGGTCACGGGCACACTGCATGTACCTCTCCCTCTCTGTCCTTGCTGCTGGCGGTGGGCAATGGCGGACACAGGCCTGCACAATACTGGCACTACCCGAGCTAAGCACTCTTTTCCCTGGCTGCTGCTGGTCCCACAGCTCTCCTCAGCGCAGCAGTCCCTATCTTTCTGGTCTGCTACAGCCCTGCTCTGCATGGCTCTGCTCTGCATGGCTCTACTCTAAGGTGATCCCTCTGCGGGCGAAGGGGGCTCCCTCTACACGGCCTGTCACAGTGCCGTTACTCTGTGGTGAGGGAAGGGGACCCGGGAGCGACACTCACCGCTCTGCACGCTGCACTCTGTTGGTGCCAAACTCACTTCCAGCGCATGCTTTCTGCTCTTATCCCCCTGCTACTGCATGCGCTTTACTCCTCTCACTCTCCACCCTCCTCTCGCAGCAGGAGCTCCATCTCTCTAGGGCTTCCCCCAGGCAACAGAGGAAGGTCTACCTCACTAAAGCTTCCCCCGGGAACAGAGGATGCAGCCTCTCTAGTTTCGGACCTGGCACGCAGATACCCGGTCTTGTCGGCCCCCTCGAACAATCAACGCGCGAAACGCGATTTGGAGTACTTCCACCGCTTAAGGTAATGTATAGATATACCTCCTTTCTACATTTCTCACTAATTGAGTCACTTTGATCTGTTGTATCACATCAAGGCTTTTTGCTCGGTACACTTTTTGCTCACTGTTACTTTGAGCCATATTTTTTCTCTGGAAACCAGGGCAGATTTCAATCCATCTTTTATAATACCTTCATTCTTACATATTTCATTATGGACCTTTAAAATATAATATTGTTTAGGAGGGTTTTTGTTTGTATTCAGAATTTTAAATTGTATCCATTCCTGACAATCTTTAGCCTATGACACTAATTTAGTGAGGTTTTTCCCACAAATTTTTCTTACTTTTTTTTATAGCTTTTTTGTATTTGGATTAATATTATTGATCCATTTCTTCTTATTAACATTTAATTACCTTGAATGAGTGGCTTTTCATTTTGCATATTTTGTCCCTATTCAGTATATGTTTAAATGTGTTTTTTTACTATTGTCTCAATAAAATTTTATTAATCTTTATGGCATATAGCTTCGTTTTCTTTTTTGATTTATGTCTGGGTGAAATTCTGTCTGCTACGAGGCTGAGGATGGAGCCCTTCAACTCTGCGTCCTTGTCTAGTCTATGGCCCAAACTCAATGGTACTCCATTAGGTCAATCTCCTTTATTATACTTTAAGCAAAAAAAAAAATTGCTATTTTTATGGTTCTTGGCTCAAAGGTAACACAAATTGTGGATGTAGATAATTTCAAATGGCATAGTTTAACGAATTTAAAGGGACAGATAATTTTTAAACACATTTCTGCATTTATTCTTGCAGTAGCCCCAGTGGTTTAAACTAGTCCATGTGACAAAAGTGGATATTCCTTTGAATTTAAATCTGCACCACATGTCAATTTCTGCAAGAAAAATGTCTGATGCATGGAAAAGATTTGTCATCACCATCATCAGTTCCGTATTGTAATCTACTGCTGCCTGGTAAAATACACTGCAATTCTGTCTGGTGTGATGTAACCTAAAAATCTACAGGAATTTGAATATATTGTCACTCCCCTAATTATGATGATGCAGATATTTTGAGATTCTACCAGAGATGAGCGGAACTTTTGAAATTCAAATTAAATTCAAATTTCCAGGCTTTGCTGAATTTTCTCCCAAAATTTGATTCATGGCAAATAAATTTACGTGAATCTCCATACTGGAAAGCTTGTAATTGCTATGAAAATAAATGTGGGGGAGAGGAGAGAAAGAATGCCACTGACCATAAGAGCTAACACTCTGCAAGAGATACAGAGAGTGTTAAGACTCTACTGACCAAAAGAGCTTACACTCCACAGGAGAGAAGTAGATATAAGGAGGACGCCGCTGACCACCAAAAGCTTACATGCTACAGGAGATGACCCCAATAACCATAAGAGTTTACACTCTACATGAGTGAGAGAAAGAGAGGGAGAGAGGACTACACTGACCATAAGAGCTTACACTTTACAGGAGAAATAAAACCCTTCTGACCATAAAAGCTTACACTCTAGAGGAGACAGAGAGGACCCAGCTGACCATAAGAGATTGCACTCTACAGTAGAGAGAGGAATCTGCTGACCATAAGATCATATATTCTGCAGTAGAGAGAGGACCCAGCTGAACATTAGAACTTACACTCTATAGGAGAGAGAGGACCACACTGACCATAACAGATTACACTCTACAGGAGAGCGAGGACACCGCTGACCATAAGAGCTTACACTCTACTGTACAGCAGGATTCCCCAACTCCAGTCCTCAAGGCCCACCAACAGGTCATTTTTTCAGGATTTTCCTTGTATTGTACAGGTGATGCATTTATCACCTGGGCAATACTAAGGAAATCCTGAAAATATGACCTGTTGTTGGGCCTTGAGGACTGGAGATGGGGAACCCTGCTCTACAGGAGAGAGAGGACCCAACTGACCATAAGAGCATACACTCTATAGGAGAAAGAGGACCCCATTGACCATAAGAGCTTACAATCTACAGGAGAGAGAGGACCCTGCTGACCATAAGAGCTTACAGTCTACAGGAGAGAGAGAAGACTCCACTGACCAAAAGAGCTTACACTCTACAGGAGAGAGAGAGGACCCTGCAGACCATAAAAACTTACACTCTACAGGAGAGAGAGACTTACTCACTGACTCTGGAAATGGAAAATGACTCACACATACAAACTGTGTACTGTGCTCCATTGGGGACTGCTGATCTGTGAATACCCCAGTACTTACCACCACTGTGCAAGGTACGACAAATCCACTTGATTTCATTGCTGTATGGCATTATTGGAAGGCCCGTTCGGCCATTCAACAAGACATTCACCTGACATATGATGCTTCAGAAATGTGGGAAATGGTGTTGGTACATTTTTTAATCTCAAAATATTTGAATGCACATGAAACTGCAATTTTCAGGAAATTAGACTCCAGCTCAATCCTCTGTGGATCTATCTGCTCGTCGCTACAGGCTTTGCTTTTGGCTTTGGGTTAAACTCAAGACTGGTGTATAGGTGATTTCTAGTTATTCAGTTTTTAATCTTTAAGCATGAATCTGGACTTTGTTGCTTGAAATACCCCATGGCAAGTTCTGAAGAAGTGAAAGACAAGTGGAAGATCAGGGTGGGCTGCAGACAGGTAGACTTGATTAGCAGACAAGACAAGTCAAATGCTAAAGTACAAACAGAACAAGACTCTAGTAGTGAAAAGAACCTAATTGACCTTAGGAAAATGCTTTGGTGGAATCTAGAACTTTACAAACCTGTGGGTCAACTAACATGCACTTCAGAGACTTCATCAGGGCTAGACTGGGTACTCCGGATGGAAGCAAGCAGAGAACAGCAGGATTTTGGTCCCAGAACCTTCAATGCTGTTAACAACAGAATAAAGCAAAGGTATGGACAAACCCAGGTGACTGGAGCATGATATTTATTAGAATTGTGTAATGGGATATGTAATGTTCACATTATGTTTATATACATATTTTTATACAGCAGCTTACATTTTAGAAAAAGGATGCTGTGTGAAGAGAAACTTTGTAGACCAAGATGTCATCAGAACTTGTCCAAGAAATCAGTGGTCTTTTGTAAAAACTGAGAGAAGCCTCAGACATCAAGATAAGCAGGTGAGGAAGAGAAAGAGTCAGAAGTCATCTTTTATTCAGCGAGAGCAGGGAAACATTTTGAACGAGAAGACAATCATGTAAAAGAAGCTTCACAGAGCCATGATATACAGTATTATTACCGTACTATGATATTTGGCTATGACAATATTTATGGCACTCAGTAATGTGATGTAATCCCTCTAATTCTAGTGATTGATGGAATCTGGACTCCTAGACACCCACTAAAGTCTCCCATCTTTATACATAGTGTAAGCTGTTCAGAGGATTGAAGAAGATGTAGGAGACATCAATACATTCACAGGAGAAAGTTCCTGATATGTGGAACAGATACATTGATTTGATGCTGTCACAGAACGGTACAGATATTTTGGTGTTTTTTGAACAGATTATGCAAAAAAAGATCAATAGCTTGGTTACAAGAAGATTTAATGTTTTATCAAAGACTCATGAGAGAAAAGCTCAGCTAACTATAGAGGTGTAAGGGGGTAGCATTTCTATGGACAGTAGAGACAAACTGCCACTTTAAGAGACAGAACCCCCTTGGCTAGAGCAAATGGACATTCCGATCTCCCCTGCAATAAGACTGTTTTTGGTTTGTTCTGCCTGCTAGGAGAGGGGAGGAGCTGTGTTTCCAGGGAGTGTTCTGAGCTTGGAGTCTGAAGGAAGCTGGCGTGCTGAATTCTGTGAGGAGAAAAATGTGCAGCTTAGCACTGACTGAACCTGTGGGATTGTGTAACCTTCCGGGGATAACAAAGGTGGTTTTTCCTGTGTTACTGCGAGGAGCCACAAAGATATACAAGGAAGGAACATGCTCTGGATCTTCACACAAGGGCAAGACCACATTGCACAGAGCATCATCTTGCAAAGAACTGCAGGGGGCCCCCAGAAAGAAACTGCAAAACCAACTTCACCATGAGTGTTAACCCCGTGTGTGCACATGTTTAGGGCTTAGGATAGGCTGCAATAGACAGAGCATGGTAGCCGTGCGGCTGGTGTAGAAGCTGCCAGTCAGGCAAGAGTTATAGTAGCAGTAAACTGTATTTTATTGTATTGTTTTGCTTTTTTGAGAAATACACTGATCTGTAATAATTGGTGCACCGTGCCATTTGTATGGCCCAGCTAGAGAATATCACTTTTGTAAATTGTTTTATGTCATTGCATACTCCTGCTTACTCTTTCCTAACACTGCATTCCTTGCCTGTAAATAAATTAACCCTTTGTTGCTTGCACCTCATCTTGTGTACCATTGTCTCCCTGCATTGTGGTGGTCTCCTGGCCATCGCTTCAAGTGGCGCTGTGAGCAGGGTGACTATCACCAAGATGCAGGCAGCAGGCAGCAATGACGAGAATGCTAGTGTTAGTGGGGATGCTGTGGACATTGGTGGAACCCCTGCAAGGACACTCCCTATGTGCACCATATTTAGTGTGCTTCCAAAATTTGATGGCAATAATATGCCCCTGTCTGACTGGGTGTCCCGGCTGCAAAGCAACCTGAAGATTTATAACATCAGCACAGACCTTGAAGTGGACATTGCTTTGACTGCCTTGAGGGAGAGGCCCGTAAAAACGTCTGTCTACAGCTGGAACTCACCCGCAGTACCCTGAAGGAGCTAGTGAAATTCCTGGAAGAGATCAACGGGGAGACTGCTAGCGCGCGACACCTCCACGCCAAATTTTTCTCTAGACTGCAGCAAGAAGGGATCTCTCAGTATGCGACCGCACTGCAAGAAGTGCAAAAGAAAGAGACAGATGGGCTCGGTGGCATGGGCTCCAAAGACCGGATACTCCGGGAACAATTCATTTTGGGACTGCACAACACATCCTTGAGGAGAGCACTGTCAGAACGGGTCCGTGTAGATCCGACTCTTTCATTCCGTCAAATCCTGGCAGAAGCAGTGGTCCGAAGCAAGGAAGACAGGTATGCGTCTGGTGTGATGCATGCCCAGAGTGCCAATATCAGAGGAGACCCAAATCATCAGGAGGCACTGGTCCAGGCAGTGCTTGACTTGCAGCAGTCTCTTGTCAGTATGCAAGACAAATTAACCTGGATGGAGCAAAGAATGGGAGAACAACAGTCTGTCTCAACGCACTCATATACCCATCCTTCGGCCTGACCTTTAAGGGGTCAGTGGGTGCAAGCTCCCCCCGCCAGGCATCAGAGCCACAAAGACAGGCTCAGGGTGCCCCTCGGCGAAGAGGAGGCATCTAATGTTGTGAATGTGGAGGACAAGGGCACCTTGCCAAGGACTGCCGGAATTATGCTCAAAGCCAGCAACAGCCGCCGTTAAACTACCAAGTAACGCAGTAACGCGGCACTCTGTGGGGGAAGCAAGAAGAGAGGCCGCTCCTTATCATAATGAACACCTGATTGCTGGGAATCCCATCCTGCGTGCTGAATTTGAGGGCATTCCAGTGGATTGCTTGATAGATACCGGATCACAAGTGACAACGATGCCAGAATCATATTTCAAACAGCATTTTCAAGCCCTGGCCAAGCCAGAGAAGGAGACAACGATCCGGTTGTTTGCTGCCAATCAACAGCCGATCCCAGTCACAGGGGTCGTGTGGATGAATATTTGAATCTATGGGCAAGAAGTAGGAAAGAATGGGATCCAGCTAGTCCCTGAGCCCATCAAAGAAGATGTGCCTGTAGTACTGGGAATGAATATGCTATGAGAACTCGATCAGATAATGTTCACCAAACGGGGACCCAGTTATTGGAAGAAGGCTGCCACACACAAGCCTACTTAAGAAGCCCTTCAGCGATTGATCCGTGTCTGTGGGACGCAGAAGAGTGTGCCATCTTATCAGGTGGTAGGGGTCAGCAGGGCACCTGGGAAGGAGTCTGTAATCCCTCCTGAGCGAGAAAGTATATTACACCTTCCAGTGGGGACTCATCGCAACCTTGATGGGCTGAAGGTGATAGTTCAGCCTGTGGTAGGCAGAGGAGCGGACCAAGAAGTCATGATAGCTCGTACGATAGCTGTGGTCCAGCGAGGACACATCCCCATAAAAGCTTTGAACGTGGGCCCTTGGGAAGTCACCTTGATCCGGGAGACAGATCTGGCCCAGGTGTACCTACACAAGGGCGAAGTGGTGAGTCAGAAGGAGAGGTCTTTATTGCCGATCGAAAGTGTGGGGTGGTCTCTGGCAGTCGCTGCAGGGCCCAAAGAGAAACCATCACCAGAGTGGAATGGGCGGATCATTCTTGACCAAATGGAAGTGGATGTGAAGGCTCTTGGCCCTGAGCGTGTGCAGGCGATAGAAGCTATGCTGTGGGAAAATCAGGCCGCATTCGCCCGTCACGCCGAAGATTTTGGCTGTACGGAAGCGATCACACACGAGATACCGACCAGGGACGCTCGTCCAATTCGAGAACGATATCGGCAAATCCCACCCAAGATGTACCAAGAGGTGAAGACATTACTGAGGCAGATGCTGGATTCGGGAGTAGTGCAGAGTAGTCAGAGCCCTTGGGCGGCCCCAGTGGTGCTCGGCAAGAAGAAGGATGGGACCATCCGGTTCTGTGTAGATTACAGGAAACTCAATGCCTGCACTGTGCGAGACTCATATCCGTTACCCCGCGTCGAGGAATCCTTGACAGCGTTGGGGAAAGCCAAGTACTTTTCCACCTTGGACCTAGCAAGCGGATACTGGCAAGTGGCCGTGGCCGAGAAAGACAAGGAAAAAACTGCCTTCATCCTCCCTATGGGATTGTTCGAGTTTAACCGGATGCCCTTTGGGCTCTCCAATGCTCCGGGCATGCTTCAACGGCTGATGAAAAAGTGTTTGGGAGACTTAAACTTTGAAGCTACCCTGATCTACCAGGATGACATCATTGTGTTCTCGGCCTCGTTCGAAGACCATCTTGCCCGGCTTGGACAGGTACTCGGAAGACTGCGGGCTTATAACCTGAAGGTGAAGCCAAAGAAGTGCCACCTCTTCAAGAGAGAGATTGAGTACCTGGGCCACACAGTGTCACAAGACAGAGTTCTGCCTTCACCAGAAAAAGTGTCTGCTATCCAGAAGTGGCCAGTTCCTCGAACGGTGCGGGAACTCCAAGCCTTCCTTGGACTCGCTGGGTACTTCCGATGGTTTGTCAAAGATTTCGCAAAGGTGGCGGGTCCTCTGAATGAACTGCTGAGGGGGACCGCCGGCGTGCCAAAGACCCAGTGCATCCCCTGGGACCTGAGGTGAGATGAGGCCTTCCAGGCTATAAAGAATGCTCTTACTTCAGCCCCAATTTTGGCGTACGCAGATTTCGATCAACCGTTCCTGTGGTACACAGACTGCAGCCTTCATGGACTCGGTGCAGTACTTTCCCAAATACAGGATGGACATGAGAGAGTCATCGGGTATGCCTGTAGGTCCCTGTGAGACAGTGAAAGAAACCCCCATAATTACAGCTCTTTCCGGTTAGAGCCTCTGGCCCTCGGAGGGGCCATGACAGAGAAGTTTGCGGGCTTAATGGCAGGGACCAAGATTCAAGTTCAAACGGACAATAATCACCTGGCCCACCTTGATAATGCTAAATTGGGGGCCCTAGATGAACTGTGGGTGGCTCGCCTGGCCAAGTGTGACTTTACCATCCGTTATCGCTCTGCTACTGAAAATGCAAATGCCGATGGCCTGTCACGAGTGATGGTGGAAACTCCAGTGGAGGATCTTAATGAACAACTCAAAGAGAAAGAAACCCCAGACTTCCGTAAGTTCAAGACCCCAGTGGTTGCAGTCCAGTCAAGTAGGGAGACCTGCGCACTACCCCAATCTCTGGGGAGAACCAATGAAGAGTGGGCAAATGTTCAAGATGAAGACAGAGGGCTGAGACGGATGAAATGCTGGGTAGCGCAGAAGCGGAAACCAGGCAAACATGAGAGAGATAGTTTGGATGCTGAGATGAAGAGTGTCTTACACCAGTGGGAAAGCCTGGAGGTGTGAGAATCGGTGCTATATCGCAAGAGACAACAGCTGAAAGATACTGAAGTAAGGTGGCAGGTTGTCATCCCAGGAGGAATGGCTCAAGAAGTGGCTAAAGATGCCCATGAATTCGGAGCCCACTTTGGGTACACAAAGACCTACCAGTGGTTACAGAGGCACGTGTACTGCCCCCGGTTGGAGTCCGTGGCAGAAGAGGTTTGCCGGCAATGTCGGGTGTGCGACCTCATTAAGAGTACTGAACAAAGGGCACCCATCCAGACCATACATACTAAGGAACCGCTAGAAGTCTTGATGATCGACTATCTCCTCGTGGGACACTTAGCCTGGGGGCCACAGTACTGTTTGGTGATGACTGACCATTTCTCCAAGTTCGCGGTAGTCACCCCGACTAGAGATCAGACTGCCAAGTCGGCAGCGCGGGCCATCTGTCAAGACTTCATCCGAGTGTATGGGTGCCCAAAGCGCATCTACTCTGACCAAGGTGCATGTTTCCAAGGCAAGGTGATGGAAGAACTGTATCGTTTGTATGGCATCGAGCGGTCCCGGACCACCCCTTACCATCCTCAAGGCAAGGGAGCATGTGAACACTTCAACCGAACCTTACTTCAAATGCTGAGAATGTTCTAAGAGGACAAGAAGGCATGCTGGCCAGATTTCCTTCCACAATTGGTCTGGACCTACAACAATTGGGTCCATTCCACCACAGGTTACACCCCTTATCTGCTGCAGCTTGGAAGAGCTGGATGAGAGATTATTGAATTGAAGTTGGAACAGCCAGAGGAGCTGATGGAGCGAAACATCCCTTCATGGGTGAAACGACTGCAAACAATACGGCGGTTGGTGAGTCAGCAGCTACAGGACAAAGAACATATGGGCCGTAAACCGATTCAAGAGATACCGCTCCGGCCTGGGGACCGAGTATTAGTCAGAGAGAAACGCCCCAAGGGTAAACTAAGCGAGAGATGGGAAGTAGAGCCTCACAAAGTCATCGAGCGAGTGTATGCTGACGGTCCGGTCTACAAGGTGCAGGTTGAGAGTGGGGCGTCCGCCCCTAGAGTGCTTCACAGAAATATGCTGCAGCCATGCCGGTCTGGGGCCCATCCTATATCAGTGCAGCCTGAAGATGTTGCTCCACTTCCTGAACCTGTCTTGCCTGCTGGTGAAATCAATGATGAGTGGTGGATCGACCCTGACACGTGGGAGTCCTCAGACGGACATAGATGGTAATCCTCTGGCGGTACCACTACCGCCACATGACGATGAGTCCAGACAAGAGCCTACAACTCCTGTAGCAAGTATTCATTTGGAAGATTCTCAAGACCTCCGGAGATCCCAGAGGTCTACTGCAGGGGCTCCACCAGCCGTTATGTAGAACAGTGTTCTCTGTCTGTTTTTCCACTTGTGTTGTCTCCCCTATAGGTGCTATTCTGCATTGCAAGTTTCTTCCCACTGCAACTATGATGCTGTGATGGTTGAGGATGACCATCTTTAAGTAGGGAGGCATGTAAGGGGGTGGCATTTCTATGGACAGCAGAGACAAACTGCCACTTTAAGAGACAGAACCCCTTTGGCTAGAGCAATTGGACATTCCGATCTCCCCTGCAATAAGACTGTTTTTGGTTTGTTCTGCCTGCTAGGCGAGGGGAGGAGCTGTGTTTCCAGGGAGTGTTCTGAGCTTAGAGTCTGAAGGACGCTGGCATGCTGGATTCTGTGAGGAGAAAAACGTGCAGCTTAGCACTGACTGAACCTGTGGGATTGTGCACCCTTCCGGGGATAACAAAGGTGGTTTTTCCTGTGTTACTGCGAGGAGCCACGAAGATATACAAATAAGAAACAGGCTCGAGATCTTCACTCAAGGACAAGACCACATTGCACAGAGCTTCCAGGGAGGACGTCGCATCATCTTGCAGAGAACTGCAGGGGGCCCCCCAGAAAGGAACTGCAACACCAACGTCAACGTGTGTTAACACTGTGTGGCGCACATGTTTAGGGCTTAAGATAGGCTGCAATAAACAGAGGACGGTAGCCGTGCAGCTGGTGTAGAAGCGGCCAGTCAGGCTAGAGTTAGATGATATTTTGTATGGCCATGACCCTTCCTAAAATAATAGATTTCTGATCTTAGTGATCCCTACTTTTCCTATGTATGACATATACAGTCATATGTTAAAGTTTGGGCACCCCTATTAATGTTAACCTTTTTTCTTTATAACAATTTTGGTTTTTGCAACAGCTATTTCAGTTTCATATATCTAATAACTGATGGACTTAGTTATAGTTCTGGATTCAAATTAGGTTTATTGTACTAACAGAAAATGTGCAATCTGCATTTAAACAAAATTTGTCCGGTGCAAAAGTATTGGCACCCTTATAATTTTCTTGATTTGAACACTCATAACTACTTTTTACTGACTTCCTGAAGCACTAAATTGGTTTTGTAACCTCATTGAGCTTTGAACTTCATAGCCAGGTGTATCAAATCATGAGAAAAGGTATTTAAGGTGGCCACTTGCAAGTAGTTCTCCTATTTGATTCTCCTATGAAGAGTGGCATCATGGGCTCCTCAAAACAACTCTCAAATGATCTGAAAACAAAGATTATTCAACATAGCTTTTCAGAGGAAGGATACAAAAAGTTGTCTCAGAGATTTAACCTGTCAGTTTCCACTGTGAGGAGAATAGTAAGGAAATGGAAGAACACAGGTACAGTTCTTGTTAAGCCCAGAAATGGCAGGCCAAGAAAAATATCAGAAAGGCAGAGAAGAAGAATGGTGAGAACAGTCAAGGACAATCCACAGACCACCTCCAAAGACCTGCAGCATCATCTTGCTACAGATAGTGTCTGTCATGATCCAGTGTTGGATCTGGCGGTATTAAAAGCACAAAGTGAACTTTTTTTACTTTGGTTAAGTTCAAAGGTGTTTTGACTGTCCCCGGTGGTGGTTTTGGTATTGCACCTTAGGTTAGGTTGTACTTAATTATGGTTCAGGTGTGACACTCTATAAATGGGTCTCAGGGTGTTCACTCACGGCTGGTGATATTTCTTGCTGAGTTGTTGGAGAGCCTGGTGGAAGGATGGAGCTGGATAGGAGTCCTGCGCAGTCAGCCAGAGAGAATGAGGGCCAGCTAATGGTGTCTGCAGGAAGGACTGGCATGGCTTGGTGGAGTTGCAGTTTATGGTGTCGGCGGGAAGTGCGGGCATGGCTTAGAGGAGTGGCGACTAGGAAGAGAGTTGCACTCAGCATGCTCTACTTGGTTGCTGAGAACTGGACTCGAGCATGCTTGGATTCTTGGCAGAGGCTGGACTCATCTTGGGACTCTGTGTACTGGACTGCTGCAAGTGGTGATGGACTCTGCTCCCAGGCTGCATGATGGTGATGGATCCAGTTATGGTGATGGATCAGGGTGGAGGAGAAGATGCACACAGGTGGTGGGCTCTGTTGCTAGGAGCGCACGCAAAGATAAGTGGTGTTTCCCCTGTATTGTCTCTTTCCTCATGTGTGTTGTTAGTGCA
Organism: Dendrobates tinctorius; assembly: GCF_039654945.1. Classification (NCBI taxonomy): domain Eukaryota; kingdom Metazoa; phylum Chordata; class Amphibia; order Anura; family Dendrobatidae; genus Dendrobates; species Dendrobates tinctorius. Next base: position 45,305,900 of record NW_027361696.1, on the reverse strand, counting down.
GTGGTGGGATTAGTCTCCGCACCGACCCATTCCCTAGTGAGGGTTTAGGGTCAGGGTGAGCAAGGGCGTTAAGGTACGCGTGCGGCGACAGGTGCAGAGCCTGTTTAGGGAATGTTAGGAGTGTAGGGACACTGGCTCAGGGGAGCTTAGGAGGTCTCCATTTCCCCATTCCCTATCGCAGGGCCCACCATTGTTAAAGTTTCCCAGGTTCCCCCCTTATTATTTAAATTCGCCATACTGGAGGCGGTGTTTCCAGAAATGTATATGTTAACGTGTAATACTTAAATTCGCCAGGTGGAGGCGGCGTATCCACCTGCACGTTCTATTATTTAAATTCGCCCCACTGGAGGCGGTGTATCCAGGGTCACGTGTGTTATGGGTTCGCCTTGCGGCATCATCTGCGACCCGACACACGTGATCATGACAGTGTCACTGTGCATCGGTCAACAATAGAGCGCACTTTGCACAAGGAGACGCTGTATGGGAGAGTGATGCGAAAGAAGCCGTTTCTGCAAGCACACCACAAACAGAGTCGCCTGAGGTATGCAAAAGCACATTTGGACAAGCCAGTTACATTTTGGAAGAAGGTCCTGTGGACTGATGAAACAAAGATTGAGTTGTTTGGTCATACAAAAGGCGTTATGCATGGAGGCTAAAAAACACAGCTTTCCAAGAAAAACACTTGCTACCCACAGTAAAATTTGGTGGAGGTTCCATCATGCTTTGGGGCTGTGTGGCCAATGCCGGCACCGGGAATCTTGTTAAAGTTGAGTGTTGTGAGTTCATTTTTCCCTTCACCATTGAGGTCTGAGGAACTCCCTCCTCTGGTGAAGGAAGGTAGTGAGGCTGATTACCAAACACATGGGCAGCTAGATGATGACTGGGTGGCTGGAATTGAGGACTGGATATAAGGCTGCAGACGCCCTTCTTCCTGACTGGTGATTTTCCTGCTGGATTCTTGGAGACCAGTCTTATTCCTGCATCTGAAAGCTAAGTTTTTCTGCTCTGCTTTGTACACTTCAGTTTTGTTTTTGTTTTGCCTTGTTTTTTGGGAGTTCTGCCATCCCCGGCCGGGGGTGAGCTGAATTCCATTTTTGTCTCTGATCTGTTTATCTTTTGCTCTGTCTTCAGAATTTACCTGAGTGCTCATATAGTCTTTTGAAGCCTAGCGTCTTCAGGGCCTGTTTTTCCTATCAGTCGGTTGGCTCATTTTGATAGGGGTTTTGCGGATAGCAGACAGCAGCTTTCCTATCCTGTCCTATATAGTTAGCTTGGGCCCCATCATTTGCTCAACCTATCTTTCTATCTGTGTTAGTGTTTTCATCTTGCTTCACCGTCATTATATGTTGGGGGCTGCCTATTGCTTTGGGGTCTGCTCTGGGGCAGTTTAGTTTTTCCCCTTTCTGTCTTTAGGTTATTTAGTTCTCCGGCTGTGATCGAGGGGTCTAGGGCACCGTAGGAACCCCCCACGGCTACTGCTAGTTGTTGTGGATAGGTTCAGGGGTCTGCAATCCGATAGCTGCCAACCTCTCTGGTTTTCCTGGACTTAGCTGGTATTGTGTTTTTTCCTCCTTCGGTGACTCATCATAACAGAATCACCAGCCATACCGCAGATCCTAGGGTACTCAATAGCAGGAGAGAATTGTAAAAAAAGAAAAAAAAAAGAGTGTCAGAATTTTTTTTTTTTTTTTTTGTGTGCATATTTTTTCCTCTATATCTCTGAGGCCGTAGGGGGGAATTTTTCTCTCAATGGAGATGAAGCAATTGTCTGATCGTGTGGAGCAGCTCGCTGCTGACGTGCGGGGAATTTCCGCCTATCTTGCTCATTCACATGCTGCTGAACCAAAGATTCATACTCCTGATGTATTTTTGGGGGATCGGTCTAAATTCTTGAATTTCAAGAATAATTGTAAATTATTTTTTGCCTTGAAGCCTAACTCGTCGGGGAACTCCGCGCAGCAGGTTAAAATTGTCTTCTCTTTGCTGCGCGGTGAAACCTGATGATCCTATTCTGAATAATGTGAACGCATTTTTTCAAGCCTTGGGGTTGTTGTATGATGAACCTAATGCTATTGATCAGGCTGAAAAGACCCTGTTGGCATTAAGCCAGGGTCGGGATTTGGCAGAGTTGTACTGTCAAAAATTCCGAAAGTGGGCGGTCCTTACTACCTGGAATGATGGTGCCTTGGCAGCCCTCTTTTGGAAGGGTTTGTCAGAAACTGTAAAAGATACTATGGTGGGATTTCCTGTTCCCTCTGGTCTTGACGATTCTATGTCATTAGCCATTCAGGTGGATCGGCGTTTACGTGAATGCAAAAGTACACGAGAGATGTTGCCACCTGTTGAACAAATGTCTGAACCTATGCAATGTGATAGAGTTTTGTCTACGGCGCAACGTCAGGAGTTCAGAAGGCGTAATAAGCTGTGTTTTTTATGTGGAGATGCCTTGCATATTATTTCTGTCTGCCCTAAACGAGAGAAACGTTGTGCACACACGTTTTCTGTGGGTGGTGTTCAACCCAAGTTTCTTCTGGCAATTACTCTGATCTGCTCCCTGTCCACATTTTCCACCAATGCTTTTGTGGATTCAGGAGCAGCTCTTAACCTGATGGACTTGGATTTTGCTAGACGTTATGGATTTCCTATGACACCTCTGCGGACGCCTATCCCTTTGAGGGGTATTGATGCTACTCGTTTGGCGAAGAATAAACCTCAGTTTTGGACCCAGGTGGTAATGCGGGTCGCCCCAGACCATCAGGAAAATTGCAGATTTTTGGTGTTGCATAATTTGCATGATACCATTGTTCTGGGGTTTCCCTGGTTGCAAATTCATAATCCAGTTCTGGATTGGAAATCTTTGTCTGTGGTGAGTTGGGGTTGTCGGTGTGCCCTTAGTGATGCTCCTGTTTTCTCCACCTCTCCCCAGTCGCATGATGTTCCTGACTATTTGGCTGACTTTTATGATGTATTTAGTGAGAATGAGTCTGCGTCTTTGCCTCCTCATAGGAGTTATGACTGTGCAATTGAGCTGAACCCGGGGTGTAAATTCCCCAAGGGTCGGCTTTTCAATTTATCTGTACCCGAGCACGAGGATATGCGATCCTATATTAAGGAGGCATTGGAGAAGGGTCATAATAGACCATCCTCTTCACCCTTAGGTGCTGTTTTTTTTTCGTGGCTAAAAAGGATGGTTCATTAAGGCCTTGTATTGACTATCGTGCCCTCAACAAAATTTCTGTTAAATATCAGTATCCGTTACCCCTGATTTCTGATCTATTCTCCAGAGTTAAAGGTGCTTGCTGGTTTACCAAGCTTGACCTCAGGGGGGCGTATAATCTTATTCGCATTAACCCCTTCCTGACATGAGACGTACTATCCCGTCCATGGGACCCGGGCCCCTATGCCCATGGACGGGATAGTACGTCTACAGCGTTCAGCGGCGCCCACTTGGTGAGCGCCGCTGATCGCGGCCGGGTGTCAGCTGATTATCACAGCTGACACCCGGCACAATGTGTCAGGGGCAGTCACGGACCGCCCCCGACACATTAACCCCTTGCACACCGCGATCAAACACGATCGCAGTGTACCGGGGGTTAAAGGGAAGCATCGGCAGGGAGGGGGCTCCCTCCGTGCTTCCCTGAGCCCCCCACGGCAGCGCAATGTGCAGCGCTGCTGCGGGGGACTCCTTTCCTCCAGGCCCCCGAATCCAAGATGGCGACGGGGGCCTTCGGGGGCCTGCAGGAAGCTGGCTTCCCCAATAAATTCATTTTTTGAAAATAAAAACAAAACAAAACAATAAAAGTACACATATTAGGTATCGCCGCGTCCATAACGACCCGCCCTATAAAACTGTCCCATTAGTTAACCCCTTTAGCGAACCCCTTAAAAAATAAAAATAAAAAACGAAGCAAAAAATAATGATTTATTATCATACCGCCAAACAAAAAGTGTAATAACGCGCGATCAAAAAGACGCATATAAATATCCATGGTACCGCTGAAAACGTCATCTTGTCCCGCAAAAAACAAGCCGCCACACAGCATCATCAGCGAAAAAATAAAAAGTTATAGCTCGCAGAATAAAGCGATGCAAAAATAATTATTTTTTATATAAAATAGTTTTCATTGCATAAAACCGACAAAACATAAAAAAACGACCTAAATGAGGCATCACTGTAATCATACTGACCCGAAGAATAAAACCGCTTTATCAATTTTACCGCATGCGGAACGGTGTAAACGCACCCCCCCAAAAGAAATTCATGAATCGCAGGTTTTTGTTCATTCTGCGTCCCAAAAATCAGAATAAAAAGCGATCAAAAAATGTCACGTGCCCGAATATGGTACCGATAAAAACGTCAACTTGTCCTGCAAAAAATAAGACCTCACATGACTCGGTGGGTCAAAATACGGAAAAATTATAGCTCTCAATATGTGGTGATGCAAAAACTATTTTTACAATAAAAAGCGTCTTTCAGCGTGCGACAGCCGCCAAACATAAAACCCGCCATAAATAGTAAATCAAACCCCCCGTTATCACCCCCTTAGTTAGGGAAAAATAATAAAATTTAAAAAATGTATTTATTTCCATTTTTCCATTAGGGTTAGGGCTAGGGTTAGGGTTAGGGTTAGGGCTAGGGTTAGGGTTAGGGTTAGGGTTAGGGTTAGGGCTAGGGTTAGGGCTAGGGTTAGGGCTGAGATTAGGGTTAGGGGTGTGTTGGGGTTCGGGTTGGAGTTAGAATTGGGGGTTTCCACTGTTTGGGCACATCAGGGGCTCTCCAAATGCAACATTGCGTCTGATCTCAATTCCAGCCAATTCTGAGTTGAAAAAGTCATATGGTGCTCCTTCCCTTCCAAGCTCTGCCATGCGCCCAAACAGTGTTCTACCCCCACATGTAGGGTATCAGCCTACTCAGGACAAATTGCAAAACTATTTTTGGGGTCCAATTTCTCCTGTTACCCATGGGAAAATGAAAAAATTGGGGACTAATTGATCATGTTTGTGGAAAAAATACGATTTTTTTATTTTCATGCCCGGGCATTATAAACTTCTGTGAAGCCCTTGGGGGTTCAAAGTGCTCAACACACATCTAGATAAGTTCCTTAGGGGTTCTCGTTTCCAAAATGGGGTCATTTGTGGGTGTTTCCACTGTTTAGGTACATTAGGGGCTCTCCAAAGGCACATGACACCCGCCGACCATTCCATCAATGTCTGCATTCCAAAACGTCACTATTTCCCTTCCGAGCCCCGACGTGTGCTCATACAGTAGTTTTCTCCCACATATGGGGTATCAGCATACTCAGGACAAATTGGACAACAACTTTTGGGGTCTAATTTCTCCTGTTACCCTTGGGAAAGTAAAAAAAATGGTGACTAAAAGATCATGTTTGTGGAAAAAATACGAATTTTTTATTTTCACGCCCGGGCGTTATAAACTTCTGTGAAGCACTGGGGGGTTCAAAGTTCTCACCACACATCTAGATAAGTTCCTTAGGGGGTCTAGTTTCCAAAATGGTGTCATTTGTGGGGGGTTTCCACTGTTTAGGTACATCAGGGGTTTTCCAATCGCGACATGGTGTCCGATCTCAATTCCAGCCAAAAACGTCAAATGGCGCTGCTTCCCTTCCGAGCTCTGCCATGCGCCCAAATAGTGGTTTACCCCCACATGTGGGGTATCAGCGTACTCAGAACAAATTGCACAATAACTTTTAGGGTCCTGTTACCCTTGGGAAAATAAAAATTGGGGTGAAAAGATCATTTTTGTGGAAAAAATATGATTTTTTAATTGTACCGCTGTACGTTATAAACTTCTGTAAAGCACTTGTGGGTTCAAAGTTCTCACCACATATCTAGATAAGTTCCTTGGGTGGTCTAGTTTCCAAAATGGTGTCACTTGTAGGGGGTTTCCACTGTTTAGGTAAATCAGGGACTCTCCAAACGTGACATGGCGTCCGATCTGAATTCCAGCCAATTTTGCATTGAAAAAGTCAAACGGCGCTCCTTCCATTCTGAGCAGTCGTTCCCCCCCACAAATCAGGTATCAGCATACTCAGGACAAATTGCACAATAACTTTTGCAGTCCAATTTCTCCTGTTACCCTTGGTAAAATAAAAAAAATTGAACCTGAAGTACTTTTTTTGTGAAAAAAAGTTAGATGTTCATTTTTTTTAAATATTCAAAAAAATTCCTGTGACGCACCTAAAGGGTTAATAAACTTCTTGAATGTGGTTTTGAGCACCTTAAGGGGTGCAGTTTTTAGAATGGTGTCACTTTTGGGTATTTTCTATCCTATAGACCCCTCAAAGTGGCTTCAAATGTGATGTGGTCCTAAAAATAAAATGGTGTTGTAAAAATGAGAAATCGCTGGTCAACTTTTAACCCTTATAACTTCCTAACAAAAAAAAATTTTGGTTCCAAAATTGTGCTGATGTAAAGTAAACATGTGGGAAATGTTAGTTATCAAGTTTTTTGTGTGCCGTATCTCTGTGATTTAAGGGCATAAAAATTCAAAGTTGGAAAATTGCGAAATTTTCAAAATTTTTGCCAAATTTCCGTTTTTTTTCACAAATAAACGCAAGTTATTTGAATGAAATTTTACCAGTACCATGAAGTACAATATGTCACGAGAAAACATTGTCAGAATCACCGGGATCCATGGAAGCGTTCCAGAGTTATGACCTCATAAAGGGACAGTGGTCAGAATTGTAAAAATTGGCCCGGTCATGAACGTGCAAACCACCCTTGGGGGTGAAGGGGTTAAACATGGGGATGAATGGAAGACGGCGTTTAATACTCCAGAGGGACATTTTGAGTACCTGGTGATGCCTTTTGGGCTCACTAATACCCCTTCTGTCTTCCAGTGCTTCATGAACGATATATTCCGAGACTTTATGGTTACATTTTTGATTATCTATCTGGATGATATTTTGATCTTCTCCAAGAATTGGGACTCTCATGTGGAACATGTTCGGACTGTGTTCCGGATTTTCAGGGAGAATTCCCTGTATGTCAAGGGATCGAAATGCCTTTTTGGGGTACAGAGGATTTCATTTTTGGGATTTATTTTGTCTCCGTCAACTATTGAAATGGACCCGGCCAAGGTACAGGCCATTTATGATTGGGTTCAGCCCACTTCTTTGAAGGCCCTCCAGAAGTTTTTGGGTTTTGCTAATTTTTATCGGAAATTTATAGCTAATTTTTCTGGTATTGCCAAGCCATTGACGAATTTGACTAGGAAGGGTGCTGATGTGCTGAATTGGTCTCCGGAGGCTGTTTCTTCCTTTCAGGAGCTGAAGCGAAGATTTACTTCTGCTCCGGTTTTGCAGCAACCTGATGTCTCACTCCCGTTTCAGGTGGAGGTGGACGCTTCTGAGATTGGTGTAGGAGCTGTGTTGTCCCAAAAAGATCCTGTGACATCTAAAATGAATCCGTGTGCTTTCTTTTCCCGAAAGTTCTCCCCATCCGAACGTAACTATGATGTGGGGAATCGGGAACTGTTGGCCATGAAATGGGCATTTGAGGAGTGGAGACATTGGTTGGAGGGAGCCAAACACCAAGTTGTGGTCCTTACTGACCACAAGAATTTGATTTACCTGGAGTCGGCCAAGCGCTTGAATCCTAGACAGACCAGGTGGGCCTTGTTTTTCACACGTTTTGATTTTGTGGTCTCTTTTCTTCCGGGCACTAAGAATGTCAAGGCAGACGCCCTCTCTAGGAGTTTCCTTGCTGATTCTCCTGTTGTGACTAAGCCTGCTACCATCTTAGGCGAGGGGGTAGTTCTTTCTGCCATCTCGCCCGATTTGAGACGTGCTCTGGAAGAGTTTCAGGAGGACAAACCTGAGCGTTGTCCCAGTGGAAAGTTGTATGTTCCTGACCAGTGGAGGAAGAGAGTGATGTCTGAAGTTCATTGCTCTGCATTGGCTGGTCATCCCGTTATTTTTGGTACTAGAGATCTGGTGAGTCGGTCTTTTTGGTGGCCCGCCTTGTCTCATGATGTCAGGAATTTTGTGCAGTTCTGTGGGACTTGCTCCTGGTCTAAACCTTGTTCTCGCTCTAGTGGCTTGTTGATGCCTTTGCCGGTGCCCAGGAGGCCATGGACCCATATTTCAATGGATTTTATCTCTGATATGCCTGTCTCTCAGAGAATGACTGTTATTTGGGTGATTTTTGATAGATTCTCTAAGATGGTCCATCTTGTACCACTCCCTAAGTTGCCATCTTCCTCTGAGTTGGTGCCCTTGTTTTTGCAACAGGTGGTTCGCTTTCACGGGATTCCTGAGAACATTGTATCTGACAGAGGAGTTCAGTTTGTCTCTAGATTTTGGAGGACTTTCTGTTCCAAGCTGGGAATTCAGTTGTCCTTCTCCTCTGCGTTTCACCCTCAGACCAATGGGCAGACGGAGAGAACAAACCAGACTTTGGAGTCATATTTGAGATGTTTTATTTCTGCCGATCAGGATGATTGGGTTTCATTTTTGCCCTTGGCCGAATTTGCTTTAAATAATAGAGCTAGTTCTGCCACTTTGATGTCACCTTTTTTTTGTAACTTTGGTTTTCACCCTCGATTTTCTTCAGGGCAGGTGGAGCCTTTTGCCTGCCCAGGTGTTGACACTGTGGTGGAGAGAATGCACCAGATCTGGGACCAAGTAGTGGATACGTTGTCTCTCTCCCAGGAAAAGGCCCAGCGGTTTTCCAACCGGCGTAGGACCGTTGGTCTCCAGTTTAAGGTGGGTGATATGGTTTGGTTGTCATCAAAAAATATCGCTATGAAGGTGGCTTCTCCTAAGTTTAAGCCTAGATTTATTGGACCTTACAAGATTTTGGAGATTATTAATCCGGTCTCTTTTCGGTTGGCTCTTCCTGTCACATTTAAAATTCATAATGTGTTTTATAAGTCCTTGTTGAAGAGGTTTGTTGAACCAGTAGTTCCTGTGGTGGCACCTCCTGACCCTATATTGGTTGAAGGTAACATGGAATATGAGGTAGAGAAGATACTGGATTCCCGTCTGGCTAGACGGAGACTCCAGTATTTGGTTAAGTGGAAGGGTTATGGTCAGGAGGATAATTCCTGGGTCTCTGCCTCTGATATTCATGCCGAAAGATTGGTGCGTGCCTTTCATCGGGCTCACCCGGATCGCCCTGGTGGCATGGATGAGGGTTCGGTGACCCCTCCTCAAGGGGGAGGTACTGTTGTGAGTTAATTTTTCCCTTCACCATTGAGGTCTGAGGAACTCCCTCCTCTGGTGAAGGAAGGTAGTGAGGCTGATTACCAAACACATGGGCAGCTAGATGATGACTGGGTGGCTGGAATTGAGGACTGGATATAAGGCTGCCGACGCCCTTCTTCCTCACTGGTGATTTTCCTGCTGGATTCTTGGAGACCAGTCTTATTCCTTCATCTCAAAGCTAAGTTTTTCTGCTCTGCTTTGTACACTTCAGTTTTGTTTTTGTTTTGCCTTGTATTTTGGGAGTTCTGCCATCCCTGGCCGGGGGTGAGCTGAATTCCATTTTTGTCTCTGATCTGTTTATCTTTTGCTCTGTCTTCAGAATTTACCTGAGTGCTGATATAGTCTTTTGAAGCCTAGCGTCTTCAGGGCCTGTTTTTCCTATCAGTCGGTTGGCTCATTTTGATAGGGGTTTTGCGGATAGCAGACAGCAGCTTTCCTATCCTGTCCTATATAGTTAGCTTGGGCCCCATCATTTGCTCAACCTATCTTTCTATCTGTGTTAGTGTTTTCATCTTGCTTCACCGTCATTATATGTTGGGGGCTGCCTATTGCTTTGGGGTCTGCTCTGGGGCAGTTTAGTTTTTCCCCTTTCTGTCTTTAGGCTATTTAGTTCTCCGGCTGTGATCGAGGGGTCTAGGGCACCCTAGGAACCCCCCACGGCTACTGCTAGTTGTTGTGGATAGGTTCAGGGGTCTGCAATCCGATAGCTGCCAACCTCTCTGTTTTTTCTGGACTTAGCTGGTATTGTGTTTTTTCCTCCTTCGGTGACTCATCATAACAGTTGAGGGTCGCATGGATTCAACTCAGTATCAGCAGATTCTTGACAATAATGTGCAAGAATCAGTGACGAATTTGAAGTTACGCAGGGGATGGATATTTCAGCAAGACAATGATCCAAAATACCTCTCCAAATCTACTCAGGCATTCATGCAGAGGAACAATTACAATGTTCTGGAATGGCCATCCCAGTCGCCAGACCTGAATATCATTGAACATCTGTGGGATGATTTGAAGTGGGCTGTCCATGCTCAGCAACCATCAAACTTAACTGAACTGGAATTGTTTTGTAAACAGGAATGGTCACAAATACCTTCATCCAGGATCCAGGAACTCATTAATAGCTACAGGAAGCGACTAGAGGCTGTTATTTTTGCAAAAGGAGGATCTACGAAATATTAAAGTCACTTTTATGTTGAGGTGCCCATGCTTTTGCATCGGTCAAATTTTGTTAAAATGCAGATTGCACATTTTCTGTTAGTACAATAAACCTCATTTGAGTCCATCAGTTATTAGATATATGAAACTGAAATAGCTGTTGCAAAAACCAAAATTGTTATAAAGAAAAAAAGTTAACATTAATAGGGGTGCCCAAACTTTAACATATGACTGTATGTCATTGCATACCCCTGTTTACTCTCTCCTAAGGCCTCTTTCACACATCAGGTTTTTGCCGTCAGGCGCGATCCGGCGCTTTTGACAGAAACCGGATCCGGCGAAATGCAATGCCGGATCCGGTTTCCCCCCCATTGACTTGCATTTGCGCCGGATCGCGCCGGATGGCCATGCGTTTCATCCGGTTTTCGCCGGATCCGGCAATGTGTCGCAATGTGTCGCGATCCGGCGTCTGGAAAAAACGTCTACTGTAACGTTTTTTGTCTCCGGCGAAAAAGCCGTATCCGCCGGATCCGGCGCGTCCGGCTTTTTCACACAATGAAAGCCTATGAGCGCCGCAATGCGCCGCATCCGGCAAAAGCCGGATCCGGTGGCCGGATCCGGTTTTTTTGGTCTGAGCATGCTCAGTAGCTCTGCCCACAGGAGATATATAAAAGCAAGACAATGGGACCCTCAGCCACACCCAACATGCCACCCAAGCCAAGAACCAGGAGCAGGAGAAGGCAGCAGACATCTGCAGCAGCAGCACCATCAGCACCACCCCAAATGGAGCAGCATGCTGAACGGGAGGGGAGTCCAGAAGCAGATGAGAGACGGTAATTATCAAATCCCCCATTCCTCCAAACTAGGGCCATGGAATATCAAGATATTCATTGGCCCTTTGTTTCTCTTTATTCAACAGCCGCCAAAGAGATGCAGCAGCAGCAGCAGCAGAAATGGCATCACTGGCAGCAGCAATACCCACAGCCATGGAGTCTGGCCATCAACAGGACATCACATCTTCTTCTGGGAGCCCTCCCTCGCATCGTCAGCGTTTGACGGTAAGTTTTTATTTCCAAAATCCATCATCTCTGTAATATATGTCTATTCATTGCCTTTTATTTCAAAACAGGAATCACAAGATGAAGAGGAGCTCCCAGAAGAAGAAGGAAGGGGTGGACAGACACCTGGAGTGGGCTCACAATTCGTAAGTTTTTTGCATCAAACGCAGAAACACAACATCACACTACACACAACACATAGAAAACAATGTTCTGCAGACCACACACATCAAACAAATGCCTACATCCAAAGACATAACATTTTTTGTTTTCTTCTCTAGTCTTCCCAATCTGGTGCTCGGCCAAGAGGTCCTCGCAGTGCCTCCCAGGGTCGTCGGCGACAGCAACGCGGCGGTCACCAGCGTGTAAGTATAAATATTTTTGCTTTGTTTTTTTGCACTTTTTATTTCATTTCTTTTGTGGAGGCTAATTATGTTATTTTTGTCTTTTTCTTTAACAGCCTTCACAGCGTGCTCCCGACTCTGACGGTGAGGATGGAGGGATTGATGTGGACCGCCTCATCGATCTCGTCAGAGAAAGGGAGCCGCTCTGGAATATGGCTGACCGCCGCCACGCTGACCTGATCATTACCCGACGACTCTGGGAGGAAATCTGTTCTCTCCTTGTGGGCCGCTGGGAGGACCTCGAAGCTCGGGCCCAGATTAAAGAGCGTAAGTATATAAAGTAACGGTTGCTTGATGTAAACCAGTGTTTCCCGAACTCCAGTCCTCGTGGTCCCCACGGATCATGTGTTCAGGATTTCTATTTACTATGGAAATCCTGAAAACATGACCCCTGGGGACCATGAGGACTGGAGTTTGTGAAACACTGATGTTGTATACTAACCACTCCTTTCTCGTTTCAGGGAACAGAATTGTGAATCGGTGGCGGTCTGTGAGGGATCGTTTCAAGAAGGAGTTCAATAAAGAGATGCGGGCCCCGAGTGGATCTGTAGGACGCAGGAGCAAGTACAAGTACGCACAAGCCCTTTCGTTCCTCCGGGAAACAATGCTCACCAGAAGGTAAATATTACACACCACATGTGAAAAAAAATGTTAGATGTAACTTTTTTTTTTCAGCCAGGGCCATACCATGTCAGTATTTTAATTGTTTTTTTTTCTCTTTATTCCACAGCACGGTGAGCAGCACTCGGGAGCCTGCACGATTGGACCCTTCTGAGGCGATCCCTGAGGAGACCGGCACCGAGGGACACTTCGACCGCCCCGGTACATCTGCACCTTCCCAGCCTTCCCACACATTCGACCCATCTGTCCCATCCACCAGCACAGGAGCATCGTGGCCGCCTACATTACATGAAGCTGCTGGTGAGGAGATCGCTTTCCCTTTACCCCACCCTTCTGCCCCTGCCGCCTCTAGTACACCTGCGGGTACTGGGCAGCAGCGGCAGAGGGGTCAGGAAAAGAGTTATGCGCAAGAGTTATTGCATCTGAATGCATCTTTCCAGAACTGTCTCAAAGTCTTGTCAGAGCAAATCTCCGCAGGCTTTCAGCAGATCAACTCCAGCATTCTGGAGGTGAAGACACTTCTGCAAACCATGCATTCAGAAGCAAGATCTTCGCCAAACCACACCTTTTTCAGGTCTGTTGTGGAGCGCATGGCAACACTATCTCCTACCCAGCAGATGCATGTAATGCATTCGTGCCACGGTGCTCTACAGCAGGTTACCTCCCAACCTCCACCTCCCACCACTGTAGTTCCTCCACCTGCACCCCCTCCAGCCACTTTCCATCCTCCCCCTCCTATTACATCTGCACCCCCTCCAGCCACTTTCCATCCTCCCCCTCCTACTACATACCAGCAACCTGCCCAGTACCAGCAACCTCCCCAGTACCAGTCATCTCCCCACTTCCAGCAACCTGCCCCGTACCAAACTCCTTCCCCGTACCAAACTCCTTCCCCGTACCAAACTCCTTCCCCATACAACTTTCCATCAACATCATCTGCTCCTACAGTCCCTGCCCAACCCTCCACTCCACCACCCACCACCTCTTCTGCTTCCCACATGTCCACCCATTCTGTAGTTTTTTCCACACCTTCACCTCTAACTGTTCCTTCCCCACCACGATCCCAGTCCTCTCTCCACACACCCAGTGTCGAAGTGTCCCGCAGCCCCTCCAGCAGTATTTCCACCCCACAGTACACAGAATTGTAATGTGTGTTTTTTGTAATAAAAATGCCCATTGGGTTTAAAACCTTTATTAAAAAAGTTTTTTGCACTTTAAAAACATTTTACAAAAAAAAAAAAAAATTTAAATAAAAGTTAAATTATCGTTTCACAATGGTTGTCTGTCATTTCTTTCTGCGGCGAACTATGTTTTAAAAAAAGGTTAAATACAGGGTATTTCAAAGGTAAAAAGGTATTCAAAACCAGGTATAACTGTGGGTAAATTTTAGCTTTTTGCCACAGTTGTGTTCCTGGTTGTGTTTGAAGCAAAGTATTTCACCGAAAAAGTTGTGTTTATTGTTGGTGATTTCCTACCAATGTACACAACTTTTGTTAAAAGGTGAAATACTTTGCATAAAACACAACCAGGTACACACCTGTGGCCTAAAGGTAAAAATAGTAAGACCATGACAAGATAGCCAACTTTGGTTGGCAAAGGTATATACTGTTGGTCCAGAAGGTACACAAGTTTAGGGCAAAAATCTCTCACACTCTGTCATCCCAGTGTACTCTGCCTTGAGGTGACATAAAGTATAGTGGAAAATTGTCCCTGAAACCGTCACAGAACTTCTAGTGGTAATATTTCCAATGACAACATCCATCTTCGCCAGTAACTTGCTCTTCTCTCCAACCTGCACTTTCTTCTCTACAACCTGTCAAAGAAGGGCTGTAGGAACATGCTATATCTAGTTTTCCAGTAGCCAATCCCGTTCGGAAGGCCACAAGGGTCAATTTTAAAAACCGGATCCGGCGTAATCCGTCGAAAAACGGATAGAAAAACGGATAGAAAAACGGATGAACCGGATGAGACGGATCCGGTTTTGTCTGTCAAGAACAAAACGGATCCGGCCGAAAACCGGATCCGGCACTTCAGGTTTTACAAAACATTTGCCGGATCCGGCATTCCGGCACGACGCCGGATCGCGCCTGACGCCGAAAACCTGATGTGTGAAAGTAGCCTAACACTGCATTCCTTGCCTGTAAATAAATAAACCCTTTGTTGCTTGCACCTCATTTTGTGTACCATTGTCTCCCTGCATTGTGGTGGTCTCCCGGCCATCGCTTCAGAGGCAGTCACCACCTACGACTTTGTACTAAGGAGAAACAAAAACTGACCTGCAAGTATGAACAGGTGCCAGCTGCTGTGACTGTAATATACAGCATCTATCTATCTGTCTATCTATCTATCTATCTATCTACAGTATCTATCTATCTACAGTATCTATCTATCTATCTATCTAATATATAAAGCTCAAGTGTGTATGTATGTATGTGTGTATGTCCGGGATTGGCATCCGCACCGTCGCAGCTACAGCCACAAAATTTGGCACAGTCACACGTCTGGACCCCGAGAGCGTCCTAGGCTATGTTGTGAGGCGAAACTTTAACCCCGCGCATTCCAATTCACCAAACAATTTTGCCCCTATCTCCATAATGGGGAAAAAGTGTGTATGTATCAAGCCCCACCCCTCATTCTGATGTCATAATTGTTGCCATGGCGACACTGATGTCATCATAGGTTGCAAGCCCCGCCGGTCATTATGATGTCATAATGGTTGACTATGGGATGGAGGATATGTATGACGGGTATATGGGCACGGGACTATGGGATGGAGGTTATGTATGATGGGTATATGGGCATGGGACTATGAGATGAAGTCTGTGTGATGGGTATATGGGCACTCGACTATGGGATGGCGAATATGTATGATGGGTATATGGGTATGGGACTATGGGATGGAGGATGTTTGATGGGTATATGGGCATGTGACTATGGGATGGAAGATGTGTGATGGTTATATGGGCACTCGACTATGGGATGGAGGATATGTATGATGGGTATAAGGGCACGGGCCTATGGGATGGAGGATAATTATAATTTGCTATAACTAACCACAGTTAGTTACTATGCCTGGGCAGCGCCGGGCTCTTCAGCTAGTACATATATATATATATATATATATATACAGTGGGGCAAAAAAGTATTTAGTCAGTCAGCAATAGTGCAAGTTCCACCACTTAAAAAGATGAGAGGCGTCTGTAATTTACATCATAGGTAGACCTCAACTATGGGAGACAAACTGAGAAAAAAAAATCCAGAAAATCACATTGTCTGTTTTTTTTTCATTTTATTTGCATATTATGGTGGAAAATAAGTATTTGGTCAGAAACAAAATTTCATCTCAATACTTTGTGATATATCCTTTGTTGGCAATGACAGAGGTCAAACGTTTTCTGTAAGTCTTCACAAGGTTGCCACACACTGTTGTTGGTATGTTGGCCCATTCCTCCATGCAGATCTCCTCTAGAGCAGTGATGTTTTTGGCTTTTCGCTTGGCAACATGGACTTTCAACTCCCTCCAAAGGTTTTCTATAGGGTTGAGATCTGGAGACTGGCTAGGCCACTCCAGGACCTTGAAATGCTTCTTACGAAGCCACTCCTTCGTTGCCCTGGCGGTGTGCTTTGGATCATTGTCATGTTGAAAGACCCAGCCACGTTTCATATTCAATGCCCTTGCTGATGGAAGGAGGTTTGCACTCAAAATCTCACGATACATGGCCCCATTCATTCTTTCATGTACCTGGATCAGTCGTCCTGGCCCCTTTGCAGAGAAACAGCCCCAAAGCATGATGTTTCCACCACCATGCTTTACAGTAGGTATGTTGTTTGATGGATGCAACTCAGTATTCTTTTTCCTCCAAACACGACAAGTTGTGTTTCTACCAAACAGTTCCAGTTTGGTTTCATCAGACCATAGGACATTCTCCCAAAACTCCTCTGGATCATCCAAATGCTCTCTAGCAAACTTCAGACGGGCCCGGACATGTACAGGCTTAAGCAGTGGGACACGTCTGGCACTGCAGGATCTGAGTCCATGGTGGCGTAGTGTGTTACTTATGGTAGGCCTTGTTACATTGGTCCCAGCTCTCTGCAGTTCATTCACTAGCTCCCCCCGCGTGGTTCTGGGATTTTTGCTCACCGTTCTTGTGATCATTCTGACCCCACGGGGTGGGATTTTGCGTGGAGCACCAGATCGAGGGAGATTATCAGTGGTCTTGTATGTCTTCCATTTTCTAATTATTGCTCCCACAGTTGATTTCTTCACTCCAAGCTGGTTGGCTATTGCAGATTCAGTCTTCCCAGCCTGGTGCAGGGCTACAATTTTGTTTCTGGTGTCCTTTGACAGCTCTTTGGTCTTCACCATAGTGGAGTTTGGAGTCAGACTGTTTGAGGGTGTGCACAGGTGTCTTTTTATACTGATAACAAGTTTAAACAGGTGCCATTACTACAGGTAATGAGTGGAGGAAAGAGGAGACTCTTAAAGAAGAAGTTACAGGTCTGTGAGAGCCAGAAATCTTGATTGCTTGTTTCTGACCAAATACTTATTTTCCACCATAATATGCAAATAAAATGAAAAAAAAACAGACAATGTGATTTTCTGGATTTTTTTTTCTCAGTTTGTCTCCCATAGTTGAGGTCTACCTATGATGTAAATTACAGACGCCTCTCATCTTTTTAAGTGGTGGAACTTGCACTATTGCTGACTGACTAAATACTTTTTTGCCCCACTGTATGTGTGTATATATATATATATATGTATGTGTGTGTGTATTGATGATGATGTCATAATGGTTGCCTTCGCAACACTGATGTCATAATAGATTGCCATGGTGACTATGATGTTATAATAGGTTGGCATAGCGATGATGATGTCATAAAGGTTGCCATGGCGAAGATTAGGTCATATTGGTTGCCAAGGTGACGATGATGTCAGAATTGTTGCAACCTATTATGACATTATTGTCACCATGACATGGGACAATGGGATGGAGGATATGTATGACGGGTATATGGGCACGGAACTATGGGATGGAGGATGTGTAATGGGTATATGGGCAATGGACTATGGGATGGAGGATATTCATTATAATTTGTTATAACTAACCACAGTAAATATTACAGTCACAGCAGCTGGTGCCTGTTCACACTTGCAGGTAAGTTTTTGTTTTTTTTGTTGATAAATAGATAAACGATAGACAATAGATAGATAGATGATAGATATATGGATAGATAATAGATAAATAATAGATAGATAGAAGATAGAAACATAGATAATAGATAGATCAATAATAGATGGATGGATGGACATGAGAGGCAAAGTATTTCAATATGAGCCATAAGTTTTACTTTCTTTTAAGATCTAATCTGGATATGACAATTTAAAAAAAAAATCCAGAAAAGTAGAAAAACTCCAAAGCAAATAAAATCTTGGAAAACACAATGGTATTTTTTTCTCTGCACTTTGAATTTTCAAACATTAGGACAAATGACAATTGTTTTTTTTCTTTCCATTAGAGTCAAAATTTCAGTATGGAAAATATAACCAGTTTTAACCCAATGAGAGATGAGAAGTATACAAGGAATCTCCCTGACCTTCCCTACAGATTGACAGTCTTTAAAATAGTAGTCTACTCACTGGTTTCTTTACTGGGAACCATTGGGAATGGTCTTGACTTCATATTTGGCATTTTCAAAATGAAGAAGATGGTCACCGTGGTGTGGATCCTCAATCTAGTGGTCGCAGATTTCACCTTTTCAGTCTTTTTACCTTTCAGCATTGCGCACCTTGCTATTCTCCAATGGTCATTTGAACAATTCAAGCGTCGGCTTTATTGGTTCCTTTTCTTCCGTGGGTCTGTACAGGCCTGTCGGGGGCCTGTGCCGGCTGTCGGTGGTCTGTGCCGGCTGCCAGGGGCCTGTGCCGGCTGCTGGTGGTCTGTACGGGCCTCTCGGGGGCCTGTGCCGGCTGTCGGTGGTCTGTACGGGCCTCTCGGTGGCCTGTGCCGGCTGTCAGTGGTCTGTGCCGGCTGCCGGGGGCCTGTTCCGGCGGCCGGTGGTTTGTATGTATGGGCCTCTCGGGGGCCTGTGCTGGCTGTCGGTGGTCTGTGCGGGCCTGCCGGGGGTCTTGTGTGTGTGCAGGCATCGTCCGATGGGACTACAAGTCCCATCGGGCGATGCCTGCTACAATGACAGTGATTGACACATTAGCCAATGAAGGGACAGTAGTAGTCCCATCATACATACTACTACATACATACTACATTCATAAAAGATACATACATACTACATACATACTACATATACAGCATACATACATGCTACATACTACATACATGCTGCATATATACCACATTCATACTACATACATACTACATACAATACATTCATACATTTATACAATACATACATATAGACATACAGTACATATAACATAGAGTACATACTCACCATCACTTGTCACTTTGATCCCCGAAGCCAGTGTCATCTGTGGAAAAATATGAAAATAACAAACAAGCCATATACTACCTGATCCGCAGAAATCCACGCGTGTCCCACGCCGATCTCCCATGGAGAACAGCAGCATCAGCTGATGCAACCGCTCTCTACGGGGCTCCAGGAATCCAGTGACGGGAGGTAGGTATCCTTCCGCACTGTATTCCTCCGCCACTGTAAAAAAATAGTCCCTGGTCTCACTTTATGGCAAAAACTGCATGGGAACTTTCTCACACAGCAATGCCAAAAGTGAGACTATTGACTATTTTTTTACAGTGGCGGAGGAATACAGTGCGGAAGGATACCTACCTCCCGTCATTGGATTATTGTAGCCCCTAGAGAGCGGTCGCATCAGCTGATGGTGAGTATGTACTCTATGTTACATGTACTGTATGTCTATGTATGTATTGTATGTATGTATGCAGTATGTAGTATGTATGCATGTTGTATGTCTGTAGCATGTTGTATGTATGCAGTATGTATGTTGTATGAATGTAGTATATATGTAGCATGTATGTAGTATGTATGTATGTATGTTGTATGAATGTAGTATATATGTAGTATGTATGTAGTATGTATGTATGTTGTAAGAATGTAGTATATATGTAGTATGTATGTAGTATGTATGTATGTATGTTGTATGAATGTAGCATATAAGTAGTATGTATGCAATATGTAGTATGTATGTATGTTGTATGTCTGTAGCATGTTGTATGTATGCAGTATGTATGTTGTATGAATGTAGCATGTATGTAGTATGTATGTATGTTGTATGAATGTAGTATATATGTAGTATGTATGTATGTTGTATGAATGTAGTATATATGTAGCATGTATGTAGTATGTATGTATGTTGTATGAATGTAGTATATATGTAGTATGTATGTAGTATGTATGTTGTATGAATGTAGCATATATGTAGTATGTATGCAATATGTAGTATGTATGTATGTTGTATGAATGTAGTATATATGTAGCATGTATGTAGTATGTAGTATGTATGTATGTTGTATATATGTAGCATGTATGTAGTATGTATGTATGTTGTATGAATGTAGTATATCGTATGTAGCATGTATGTAGTATGTAGTATGTATGTATGTTGTATGAATGTAGTATACATGTAGTATGTAGTATGTATGTATGTTGTATGAATGTAGTATATATGTAGTATGTATGTATGTTGTATGAATGTAGTATATATGTAGTATGTATGTAGTATGTATGTATGTTGTATGAATGTAGTATATATGCAGCATGTATGTAGTATGTATGTTGTTTGAATGTAGTATATATGTAGCATGTATGTAGTATATATGTATGTTGTATGAATGTCGTATATATGAAGTATGTATGTAGTATGTATGTATGTTGTATGAATGTAGTATATATGTAGTATGTATGCAGTATTTTATTTTTTTTTTACTACTACTGTCCCATCATTGGCTAATGTGTCAATCACTGTCATTGTAGCAGGCATCGCCCGATGGGACTTGTAGTCCCATCGGACGATGCCTGCACACACACAAGACCCCCGGCAGGCCCGCACAGACCACCGACAGCCGGCACAGACCACCGACAGCCGGCACAGGCCCCCGAGAGGCCCGTACAGACCACCGGCAGCCGGCACAGGCCCCCGACAGGCCTGTACAGACCCCCAAGAGGCCCATACAGACCACCGGCAGCCGGCACAGGTCCCCGAGAGGCACGTACAGACCACCGACAGCCGGCACAGGCCCCCGAGAGGCCCGTACAGACCACCGGCAGCCGGCACAGGCCCCCGACAGGCCTGTACAGACCCCCAAGAGGCCCATACAGACCACTGGCAGCCGGCACAGGCCCCCGAGAGGCACGTACAGACCACTGACAGCCGGCACTGGCCCCCGAGAGGCCCGTACAGACCACCGACAGCTGGCACAGGCCCCCGAGAGGTCCGTACAGACCACCGGCAACCAGCACAGGCCCCGACAGGCCTGTACAGACCCCCGAGAGGCCCGCACAGACCACCGACAGCCGGCACAGACCACCGACAGCCGGCACAGGCCCCCGAGAGGCCCGTACAGACCACCGGCAGCCGGCACAGGCCCCCGACAGGCCTGTACAGACCCACAAGAGGCCCATACAGACCACCAGCAGCCAGCACAGGCCCCCGAGAGGCACATACAGACCACTGACAGCCGGCACAGGCCCCCGAGAGGCCCGTACAGACCACCGACAGCTGGCACAGGCCCCCGAGAGGTCCATACAGACCACCGGCAACCAGCACAGGCCCCCGACAGGCCTGTACAGACCCCCGAGAGGCCCGTAGAGACCACCGGCAGCCGGCACAGGCCCCCGAGAGGCCCGTACAGACCACCGGCAGCCGGCACAGGCCTGTACAGACCCCCGAGAGGCCCGTGCAGACCCCCGACAGTCGGCACAGACCCCCCGCAGTCGGCACAGACCGCGCATCATGATGCGCACAGACCGCGCATCATGATGACATCATTTCAGCAGCCAATCACAGCCACAACAGTGGTTCATTGCATTATGGGGACCTCCGATTCCGGTATCCGATATTGAAAAAATATCGGTACTCGGTATCGGAATTCCGATACAGCGAATATCGGCTGAAACCCGATATTTGCAGTATCAGAATGCTCAACACTACAGATCACATAAAAGTTCACTCTCAATTCAGTAGTGTAGTGTACATGGAAAATATTGTAGTCCACTTAAAATGGGCAAGGCGCGTGGCAAGGGATGGGTAAGTGGACGTGATTGTGATGGTGCATGCAGAGGCCGAGGCCGTGGGCAACCTGAAATTGTGCCACAACAAACACCAACATCTTCAAGCATGGCCTTCCTGTCCGAATTCACATGGGACCGCAGAATAGCACTACTGAAACCAGAGCAGTGTCAAAAGGTTGATGGATAATACCTCCAGCAGATAATGCCTCCAGTCACATTTCCACCACCACCAGCACCCTGTCTTCCACACGGTCAAGTCTGAGAAGCCGTGAGTCTGGACCGAATAGTCCTGACCCTGATCCTCCTTCCTCCCGCCATGCCGAGTGCCCGGAGACAACTTATCCCACACTTGGACACTCCGAAGAGCTGTTCACTTTTCCATTTATAGATTCAGGCCTCTCGCTCGGTCCAATTGAAGCGGGGCAAGATGAGATCGTATGTAGCGATGCCCAAATATTTGAGCAGCCATGTTCACACGAAGGCAATGGTGGGAACGTGTCACAACAGTAGAAGATGATAAGACCCAACTGACCAAACCTGGCAGGAGGACATGCAGAGCGAGGAAAGTAGCACGCAGGGGGAGGGAGGAGTAGCACCCCAACAGGCAGGAAGAAGCAGTGTCGTGTTCACAGACAGAAGGCGGGCAACCGTTCCTCGTAACACCAGTATGACGGAAGTTGGAAGCTCAACTGTTAGGACTTCCCGAGTCTGGTTGTTTTTTAAAGACTCTGCTGAAATCCCCAAACAGGCCATTTGCACCACTTGCCATGCCCGCATCAGCAGGGGTAGCAAAACTAACAGCCTCACCACCACACAGCAATAGCACAAAAAGAGGACTTAAAAATCCTACAAAAATTCAAAAACACAGCAACAAGGCAGAGATGCTTACCTGCCCAGGCCTCCAAACAAATGCACAGGATGCAGTGAACCCATTTAATTAAGATGGCGGCAACACAGATGCAATAATACCAATGAGACAACCGCTACCAGCCTGACTACCACCAGCATGACCTGTCACATGGCAGCAAAGCACCCGACTTTGTGGGCCAAACAACAGGCTCCAGAAACAGTGTCTTTGGGTGAAAACACGGCTTCTTACACTGTTGTGCGTGCAAGCCAATAACCTGTCCACGTTGCATGCGAAAATGCCTCCTGCCCTGCACCTGTCGTTGCTCACACTCAACTATTACTATCATCAAGCACATCCACGTCCTGGTCCCAGTGCAGCCTTCAGTTAGCCATACCCCAGTCATTGGAATGCAAGCGTAAATACGCAGCCAATGCAGAACAGACCACAGTACTAAATTTACACTTTTCTCATCTGCTTGCACTCAAAATTTTGCCTTTTAGGCTCGTAGATACGGAAGCTTACCACAACCTGATGGTGGCAGCCATCCCAAGGTACTCGGTCCACAGCCGCAACTATTTCTCCTGGTGTCCAGTCACAGCATTACACAAGTATGTGTCCCACAACATTACCCGTGCCCTGAACAATGTTACTGGGAAAGTCCACCTAACCAAGGGGACCTGAACAAGTGCTTGTGGGCAGGGACGCTACATCTCGAAATGACGTGCACCGCCCCTTAGCTGAATTGACGTGTGCCTCCTCTTAGCTGACATGATGTGTGCTTCCTCTTAGCTGACATGATGTGCACCTTCAACCTAGCTGACATGACGTGCGCCCCCTCTTAGATGGCATGATGCACACCTCCTCTCAGATGACATGATGTGCACCTCCTCTCAAATGACATGATGTGCATCTCCTCTTAGATGACATGATGCGCACCTCCGGCCTAGGTGACATGACGTGCGCCTCCTTGCTACATAACATGAGATTGCGCTTCCCTCTGCTAATGACACTCAGCTTATTGTTTATCCATCTCATTCTCTATATTTCTCTGTATCATCATTCTTCATTCATCTGTCTTTGAACATCTATTATATACAGTATAATCATGTGACATGCGGTTTTCTCCGGTATGTGTCACACGGGTCACATCCATGTGTTATCCATGTGGCATTCGTTCTGCATGTAAAAAAACGGACATGTAAGGCTTCTTTCACACATCCGGCTTTTTGAATCCGGCACGATGCGGCGAAATTTGGAACAACCAGATCCAGAACCGGATACGGTTTTGTCCCATAGAGTTGTATTGTCGCCGCACCGTGCCAGATGGGTATGCGGCGCATCCGGTTTTTGCCGGATACAGCAAGAAGTAGCCGTCTGGCATCTGCAAAAAACGTTCGCTGCAACATTTTTTGACAGCGCCGGACCGGTTTTTCTCACAGCGCATGCGCGGAGACTGTGAGTCTCGCGCTACTCTTTTAAATGTGGGCGCCACCGTATCCGGCCACGCAGGCATGCGGTGTCTCCGGCACATCCCGGATCCGCCCCTATGGCTTTTCGCCGCACGGCACCGGAGACACAAAGCCGGATGTGTGAAAGAAGCCTTAAGCCCCCGTTACACACTTCGATATCGCTAGCAATATCGCTGTAAAGTCACCGATTTTGTGACGTTACAGCGATATTGCTAGCGATATCGCTGCATGTGATACTTACCTCCGACCGGCTTCCCCGCTGGTTATCGCTGATCGCGTGAGAAGCTGCTGGACCATTCCTCGTCGGCCACTTCCTGCGGCGCTTCCTGCTGTGACGACGAGCGACGCGTGGAGCCGGGCGGAAGGACGCAGGATCGCCGTGTCTGACAGGTAAGTAGTGACCCCCATCGCCAGCGATGTCGCTGGTGAGATCTGCCTGTGTGGCAGCTCACTAGCGACCACCTAGCGATGCACCAGCGATCCTGACCGCGTCATATCGCTAGTCGGGATCGCTGGTGCATCGCTAGGTGTAATGGTACCCTTACTTGGACATGTGTATAACTCACACAGATACGTGTTTGTTGAGAAAACCCAGCGGTGTGAAGATCTCTATTGTGTACATACTGGTGAACCTGTCTGCAGGAGGTGTGAAAACAGACATCACAAGTCCTGGAGACTTGGAGGTGGGAAGGGGACATAACCCTGTAGAATAGACCACAGATGCACACTTGTCTTGTTTGCTAAGACCAATCAAGATAAGGAGCATCCAGAAGCCATGTATGGACGGCGTGAAAAAGGGAGAATAGCGAGTGAATCCATTTTTGTTTATTATCACAGAATACATGAAGCAACATTTATATTTATTGACATATTCATACATAAAAAATGACAGAAAGAAAGGACATAGGTTACTACATACGTATACAATGTCTTGTGTTTTTACTACAATGTTTAGCAATGCAAATAGAACAATGGTTTTCACTGTAAATAAGTGCACGGCCATCCAAGCAGATATGACATGCACCTCCATCATAAATCACATGACGTGTGTCACTGCTCCCATTCATCGTACCCCAGCTCTGGCTCTGCTCCCATTCACCATACCCTGCTCTGGCTCTGCTCCCATTCACCATACCCCAGCTCTGGCTCTGCTCCCTTTCACCATACTCCAGCTCTGGCTCTGCTCTCGTTCACCATACCCTGCTCTAGCCCTGCTCCCATTCACCATACCCCAGCTCTGGCTCTGCTACCATTCACCATACCCCAGCTCTGGCTCTGCTCCCGTTCACCATACCCTGCTCTGGCTCTGCTCCCTTTCACCATACCCCAGCTCTGGCTCTGCTCCCGTTCACCATACCCTGCTCTGGCTCTGCTCCCATTCACCATACTCCAGCTCTGGCTCTGCTCCCATTCACCATACCCCAGCTCTAGCTTTGCTCCCATTCACGATACCCAAGCTCTGGCTCTGCTCCCATTCACCATACCCCAGCTCTGGTTCTGCTCTCTTTCTCAATACCCCAGCTCTGACTCTGCGCCCGTTCACCATACCCTGCTCTGGCCCCGCTCCCATTCATCATACCTCAGCTCTGGCTCTGCTCCTGTTCACCATACTCCAGCTCTGGCTCTGCTCCCATTTACCATACCCCAGCTCTGGCTCTGCTCCCATTCACCATACCCCAGCTCTGGCCCTACTCCCATTCACCATACCCCAGCTCTAGCTCTGCTCCCATTTACCATACCCCAGCTCTGGCTCTGCTCCCATTCACCATACCCCAGCTCTGGCCCTACTCCCATTCACCATACTCCAGCTCTGGCTCTGCTCCCATTTACCATACCCCAGCTCTGGCTCTGCTCCCATTCACCATACCCCAGCTCTGGCCCTACTCCCATTCACCATACTCCAGCTCTGGCTCTGCTCCCATTCACCAAACCCCAGCACTGGCTGTGCTCCCTTTTCCCATACCCCAGCTCTGGCTCTGCTCCCATTCACCATACCTCAGCTCTGGCTCTGCTCCCGTTCACCATATATCAGCTCATTTTGATTTACATTGATAATTGTTGTTTTATTGTTCTGAACACATTCCACTCTGCAATGACTAAAAATCTGCAATTGGAATATTTCATTCAGAGATATCTAGGATGTGGTATTTTAGTATTCCCTTTATTTATTTGAGCAGTGAATATTTTTTATCACTGTTAATAGTGGAAAGATTGGTAATTTGAACTTTTATTTTTTTCCGTATTTTATAAAACATTTTGCTATGCTTTTCAGTGTTGCTGTTAGTCCCCTAAGAGGACTTGAAGCTCCAACCGTCTGATCGCTTGTGTTATTATATACAGCGATGCCACAGCATCTTTCTCTAGAGGAGAAGTAACGGTCTCCTTTGGAGCTCGGCCACATGCATAGTTACAACGGACCTCCTTAATGACAAGAACAGAGGCTTCCATAGACCCCCAGATGTCATATCAACCCATCAGACACCTGTGATCATATTACTGATGTGCCGATGGGTACAAGAAATGACAATCCCCCATGCCGAGTGTGTTAAATGCCACTGTCACAGATTGGCAGCAGCAGTTTACAGGTTAGCCATCGCAAGCGGAGCTCTTTACCCCCTGCTACTGTTAGAGGCAGGTCCTGGATGTAACACAGCCGTGACCTGCCGGGTATAGGGATATATCACACTGTAAACCCACTGCATATACGTGTTTCCAAATTACTCTGTACATGTACACTCAAAGTCTTTTAGAGGTTAAATCATGATTTTCTGGGATTTAAATGCAGAAAAATGAAAAAATAAGCTGATTGCCGAGAAATGTCTAAACTGTTAGGCTAACGGGGTGTTTACTATGAACATAATTGTGAAGGAGCGTTGGAAAAGTTGCTTTGTTTACTATCTTCTTGCAGTGTGAACAGACTGCCGATCACCTGAAGAATGAGCAAAATGCTTGATCATCAGGTAACATGATGTTTTATGCAACACTAAGGGCTCATACCCATTTACGAAAAAAAACGGTCCGATTTCAGGACCAAAAATTCGGACGAGTGCTGTGCGAGTGTCAAGCGAGTTTGATGCAATTTCTGTGGGATTTTTACATATGACATGCGTGTGACATGCGTATGCAATCCGTATGCAATGCGATTTTAACATGAGGCTTCACATAGAGCAGTTCTCTCCATGTAAAAACTCATGTTAAAATAGCATTGTAAAAAACAAACTGCACACATCGTTTAAAACAAAAGACTCTTCAAAACACACACACACATATATATATATATATGTATATATATATATATATATATATATATATATATATATATATACAGTGTACATAGATAGATATAGTAAAAGCCGGCAGATGCCGCATACAGTAAAGAATAAAATAGGCTAGAATAGAATAGATAGAATAGATATATACACGTAGAATAGGTGTGTATATGTATATATATATATATATAGAGAGAGAGAGAGAGAGAGAGAGAGAGAGAGATATGTCACACACACATACAGTGTATATATATATACAGTATATTTGTGAGAGAGATACATAGCAGAATAGCCGTTAATTCATTTGTTGGCTTTTGTAAAATAATTGTAAAACCTGACAGATAATAACACATGGTTTACATACAGTAAACCATTTTATTTCATTTAGTTTTTTATATGTCTTTGACTAATAATTAGATTAGGGTCTGTGTGTAAAGTTTGGGACATGTAGATGTTAAATTAACGGGCATATTCCTGGAAATATTGCGTGGGCCCCCGGGCAGTTTTATCCGCCAGAGAGGGAAAGCCAGTGAGTGAGGGCAGATATTAATAGCCTTGAGAATAGACGTAGTATAAATCACTCAGCAGACTGCAATTACTTTGGCCTACATATGTAAACAGGCATTCAAACCACCGCCAATCAGAAAGTCACCTGAGCAGCGATTGTATCGTGCCACCAGTAGGTCCATGTAATAGACCTTTAGGCCCCGTTCCCACATTCAGTATTTGGTCAGTATTTTATATCACTATTTGTAAGAGAAAACCAGGAGTGGAACAATCAGAGGTAAAGTATAATAGTATTTGGCTTACAAATACTGATGTTTATTACAGATCAAATATGGATCGTGTGATTGTGACCTTAAAGTGAGAGTGATTGACAACTCCAATGTATGCAACCCGGGTCTGAGGGCAGGCCCGGATTGGCAATATAACCAACCGGGCATTTTCCCGCTGGGCCGCTGTCACGTGGGCCGCGGGCGGCAGCGCCCGATCATCTGGCCGCTTGCCAGCTGCTGCGGCCACTGTTGCTCCTGCCGCGGCGGTGATAGTTTCCAAGTTCCTCCAGCACTGCAGGGAGATAAGCCGCCACGCCCCCCCTCGCCCCCCCCTCGCCCCTCCCTCGCCCCCCCCTCGCCCCTCCCTCGCCCGCCCCTCGCCCCCCATCCTCGCCTTAGCATGAGACCCCCTCCCCCCCCCTCGCCCCTCGCCCCTCGCCCCTCGCCCCTCGCCCCTCATCCTTGCCTTAGCATGAGACCCCCTCCCCCCCGCAGCCACTCACAGCGTCGCACTCGCTTGCCTGCTCGCTCTGTTCGCAGGACCTGTGATGAGGTCACAGGAGGGGAGGAGTCAGGGGGTCACATGATCAGGAGCCTTTGTCCAGACCCCCGATCATGTCACCCCTGACTCCGCCCCTCCTGTGACCTCATCACAGGTCCTGTGCGCTCAGCCTTGCCTCTACCGTCTGCAAGACTCTGCTTTGCTGTTGTCATGGTGCTGGTTGAGGTAAGTATGTGTGGGGTCAGGATTTACAGTGTGGATGTAGTAGAGCTGTGTGTGTATGAGGTGTATGGAGCGGAGCCGTGTGTGTACGAGGTGTACGGAGCGGAGCCGTGGGTGTACGAGGTGTACGGAGCGGAGCCGCGTGTGTATGAGGTGTACGGAGCAGAGCCGTGTGTGTATGAGGTGTACGGAGCGGTGCCGTGTGTGTAAGAGGTGTACGGAGTGGAGCCGTGTGTACGAGGTGTACGGAGTGGAGCCGTGTGTACGAGGTGTACGGAGCGGAGCCGCGTGTGTGCGAGGTGTACGGAGCGGAGCCTTGTGTGTACAAGGTGTACGGAGCGGAGCCGTGTGTGTACGAGGTGTACGGAGCGGAGCCGCGTGTGTGCGAGATGTACGGAGCGGAGCCGTGTGTGTACGAGGTGTACGGAGCAGAGCCGCGTGTGTGCGAGGTGTACGGAGCAGAGCCGCGTGTGTGCGAGGTGTACGGAGCAGAGCCGCGTGTGTGCGAGGTGTACGGAGCAGAGCCGCGTGTGTGCGAGGTGTACGGAGCAGAGCCGCGTGTGTGCGAGGTGTACGGAGCAGAGCCGCGTGTGTATGAGGTGTACGGAGAGGAGCCGTGTGTACGAGGTGTACGGAGAGGAGCCGCGCGTGTACGAGGTGTACGGAGCAGAGCCGCGTGTGTATGAGGTGTACGGAGAGGAGCCGTGTGTACGAGGTGTACGGAGAGGAGCCGCGCGTGTACGAGGTGTACGGAGAGGAGCCGTGTGTACGAGGTGTACGGAGAGGAGCCGCGCGTGTACGAGGTGTACGGAGAGGAGCCGCGCGTGTACGAGGTGTACGGAGAGGAGCCGTGTGTACGAGGTGTACGGAGAGGAGCCGCGCGTGTACGAGGTGTACGGAGAGGAGCCGTGTGTACGAGGTGTATGGAGAGGAGCCGCGCGTGTACGAGGTGTACGGAGAGGAGCCGTGTGTACGAGGTGTACGGAGAGGAGCCGCGCGTGTACGAGGTGTACGGAGAGGAGCCGCGCGTGTACGAGGTGTACGGAGAGGAGCCGTGTGTACGAGGTGTACGGAGAGGAGCCGTGTGTACGAGGTGTACGGAGAGGAGCTGTGTGTACGAGGTGTACGGAGAGAAGCCACGCGTGTACGAGGTGTACGGAGAGGAGCCGTGTGTACGAGGTGTACGGAGAGGAGCCGTGTGTACGAGGTGTACGGAGCGGAGCCGTGTGTGTACGAGGTGGAGCCGCGCGTGTACGAGGTGTACGGAGAGGAGCCGTGTGTGTATGAGGTGTACGGAGCGGAGCCCTGTGTGTACGAGGTGTACGGAGAGGAGCCACGCGTGTACGAGGTGTACGGAGAGGAGCCGTGTGTACGAGGTGTACGGAGAGGAGCCGTGTGTGTACGAGGTGTACGGAGCCGAGCCCTGTGTGTACGAGATGTACGGAGAGGAGCCACGCGTGTACGAGGTGGACAGAGTGGAGCCGTGTGTGTACGGAGTGGAGCCAAGTGTGTACAAAGCATACGAAGCGTGCTTTTCCCACGGACACAGGAGTACACGGCGGAGCCCCGAGGAGCATTTTAAAACACACACATGACGTTCCACCTGAAGTGATGTGCTGGAAGCTGACCGGAAATGAGATAATTTCTTGAGGAGATTGTGTCGGAACCAGGAATGCTTCAGATCCATCACCGTGTCCTCCTCCGACAGCGCAGACAGCAGGATCGCCTTGGAATCGGGGATGCCGGCCATGTGAGCGGATCATGATAGGTCCTGCACCGGGAGGCTCAGGTGGGCACTACAATGGGAGCCGGGCTGCTATAGTATCTTTGTAGAATCTTTCTTTCTTTCTCTCTTTTTCTTTCTCTCTCTGTTCTTTCTTTCCCTCTTTCTTTCTTTTTCTTTCCTCTCTTTCTCTCTGTTCTTTCTTTCTTTTCTTTACTTCTTTCTTTCTCTCTCTGTTCTTTCTCTGTCTCTCTCTGTTCTTTCTTTCTTTCCCCTCTTTCTTTCTCTCTCTGTTCTTTCTCTGTCTCTGTTCTTTCTTTCTTTCCCCTCTTTCTTTCTCTCTCTGTTCTTTCTCTGTCTCTCACTGTTCTTTCTTTGTCTCTCACTGTTCTTTCTTTCTTTCCCCTTTCTTTCTCGCTCTCTCTGTTTTCTTTTTTCTCTCTCTCTCTGTTTTCTCTCTTCCTTAGTGCCAGTCAGTGTGCCCATAATGCCAGCCACTGTGCCCTCAGTACCAGTCAGTGTGATCAGCAGTGCTAAATGGGTGCGATTAGGTGTGGACATGGGTGTGACTATTTGTGAAATGGGTGTGGCTGGGCGTGGCCAAAATTTGCAGCGGCACGCTGCGTGCGCCGCAGTCTTTGTCCATCTTTCCCTTCTTCAAAAGTTGGGAGGTATGATAGGGGCGGCTATGACCAGGGGGTCTGGTTGCCCAATAGAGAGCAGTTCTGCCAGGAATTCTGTAATCATGCATACAAAAGGGGACAGAGATTTGGGAGGAGTACTGTACCTAAAAGCAATAAATAGGACTGAGCTGAAATACTGGGCACAGCTATGACTACATGTTATATAGTCGTGTTAATCTCCTCTCACTTCTTGTAAACTACAAGTGTACAAAGATATTATATAGTCACCATGTGACTAGTGGGCCTGTGTAACTTCAAATGCCAGGGCTGAATTTTAGTCCCAGTCCGGCCCTGTCTGAGGGACAAATATAGTTGTGACTTGAGTTCATGCTAAAGAGGAAAGATCAGAGACAATACACAATGGTGGAGAACTCATTCTGTTGTGAAACATTTATTGTTCCAACTTGCTGGGTTAAGTGAATCCCTAAAAATCTGGCCTGAATGCAGAGGATTGGTGGTTTACAGGTCTAACAGCATCAGTCAATGGCCTGAGGAACATGGGTGAAGTGAGGATCTTGAGGTGAAATGTTGCTGTAAAATAATAATAACACAAGGAATGATTAACAAGTCTTTTATATGTGGGTTTGAGGACCCGGCATATAGAAGCACAGACACCTAAGGAGACCAGAAGAGGTGCACAGTTGATGAGAAGTTCTCCTGATGTGCAACATTTAAAGTAAAAGTGCCTCCATATTGGACGGCTGTACATGACGGCACAATTTCTTGTCGGGAGCTCGTGCATGCTCAGCATACACTTCAGAGGACACAGTGACATTTGGTTTACATGTAGAGTTATGGGTGGGCCGAGCTGGGGGGGTGGGGGGTGGTCCCTCTTCTTACCGCGCAGAGATAAAAACAGAGACACGATGGAGGCAGATTCTGGGTGCAACAAGTCCAAGTTTATTTCTCACTTGCCGTCCGCCTGACGGCCTCAGAAGCACACCGCACTTCCTTCACCTCACGGCCCTCTGTTTCCAGGGCCGCTTTCCACACCGTACCTTATACTAGGGACGTGTCTGCACACACCGTCCCCTCCTCACTCGTCGACGCTCCTGACAGGTCCGTCACTGTGGCCGCCTTAGGCCCGTAAACCAACAGCGCTTCCACTGATCAGTCGTCTTGTCAAATACGGTGTCTCACACCCAGTGCCTCGTCCCTTCTGCAGTTCTTCCTGTCAGGACCACCCCCCTGACGTTCTCTCTCCTCAGTCCCCCTGGTTTAGATTCTCCTCACAGCGCACAGACTGTCGCAGTCCTCCTGTCACTGGAGCTCCCCCTGGGGACTGGAACCTTCTGGAACCCTCCCTCAGTATTTATAACCAACCCCGTTCCTTGAAACTGTCACTACGCCCCCCATGACCAACGGTTTCTAAAGCCCTAAGCTGTTGTCAAGTCCTTTGCTCACACTCTTCCCTGCCATCTAATGGTCAACCCAAGGTACTGCACGTCCACTACACTTTCCTAGCTGTTTTCCCACTGTAATAACTGACACCTTCCTACACTGTGCAAATCTTTCCTTCTTCACTCTGACTAGCCCGTCCGTCCGTCCGTCAGGTCACCTTCCCTACATACATGCCCTCCTCCCACCTCTTACATAAAATCATGTGAGAATCTTGTTAGTTTGAGATGTTCCCAGGTCCATTACTTATAAATATTATAATAATCACAGAGTTGCAGAGTCATCTCATCAGATCTTTATTGCAAGAATAATATTCTCATTTTTTACAAAGAAATAAATATAAAAAGTGCAATTGTATTTTTTATTACAATTTGCAGATCCTGTATTTTGAAGCCACCAGCAACTGGCTGTATCTAAAACCAGGGCCGATGATGCAAATTGGGGTCATTAAAAAGACGATCCCTCCACGGTGCAAACCAGAGTGGAGCCCAAGATCTAAAAAGAGCAGGAGAGGCCTGAAAATACAAGAATACGGAGGGTTAATTCAAGAAAATGCAATTATCCTGCTCCAAAATGTCAACGTAATTATCCCAAACTCCATGTCTTATTATCATGTACCCTTAGTGTGTTATTTTCCTATAACCCAAGTATCAGTGAATGTTAAGGATTTCTTACTTGATCTGGTCTTGTGTTCCTCTGTATTTGCTCCACCGGAGGACTGGGAGCTTCGTCGATTCCACTATCTCCATCGTCACTAACTGTTGGAGATGATGATGGGGATAAGCTCCATGTTTCTCCGGTAACATCAGGGATCATAAATAAAGATGAAGGTTCGTGCTGATCCTCTTCTGGACTTATAGACACATCTTCACCTCGAGGGGATCTTGGATGGAAGCTCACCACGGTGTAGTGTGAATTTTTTTTCCCCAATCTGTCCAAAGATGAATCAATAAGAAATGATTATCAGTCATGGGAATTATTGGAACCATATCTACTGAATATCATATACAGAGCGACTACTCACCGGCAAGAAACTTCAAAAGGATCAATCCACGAGGTGAATTCCTTGGGCAGGGCAAGGTCTTGAAATCCTTTACGAGTAAGCGCACAAGCCTCTAATATGCTTTCATCTCTGCTTTCACTGTTTATTCTGATACACCTAAAAGAATAAGATGAGACTTTAGAGATGAGACAACACAGGAAAGTTCTAAAGAAATTTCAAAAACAATCTGTAAATTATCTAGAAATGTACCTGTAGGCTTGATCTTTGATTGGGTTCTCTGGATACCAGTGTCCAAAGAATCTTGCAAAGAATTATGGCCAAATATTCTCCAAATATGGTAATTGTGGTGGAATCCAAAATTTGGACTCTGTTGCACACAGCTTTTACGTGGTCCACTCCGGCCATCAGTTCCTGCCTCATGGATAATGGAATATAATAATTTCCAGCCATTTTATCTGAGAAGAAAAAAAGAGAACATTTACTTTTATAGATTTGTGTAAACTTTGCTTATTTTTTCATATTCCTGAAAGGTGGAGATGTCAGACATAAAACTGGAATACAACTGCTTTTCAATATATAAAATAAGAAATCAGACAATCACACATTTAACCCTCCGTCAGGAACAATATTCGCACTAACTCATAATGGAACAATGAGCCTGTCAAGCGCAGGCTAGAAAAATGCCTAGAATATCTAATTTTCTCAATTTCAGTAATCTAAAAGTGATCAGAGACCTTCATAGGGATGTAATAAAAGAGACTACACATTATCAGGTGCAAAACAAACCCATTTACTCAACATAAAGGTAATAACTTTGATATACACAAATTTCAAAACTCCCACCAAATAGCCCCCAATGATATCAAGTAACGGTTATTAAAAAGAGAAAATTTTGGCGCAAAAACATTTTCTAGGCACCTAGAATAATATTACACACAGAATTAATCTGAATTAGATCCTGAAGGTTCCCCAGAAAAAACACATTTGCAAAGCAAAGAGCAAGAATTGCAATACATTTTTGCATGTGTCAGGCAGATTGCATGATGACATTTGATACATTCATAATTAGAAAGCCTTCTGTTCCCGCTTTCCATGGTGCAGGTGGTGCATCTCCTTCTTTTGGGAGGTGGTACAGGTGATGGATTTTCAGTATCAATGTCTGGGCGGAATCTTTTGAGTCTATCTTGAAGGCCAGAGGGGATACCGATGGTTTTCATACTTCTCCTGCGTAGCTCTCCAAGCATTAGTTCATGGGCCAATTTTTTCAGGTACAATCGTCTACGGAGTGGTTCAAGCTGGTTTTCAAGGTAAATGATTTGTGAATTTATACCACCCAAATTTAGCATAGCGAAAAATATGACCATTGGCCAGCGCTTGGTGTTTCTGCTGACGCTGAAAGTTGAGCACATCTGATCAGCTGTATCAACACCCCCTTTGGTTTCATTATAAAATGTAATAATCTCTGGTTTTTGTTGTGCTTTAGATTTAGGATCGATGGCATCATCATTATGAAGCGTTGAGAGAAGAAGTACATTTTTTTTTCGCGTGGTACATGGGAAACCAAAACCTTTCCATCATGGATTGCAAACATACTGCTGTACTGTTTTCTCCCTGCCACAGTAACAAGCTGTGGCGGCAATTCTTTTTTATTTTTTCTTACAGTTCCGACATATGAAAGCTTCTGCGTTTTTAGATAATCAATAAGATCACAATTTGAAAACCAATTATCAGCAGTTATATTGCGACCTGATCCAAATAAGGGCTCAGACATTCTTTTCACAACATCAGTGGGTTTGTTGCTGACACAGTAAGGACCATCTGGCTGTTTTCCAGCATAAATTTCAATGTTGTATGTGTAGGTCTTACTGGCATCAACAAGGGCATACATTTTTATTCCGCATTTGCTAGGTTTTGATGGTATGTATTGACGAAATGCGCATCTGCCACGAAAACCAGGGAGCATTTCGTTAATTGTGACATTTGCCCCAGGGCAATAGTTTATCTTACAGTTTTCCACAAATTTTTGGAATACATTGCGAATTGGAGCAAGCCAGTCATATGTTTTACGTTCGGCTCGGGTAGTTCTGTCATCATACCGAAGGCAACGAATTAGAATCTTGAATCTTTTTAGAGACATAACAAGGCTAAATTTTTCAATTCCATCACTTTCTATACCCCAAAGTTCCTCCAAACTTTGCCGATTTGCCCTATAAGCTCCTGCAAGGTATAATAATCCAAAAAATGCACGCAGTTCGATTTCATCCGTGGGCTTCAGGATTCTGTCACAGATGAACTTGTGCTTTATATTGTCTATATATTGATTAGTGTATATGACAATAGAGTCCAGAATGTCATCTGTGAAAAAAGTATTCCAGCATTCAGCTGCATTTTTTGCATTACGTGCTGTTCCCATAACTGCAGGAAGGTGAGTGATAATGTTATGAGGTTCCATACGTTTTTTTTATGGGTGGATTCTTGTTCCATTTGGTTTTTTTATGTTTTCACATATAATAAGGTTCTATATCTTCTTCCTCCTCATCACTGTCACCATCTTGCTCTGTTTCAGAATTTAGTTCACAGACTTCCACCTCTTCATGAGAATCAATCTCACTTTCTTCAAAATCCTCATTCATTGTGGGGTCTGCATCATCATCATCATCTAACAGCATGTTTCCCACTTCCTCAACATGATGGTGTTTTGAAAGATCATACATTTTCTTCTCCATTTCAGAAGATAATCTGAAGCAAGAGAGAGAATATGCATTAGGGAACAATGTGCCTGAGAAGCACACTTTCATTTGTAAGAAAATCTGCCTTATTTATATGAAATATCCACAAACCTTTCTCTATCCATTCATAAAACAAGCTAAATAAACAATAGTAATGACTGAAAACATTACATACCAACCTTATAAAGTGTGATGTGTTCGGGACCAATGAGCCTGAGAAGCCAGCACAGCTATATCTTCCCTCCTGAAGCTCTGCAGACCAACTGTGGTATCAGGTTTCACACAGCAGCTAGAGCCAGGAGACTATCTAGAGGGAGGGGGTTTCCTGAGAATCTGGTGAGAAGGGAGAAATGAAAGTAGAAGAGCTGCGCCTGTCAGATCCATTGTTCCTGACGGAGGGTTAATTTCTGTAAAAAAAAACAAGTAAGAAAAGTTCAAATGTAAGAAAAACACGAGTTATAAGAAAATAACAAAAATCTAAAAAAAACCATAGTAAAATTGCATTTTTACATCACCATGTTTCCCCAACTGGAATTTTTTCCTATTATTCTATATATTGTTTGGTACATTGAATGGTGCTCTAAAATAAAACTCTTCAGCACACATAAAAATCAATATCTCATACCGCACTTTCATAAATTGGTAGGGCAAAACTGAAAATTGACCTTAACAGGAAAGGTTATAATAAAAATGTAAAAAAGATGGTAAAAGACTACAAAGAGCTTAAAAATAGTAGGAGGCTGACCCTGTACTTGTATCAAAGTCGTCAACTTTTTTATTCTAATATGATTGGAAAAGACAAAAAGTTGTTAAAAAAAGTGCAAAAATTAAACATGAAGGAAGAATCTGACGGGAAGAAGTTTGCCAGAAATATTAGATTGGCATCATGAGCCTCATATATAAAAATGGTCTCAAAAGGAAAAAAAGACAATGATGCCCACAGCCAATATACCAGTAAGATCAGTTATCGGGGCCGTCAGTCCAGGAGACATTTCTATATCTATGGGATTTACAGAACTATTGTCCATATGGTCACTGTGCACTTACCTTATAGGTGATGGAGGAGAGGAGCGGAGGGAAAGTCTCTGCGGTGCAGATGAAGAGCAGAAGAGTCCAGAAGGGTCTTCACCAGGACAGTGTGTGAGGTCAGAGAGGAGAGCCTGCTTTATATCAGTGTAGACTGGGGAGAGGTCACCTGGTTCCTGCCATTGTCTCCAGCATTACAGGTATCAGTGGGTGTAAATCTGATTACAGAGCACAAGCCAAGGAATTACTTTAGTTACATTAAAAGTGCTGTCACACTTAGTGATGCACCAGTGATCCCGACCAGCGATATGACGCGGTCCGGATCGCTGGTGCATCGCTAAGTGGTCGCTAGTGAGCTGCCACACAGGCAGATCTCACCAGTGACATAGCAGGGGTCGGGGGTCGCTACTTACCTGTCAGACGCGGCGATCCTGACGTCCTGCCGCCCGCATCCACACGTCGCTCGTCGGCGCCACAAGAAGCTCAGCAGGAAGCTGATGACGAGAAATGGTCCAGGACATTCTCGTGCGATCAGCGATGACCAGCGGGGGAGCCGTCGGAGGTATGTGTCAGAGTGACGTTATAGCGATATTGCTAGCGATATCGCTTAGTGTGACAGGCCCTTGACACCAGAAAGTAATATCACAATCACTTCCCTCCTCCAAAAAATGGTTATATATGTATATATATTTATACCTCTTTATTTAATCTCCATTATTATTAAATTAATATTTCAATAGTTCATTGCATTTCTATGTAACTGCCTGTAATATATCTCACAGATTCATCATTCTATGAATCTTCATATAAATTTTTTTTATATTTATACTAGGGATGGGCGAATCTACTCGTTAGGACTCGTTACTCTGCGAGTAGTAGGGTACTCTCAGGAGTCGGTACTCTGCGAGTTTCCAAGCGATTACTCGCACAGTAACGAGTCCAATGCAAATGCTAGCGTTTTCCATGCGATCTGTAGGATCACTTGGAGAACTGATTGACAGGTTGGTCACACTCGTCAAACATAGTGTTTGACAAGTGTGACCAACTTTTTACTACTGAGGCTGCCTATGCAGCGTCAGTAGTAAAAGATAAAATGTAAAAAAAAATAAAAAAATATTGTTATTCTTACCCTCCGACGTCCCGCGCAGCCTTCCTGCCTCTCCACGCATCCGTTCCCAGTAGCCCTTTGCGAAAATGCCCGCGATGATGTCCGTTCTCGCGGGATCGTGATGTCTCGCGGTAATTCGCGATGACGTCGCGCGAATGACCGCGAGACTTCGCGATCCCGCGAGAACGGACGCCATCGCGGGCATTTTCGCAAAGGACTACTGGGAACGGATGCGTGGAGAGGCGGGAAGGCTGCGCGGGACGTCGGAGGGTAAGAATAACAATATTTTTTATTTTTAAATTCTATTTTTTACAGGGATATGGTGCCCAAAGCCCGGAGGACAGTCTCCTCTCCTCCGGACCGTGGGTACCATCCGCAATTGTTCTGCTTACTTTCCGCATGGTGTGCACAGCCACATGCGGGAAGTAAGCGAAACAAAAAAAATGGCAGCACAGGAATCGCTGCAATACTCGCATCCCCATTCATTAACATTGGACTCGCTAGACTTGCAACGAGTAGCGAGTTTCCGAGTCGGACTCGTTAGAGTCTAGTGATTCCGAGTATTTCAGGATTCGCCCATCCCTAATTTATACATATCAATTCATCCAAAATATAATGACGCCTTCAAAAACCATAGATCTAACCAAATCTTACACAAAAATAATGCAAGAAGAAGGAAGGAATAAGCCAAAAAATAATAAAATCTCAATTTTTTATTAGAAAAAATTATTTAAAAATTGTAGTAAAGCAAGAAAATTTCCAAAAAACATGCCAAGGTACAGTAAGTGCTTACACCAGGAAAAAAATATCTCAATAATAATGTGATGCAATTTCTACAGAACAAATTTAAGGCTCTCAACAATTATATATTCACGTGGAGCACTCAGTTCCGATCACACAAAAATCAATGACAGCAAAATTTAGAATATAGTATATTGATTGCAACAAAGTCCATATAATGCATAAAAATTTCTATAGCACCTCACAAAAATATATATATATGTGATGCAAAAAATGCATACAAATAATTAATCACATACAGCACAAGCATATAATACATATAATCATTATATATAGAATATGATACAAAAAGAGGCTACATGATGGCTTATTAAAAAGCAATTAAGGAAGGGGCAAACTAATAATTTGCTTGATGTATAATTTCCTTCCCAAAATATCCAAAAATATATGCAAACGTGCCCATGCTACTAAAGTGCATATATGTGATACATAAAAAAAGTGCTAGATACCAATTAAAGAATTAGATACAGTATGTAGGGACAGACTAGTAGTTTGCTTAACCCTTTTCCTACAATGGACGTAATATTCCGTCCATGTGACCCTGGACCTAATTCCCATGGACGGAATATTACATCATAGCGATCAGCGGTGCCCACGTGGTGAGCGCCGCTGATCGCGGCCGGGTGTCAGCTGATTATCACAGCTGACACCCGGCACAAGGTGTCAGGGGCAGTCATGGACCGCCCCCGACACGTTAACCCCTTGCACACCACGATCAAACACTATCGCGGTGTACCGGGGGTTAAAGGGAAGCATCGGCAGGGAGGGGGCTCCCTCTGTGCTTCCCTGAGCCCCCCACAGCAGCGCAATGTGCAGCGCTGCTGTGGGGGGCTCTTTCCCTGCAGGTCCCCGGATCCAAGATGGCGACGATGCAAAGCGCAGGCACGAGGAAGCCTTAAAATCATAGAATCGTAGAGTTGGAAGGGACCTCCTGGGCCATCTGGTCCAACCCCCTGCTCAAAGCAGGATTCGCTAAATCATCCCAGTCAGATGTCTGTCCAGCCTCTGTTTGAAGACTTCCATTGAAGGGGAACTCACCACTTCTCGTGGCAGCCTGTTCCACTCATTGATCACTCTGTCAAAAAGTTTTTTCTAATATCTAATCTGTGTCTCCTCCCATTCAGCTTCATCCCATTGCTTCTAGTCTTTCCTTGTGCAAATGAGAATAAAGTTGATCCTTCTACAATGTGACAGCCCTTTAGATATTTATAGACAGCTATTAAGTCTCCTCTCAGTCTTCTCTTTTGCAAACTAAACATTCCCAAATCCTGCAACATTTCCTCATAAGACAGGGTTTGCAGACCGGTCACCATTCTGGTCGCTCTTTTCTAAACTTGCTCCAGTTTGTTGATGTCTTTTTTAAAATGTGGTGCCCAAAACTGGACACAATATTCCAGATGAGGTCTGACCAAAGAGGAGTAGAGGGCAATAATGACTTCACGTGATCACGTGTGCCTGCCTGTAAAAAAAGTGTAAAAATAATTTTAAAAAAATCTCTAAATAAATAAAAAAAAATATTCCCAAATAAATTCATTTTTTGTAAATAAAAAAACAAAACAATAAAAGTACACATATTTGGTATCGCCACGTCCGTAACAACCCGCCCTATAAAACTGTCCCATTAGTTAACCCCTTTAGTGAACTTCTTAAAAAATAAAAATAAAAAACGAAGCAAAAAAGAATGATTTATTACCATACCGCCGAACAAAAAGTGCAATAACGCGCGATCAAAAAGACTCATATAAATATCCATGGTACCGATGAAAACGTCATCTTGTCCCGCAAAAAACGAGCCACCATACAGCATCATCAGCAAAAAAATTTAAAAGTTATAGCTCACAGAATAAAGCGATGCAAAAATAATTATTTTTTCTAAAAAATTGTTTTCATTGCATAAAAGCGCCAAAATATAAAAAAAGACTTAAGGAGGTATCACTGTAACTGTACTGACCCGAAGAATAAAAGCGCTTTATCAATTTTACCGCAGGCGGAACGGTGTAAGCGCACCACCCAAAAGAAATTCATGAAACGCTGGTTTTTGTTCATTCTGCGTCCCAAAAATCGGAATAAAAAGCGATCAAAAGATGTCACATGCCCAAAAATGATACCAATAAAAACATCAACTCGTCCCGCAAAAAATAAGACCTCACATGACTCGGTGAGTCAAAATATGGAAAAATGATAGCTCTCAATATGTGGTGATGCAAAAACTATTTTTACAATAAAAAGCGTCTTTTAGCATGTGACAGCTGCCAAACAAAAAACAACCATAAATACTAAATCAAACCCCCCGTTATCACCCCCTTAGTTAGGGAAAAAGAATAAAATTAAAAGAAAATGTATTTATTTCCATTTTCCCATTAGGGTTAGGGTTAGGGCTAGGGCTAGGGTTAGGGCTAGGTTAGGGTTAGGGCTAGGGTTAGGGCTAGAGTTATGGCTGAGATTAGGGTTAGAGGTGTGTTGGGGTTCGGGTTGGAGTTATATTTGGGGGGTTTCCACTGTTTGGGCACATCAGGTGCTCTCCAAATGCAACATAGCATCTGATCTCAATTCCAGCCAATTCTGCGTTGAAAAAGTCAAATGGTGCACCTTCCCTTCAAAGCTCTGCCATGCGCCCAAACAGTGGTTTACTCCCACATATGGGGTATCATCCTACTCAGGACAAATTGAAAAACAACTTTTGGGGTCCAATGTCTCCTGTTACCCTTAGTAAAATAAAAAATTGGGGGCAAAAATATCATTTTTGTGGAAAAAAATGATTTTTTTATTTTCACGCCCGGGCGTTATAAACTTCTGTGACGCACTTGGGGGTTCAAAGTGCTCACCACACATCTAGATAAGTTCCGTGGGGGGGACTAGTTTCCAAAATGGGGTCATTTCTGGGGAGTTTCAATAGTTTAGGTACATCAGGGGCTCTCCAAACGCACATGACACCCGCAGACCATTCCATCAAAGTCTGCATTCCAAAACGTCACTACTTCCCTCCTGAGCCCCGACGTGTGCCCGTACAGTAGTTTTCTCCCACATATGAGGTATCAGCGTACTCAGGACAAATTGGACAACAACTCTTGGGGTACAATTTCTCCTGTTACTCTTGGGAAAATAAAAAAATTGGGGACCAAATGATCATGTTTGTGGAAAAAATACAATTTTTTTATTTTCATGCCCGGGCATTATAAACTTCTGTGAAACCCTTGGGGGTTCAAAGTGCTCACCACACATCTAGATAAGTTCCTTAGGGGGTCTAGTTTCCAAAATGGGGTCATTTGTGGGGGGTTTCCACTGTTTAGGTACATTAGGGGCTCTCCAAAGGCAACATGACACCCGCAGACCATTCCATCAAAGTCTGCATTCCAAATCGTCACTACTTCCCTTCCGAGCCCCGACGTGTGCCCATACAGTAGTTTTCTCCCACATATGGGGTATCAGCGTACTCAGGACAAATTGGACAACAACTTTTGGGGTCCAATTTCTCCTTTTACCCTGGGGAAAATAAAAAAAATGATGACTAAATGATCATGTTTGTTGAAAAAATACGATTTTTTTATTTTCACACCCGGTTGTTATAAACTTTTGTGAAG
This sequence comes from Dendrobates tinctorius, assembly GCF_039654945.1. Classification (NCBI taxonomy): domain Eukaryota; kingdom Metazoa; phylum Chordata; class Amphibia; order Anura; family Dendrobatidae; genus Dendrobates; species Dendrobates tinctorius. Next base: position 45,263,070 of record NW_027361696.1, on the reverse strand, counting down.
CACTGGGGGGTTCAAAGTACTCACCACACATCTAGATAAGTTCCTTAGGGGGTCTAATTTCCAAAATGGGGTCACTTGTGGGGGGTTTCCACTGTTTAGGTACATCAGGGGCTCTCAAAAAGGAACATGACACCCGCAGACCATTCCATCAAAGTCTGCATTCCAAAACGTCACTACTTCCCTTCCGAGCCCTGACGTGTGCCCATACAGTAGTTTTCTCCCACATATCGGGTATCAGGGTACTCAGGACAAATTGATCAACAACTTTTGGGGTCCAATTTCCCTTTTTACCCTTAGAAAAATAAAAAAAATTGGTGACTAAAAGATCATGTTTGTGGAAAAAATACGATTTTTTTATTTTCATGCCCGGGCGTTATAAACTTCTGTGAAGCACTGGGGGGTTCAAAGTGCTCACCACACATCTAGATAAGTTCCTTGGAGGGTCTAGTTTCCAAAATGGTGTCATTTGTGGGGGGTTTCCACTGTTTTTGTACATCAGGGGTTTTCCAATCGCGACATGGTGTCCGATCTCAATTCCAGCCAAAAAAGTCAAATGGCGCTGCTTCCCTTCCGAGCTCTGCCATGCGCCCAAATAGTGGTTTACCCCCACATATGGGGTATCGGCGTACTAAGGACAAATTGTTCAATAACTTTTAGGGTCCTGTTACCCTTGGGAAAATAAAAATTGGGGGTGAAAAGATCATTTTTGTGGAAAAAAAATGATTTTTTAATTGTACCGCTGTACGTTATAAACTTCTGTAAAGCCCTTGTGGGTTCAAAGTGCTCACCACACATCTAGATAAGTTCCTTGGGGGGGTCTAGTTTTCAAAATGGGGTCACTTGTGGGGGGCTTCCACTGTTTAGGTACATCAGGGGCTCTCCAAACGTGACATGGCGTCCGATCTGAATTCCAGCCAATTTTGCATTGAAAAAGTCTCCTTCCCTTCTGAGCTCTGCCATGCGTCGAAACAGTGGTTCCCCCCCCCCCACATATCAGGTAACAGCGTACTCACGACAAACTGCAGTCCAATTTCTCCTGTTACCCTTGGTAAAATAAAAAAAATTGAACCTGAAGTATTTTTTTGTGAAAAAAGTTAAATGATCATTTTTTTTTTTAAATATTCAAAAAAATTCCTGTGACGCACCTGAAGGGTTAATAAACTTCTTGAATGTGGTATTGAGCACCTTAACGGGTGCAGTTTTTAGAATGGTGTCACTTTTGGGTATTTTCTATCATATAGACTCCTCAAAGTGGCTTCAAATGTGATGTGGTCCGTAAAAATAAAATGGTGTTGCAAAAATGAGAAATCGCTGGTCAACTTTGAACCCTTATAACTTCCTAACAAAAAAAATATGGTGGTTCCAAAATTGTGCTGATGTAAAGTAAACATGTGGGAAATGTTATTTATTAACTTTTTTGTGTGCCGTATCTCTGTGATTTAAGAGCATAAAAATTCAAAGTTGGAAAATTGCAAAATTTGAAAAATTTTCACCAAATTTCTATTTTTTTCACAAATAAGCGCAAGTTATTTGAATGAAACTTTAGCAGTACCATGAATACAATATGTCGCGAGAAAACGATGTCAGAATCACCGGGATCCATAAAAGCGTTTCAGAGTTATTACCTCATAAAGGGACAATAGTCAGAATTGTAAAAATTGGCCAGGGAGTTAACGTGCAAACCACCCTTGGTAGTGAAGGGGTTAATGCACAATCTCCTTCCCAAGATATCCAACAATGCTTGCAAATGTGCCCATGCTGCTAAAGTGCAAATGCTGGCTATGAAGCCTAGATCACACAGGACAATTTGCGGCTATCAGAGAACTTACATGTGTGCAGCCGCTGATAATACTGGTGTGCAGGTTACCTGGCTACCCTGACAGCGCCGTTTTGCTCCCTGTTGAAGAAGCCATACGGCAAAACGGTGCTGTCGGGGTAGCCAGGTAACCTGCACACCAGTATTATCAGCGGCTGCACACATGTAAGTTCTCTGATAGCCGCAAATTGTCCTGTGTGATCTAGGCTTTGTAGCCAGTATTTGCACTTTAGCAGCATGGGCACATTTGCAAGCATTGTTGGATATTTTGGGAAGGAGATTGTGCATTAAGCAAACTACTAGTCTGTCCCTACATATCTAATTCTTTAATTGGTATCTAGCACTTTTTTTATGTATCACATATACAGTGGGGCAAAAAAGTACTTAGTCAGTCAGCAATAGTGCAAGTTCCACCACTTAAAAAGATGAGAGGCGTCTGTAATTTACATCATAGGTAGACCTCAACTATGGGAGACAAACTGAGAAAAAAAAATCCAGAAAATCACATTGTCTGTTTTTTTTTCATTTTATTTGCATATTATGGTGGAAAATAAGTATTTGGTCAGAAACAAGCAAACAAGATTTCTGGCTCTCACAGACCTGTAACTTCTTCTTTAAGAGTCTCCTCTTTCCTCCACTCATTACCTGTAGTAATGGCACCTGTTTAAACTTGTTATCAGTATAAAAAGACACCTGTGCACACCCTCAAACAGTCTGACTCCAAACTCCACTATGGTGAAGACCAAAGAGCTGTCAAAGGACACCAGAAACAAAATTGTAGCCCTGCACCAGGCTGGGAAGACTGAATCTGCAATAGCCAACCAGCTTGGAGTGAAGAAATCAACTGTGGGAGCAATAATTAGAAAATGGAAGACATACAAGACCACTGATAATCTCCCTCGATCTGGTGCTCCACGCAAAATCCCACCCCGTGGGGTCAGAATGATCACAAGAACGGTGAGCAAAAATCCCAGAACCACGCGGGGGGACCTAGTGAATGAACTGCAGAGAGCTGGGACCAATGTAACAAGGCCTACCATAAGTAACACACTACGCCACCATGGACTCAGATCCTGCAGTGCCAGACGTGTCCCACTGCTTAAGCCTGTACATGTCCGGGCCCGTCTGAAGTTTGCTAGAGAGCATTTGGATGATCCAGAGGAGTTTTGGGAGAATGTCCTATGGTCTGATGAAACCAAACTGGAACTGTTTGGTAGAAACACAACTTCTCGTGTTTGGAGGAAAAAGAATACTGAGTTGCATCCATCAAACACCATACCTACTGTAAAGCATGGTGGTGGAAACATCATGCTTTGGGGCTGTTTCTCTGCAAAGGGGCCAGGACGACTGATCCGGGTACATGAAAGAATGAATGGGGCCATGTATCGTGAGATTTTGAGTGCAAACCTCCTTCCATCAGCAAGGGCATTGCAGATGAAATGTGGCTGGGTCTTTCAACATGACAATGATCCAAAGCACACCGCCAGGGCAATGAAGGAGTGGCTTCGTAAGAAGCATTTCAAGGTCCTGGAGTGGCCTAGCCAGTCTCCAGATCTCAACCCTATAGAAAACCTTTGGAGGGAGTTGAAAGTCCGTGTTGCCAAGCGAAAAGCCAAAAACATCACTGCTCTAGAGGAGATCTGCATGGAGGAATGGGCCAACATACCAACAACAGTGTGTGGCAACCTTGTGAAGACTTACAGAAAACGTTTGACCTCTGTCATTGCCAACAAAGGATATATCACAAAGTATTGAGATGAAATTTTGTTTATGACCAAATACTTATTTTCCACCATAATATGCAAATAAAATGAAATAAACCAGACAATGTGATTTTCTGGATTTTTTTTCTCAGTTTGTCTCCCATAGTTGAGGTCTACCTATGATGTAAATTACAGACGCCTCTCATCTTTTTAAGTGGTGGAACTTGCACTATTGCTGACTGACTAAATACTTTTTTGCCCCACTGTATGCACTTTAGTAGCATGGGCACATTTGCATATATTTTTGGATATTTTGGGAAGGAAATTATGCACCAAGCAAATTATTAGTTTGCCCCTTCCTTAACCCCTTCAACCCCAAGGGTGGTTTGCACGTTCATGACCGGGCCAATTTTTACAATTCTGACCACTGTACCTTTATGAGGTCATAACTCTGGAACGCTTCCATGGATCCCGGTGATTCTGACATTGTTTTCTCGTGACATATTGTAATTCATGTTAGTGGTAAAATTTCATTCAAATAACTTGCGTTTATTTGTGAAAAAAATGGAAATTTGGCAAAAATTTTGAAAATTTTGCAATTTTCCAACTTTGAATTTTTATGCCCTTAAATCACAGAGATGCGGCACACAAAAAACTTGATAACTAACATTTCCCACAGGTTTACTTTACATCAGCACAATTTTGGAACCAAATTTTTTTTTTGTTAGGAAGTTATAAGGGTTAAAAGTTGACCAGCGATTTCTCATTTTTACAACACCATTTTATTTTTAGGACCACATCACATTTGAAGCCACTTTGAGGAGTCTATATGATAGAAAATACCCAAAAGTGACACCATCCTAAAAACTGCACCCCTTATGGTGCTCAAAACCACATTCAAGAAGTTTATTAACCCTTTAGGTGCGTCACAGGAATTTTTTTGAAAATTTAAAAAAAAATGAACATTTAACTTTTTTTCACAAAAAAAATACTTCAGGTTCAATTTTTTTTATTTTACCAAGGGTAACAGGAGAAATTGGACTGCAAAAGTTATTGTGCAATATGTCCTGAGTACACTGATACCTGACTTGTGGGGGGGAACGACTTTCGGCGCATGGCAGAGCTCAGAATGGAAGGAGCGCCGTTTGACTTTTTCAATGCAAAATTGGCTGGAATTCAGATCGGATGCCATGTCGCGTTTGGAGAGTCCCTGATGTACCTAAACAGTGGAAACCCCCACAAGTGACCCCATTTTGGAAACTAGACCCCCCAAGGAACTTATCTAGATATGTGGTGAGAACTTTGAACCCACAAGGGCTTTACAGAAGTTTATAACATACAGCGGTACAATTAAAAAATCATATTTTTTCCACAAAAATGATCTTTTCACCCCAATTTTTATTTTCCCAAGGGTAACAGGACCCTAAAAATTATTGTTCAATTCGTCCTGAGTATGCTGATACCCCACATGTGGGGGTAAACCACTATTTGGGCGCATGGCAGAGCTCGGAAGGGAAGCAGCGCCATTTGACGTTTTTGGCTGGAATTGAGATCGGACATCATGTCGCGATTGGAAAACCCCTGATGTACCAAAACAGTGGAAACCCCCCACAAATGACACCATTTTGGAAACTAGACCCCCTATGGAACTTATCTAGATGTGTGGTGAGCACTTTGAACCCCCAGTGCTTCACAGAAGTTTATAACGCCCGGGCGTGAAAATAAAAAAATCGTATTTTTTCCACAAACATGATCTTTTAGTCACCATTTTTTTTATTTTCCCAAGGGTAACAGGAGAAATTGGACCCCAAAAGTTGTTGTCCAATTTGTCCTGAGTATGCTGATACCCCATATGTGGGAAAAAACTACTGTATGGGCACACGTCGGGGCTCGGAAGGGAAGTAGTGACGTTTTGGAATGCAGACATTGATGGAATGGTCTGCGGGTGTCATGTTGCCTTTGGAGAGCCCCTAATGTACCTAAACAGTGGAAACCCCCCACAAATGACACCATTTTGAAAACTAGACCCCCTAAGGATCTTATCTAGATGTGAGGTGAGCACTTTGAACCCCCAAGGGCTTCACAGAAGTTTATAATGCCAGGGCATGAAAATAAAAAAATCTTATTTTTTCCACAAACATGATCAATTAGTCCCCAATTTTTTTATTTTCCCAAGGATAACAGGAGAAATTGAACCCCAAAAGTTGTTGTCCAATTTGTCCTGAGTACGCTGACACCCCATACTGTATGTGGGAGAAAACTACTGTATGGACACACGTCAGGGCTCGGAAGGGAAGTAGTGACGTTTTGGAATGCAGACTTTGATGGAATGGTCTGCGGGTGTCATGTTGCCTTTGGAGAGCCCCTAATGTACCTAAACAGTGCAAACACCCACAAATGACCCCATTTAGGAAACGAGAACCCCCTAAGGAGCTTACCTAGATGTGTGGTGAGCACTTTGAACCCCCAAGGGCTTCACAGAAGTTTATAATGCCTGGGCATGAAAATAAAAAAATCGTATTTTTTCCACAAACATGATCAATTAGTCCCCAATTTTTTCATTTTTCCAAGGGTAACAGGAGAAATTGGACCCCAAAAGTTGTTGTCCAATTTGTCATGAGTACGCTGACACCCCATATGTGGGAGAAAACTACTGCATGGACACACGTCGGGGCTCGGAAGGGAAGCAGTGACGTTTTGGAATGCAGACTTTGATGGAATGGTCTGCGGGTGTCATGTGCGTTTGGAGAGCCCCTGATGTACCTAAACTATTGAAACTCCCCACAAGTGACCCCATTTTGGACACTAGACCCCCCCACGGAACTTATCTAGATGTGTGGTGAGCACTTTGAACCCCCAAGTGCTTCACAGAAGTTTATAACGCTCGGACGTGAAAATAAAAAAATCATTTTTTTCCACAAAAATGATATTTTTGCCCCCAATTTTTTATTTTCCTAAGGGTAACAGGGGAAATTGGACCCCAAAAATTGTTTTGCAATTTGTCCTGAGTAGGCTGATACCCTACATGTGGGGGTAAAACACTGTTTGGGCGCATGGCAGAGCTTGGAAGGGAAGGAGCACCATATGACTTTTTCAACTCAGAATTGGCTGGAATTGAGATCAGACGCAATGTTGCATTTGGAGAGCCCCTGATGTGCCCAAACAGTGGAAACCCCCAATTCTAACTCCAACCCGAATCCCAACACACCCCTAACCCTAATCTCAGCCCTAACCCTAGCCCTAACCAAAGCCCTAACCCTAGCCCTAACCCTAACCCTAGCCCTAGCCCTAACCCTAACCCTAATGGAAAAATGGAAACAAATACATTTTTTTATTTTATTATTTTTCCCTAACTAAGGGGGTGATAACGAGGGGTTTGATTTACTATTTATGGCGGTTTTTATGTTTGGCAGCTGTCGCACGCTAAAAGACGCTTTTTATTGTAAAAATAGTTTTTGCATCACCACATATTGAGAGGTATAATTTTTCCGTATTTTGACCCACCGAGTCATGTGAGGTCTTATTTTTTGCGGAATGAGTTGACGTTTTTATCGGTACCATTTTCGGGCACGTGACATTTTTTGATCGCTTTTTATTCCGATTTTTGGGACGCAGAATGAACAAAAACCAGCGTTTCATGAATTTCTTTTGGGGGAGTGCGTTTACACCGTTCCGCGTGCGGTAAATTTGATAAAGCGGTTTTATTCTTCGGGTCAGTACGGTTACAGCAATACCTCATTTAGGTCTTTTTTTATATTTTGTCGGTTTTATGCAATGAAAACTATTTTATATAAAAAATAATTATTTTTGCATCGCTTTATTCTGCGAGCTATAACTTTTTTATTTTTTTGCTGATGATGCTGTGTGGCAGCTCGTTTTTTGCGGGACAATATGACGTTTTCAGCGGTACCATGGATATTTATATGCGTCTTTTTGATCGCGCGTTATTACACTTTATGTTTGGCGGTATGATAATAAATCATTATTTTTTGCTTCGTTTTTTATTTTTAAAGGGGTTCGCTAAAGGGGTTAACTAATGGGACAGTTTTATAGGGCGGGTCGTTACGGACGCGGCGATACCTAATATGCGTACTTTTATTGTTTTTTTTTGTTTTTTTTCAAAAAATGAATTTATTGGGGAATATTTTTTTTTTTTACTAATTTATTTAGCGATTTTTTAAAAATTATTTTTACACTTTTTTTTAATTTTTTTTTACTTTATTACATAGTCCCACGTGGGACATCACTGTCCTGTGACAGATCGCTGATCTGTCACATCACAGATCGCTGATCTGTCACATCACAGATCACTGTGACAGATCAGCGATCTGTCACAGGCAGTGCCGAAGGCTTCCTCATGCCTGCGCTTTGCAGGCACTGAGGAAGCCAGCTTCCTGCAGGCCCCCGAAGGCCCCCGTTGCCATCTTGGATTTGGGGGCCTGCAGGAAAGGAGCCCCCCGCAGCAGCGCTGCACATTGCGCTGCCGTGGGGGGCTCAGGGAAGCTCGGAGGGAGCCCCCTCCCTGCCGATGCTTCCCTTTAACTCCTGGTACACCGCGATCGTGTTTGATCGCGGTGTGCAAGGGGTTAACGTGTCGAGGGCGGTCCGTGACGGCCTCTGACACATTGTGCCGGGTGTCAGCTGTGATAATCAGCTGACACCCGGCCGCGATCAGCGGCGCTCACCATGTGGGCGCCGCTGATCGCGGTAGACGTACTATCCCGTCCATGGGCATAGGGGCCCGGGTCCCATGGACGGGATAGTACGTCTGATGTCAGAAAGGGGTTAATTGCTTTTTAATAAGCCAGCATGTAGCCTCTTTTTGTATCATATTCTATATGTAATAATTATATGTATTATATGCTTGTGCTGTATGTGATTAATTATTTTTATGCATTTTTTGCATCACATATATATATATTTTTGTGAGGTGCTATAGAAATTTTTATGCATTATATGGACTTTGTTGCAATCAATATACTATATACTAAATTTTGCTGTCATTGATTTTTGTGTGATCGGAACTGAGTGCTCCACGTGAATATATAATTGTTGAGAGCCTAAAATTTGTTCTGTAGAAATTGCATCACATTGTTATTGAGATATTTTTTCCTGGTGTAAGCACTTACTGTACCTTGGCATGTTCTTTGGAAATTTTCTTGCTTTACTACAATTTTTAAATAATTTTTTCTAATAAAAAAATTGAGATTTTATTATTTTTTGGCTTATTCCTTCTTTCTTCTTGCATTATTTTTGTGTAAGATTTCGTTAGATCTATTTTTTTATATTTGACAACTTATCTATATGTTACTTTATTTAAATATATCATTTATCTTCATCAGTTTACAAAATTGTTATTTATCATGTATTTATCTATTATCTATTAATCTATTATTTTTCTATTATCTATCTAGCCATCATCTATGTATCTATTATCTATATTTTATATGTCTATTATCTATATATCTTTCTATCTTTTATATATCTATTATCTGTCTAACGCATCTATTGATTTATTATCTTTCTTTTATCTATTTATCTCTTATCTATTTATCTATTATCTCTCTATATTTTATCTTTAGATCAATCTATCTGTGAGCTATCTATTATCTATCTTTCTAGTTATTATCTATCTACCATCTATCTATTATCCATCTATCTATTATCTATCTAGCTATTAATCATCTTTCTATCTTTTATCTATCTATTATCTATCTAACTTGTATTTAGCAATCTATTATCTATCTGTTTATATATTATCTATTTTTTATCTGTCTTTTTTTTCTATCTCTCTTATTTATTTATATATTATCTCTCTATATTCTATATTTATATAAATCTATCTATTATCTATCTAGCTATCTTTTATCTTTTTATCTGTCTATCTATTATCTATTTAGCTATTGTTTTATCTATTATCTTTCTATTTATCTGCTATCTATCTTTTTATTAATTGTCTTTCTACTACTGTATCTATCTATTATCCATATATCTACCTATTAATCCTCTATCTTTTATCTATCTATCTAGCTATCAATCATCTATCCCTCTATTATCAATCTTTTATCTATCTATCTATCTATCTATCTATCTATCTGTTTATCTATCATCTACCTATCTGTTTATCTATCATCTACCTAACACTCATCTATCTGTTTATTATCAGGTAGTGCAAAAAACTACCCCGGTACACCCCTGTATGGAGGATTACTTGTGAACATATTGTGATGTTGGTTGTGTAAACCGGGATCCCATTGTCTCTCTTTGGACCCAATAGGTTATAAGTGGAAGTATCTGTTTTATATCTGTCTGTGGAATATCAGAAGGTCACTACTTGTTCAGCTCTTATCTATGTGTAAATTATACATTTTTATAACAGATAAAACTCACTGAATAGACAGAATTGTGTCCATTTTGCTCCTGTGGACTCTTCGTCATGTTGTAAAGAAAACTGATGACTTGGTTGTGATGTTAATTCTTCTAATTTCAAGACTTAAAATAAATATCACCTTTCCTATTTCTTTCTTCCAGAAACCACTCAGGTATTGGTGCATTGGATTGTGCTGCAGTTCCCTCTGTTATTATGTTCTTAATGTTATAGAATTGTCCATGAGACACAATAGACTGCAGAGGTCTCACCAGTCTGGAGCCTTGTAATCCCATTACTTGCTGGTCCAGGCTCATTATCATCTCTATAGTGGATGATGGCTGAGAATCTCCCACCACTGCCAACAACTCAGCATGAGAAGAGACACAAACATGGAATCACCCAAGACCACTGTACTTCATATGTAGATGGCAGGGGGCGTTCACCAGAAGAACAATTGTATGGAAAGTGTGCTAGATAAAGAGACGTGTAAAGCTGGAGTCACACATAGCGACTTCCCAGCGATCCTGACAATGATATCAACGTGTCAGGATCGCTGGTAAGTCGCTATGTGATCGTTGTTGAGCTGTCAAACAGACAGCTTCATCAGCGATCAGCACAGCGATGCCGAGCGCCCGATATCGCTGTGTTCGTTAGCGCTGATGCCATATCCCTGTAAAAAAATAGAATTAAATTAAAAAATATTGTTATTCTCACCTTCCGACGTCCCGCGCAGCCATCCCGCCTCTCTCCACGCTCTGGTCCCAGTAATCCTTTGCGAGAATGACCGCGAGAATGTCACCGTCTCATGGCAGCGTGACGTCTCACGGTCATTCGTGCAAAGGATAACTGGGACCGGAGCGTGGAGAGAGGCGGGATGGCTGCGCGGGACGTCGGAAGGTGAGAATAACAATATTTTTTATTTTTTTTATTATTTTTTACAGCTGATCGCTGGTCTCCCGCCTGTCACACTCAGCGATGCGTGCTGGCCAGTGGGAGACCAGCGACGAAAAATATGTCCAGAGATTTCTTGCAGTGATCAGCGATACCGGCAGGGGGGCCGGTCGCTGATCGCTATCACACACAGCGATCTTGCTGGTGAGATCGCTGTTGTGTGACAAAAGTTGTGACTCAGCAGCGATCTCGCTAGTGAGATTGCTATGTGTGACTCCCGCTTTAGGAGAATGGGTCCACATTGCCACAACTGCTCCTGCACAGACTTGTAAAGTGAGAGGATACAAGAGAGGAGTGTGACCGTCTACAGTCATGGCCAAAAGTTTAGAGAATGACACAAATATTATATTTTCACATGATCTGCTGGCCTCTGGTTTTTATGTGTGTTTGTCAGATGTTTTTATCACATACAGAAATATAATTGCAATCATGTTATGAGTAGCAAAAGGTTATATTGACAGTTAGAATGAGTTAATGCAGCAAGTCAATATTTGCAGTGTTGACCCTTCTTCTTCAGGACCTCAGCAATTCTCCCTGGCATGCTCTCAATCAACTTCTGGATCAAATCCTGACTGATAGCAGTCCATTCTTGCAAAATCAATGCTTTTATTTTGTCTGAATTTGAAGGTTTTTGTTTGTCCACCCGTCTCTTGATGATTGACCACAAGTTCTCAATGGGATTAAGATCTGGGGAGTTTCCAGGCCATGGTCCCAAAATCTCTATGTATTGTTCCCTGAGCCATTTAGTTATCACCTTTGCTTTATGGCAAGGTGCTCCATCATGTTGAAAAAGGCATTGTTGATCGCCAAACTGCTCTTGGACGGTTGGGAGAAGTTGCTCTTGGAGGACATTCTGGTACCATTCTTTATTCATGGCTGTGTTTTTAGGCAAGACTGAGAGAGAGCCCATTCCCTTGGCTGAGAAGCAACCCCACACATGAATGGTTTCAGGATGCTTGACAGTTGGCATGAGACAAGACTGGTGGTAGCGCTCACCTGGTCTTCTCCGAATAAGCCGTTTTCCAGATGTCCCAAACAATCGAAAAGGGGATTCATCAGAGAAAATGACTTTACCCCAGTCCTCAGCAGTCCACTCCCTGTACCTCTTGCAGAATATCAGTCTGTCCATGATGTTTTTCCTGGAGAGAAGTGGCTTCTTTGCTGCCCTCCTTGAGACCAGGCCTTGCTCCAAGAGTCTCACAGTGTGAGCAGATGCACTCACACCTGCCTGCTGCCATTCCTGAGCAAGCTCTGCACTGCTGGTAGCTCGATCCCGCAGCTGAAACACTTTTAAGAGACGGTCCTGGCGCTTGCTGGTCTTTCTTGGGTGCCCTGGAGCCTTTTTGGCAACAAGGGAACCTCTCTCCTTGAAGTTCTTGATGATGCGATAGATTGTTGATTGAGGTGCAATCTTTCTAGCTGCGATACTCTTCCCTGTTAGGCCATTTTTGTGCAGTGCAATGATGACTGCACGTGTTTCTTTAGAGATAACCATGGTTAACAGAAGAGAAACAATGATGCCAAGCACCAGCCTCCTTTTAAAGTGTCCAGTGGTGTCATTCTTACTTAATCATCACAGACTGATCTCCAGCCCTGTCCTCATCAACACTCACACCTGTGTTAATGGAGCAATCACTGAAATGATGTTAACTGGTCCTTGTAAGGCAGGGCTGCAATGATGTTGAAATGTGTTTTGGGGGATAAAGTTCATTTTCTAGGCAAATATTGACTTTGCAAGTAATTGCTGTTAAGCTGATCACTCTTTATAACATTCTGGAGTATATACAAATTGTCATTAGAAAAAATGAAGCAGTAGACTTTGTAAAAATTAATATTTGTGTCATTCTCAAAACTTTTGGCCATGACTTTAGGTATAAAGATGTGCTGGATATGTATGTAGTATATAAAAATCACAACATTATAGAATACACTCACTGGCCACTTTATTAGGTACACCATGCTAGTAACGGGTTGGACCCCCTTTTGCCTTCAGAACTGCCTCAATTCTTCGTGGCAGAGATTCAACAAGGTGCTGGAAGCATTCCTCAGAGATTTTGGACCATATTGACATGATGGCATCACACAGTTGGCGCAGATTTGTCGGCTGCACATCCCTGATGCGAATCTCCCGTTCCACCACATCCCAAAGATGCTCTATTGGATTGAGATCTGGTGACTGAGGAGGCCATTTGAGTACAGTGAACTCATTGTCATGTTCAAGAAACCAATCTGAGATGATTCGAGCTTTATGACATGGCGCATTATCCTGCTGAAAGTAGCCATCAGATGTTGGGTACATTGTGGTCATAAAGGGATGGACATGGTCAGCAACAATACTCAGGTAGGCTGTGGCGTTGCAACGATGCTCAATTGGTACCAAGGGGCCCAAAGAGTGCCAAGAAAAAATTCCCCACACCATGACACCACCACCACCAGCCTGAACCGTTGATACAAGGCAGGATGGATCCATGCTTTCATGTTGTTTACGCCAAATTCTGACCCTACCATCCGAATGTCGCAGCAGAAATCGAGACTCATCAGACCAGGCAACGTTTTTCCAATCTTCTACTGTCCAATTTCGATGAGCTTGTGCAAATTGTAGCCTCAGTTTCCTGTTCTTAGCTGAGAGGAGTGGTACCCAGTGTGGTCTTCTGCTGCTGTAGCCCATCTGCCTCAAAGTTCGACGCACTGTGCGTTCAGAGATGCTCTTCTGCCTACCTTGGTTGTAACGGGTGGCAATTTGAGTCACTGTTGCCTTTCTATCAGCTCGAACCAGTCTGCCCATTCTCCTCTGACCTCTGGCATCAACAAGGCATTTCCAGCCACAGAACTGCCGCTCACTGGATTTTTTTTCTTTTTCGGACCATTCTCTGTAAACCCTAGAGATGGTTGTGCGTGAAAATCCCAGTAGATCAGCAGTTTCTGAAATACTCAGACCAGCCCTTCTGGCACCAACAATCATGCCATGTTCAAAGGCACTCAAATCACCTTTCTTCCCCATACTGATGCTCGGTTTGAACTGCAGGAGATTGTCTTGACCATGTCTACATGCCTAAATGCACTGAGTTGCCGCCATGTGATTGGCTGATTAGAAATTAAGTCTTAACACACAGTTGGACAGGTGTACCTAATAAAGTGGCCAGTGAGTGTATATTCAATGTATTAACAAGTAACATATGAAGTGTGCATAGAATATACAATGTCCAACAGTGAATATGCAACATCACAAAAGAAAAGTTGTGTTGTGGGGAAAAGCCTTACCAGCATCCAGTCTTACTACTGCTGTCCTGTGTCCCAGCGGCCAGCTACAGGTAAAATCCTGAACTTGATTTTTTGCATTCAATTACCAACAGAATTTCTTTGCTGTGCCCTGGATTCCTTTTATTCTTTTGAAAAGGAATCATAAACAATACATTTACATATACGGGACAGATGATTTTGATTTTGATCTCTTTTAATCTCTATAATGCTTTTTTCCTTAGCCCTTCCTTCCCCTACATTTAAAAATAGGCCAGATCTCTATTGTGCTTGTGGAGCGCGCTCAGTCACCAGGGCAATGGGGTACTCGGTACCGGGCCCATTGATCTCAATGGGGAATGTCAAGGCAGCTGTGACCCGGCCCGTGGCCCCGGGCTCCATTGAAAAAGGGGGATAAAGTCTATTGATGATTCGTGACGCCACCTGTCCTGTGGTGTTCGGCAATGGAGGTATTAAGCCGACGCTGCATGCAGATCCTCTGGGACTGATGGGGTGGTGCAGCAAAGATGTTGCAGCCCTCCACAGGCAGGGCTGTAGTCCCAGGGCAGTGTAGTAAATGAAGAGGCAGGGAATAGGCGCAGACAGTGTAGTGGATGGCACAGAGATGTAGCCGTGCTGAATGTGTTGGTGCAGGAATAAGTGGAGGACACCAGGGCATGTAGTTCCAAAGCTTTACTCAGTCTGTTGTGCAAACAGGTGCCCACTTCCGTGCCATGTCCTCCAGTTCAGGGACTAAGTCAACCTCCAGGCCTGATGACGCACTCCATTCCAACACTCCGCCAACATGTTCCTTCTCTGAACATCTCCTCTTATAGCGCCTAAGGATGAAGTACTCTCAGTACTGAGTTACACTGGAGTGCCTCCTGTCAGATGTTTCTATGAACTCTACTTGTACAGCAGACAGCTGTAGCCTGCTTCGGGGACTCCTTGCTACTAAGTCCTGGCTCACTTCTCTGATGCTGTTGTGCCCCCAAGTCTTGTGTGGGAATAAAGTGGTCACTACTTCTATTCCTCCGGTATCTGCTGCAGGACCATTAGTATCCATACAACCTCGGGGACCGGGCCCCGGCCTTGCGCTTAGAACTTCTAGGAAGGGTTTTCCTCTAACCCAAATCCTCTACTCTCTTTTCTCCTCACGTTCTGAACTAATCTTTCCTTCTTATGGAGAATTAGGCTTTCAGTCTTTGACGCTCTCTCACTCTTCCATTCCTGTGCCTGCAGACCCAGGTCACTGGGATCTGCTGCAGCACTTCCATCCATCCATCCCTCTCTCTGGGGATCCACTCAGCCACGCTCGCTGGCTGACTGCTCTCTCTCAGATTCAGACTACCCAAAAGACCCTAAAACTTCCCGCTCATTTAATATGTACTAACTCCACCTGCCTCCCAGCATGTTTTGTGTTCCAAGCAGGGAGCCACCAATGGGTGCTTTGCTATACTCCAAGCAGGGAGCCGCTGAAGGTGCTTTGCTACACTACTTTGCGGTGTGGGGGTGCAGGTGTTGGAGTGTGGTCAGGAGTCTCCACCTTACCTGGATGGAGGGGTACCACACCTCAGGAGGAGGTGCAGTACCTCTGTGGCGACTGAAGCCTCAGGGGCGCCACACTTGTAGAACTTTGCGTGGCAAATTTTAGCAAAATTATTCCAATTGCTGTTGGAGTTTTGGCCCCAATATATATTATTTTTTGGTAGGGGTTCATAGGTATTGTTGACTTTGGATGTATAACATTACTAATAATTCTTGCCTTTGGCTATTTTATGCACTTTGCACCTATGGAGATCTTTTGAAAAATATTGACTTTTTTGCTGGCTATCTTCACCCCCTTCATGTTGGAGACCAATTTGCCCTGTCTTTTTAATGTAATCCACTTATTGTTTTAAATTGACAACTAATAAAATTTGTATTTTTAAATTTATTACTGTCTTCACTTTTTTAATCTTCATGGTACCTTCCTCGATGATTTTTGTTTGGACATGTCTATTGAAGTGACTATTGCCGTTTTGATTTAGGATCATGGGTATAACTGATTAAAATCTATGCCAAATTTAAAGGAGGGGGTCTCCTAGACTTGTAGTGCTCATACACTAAGTGTGTTAGCTGGCAAACATTTTTCCCTGTGGCGCAGATATCAACAGGGTGTGTACCTTTTTTTAAGGGGCATCATAAACACCTTGCAAAACTGTAACGTGGTTTCCTACACAGTTGCTGCTGGAATCCTCCATCTGTTATAAGAGGTATACCGACAGGGCAGTTTCTTCAGCCAAAGCGTATTTGTTCCGATAAATTAGCTTTTGAACAACAATCAAGGGAACTGAGCAGAAGGTTTAAAAACAGAGGATATAGTAGAGAGATGATCCATAAAGGCTATCGAAAAGTGAAAAATACAACTTGAGATGAACTTCTATATAAAAATAAAACTAATAAAGATGTCACAGAAAATCAGGTACGCCTTATAGCCACATATAACAATGGCCACAATTTCGTTCAATTATTCAAAAGCATTGGCAAGTCCTCCTGACTGATCCCGTTTTGAAAAATCTCAAGGACATTTTGGTACATAGCCATTATAAACCTACTAAGAAGACAAGTGACACATGTCTTGATTTGAAAGGTTTTTATCACTGTAAGGGATGTGGCAATATGACCAAAAGTCAAACCTTTTCTAATGCATTGGGCAATCGCAAATATACAATAAAACAATATACTACATGTTGTACATGAGGAGTAGTGTACTTGCCCTTGCGGCAAAATATATTTAGGACTGACAACCCGTTAGTTGAGCGTTCACGCAAGAGAACATGTGCGTGATATAGAGAAAAGTAAAAGTGTAGACGATGTGTCCACCTTAAAGACAATTCCAAGACATTTTTTTGAATATCACATAAGTGATTCCAGTTTATTGAAGATTAAAGGTATTGATGTCATTCAGATGGAATCTAGAGGGGGAGAGCTGGCAAAAAATATGGCTAAGTTAGAGAGCAAATGGATATATAGCTTGGGAAGTACAGCGCCTCAAGAGGCTTAATGAGATCTTTGTTTTTAGTGATTTTTTATAATATTTCATTTTTGGGTAATTTTGAACATTTTTATGGGTAGAGGGATTTTTTAATAATTTTAACCCCTTCACTACCAAGGGTGGTTTGCGCGTTAACTCCCGGGCCAATTTTTACAATTCTGACCACTGTACCTTTATGAGGTCATAACTCAGGAACGCTTCCATGGATCCCGGTGATTCTGACATTGTTTTCTCGTGACATATTGTACTTCATGTTAGTGGTAAAATTGCATTCAAATAACTTGCGTTTATTTGTGAAAAAAACGGAAATTTGGTGAAAATTTTGAAAATTTCGCAATTTTCCAACTTTGAATTTTTATGCCCTTAAATCACAGCGATACGGCACACAAAAAACTTAATACATAACATTTCCCACAGGTTTACTTTACATCAGCACAATTTTGGAACCAAAATTTTTTTTTGTTAGAAAGTTATAAGGGTTAAAAATTGACCAGCGATTTCTCATTTTTGCAACACCATTTTATTTTTAGGGACCACATCACATTTGAAGCCACTTTGAGTAAGTCTATATGATAGAAAATACCCAAAAGTGCCACCATTCTAAAAACTGCACCCCTTAAGGTGCTTAAAACCACATTCAAGAAGTTTATTAACCCTTTAGGTGCGTCACAGGAATTTTTTGAATATTAAAAAAAAAATGAACATTTAACTTTTTTTCACAAAAAAAATACTTCAGGTTCAATTTTCTTTATTTTACCAAGGGTAACAGGAGAAATTGGACTGCAAAAGTTATTGTGCAATTTCCTGAGTACGCTGATACCTGACATGTGGGGGGGAACCACTGTTTCGGCGCATGGCAGACCTCAGTAGGGAAGGAGCGCCGTTTGACTTTTTCAATGCAAAATTGGCTGGAATTCAGATCGGACGCCATGTCGCGTTTGGAGAGCCCCTGATGTACCTAAACAGTGGAAACCCCCCCAAGTGACCCCATTTTGGAAACTAGACCCCCCCAATGAACTTATCTAGATATGTGGTGAGAACTTTGAACCCACAAGGGCTTCACAGAAGTTTATAACGTACAGCGGTACAATTAAAAAATCATATTTTTTCCACAAAAATGATCTTTTCACCCCCAATTTTTATTTTTCCAAGGGCAACAGGACCCTAAAAGTTATTGTGCAATTTGTCCTGAGTACGCTGATACCCCATATGTGGGTGTAAATGACTATTTGGGCGCATAGCAGAGCTCAGAAGGGAAGCAGCGCCATTTGACGTTTTTGGCTAGAATTGAGATCGGACACCATGTCGCGATTGGAAAACCCCTGATGTACCAAAACAGTGGAAACCCCCCACAAATGACACCATTTTGGAATCTAGACCCCCCAAGGAACTTATCTAGATGTGTGGTGAGAACTTTGAACCCCCAAGGGCTTCACAGAAGTTTATAACGTACAGCAGTACAATTAAAAAATCATATTTTTTCCACAAAAATGATCTTTTCACCCTCAATTCTTATTTTTCCAAAAGTAACAGGACCCTAAAAGATATTGTGCAATTTATCCTGAGTACGCTGATACACCACATGTGGGTGTAAACCACTATTTGGGCGCATGGCAGAGCTCGGAAGGGAAGCAGCGCCATTTGACGTTTTTGACTGGAATTGAGATCGGACACCATGTCGCGTTAGGAAAGCCCCTGATGTACCAAAACAGTAGAAACCCCCCACAAATGACACTATTTTGGAAACTAGACCCCCCAAGGAACTTATCTAGATGTGTGGTGAGCACTTTGAACCCCCCCGTGCTTCACTGAAGTTTATAACGTCGGGGCGTGAAAATAAAAAAATCGTATTTTTTCCACAAACATCATCTTTTAGGCCCCATTTTTTTATTTTCCCAAGGGTAACAGGAGAAATTGGACCCCAAAAGTTGTTGTCCAATTTGTCCTGAGTACGCTGACACCCCATATGTGGGAGAAAACTACTGTATGGGGACACGTCGGGGCTCGGAAGGGAAGTAGTGACGTTTTGGAATGCAGACTTTGATGGAATGGTCTGTGGGTGTCATGTTGCCTTTGGAGAGCCCCTAATGTACCTAAACAGTGGAAACCCCCCACAAATGATCCCACTTTGGAAACTAGACCCCCTGAGGAACTTATCTAGATGTGTGGTGAGCACTTTGAACCCCCAAGGGCTTCACAGAAGTTTATAATGCCCAGGCATGAAAATAAAAAAATCGTATTTTTTCCACAAACATGATCAATTAGTCTCCAATTTTTTTATTTTCCCAAGGGTAACAGGAGAAATTGGACCCCAAACGTTGTTGTCCAATTTGTCCTGAGTACGCTGATACCTCATATGTGGGAGAAAACTACTGTATGGGCACACGTCGGGGCTCGGAAGGGAAGTAGTGACGTTTTGGAATGCAGACTTTGATGGCATGGTCTGCGGGTGTCATGTTGCTTTTGGAGAGCCCCTGATGTACCTAAACAGTGGAAACCCCCCACAAGTGACCCCATTTTGGAAACTAGACCCCCTAATGAACTTATCTAGATGTGTGGTGAGCACTTTGAACTCCCCAGTGCTTCACAGAAGTTTATAACGACTGGGCGTGAAAATAAAAATATCGTATTTTTTCAACAAACATCATCTTTTAGTCCCCATTTTTTTTATTTTCCCAAGGGTAACAGGCGAAATTGGACCCCAAAAGTTGTTGTCCAATTTGTCCTGAGTACGCTGATACCTCATATGTGGGAGAAAACTACTGTATGGGCACACGTCGGGGCTCGGAAGGGAAGTAGTGACGTTTTGGAATGCAGACTTTGATGGATTGGTCTGCGGGTGTCATGTGCGTTTGGAGAGCCCCTGATGTACCTAAACTATTGAAACTCCCCACAAGTGACCCCATTTTGGAAACTAGACCCCCCACGGAGCTTATCTAGATGTGTGGAGAGCACTTTAAACCCCCAAGTGCTTCACAGCAGTTTATAACGCCTGGGCGTGAAAATAAAAAAAACACTTTTTTCCGCAAAATTATATTTTTGCCCCCAATTTTTTATTTTCCTAAGGGTAACAGGAGAAATTGGACCCCAAAAGTTGTTTTGTATTTTGTCCTGAGTAGGCTGATACCCTACATGTGGGGGTAAAACACTGTTTGGGCGCATGGCAGAGCTTGGAAGGGAAGGAGCACCATTTGACTTTTTCAACGCAGAATTGGCTGGAATTGAGATCAGACGCCATGTTGCCTTTGGAGAGCACCTGATGTGCCCAAACAGTGGAAACCCCCAATTATAACTCCAACCCTAACCTCAACACACCCCTAACCCTAATCTGAGCCCTAACCCTAGCCCTAACCCTAACTCTAGCCCTAACCCTAACCCTAGCCCTAACCCTAACCCTAGCGGGAAAATGGAAATAAATACATTTTCTTTTAGTTTTATTATTTTTCCCTAACTAAG